>NC_072410.2:39655000-40280000 GCF_028858775.2 Pan troglodytes
AACCCTATTAAACAATGGGAAAAGGACATGAACAGACACTTCTCAAAAGAAGACATACAAGCAGCCAACAAATATATGAAAAAATGCTCAAGATCACTAATCAATATAAAAATGCAAATCAAAACCACAAGGAGATTCCATGTCACACCAGTCAGAATGGCTATTACTAAAAACTCAAAAAATTACAGATGCTGGCAAGGCTACAGATAAAAGAGAATGCTTATACACTAATGGTGGGAACATAAATTAGGTTAGTCACTGTGGAAATCAGTCTGGAGATTTCTCATAAAACTTAAAATAGAATTACCATTCAACCCAGCAATCCCAGTACTTGATATATACCCAAAGGAAAAAAAATATTGTTCTACCAAAAAGACACATGCATGCATATGCTAATTGCAGCACTATTCACAATAGCAAAAATGTAGGATCAACCCCGGTGCCCATCAACTGTGGATTGGATAAAGAAAATGTAATGCATATACTCCATGGGATACTACTCAGCCATAAAAAAGAACGAGATTATTTCCTTTGCAGCAACATGGATTGAGCTGCAGGCGATTATCCTAAGCAAATTAATAGATGAACAGAAAATGAAATACTGCATGTTCTCACTTATAAGTGGGAGCTAAACATTGAGTACACATAGACACAAAGAAAGGAACAACAGACACTGGGGCCCACTTGAGAGTAGATGGTAAAAGAAGGGTGAGGATCAAAAAGCTACCTATCTGGTGCTATGCTTATTACCTGGATGACAAAATAAGCTGTATGGCAAACCCTGTGACATATAATTTACTCATGTAACAAACCTGCACATGTACCCTCTGAACCTAAAATAAAAATCGGAAGAAAAAATAAAATTAATATAATATTCCAGTTGTCTTCTCTGTCTACCCTATATGGATGGTGCATTATTATAACGTGTACCTCCCATCTCTACAGCCAATGATTTCTACATATTATACAGAGTGATAATCAATCACAAATCCAACATTTCTGTTTGATACTTACAAGATGTCAAGAAATGCCAGCAACAATATGGGCACCTGTCTCATCACTTGGTCTATGCCTGGCTTGTTTAATGAGGTCTATTGAATGGTCAATAAATGCATGACTTTTTGTGGAACAGATAGTATTTTGAAATATTGACTAAGATAAAAATATCTTGCATCCAAAGTTAAATGCCATATTTTCATCTATTGAATGATCGCATTCTTCAGAATCCCTCTCAATAAAATTACTCCAACACATACTCATTAAATTAACTAACTACTGTTTTTGGGACCACAAATGCACAGGAGACTCAAACATAAAGACATCACCAATTTGCATACAGTCTAATATTAAACACAGTTGCCTATTTACAAATTAAGCAAAAATAATTTGACTATGTGGTTTATAAACAGTAAAATAGAGAGTAAGAGAGACAGGTTCCAATTTTGTCAGTGGAGATGATTACATGAAAGTCTTTTAGAGAGAACTTACTTTATCTTGACCATATAAATAGAAAAGTAGGGATAGAACTTCAAGATAAATTTTCCTCAGACCTTTGAGCTTTATGGAACTTAACTCAGAGCCTTGGAAGCTTATGTATCTTTGAAAATTATTTTACAGATTTGTTCTCAGGAAAAATTTTTGAGCTTATGCTAGGCAAACAAATGGTGGAAAATTCTGGTTCACTCCATAGCAGTTTAACAAAGTAACATTGGAACTCTAAATATATCTATAAAATTGGCAGCTGGATGAGGTGGTTCATGTCTGTAATCCCAAAACTTTGGGAGGCCGAGACGGGCAGATCTCCTGAGGTCAGGAGTTCAAGACCAGCCTGGCCAACATGGCGAAACCCCGCCTCTACTAAAAATACAAAAATTAGCCGGGCGTGATGGCGCATGCCTGTAATTCCAGCTATTAGGGAGGCTGAGGCAGGAGAAATGTTTGAACCCAGGGGGCTGAGGTTGTAGTGAGCCGAGATCGTGCCACTGCACTCCAGCCTGGGCAACAGAACGAGACTCCATCACAAAAAAAAAAAAAAAAAAAAAAAGACAATTGTACAATGACTTCCTGACATTAATTTGTGCAGCCTACCAATGTTAATTTGTGAAACTATAATGACAACAAAGATTTCCTGTCTCCAAACAGGAAGAAACTTAGATACTAATCCTAGATTTGCCCAAAACTAACTGATGTTTAAAAGGTAAATTATCCATTCTGTTTCAATTTCCTCTTCTATCTTATTTAATACTACAAAATAATGGAGCAGGATTAAAAGAGTTTTAAGATCCCTTTCCAAAAACATATTTGTGAATAACATTCTACATGACAGATTTTCATGAGGGGAAGGGATGTCTGAGAGGAGAAATGTGTGGAAATTTGGAGAAGGAGAGTTAAAAGCAGAAAACTACTGGGAAGTGGTTCCAGATCCATGCTGGGGGAATCAATGTAACTTTTGGGTAGGTTTCACATTTCTGGATATGTATTTTTACTTTGTTAAAAATAAGATGGTAGTACAAAATTGGTATCTTGAAAGTTCTGAGATTTAGTTAAAGCCTATAGACAGCACCCTGAGCAAAGATGCTTACTTCTAAACGAACAGACATACATCACTAGTGCAGACCTCTTAGATTTTCCTGGTGCAGTACCTATATTCAGATCCTCAGGTGGGCTTGGTCCTTCATCCATAGAAGGAAAGTCAGAATCAGTGAAATATGTGGGAAAATGGTACTATTAACTCATGTTGTGAAGTCCAGCTGTAATTTATCTTCTCCATGTAGCCCATCTTGATGCCTCCAGGTAAAATGCATTTCTCCTTTCCCTTTGAGAAGTGGTCTCTAGCCTTATTAGGCCTCATGATGTCATGCCATCTCTCCAGCTTCCCCTATTCAGCTGTGTCTCCAATTCTCCAGTATATCTATTCTAAATGTTCTTTCTCTTAAATTTTCCAGCTTCATGACCCCAATGAGAGCAATGAAGGTACAATCACAAGAGTATAGGGAGTAGAAAGAGAGAAAGTAGAGACTGTGACAATGGAAATACTATATAGCAGATTGGCCCATATAGTGGCAAACAAATAATAGCTAGTAGAGGGTAGAAGGAGTAAAGATTGTTTTATTAAAATTTGTTGATAAATTAATTTAGATGAGCCAGGAGAGAAAGAAAGATGCAATTATAGGACAGAAATCATAACTCCAAAAGCATCACTTTCAGATGTCAATGGGATTCAAAGCACTGGTAAAGAATTGGACTTATGTAGCAGGAGGTATACAGCCTCCTTAGTATCCTGAGATAATACAAGATGGACACAAATGCAGATAGGATTACACATCAGCTCTGGGAAGAAACTGCAAGATAACCTGGCTGGTGGCTGTTACTTTTCCCTGTAACATTTTAAGTACTGTCATCTGCACCAATAAGCAATGTGGAGCAACGTGGAGTTCGGCTTATAAGGAGGAAGTTAAAGATTTGAGTAGAATAGAGAGGCTTAAATTAATTGATTTTGAAGAATGAGAAAAGTTACTGGCTGAAGAAAAACTAGTAGAATTTTAGGGCTGTGTTTATGACCTGACTGGATTTGGCAGCTATAATATATGGTAGCACTAATTTGCACAGATGTGTGACTTTGACAATGGCAGTTCCTGTCCAGAAACATGAATAGAAATAATAGATCATTGTGTTTTACAGGGATGGTGTTCTTCTATGCACATGTGAAATAAAATAGCATAAGGACAATAGTTTGTGTTGTGAGGATGAATTCCTAGCCAATAGAATGAGGTGAAAGCAGGAGATAATTCCAGATTGAAAAAAAAAAAAAAGATAAGTCAATTCACAAAAGATTTTCATGAAGTTGATGACAGGCTTAGTGAGAATACATTTGCAAGTACACTAGAAGTATGAACATTTGTTTTTATGTTGTAGGAAGTTACATTTCAGAAGTACCAACTTCTGGTTAGTGAAATAATATGCGTAACTTTGAGAGTCAGAGACGAAAGAAAGGGAGAGGATCTTATTCAAGACTAAGAAGACATAAAACTGAGAGTCCAATGGGTCCGTCAGATTACAAGTGGGATGTTCATGTCACCCAGGATGGTGGCAAGAGTGAGGTGGGAAGATTGTGAGTCACATGTCAGAGACTTCCTGAGTGAGGCTCCTGCCCACAAGTTTGATAGATGACAAGGGGACAGATGAATAGACATGAGAATAAGCTTCAATGGAGAGGAGCAGCAGCAGATCATATAATATGATAGAGCATTTGGTAAACCAGAAATGATAGAGTAGAAGCAAAAAAGGTATCTCTATTCCAACCCCACATAACATAGTGGTGAAAGAATTATTAAGAAAAAATTATAAATAGACGAAAGAGATGATTGTGTGTTCTTCCAGTGATGTGCTGGACATTGACCAAGCCTACCTAAGGATTAACTTCAGGGGTATGTAACTTGTTGGACATGTTATTAACTATTGATTAGGATATTGTATAACTCTATAAGGATATATTTGCTTTTAGAAAGTATAAAAAAGTAGAATTTTTAAATGATAGCCATACAAATGAATTTTGTCCAGGACAGGTACAAATTGTTTCTGTTATAAAAAATATGATCCACAGGCCATGGTGCACATTAGTTAATATTGTATATAAGTTACAAATTTTATTCAAGCATGCATTCTTTCTTCTAGCGAAACATAAATATGCCTTTCAACAACTCTCTTTGAACTAGTCTTGTTATCTTATAATGAACTAAATAAATTTTGACATGTGTGCACTTTAAATTTGTTTAAAAGCCAAAAGGCTTCACTCTTTGAAACTTACATTTTGACAAAATAATCCTTCACTTGAGAAGCCTGAATAGGATATGATGTCTACATGTGAAAAGTTGAAAAATGTAATAATTACAGAAGAATCCATCTAGCCATTGTTTATATCATGAAATTGCCTGATTTTCTTTCTGATATAGCAGAATTTTCAAGATTCTAATTTTATTTTAGAATAACCTAAAAAGGAATATTTCTAATGAAAGCATAAAAGAGGTAAAATAACTATGATAATGTTTAATACAAAGTCACCCAGAAAATGCCTTCGTACTAAAATTAAAAGGAGTAGGAAGATATATTCCCTTATGACAAGAAATTACAAATGGTGATTCCATAAATCACTACTGGCTTTCCTTTTCTCTCATCACCATCTCCTTTCAACAGTATAACTTATGTATGTATGTCAGATTAGAAGTTTAGTCATTCATTCAGTTATTGAAAAAAACACATACATGGTGTCGAATATGTCAGAAGTACTAAATGCTTTACCCATATTAACTGATTAATTTACAAGAATAATTTGCCGTAGTTATGCATGAAGCAGAGATATGCAAATTCTAGAGGTCCAAGGAAATAAGATCATAATGGGAATTGCGAGAGAGAAAACAGGATCAACTTTGTTGTGGTGGTTTCTCAGTTGGTGGTGCCTAGAAAGAATAGAAAGAAAATCTAAACCCACAAAAATAAAAGTCATCAATATCCAGAAAAAGAAGAAATATAAATACTTTTTATGTTACTTAATTTAAAGATTTTGAGAAATAAACCAAGTAAAACCATCTCTGGTTTTCATCTACAGTTATAATTAAGATTGAATTTGAATTTTGTGAATTTCATACTGAAGTTAGAAGGCATTGATTGGCTGGGGAAGTTAGAGTGTTGCATAGCTGACAAATTAAAGAATCCAAGCACTTGCTTGATGGTGACAATTATCTTGAACTGTGAATTATGATGGTCTAATTTTTGCAACACAAAAATTAGAATGTGAATTATAATGGTCTAATTTTTGCAACACAATTCTATGGTGAATTATAATGTGAATTATAATGGTCTAATTTTTGCAACACAATTCTATGGTTATAAGAAAATCTTGGCTGCCACTACTACATTTAATTAGGCCATTTCTATTGGGCTGTGGAAATATCACTGTATTCAGTCTAACAATTATGCTTGAGTTCTATTGATTGCTGAGTTGATAACTTTGACCTCTTCCCTCCAATATCTGCTTTACCTGATTTCTCATCCACACTTTTGCCAGAACCAGCTGGTCAAATTGCAGGCCATTAAAAAAAAAAAAAAACTCAAACAACCCTGCAATTGGTTACACCATAATTTTATAACACGCAACTCCACCTGAGTTGTGTTGAACATGAAAGATCAATTGTGAAAATTTGTTCAATAAAGAGTCATTGAGCCACTGCTCTCTCTAGGCACTGTTTTTGGTGCTTATGATACATAAGTGGAGAACACTATCAAAATCCCCACCCTAAAGGAACTTACATTCTAGCATAGCTAGAGAGAATGGCAAAAAAAAAAAAAAGTATAGAAGTCAAGATTAGCACTCAGTTTTAGAAGTACATATCTAAACCACACAACTGATGAACTATTATCTATTGTTCCTCTCAGAATTCTAGCTGCCCTACAGTTTGAAAGAAAGGGGCAAACAAAGGTAAATTTTAAGATCATTGTTATGTGGAGGTGGGGATGTGTTACTTTAACATCCCTCCAACAGACACCCCTCTGCAAAGGCATCCAAGTAGTGAAAAATACAATTAATTTTAGCCACATAAAAATCACACAGCAGAGAGTACATGACTTGGATCTCTGATTTGGGGAGGAAAGAGTTACTGATTCCAGTTGTATTTTGTGAGTTTCTTATAGCAAACTGGCCTTTTTTGGAGTAGAATAAACTAGATTTACTCCAAGTGAAGAGAATTCTGGAACTCTCTTTTATTGTCCTTACCCACCTATATAAGCTATTATGATGCTTAGCAGCAACTCCATTAAGATATCAGTAAATGGCCCAGGCAACTGAAAGATGTCCTGAAAGGGCAGATAGTGTTGAAAAATGTCTAAAAGGTCTTCCAAAGAATAACACAACAGGTTCATATCTCCCTAATGGTTGCCACCCTGTGTCTTCAGTGGCCATTGCAAGTCTTCAATGTTTTTCCCTTCTTACCCCATCATGTAACACCTTCAAATCATAATGCCACTTTTTCTCCATGGAGAATATAGAACCTAGCAGTCTAAAAATTCACTGTTCTAAAAGGAAGCTACTAGCCACATGTGACTGTCAAGCACTTGAAATATGGCTTTTCCAAATCAAAATGTGCTATATTTGTAAAATACATTTAAAATATTAAGGACAATGTAAAATATATCTCCAATAATTTCATATTATTATATATTGAAATGATAACATTTAGTATATATTGATTAAATAATGGTATCATAATTAATTTTGCCAGTTTTCTTTGACTTTTTAATGTAGCTACTAGAAAATCGTAATTGCATATGTGCCTGTTTATGGATTGCACTTCTATTTTACAGCCCTGGCTCAGAAGCTAGCCATCTGGAACTTCTTTGACTGACCAGTATTACTTACATGGTTTTTCTGCCCTTCATCACAAAGGGTGATCTTTGGTATTACTTACATGTTTTACATTACTTACTGGTATTACTTACATGGTTTACATTACTTACTGGTATTATTTACATGGTTTACATTACTTACTGGTATTCCTTACGTGTTTTTTCTACCCTCCATCAAAAGGATGTTCTCTACATCTGTTTGCTCAGTCTTTACTTCATTGTTTCAATAATCACCTCTCTTTCTTTCATCTTGACCTTCAACGAAATGTCATGATTAATGTTCAACTCCGCCACCAGTAGATCATGATTTTCCTTCAGCTGAAGGATTAGGTTCAGTCCATGTGCATATCCCTAGAGTTTAGTAAGTATTCAATGCATTAAAAAAACTCAATATATAATTGTTACTTAAGTGAATGAATAATTCATATGAACAGAAAAGAAAAAATCAATATCATGTTTAGTAAGAAGTTTTTTGAGGAAACAATGAATATGTTTGGGAAAGCAAACGTGGTACTATTGAGATTGCTTTTATTTCCATTCAGTAAATTTTGTTTATATGATTTGTGGGCTGATATGGACACAATTTATATCAAGACCAGTACAACATTCTTATAATCAAACCAATATTGTTTTATATTTTGGATAAAGTACTTTACACCAAAATAATGAATCAAATTTTGTTAAAATTTTCAACTTGCTCTTTCAAAATAAGTAAGTTTGTTCCTCAACCTTAGGAGACTGTTTGACTAAATATAAATATAAATAACTAAATAGAAATAAATAGAAATATAAATAAATAAAAATAATGTATATTTGACTAAATATAAATTATCTGACTAAATATAATTGGCACATACACTCAGGTAGTTGGCTAGGATTTCTAATTCTTAGTTTCCAAAATTTAAAAAAAAAAAAACAAGACAAAACAATAGTATATATAAGAATGGCCCATATTTGATTGCTCAAGAGCTATCCTGTTTCAAGAAGCAAAGTTGCTCTGAACACACTATATTCTGAATTCTTAACATATTATGATGTGCTACTGATTTATCCTGCTCCAGTACTATAGCATACCAAAGACAACTTAATGCAAGCAATGCAGTATAAAATACTGGAATAAATATTGATGAGCTGAGTGTCAGAGGAGCGAGATTATAATGCTATTTCAGAAGTAATCGCTTTGAGACTTAACTCTTGATCTCTAGAAATGGAGAAGCTGGCCTAAATAATCTTTACAGCATCTTCCCACACAAGAATACAAAAGGACAACTACATCTGCTTGCATTTATATTGATTTAATTCTAGACCTGTAAAAAGAAAGCTTATTTCAACATAAAACCCTGCAGCAAAATTGAATAAGAAAGAGTATAATGTTAATTTCCAGTAAAAGGATAAAAAAACCCTAGAACCTATTTCACCTATATTCATAAGTATCATGAAGTGACATGGAAGTCATTCGATTCAGCCTATGATAACTAGATTTAGTTCTATATTTGAAATCTGTTGTTGCCTAGGTTTAAATGCTTTGAGGTCTTAAGTCTATATATAATGTCATAGCGTGCTTATTAATTGCAAATTTTTTCAATTTAATATGACAAAAATATTGCCTGGTAATCTGGGTATTAATGTTTATAGTTTCCATCACTTCACCTCAAACCTTCACAAAGGTTTTTTTTCTTATCCTCTCACTTCAGTCTCCCAAGCAGCAGAGACTAGAGAAAGTAGGCACCATGCCAAGCCACAAAGCTGTATATGGACAAAAAGAGAGATAAATAAGACTTAGTGTACTCACTCTACAGAATGGTTAAATAAGTTTGCAAATGTCAAGGAGATTTATGACAACATAGAACCAAGAAGAAAATAAATGAATTTCACTGTCTTCTTGACCCTGACAACTTTCCTTAAGAAAAATTCCTGAAAAGAATGGTACTTCCTAATAGTAAAAACAATATATACTTTAGCTGGGCATATTCGGCAGGATGAAATCCATTCTTCTTTAAACTCCAGTGTTAGGAAATATTTTCTTTTTATTAACTCACAAAACCAGATAGCACATATTTTACTTCCTTGTTATCATCTCTCTACTGGTACTAACATATAAAGCCCATGAGGGCTAAGGTGTTTATTAACCTAGTTATTTTTGCTTATCTGTCTATCTCCAGGCCTGAGAATAATTTCTGGAAGGAAACTAAGTTCATTATATATATTTATTAAATAAGTAAATGAATAAAAACAATTTCAACTAAGTTTCATAATAAATATTCATAATTGGTGACATCAAATCAGGAAGCTGGCATGTGAACTTTCTTTATGCCAGCTTTCTTGTTTCAGCCATAGTAGTCTCATTCTTTATAGGACTAAGCGACTCATAACATTATTTTTATGAACTTATTTTTATATAACAAATATTCATTTACCATCTTTTATGTGCAAGGAAAAGAAGAATTATGGTGAATCATCTGTCTCTTTAAATATAACATGAAAAGATTACACTAGTTTACATGTAAAGTATTGTTTCAACATAATATTTTATCATAATTTCTTCCCTAGTTTACACAAACATTTGTGACATTAAAGCTGAAAACTGTGGAAATAAATATATGATTAACCTAGTAACAGATACAACATTCAATCCCTTTGGCAACTATAGGTTAAAACTCTATTACGGAATCTCTGCCTTCTCCTTAGTTTGGGTATTTGATACTAGAGATAATATATGATATTCATTCCACTCTCCTGATTCATGAACATATCACAAGGGATTGCATACAGACCACAAGACTGATCTTAAGAAATAAAGTAAGATAACATGTCATGAGAAAAGCAATGGGAAGTCCTGATTCCTATGTGACTTCCCTTCATGAACTCACTTATATATAGTTTCAATCTGCTATACCAAGGGTGACCAATATTTTGGCTTCTGTGGGCCACATTGGAAGTAGAAGAATTGTCTTGAGCCCCACATAAAATACACTAACACTAATCGTAGCTAATGAACTAAAAAAAGAAAAAAATCGCACAATACTCATAATGCGTTAAGAAAGTTGACGAGTTTGTGTTGGGATGCATTCAAAGCTATCCTGGGTCACGTGTTTGTGTTGGGATGCATTCAAAGCTATCCTGGGTCACGTGTTTGTGTTGGAATGCATTCAAAGCTATCCTGGGTCAGATGTAGCCCATGAGCCACAGGTTGAGCAAGCTAGTGTTATACTCATCTGATTTTGGTATACTTTATTAAACAAAGAATCTCACAAAGTTCACAATAGCTTTCATGAAACATAATACAACAAATGTGTCACTTTGGTCATGGATTTTCACAAGTGAAGAGTATAAATGAGGATATCAAAGAGAAATTACACCAGTCAGGGTTAAACAGGTAAGGAGAATTTTTTCTTTAAGACTATTGCAATAGGAATTAGGAATGTTACCATAGGGAAAGAAAGTAAACTCACTTCCAGTGAAATAAAAGACAAAGTATTATTTGTTTGTTTTTTGTTTAAGTACTGGGTTGAGCTAGTGGAAAAAAAACTGGAGGACATTATGGAGAAGAAAGTCCAAGTGATTAGGCCATCTGTATTTGCCAGTTGGCAGTATTGAAGTTAGGCTCCTACTCTCCCAAAGAGACAGAGGTTAGGAGAGCTATCTTAGTTAATGATTACATTTCAAAGGGATGGCTGCCAGGTCCTTGAGAAAGGCATTTCTGGGTTGTAAAACGGGTAAGAGGCAAGACATATCTAAATGGGGAAGAGGAAGGATTTATAACTGCCAGTTTTCTAAAATAAATACTCTAAGAAAAAGGATATCAGGGGCTCATGATCAGAAATAAACCTGTCTCAAGTTTAGCCCAACTGAGAGGAATGTTAAGGCTGTCTTGCTGAAAATAAAGGAAAATACAAGTTTGGTGCATATTGATTGCTGGAAAATTGATGCTTAGCTCATATTCACCCACTAGTTAGTGGTATAGGAATGAAAATAGATGTCTCTTGTTTTCTCCTGTCTGAACTGGTATACTTAACAGATTTTATTCTTTCTTAGTTCCCATGTATCGCATATCTGTATGTTTCTCAAAGAAGAGTTACTGGCACATAGCAAAATATGGGATTTTATGGTTTTAGAAAATGACATTCTTCTTCCTTTACAGAGTTTAGAATCAATTGATCAATAAATGCAGAAATCAGTGAAAAGAGGGACAAAGTATCACTTTTTGACTGACAGGTGGTCTGTTACTATGGTCCTTCTGTCAACACACCAAGGCTTTTTCTCTTAGACCAGTTATTGTTCCTCTTGGTGCCATCCTGGGCCTAACCAATGTTTAGTTTAGCCTTCACTACAAGGTTCTGAAATTGTTTATTAAAGCCTGTTGAATTTAACTAATTCTGGTTTACTCTGTTCTCAAGGTTAAAACTTACTTCTTATTCAATTCCCCACTGATATGTTTAGGCTTTGTGTCCCCATCACAATCTCATCTTGAATTGTCATTTCCATAAACCCCATAATCCTCAGATGTCAAGGGAGAGACAAGGTGGAGGTAATTGAATCATGGGGGTAGTTTCCCCCATGCTGTTCTTGTGACAGTGAGTGAGTTCTCACAAGATCTGATGTTTTCTCAGGGGCTTTTCCCCATTCATTTGACACTTCTCTTTCCTGCCACCTTGTGAAGAAGGTGCCTTGCTTCCCCTTCACCTTCTGCCATGATTCTAAGTTTCCTGAGGCCTCCCTAGCCATGTTGACGTGTGAGTCAATTAAACCTCTTTTCCTTATAAATTAACTGGTCTGGGGCAGTGTTTTATAGAAGTGTGAAAATGAGCAAATACACCCACCATTATGTATGTTAAGCTATGATATCCAAAAGAATTTATTCAATGATTTGCAAATAGATGAAAGGGCAGTATTGTCTAATATACAGCAACATATGGAAAGCTCAATTTCAAATATAATTCAGATTTATCAACATACCTTATGGAAAAATTAAAAGCCAATGTATCAAATAAACATGAAAATTAAAGTCTAAAGAATTGTAATCGAATAAATTATGAGTTTATCCTTCTCTATTTACTATTCTTTCTTGTTTCAGCCAGAGTAGTCTCATTCCAATGTCTGTGCAGACATGGTGCTTCTTCCACAGCTTTAACCAAGGCCCCCTTTTATAGAGTAGATATGTTCCTAGTAGGTCTTCAAATGTTGATCTAGACTTTCAGAGGTTCTTCTATTAAATAATCCAAAATATCAGAGACCACTAAAGATCATAGCCCAAACTAACATCCAAACCCTGTAACTGCCTCGAGCAAAATTACGTTCTCATAATGAACACAATGGTTGGTTCATTAGCTATCCAGGTTAATGATGCCAAACTCAAGGCATAAAATCAGTGATGCTAGAGGAAGGAAAAAGGAGAACAATTGTCTTGGTTTCAACCATGCTAGAAGGCTAATCAATCTATGAGAATATTCGTAATGTAAATAAGGTGCTGTAGCAGATAAACACCAACTTTTTTTGTTTTGTTTTTTTGGAGGCAGAGTCTAAGTCTGTTATCTAGGCTGGAGTGTAGTGGCATGATTGCGACATGCTGCAACCTCCACCTCCCAGGCTCAAGCAAACCTCTCACCTCAGCCTCCCGAGTAGTTAGGACTCAGTGAGTAGTTAGGACTCAGGTGCACACCACCATGCCTGGCTAATTTTTGTATATTTTCTTAGTAGAAACAGGGTTTTCCCATGTTTCCAGGCTTACTCCTAGGCTCAAGTGATCTGCCCAACCTCGGCCTCCCAGAGTGCTGGGTGTTAACAGATGTGAGCCACCATGCCCAGCCAAACATCAATATTTTAATGGCTTCACACAATAGAAGCTCATTTTCTGTTCAAGGGAGGTGGTGTGGAATGGGAAATACAAGGCTCCACTCTATGCCATTATATACTGATTGTAGACTTCATGGCAAGGCTCCCAAAGCCACCTAGAGCATTCATATCCAACTGGTCAAAGGGTGCTGAGGATCATGACAGAAGAGAGCTGAGGATCATGAGAGAAGTTTTTATGTATCAGGCCTGCATGTGGCATACATCATTTTTGCCCACATTCCATTGGTAAGAACGTAGTAGTATGGCCAATCTAACTATAAGGAAGACTGGAAAATGCAGGCTACATGTCTGCCAGGAAAATGATACACTGGATGCCTCCAGAGCAAATCAGATTAATGTCTAAAGGACCTATGAGCTTAAATTCATTAGGATATATCTTTTATGCTAAAATCATTATCACAGTATGATTTAATGTATTTTTGATAGGATGGTGGATATTGTCTCTTGTCTCAGGGAGAAACATTTGAATATTTCTTTCTGGAAAATTTAGAAATTTTCAGTGATAGTAACTTCATTCACCAGGAATTACTGTGGTGTCTTCCTCAATCAGAATATTTCAAACTTCCATTTCTTCTTTAGCCCATTATTTTTGGTACTCTGATGTTGCATTGTATATGAGTTTTACCTAACAACACAACTCCTACTCTTTCCTTTGAGCATGCACTTCCCTGTGCTACAGTAGATATTGCCACTGCTTTTGCAATGGAATTTCTTATACCTATGAGATTTGCCTGTTGGAAAAGTAGCCCACACATCCCTATAATTGTTTCAGTTAGAGAGGGATTTTCAACAGGTGTGTGAATTAAAGCTCCTAGTGATGTTTTGTAAGTATATATTCTTAGTGGTTTGTGAGAGTCCCAACTTGAAGCATTGTACTCTTGGGAACACTTATTTTCCTGAGATATAAAGTGTTCTCTATTTTAAATATGCATTTCTGCCTTATTTCATTTTACTGCAGTTTATGCAATAGTCTATTAATGTTCTCTTTTCCTGTGATATTCGGCTATCACTTTCAGGCAAATTACTGGATGTTCTAATACTTTAACATGCTTCTTAAGTTAGCTCCTTTTCCTTCTACTGTAGTTGTGGTTCTATTTCCTAAAATTGAGCCATTATTTCTGTTCTCTTTGCTTTCTGCATCAGATGTTATTTCTGGCTTGTAACATATTCCTCTAGATTTTGTCTTGTAATTTCCCAGAATTATAGAATTGAAAAATCTTGGGTCCGCTGAAATCAACAAGTGATTCAAGAAAGTCTCATCCACTTCCATCTTCTCGAGTTGAATAATGTCACTAGTAAAATGATACCATTAAATCAATGGGTAGACCTGATCTGGCCTTAGTCTGTTATAGTCTCACTTTACCTAGAGTTATGCAGTGGCTTCTTGTTTATATTATTTCAAGACAAAGTTTAACTGGAATTTATCTTATAAAGGTATATTCATTTGAATAATAGCCAATACCTCTTTGAGTACTTTCCACAGATAATTCTGTTTTTTTCTCTCAAACATACCCATATTATCTAAATACTGCTAGGTGTTTATGGAGAACTTAATAGTCAAAATTATTTTGCAAATTAAAGTTAGAAAGTTCAAGGGGTTATTCTCAGTTGAGATTGACAGGGAAAAAAGTTCAAGGGATCATTTTCCATTGTTTTTACTATAAAATCCTATAAAACAAAAAATCATTGTGACCTTTGATTTTTGATGTGAGTCAAGCACATGGTAAACAGTAAAGTCTACCTTATGGAGCTCTAGGCTGGGCGAGAGTGAGATAAGTAAGCAAGTTCCCTGTTTGTTTGTAATCAGTCATATATTTAATTACTATGTATATTTAATTGCTCAATTACTTGCATATTTCTTGGTAAGTGCAGCATGAGCCCATTGGTATCTTTTATGAACATCCTCATTAGCCGTGCAGGTAGAATTAAACATACCTTTTTTTGTAGCTTCTGTGAATTCTGAACACATCTAATTAGGGTATCTATACTAAGTTATTACATTGTTTATGATCATACTTTTTTCCCCTAGTTTTTTTTGCCGTTGATGGTAACAGCAGCTAAATATTTGTGTTAGATGGGTTCTGGGTTCTTACTAATTCAAAATGACCCAAAAATATGTTGAGTGAGTCAATAATTAGTCAACATACCTTCTCTAGCCTCTTCCAAAACATAGCTGAAAGAAGGAAATAGGCTGGTGACTTTTTCATGGCTTTTTTTTTTTTTCTTCCTGATGAAAGGCTATACGTAGTACCTTGCAGAGAAGTTAAAGCCCAGATGGAAACCAGCAGATTTACGGGCTATAATAACAACATACAAGAGTACGGGTACCACATAGCAGCTACAGTTGCTAATGGTGTTCAAATGCAGAGTCATTTCTAGGAGTTTTCCTGGCCAAGGCTGGGGAAAAGTCAGCAGTCATGGGCACACCAGCCAGGAGGACTGAAAATGGCTTTTCTACTTGTCAGAGATGCTGATAATCAGCATGCATTGAACCTGCCTACCTATTATGATATCTTTTTATACAGGGAGAAACCAGAAATTTACTATTTCTCTCAAAGATGATGACCAAAAATGAAAATTTACTTTTCTTCTCATATTTTTCATCCTTTTTCCCCTACATTTTACATTAGACCATATCTTACCACTGCTTTATTATACTTGTTAATATTTTTGTTCGTTTAATGAAATTAGACCACCACTTGTTATAGTGATTGATGTTGTTTGTTCAATTGGGCCATAGCAAGCAGACTCAGCACATGTAATTCTTTGGCTATTATGCACTCCTTTTATTGGCCCATGTTTAAATTTTAACAAGGTATTAGTATCTTCAAAATCATTATCCAACAAAAAGTTGAAACCTCCATAATCATCTAAATCTAACTACATGGTCCTCTTTACTAACCCGTCTTGCCGTCATGTGTGTATGTGTGAAATATATTAAAAGTTATTTGTACATTAAGTAAAATATTTATAACTGTATAAAATACTTATGTTTATATTTTATATATTATTAATGTATTTAAAAGCATTATATGTTTATATGTTTGAGTAATATATATTTTAAAAATACACATATTTGGCCTGGCACGGTGGCTCACACCTGTAATCCCAGCACTTTGGGAGACCGAGGTGGCAGGATCACGAGGTCAGGAGATTGAGACCCTCCTGGCTAACATGGTGAAACCCTGTCTCTACTAAAAATACAAAAATTTAGCTGGACGTGGTGGCGGGCGCGTGTAGTCCCAGCTACTCTGGAGGCTGAGGCAGGAGAATGGCGTGAACCTGGGAGGCGGAGCTTGCAGTGAACCAAGATAGCCCGCTGCACTCCAGCCTGGGCGATAGAGCGAGACTCCGTCTTAAAAAAAAAAAAAAAAAAAAAAAGTATATGCATTTATATATATGTATTTCTTCAAAAGTATAATCTATTTAAATAAAAATTGTTCCTAAAAACTTTAACGTATAGTACATTCTTTGTGATTTGAAGGAATTTACTTATTTCACTTGATACTGTGTTGCTAAGATTTAGAAATATGTGAGTCTGTATGTATTCATCTTTTTTTTTTTTTTTGAGACAGAGTCTCGCTCTACCGCCCAGGCTGGAGTGCAGTGGCAGGATCTCGGCTCACTGCAGGCTCCGCCTCCTGGGTTCACGCCATTCTCCTGCCCCAGTCTCCCTAGTAGCTGGGACTACAGGCACCCACCACCACGCCGGGCCAACTTTTTGTATTTTTTTAGTAGAGATGGGGTTTCACGGTGTTAGCCAGCATGGTCTCGACCTCCTGACCTCGTGATCTGCCCACCTCAGCCTCCCAAAGTGCTGGGATTACAGGCGTGAGCCACTGCGCCCGGCCTCATCTTTTATATGATATGATATTCCATTGTGTGACTATACTGTAATTCATTTACTCTCCCTTTGCTACGCATTTAGGTCCAGTTGTAGGCTGTCTTTAAGGTGGCTCCCAGGCCCGCCGTCATGGCTTACACCTGTAATGTCAGCACTTTGGGAGGCCAAGGCCAGCGGATCACGAGGTCAAGAGATGGGGAGACCATCCTGGCCAACATGGTGAAACCCTGTCTCTACTAAACCTTGTCTCTACTAAAACCCTGTCTGTACTAAAAATACAAAAATTAGCTGGGCGTGGTGGCAGGCGCCTGTAGTCCCAGCTACTTAGGAGGCTGAGGCAGGAGAATTGCTTGAACCCGGGTGGCAGATGTTGCAGTGAGCCGAGATCGCACCACAGCACTCCAGCCTGGGTGACAGAGTGAGGCTCCATCTCAAAAAAAAAAAAGATGGTTCCCAATAATCCCTGTATCCCACTATTCTCACAATTATGTTAGCTCCTCACCTTAAATTTGGACTTCTTCTATAAAACAGAACGTGAGAAAAGTTTTGAGATGTTACTTCCAAGAAAAGATTATAAAAATACAATGATTGCCATCCTGCCTCTTTTTCAGAGCCCTCACTCTGGGGGAAGCAAGAAGCCATCTGTGAGTAGCTCCATGGAACGATTCACATAAGGAATTAATGTTTTTAGCCAACAGTCAGTGAGGAACTGAAGACTGTTACTAGCTACATCAGTGAGAAGGAAAGGAGATTGTCCCCTAAGTTGAGCTTTAAATTCACTAAAACTCTGAGTATCACCTGGATCGCAGTCCTTTAAGTTGCCCTGAGTCAGGCACTGTGATTCAAACTCTGAGCTAATAAATGCTGCTTGTTTTAAGCCATTGTGTTTTTGGGTAATTTGTGATAGAACAATTTATAACTAATATAACTTGATTCATGGGTTTTACTATAGAGAAAGGTAATAACATGAACATTCTTGCACCTGTCTCCTGTTGCACATGTATAAGAGATTATTTAGGGGAACACAGAAAGGAGGAAAACTGCTGAGTTGTGAAGTATGTGAAAAGTCTAGTTTAGGAGTCAGTACCATGTACTTTCCAAAGCTGTTACACAATTTTACATTTTCACCGAAAAATATAAAATATAACAATAGGTCTACATCATTTTACTTTTCCCCACATAATGGGTGTCAAAGGGCATCTCTTCATTGCCTTGATTTGCATTTCCCAAGTTACTGATGGTGTTTAACATCTTGACTTACGTATATAGGCATATTTGTTTCCTCTTCTGTTGTTTATTTGTGTCTCTTAACCATTTTTCTACTAGTTATATGAGCTTTTTAGATTAATTTGCAAGACTTATGAATAGCTTCTTGATAACCAATCCTTTATCATTTATGAGCATCAGAAATAATATTTTTGATATTTATTATTATTTTCCATTTATCTTAGTGTATCTTTAGATGAATTAGAATGGCTGATTTCTGTCTTTCCTTTACAGTCGGTACCTTTGTGTTATGTTTAAGGAATTTTTACATATTACAGTTTGTAAAAGATACTAACCTAAATTTTCTAACGGAGGGTTTCCAGTTTAATTTTGACAATAAATTTCTTAATTTATCTGAGGGAGGGATGCAATTTAATATTATTTAAATATAAGTAGCAAAATTCTTGTAATTTCCTTTTATTGAAAAGGGCCTTATTGCTCCACTGATTTTTACATGGCTTCTTTGTCCATTTACCAAAATTCCATCATGTGTGGGCCTGGTTTCGAGCACTTATCCTACTGCATTCATCAATTTGTTGATAGATGCACTAACACCACATTGTCCTGCTAAATATAATTCCATATAAAATATACAATAGGGCAAATCTTACTTTTCTTCTTCAGAATTTTCCTGAATAATTTGATCTTTTATTTTACATATATATTTAAAATCATCATCACATTCCATGAAAATCTCTATTAGAGTCATTATTAGAATTATATTGAATCAATTTGATTTATATAGAATCAATTTTAGATTAAATATTAACTTCTTAAACTTGGCTTCTCATTAATTAGCATTATTTCTCTTAGATAATTAGCATCATCTAAGTTTTTAATATCACTCACTAAAGTTCTATACCTTTCCACATAAAAATCTTGACTATCTTTTTTTTTTTTTTTCTTTTTGAGACAGAGTCTCCCTCTATGGCCCAGGCTGGAGTGCAGTGGCATGATCTCTGCTCACTGCAAGCTCTGCCTCCCAGGTTCACGCCATTCTCCTGGCTCAGCCTCCTGAGTAGCTGGGACTGCAGGCGCCCGCCACCTCACCTGGCTAATTTTTTGTATTTTTAGTAGAGATGGGGTTTCACCGTGTTAGCCAGGATGGTCTCAATCTCCTGACCTCGTGATCTGCCCGCCTCAGCCTCCCAAAGTCCTGGGATTACAGGCATGAGCCACCGCACCTGGCCAACTATCTCTTTTTATAGTCATAGGTAAATTTACATCCACTGTTCACCCTGGAAAATGTGTCTTTTTTTAAATTATTATTTTAGTGGTTTGCTTTTACACTGAGTTTTCTTATTTAATTTTGTTTTCAATATCCATGTATTTTACCACTTTTCTTGGGACTAGTGCTGCCAAATGCTTAATTTCTTTGAAGTTAAAAAATAACATTTAAACATGTATATTGTTCAATTACTGTAGAGTAACACAGTTTTAATTTTTAAAAAATTAATTGCATTAATTGAATAAAAATGAAAATTCACCATCTCAATCTTAAAACTAGAGAAAGTTTCATTTGTCTTATCTGAGTTCTTTTCTCAGGAAACCAACCATCAGGCCTCCCAGATATTATCAAGTAACTGACACTTACCAGATGTCTGCATCTGGACAATGAGAGGCCAGAGTCCTCACCCATCATGATTACCTAACTGACCACCTGCTTCCTGTTGACTAACTACTCTTCCTTAGCCCTGCCTAATTGTTTTCCCACACATGGTTACTTTTCGTTCCTGGTGTATAAACCATTAATTTTAGTCAGTTGAGGAGATTGATTTGAGACTGATCTCTCATCTCCAAGGTCATAGCACCTGAATAAAGCCTTCTACCTTTGCATTACTCATTGTCTTAGTGATTGGCTTTCTGGGCAGTCAGCAACTGGACTTAGACTGAACCCCTGGTGTTTCAAGAACAGATTGAGTTGTCCTGGTATATTGTAATTACAGTATGAAAATTTGAAATAATCATTGACATACAAAGTTTTGTTTCATCTGATTTAATGTCAACTCAATATGTCAACATTTGAAAACTAAATATATGGCTCCAAAACAATTTGAAGCTAAAATAAAACTGAAACCGACCCAAAAGTCCTGTGGACTGTTTTTTTTGGAAAAACATAGAAACTGACTCTTCTGGTCTTAAAGCTTGAAACTTAGATTTGTTTAATCTGAGTTCCTTGCTCAGGAAAGGATCCCCAGGCCTCTCAAAAAGGATTAAAGAACTGCAACTCACTAGATCATCCGATCTAGACAATGAGAGGCCAGGCCAAGCCTCACATTCATCATGATTGCTTCCTTACCCCTCTGGAGTTCCTGTTTTCTCACACATAGTTACATTACTTCCCTGGTATAAAAACTCCTAATTTTAGTTGTTTAGGGAGATGAATTTGAGACTGATCTCCCATTTCCTAGGCTGCAGCAACTGATTAAAACCTTCTTCCTTGGCAATAATCATAGCCTCAGTGATTGGCTTTCTGTGTGGTGAGCAGTGGGACCTAGACTGAACCTCTGGTGTTTCAGTAACAAAAGTAATAGACACTCAGAAATGTGATTGGGGTGAAATTACTCTGTATAGATACATGTACAAATTATTATTATTATTAAAATTTAAGATGAGTTTTTTCAGTGAAAATTATTCAAATTAATTAGACCTCCCTTTATCTGTTATAAAATGTTTAGTTTTAATTTAAATAGGTATTAATGGGAATTGATAGATTTGATGTGAATATTATGCAATCTACAAAATAAACATGTTAAAATATATTAGTAACAACATGAAGTGAAATATTTGTGTATTCTGTGCTTTCTCTAAAAATCTATATTTCTAAAATTATAACTGCAACTTCTTCAAGTATATTAGATTACTGGGAAGGAGAATGTAGTAATAATAAGACTCATTGATGTTTACAGGAAAAAAACCACTGCACCCTTAATTATTCTTCTTCATTTGTCTATAAAAATTATATTTTTTTATTTAGATGTAATTTATTATTAGATTTTTGTGAAGTTTAACTAAAACTTCTATTGTATTATTTGCATTTAATATAAGTGATGTTATTTTGAACAATATAAATCTGCCAGGCACGGTGGCTCACACCTGTAATCCCAGCACTCTTGGAGGCCCAGGTGGGCAGATCATGAGGTGAAGTGATCGAGACCATCCTGGCTAACACGGTGAAACCCATCTCTACTACAAATATAAAAAATTAGCTGGGTGTGGTGGCGGGAGCCTGTAGTCCCAGCTACTCGGGAGGCTGAGGCAGGAGAATGGCATGAACCCAGGAGGTGGAGCTTGCAGTGAGCCGAGATGGCACCACTGCACTCCAGCCTGGGTGACAGAGCCAGACTCCATCAAAAAAAAAAAAAAAAATCCACTTAATATACAAAGATTGTTCAAATTGTAAGCAGATAACATCAAACAATTGTTTACTCTCCAGACCTGTGAAATTTTCAATTGTCGTATTCTCTAATTCTGAAATAGTATGTTCTTTACTCAATCCAGTCAAATTCTTACATTGAAAGACCTATCTTAAAACAGACTCCAAAACCTCACAAATATTCCCCCAATGATACTAAAGCTTTGACAAGGTAGTACTATCCTTTACCGAAACATGCAGTAAACTGAGCTTTGATTTAGAAACATGTTATGTTGGTGGTATTTGTGAGAAGACAGCATTTGACAAAAGCGTTCTCAATTTTATTTTCTATTACCATGTGCAGAAAATATATTTGCAGACAAACAAAACTGCTTTAGCCTGTGTAATTCTGAGAGGTTATTAACAGGATTTTAGTATGATGTTAACTCCTTGTGATACTCATGGCCAGTCCAAATCTGGAAGTATTTACGTATTATTATTATTATTTTTTTTTTTTTTTTTTTTTTTTTTTTTTTTTTTTTTTGAGGCAGAGTATTGCTCTGTCTCCCAGGCTGGAGTGCAGTGGCGCGATCTCGGCTCACTGCAAGCTCCGCTTCCCGGGTTCACACCATTCTCCTGCTTCTGCCTCCGGAGTAGCTGGGAGTACAGGCGCCCGCCACCACGCTCGGCTAATTTTTTGTATTTTTAGTAGAGACGGGGTTTCACCGTGTTAGCCAGGATGGTCTCGATCTCCTGACCTCGTGATCTGCCCGCTTCGGTCTCCCAAAGTGCTGGGATTACAGGGGTGAGCCACTGCGCCCGACCTAACGTATTTGTTTGTACATTAGTTTGATTTATATGTTGAGCTTCAAATCAAGGACTATAGTTGGATAATATTTTACTATTTTTTTATTGCGCTTATGAAGTCTGAGGTCTAGGGAATACACCTTTTTTTCCAAGGTCATGAGACAAGTAAAGAAAAAAACAAGGACTCAATTCCACGTGTTTAGACAACTGCATCAGTTGGAGTTTCTCTCAAGCAGGTGGTAGGCACTATTTTCCATCTGTGGAATTAGTCACCCACAAAATTACTTTTCTCCATTTAAAATATTTAATCATGAAGAACAGAGAGTTGTTACACAGATAAAATTTAAGACTCCTCACTTATAAATTAAAATGTCTGATCCAAAGATAACACGTCACTTCTGATGTTACTTGTAATGAGAAATCTGATACTTCTGTTGACTTTACCTCTCCATTAAATATTTAATAATAAGAGAAATAAATCCATAGGTTTTATCTATTTAATTTTGAACTTGAGGTAATTCTGTTATTGGTTGTTGGATTCCTGTTAATTCAAAACACATTGCAAAGTGATGTTGTGCTCAATCAAGTTTGACTCTATCATTTGTCCACAAAAAGTCATGTTTAATATTTTGCTAAAATCAACTCCTTAGGAAATAATCATTTCTGGTTAAAAGAAAAATACAATCTTGTTAGGAAACAGCAAAAACCACTTCAATTATGAATTGCAGCAGTCTGCCTGACACATTTCATGAAATTTTACAGCAATTACTCATGGTAACTGTTAAATGAAGGGGGAAGAAAACTAATACTAAATTTATTTTTAATTATTAAAAACAACAAAAAGTGATTTATTTCTGACAAAGTGAGCTGAGATAATGAATATACCACCTGTATATGGGAGGGGAGGGATTAAAAATGAATGAATATTGTGATCTTTAACTTTTTTTTTATTTATATTGCATGAGTCAGAGCATTCCCCCTTGTATTTTAGTTTCCTTATGTGTAGTGTTACAAAGGCATCATCTGGGGCTTGATGGAAACATAAAATGTAGCCACCCAGACAGGAAGATTACTCAACCCAAGGCCTCTCTAGTAAATGAGTGTACTGTTACAGTTGAGTTAGTTAAAAATAATTTATATCATTGAATGAGGGTCTAAGGAAATACGGCCACTCTTATTACCCATTATTGGGACAACTTGGAAAATAACTGAAGATAAATTATAATCAGTAATGAAAAGATGTATTTAGTGACAATATTGAGCAAGATAAAAACTCCCTTTAAAGATAGCCAAACATTTAAAAATAAGTTCTTGCTACTGAACCAGAGTGTGAGCACTTTAAAGGACTTCACTCTTTAAAGAAGTTTCCTACATTTAAAAAATTTCTTCACTGTGTTCAAATTATACAGACAAATTATTTCTGGAGGACAAAGAACATGCTTCTTGCTTCAGATTTTTCTAATTGTGGTTACTGAGTATCACAACACAATAGGTAGCACTCTAAGTTACAATATGTTTGAGTTTTAAAATCACATTATGTTCCAATAATTTTCCCAGCAAAGCATTTTCCTCTACCTCCCAGGAAGGAGAGATGACTTTTCCTTGACTAATACAGTAGACCTCCTAATAAGCAGTACAGACCACACTGGTTAATTTTAAAAATCATAAATAAATAAAGAAACCGCACACAGCCTATCAGGGGTACACAGAGGAGTGGTTGGTTGCCCAGAGGACCAGACTTAGAAAACAAATGGGAGAAAAAGTAGCTCTGAAAGGACTTCTTGTGAAACACAACCTTAAAATATGCATGAATACACATATACAGACATGTGTCAGTCATGTTCACATGCATACGGATACATGTTGAGCTTCTGTGTCATTGATTATTTTATGTAATGGAAGTTACAGTATATAATCTTTAATTTATTCTATTCTTCTCACTCCATGATACTTATGAACATTCTTTATATCCAGGTCTTCTGATATAGCTCTAATATTTTCTAATATTTTCTTATTCCAATGGCTATATAATATTTCATATGCCATAATTTATTAATCCACTTTCCTTTAGATGAGTACTCACTTGTTTTTTAGACTCTACTATATTACAATAAAATCCTTGTTTCTCGAGTGCTAGGATGGTCTTTTGAGGGCAGAATCGTTTAAATGGATGAGGACAGGCTGCCCCTGGGAACGTGTGGCTTGCTAGCCGACGTCCCTTGGGGATTCTGCTTGCCCTTTTCAGGCACAGTGCTCTTCACTTGCCTCAGTTGTGGCTGAATGAGCCCAGGTGTAGCTTAGGCTGCAATCCGATATGAAGATTGCAAATGGGGAGCCCTGGCAGTGTCCACGTGGTGCTAACTCTGTAGGCTTATAGTATAAAGAGCTGTGGAGGATGGCTGCCTCCACCCAGATTTCAAAGGGTGCTACAGAGAACCTCGGGCCAAGACTAGAGACCTGCCATAAGGATGGAGCTTCTGCAGAGAGCACTCACTAGGACAATGCTCAGTGAAACTGTGGGGTCCAGGGTATCACCGAGAGTCTCCACTAACGCAATGCCTAGGGCCACCCTTGAGACCCCAGAACTGTGGACACATCAGTGTGCAGTGTCAGCCTTGGAGACCTGCCAACAAGCAATTTTAATGTGTAAGAGCTGAAGCCTGGGCTGTGCCCATCAAACCTATGGTATTGGGGCTGCCAGAGTTTTGGGGACAAATCCCCACCTCTGTGTCCAGAAAGCAGAAGCTGGAGCCAAAAGACATTATTCTTAAGCCTTAAGATCCAGTGTGGGTAACCCTGTCGGGTTTTAGACTTACTTGGGACCAGTTTTTTTCTTCTTCTTCGTCTTCATCTTTGTCTTCATCTTCTTCTCCTTCTTCTTCTTCCTCATCCCCTTTTTCCTCTTCCTCTTCGCCCTCTTCCTCCTCCTCTTTCTCTTCCTTCTCTTCCTCCCCTTCTGCCTCTTCTTCTTCCTCCTCTTGCTCTTCTTCTTCCTCTTCTTCTTTCTTCTTTCTTCTTTCTTCTTCTTCTTGATGGAGTTTCACCCTTGTCTCCCAGGCTGGAGTGCAATGGCACGATCTCAGCTCACTGCAACCTCTACCTCCCAGGTTCAAGCGATTCTCCTGCCTCAGCCTCCTGAGTAGTTGGGATTACAGGCACCCATCACCACGCCTGACTAATTTTTATATTTTTAGTAGAGATGGGAATTCACCATGTTGGTCAGGCTGGTCTTGAACTCCTGACCTCAGGTGATCCACCTGCATCAGCCTCCCAAAGTTCTGGGATTACAATTACAGGGGTCAGCCACCACGCCTGGCCTCTTATTTCTTCTTTTAGGAATGGAAACGTCTGTCCTATGCCTGCCCCATCATTGTATTTTGGAAGTACATAACTTGTTTGATTACATAGGCTCAGAGCTGGAAGACAATTTGCCTAAGGATGTATCCTGTGTTGATACTCACCTATATCTGATTCTGAGACTCCAGACTTTAGACATTAGAGCTGATGTTGGAATGAGTTAAGACATTCTGAGAATATTGAGATGGGATGAATTGCTTATATAATGTATTTTGCATGTG
Source organism: Pan troglodytes (assembly GCF_028858775.2). Lineage (NCBI taxonomy): Eukaryota > Metazoa > Chordata > Mammalia > Primates > Hominidae > Pan > Pan troglodytes. The sequence continues at coordinate 39,681,102 of NC_072410.2, forward strand.
AGGAAGACACGAATTTTGGTGGGCCAAGGGTGGAATGATATGGTTTGAATGTATGCCCTTTAAAATTAATAAGTTATTGGCCCTGCACAGTGGCTCACATCTGTAATCCCAGCATTTTGGGAGGCCGAGTGGGTGGATCACTTGAGACCAGGAGTTCAAGACAAACCTGGCCAACATGGTGAAACCCCATCTCTACTAAAAATACAAAAAATTAGCCAGCTGTGGTGGCATGCACTTGTAATCCCAGCTACTCGGGAGGCTGAGGCAGAATTGCTTGAACTCGGGAGGCAGAGGTTGCAGTGAGCCAAGACGGTGCCACTGCACTCCAGCCTGGGTGACAGAGCAAGACTCTATCTCAAAAAAAAAAGAAAAGAAAAAGAAAAAAAAACAATTTTAAAAAATAAAATTCAGGTGTTATTAATGTGATGCACTAAGAGGTGGGGACTTTAAGAGGTGATAGGCCACTAGGATTCTTTCCTCATTAATATTATTCGTAATACCTGAATTTTCAAGGGGACACAGTTAAACCATAGCAGTTGATGAAAACTTAAGTCACTGAGGCAGTTGAGCTAGTAAAAATAGCAGTGTTGTGAGAATCAGAGGACCAGAGAGGCCAACGGGTGGAACAGGAGAATTTTATTTAAGTGGCCACTGGCCCAGCAGATTGACATCCAAAGGCTAGGCCCTGAACAAAGACAGGGCTTGACTTTTATACATGCATCTGACAGGGGGTGGGCCAGGTTTGTGGTGCAAAACCTGTAAGGCGGGCAAGCGAGCTTATAGAAGCAGAACAAAAGCAGTTAATCATACAGTGACAGGTTTTGCCACTCAGGCATGTCTTGTGACCTTGCAGCCACATCGAAGGAAAAACAGGAACTTACAAAATTTGGAAATTGAGTAATGGTAAGGGGATTGGAGATAGTAAAGGAATTTGTTTTTCTTAACTTTGCTCTGAGGGGGTGTTGGGAGAGTTCTGGAGCTTGTTCCTTTGGGCTCTCGCTTTCCAGATAGTGTTATCAAGGCTTTGTCGAGGTCCTGCCTATTGCTGGCCTTGTAGTGAGTCAGCTAAGTACAGGAAAACTTGCTTTTATCTTTTTAAAAATTTCTGCTTCAGCAGGATATATTTTAATCCATTTTATCTCAATCCCAGTACTATAGCCATTTCAGCTGAATAATTATTTGTTCAGAGGAACTATCCTGCTTATTATAGGACGATTAGCAACATTCCTGGCCTCTACCCACTAGATAACAGTAGCAGCCCCTGTCCGGTCACAACACACCAAAATGTCTCTAAACATTTCCAAAGTTCCCCTGGGGAGCAATATTTTCCTCAGGAAAGAAATGCTAGATTATTTAATATCAAAATATTAAAAAAAAACCCAGAGTTTTAAAATTTGACCTGAGATTGTTAAGACTGTCTAACTCAAAACTTGTAGTAGGTTCAAGATTATATTTGTGTTATTTTTTGCTAATAGCTCATTAAAAGAAAATCTTATAACAATATATATCTCTTGAAACAGGAAAGTATAACAAACAGGTAATACTACTGCATAGATTTTTTTATGGATTTTTATTCTCAGCCATATTTTTATTTCTTTCTCTGTGAGGTATTTGTAGAAAAGATTCTGTTTTAAAAGCAAAATCACAAGCATGAATAATTCGAGCAGGTTTGACTTGAAAGATTTCCAAGTCTGAAGGATTTATAGTTAGAAAAGTAGAGGAGTAGTAACTCTGGAGTCTATCATAAGCAGAATTTTAATAAAACTTGGCAATGTATCTTGCCAAATACCTGAAGGTCTCCATTCTATTGTAAGGTGGAGACTCCATACATAGATTTACACAGTGAAACATTGATGAGGAAGGCTGGATTTAAATGAGAGTGCTTTGTACCATAGTTTATTTTGTTATATTTAAAAGGTATGCAAAAACCAATGTAAATATTACATATATGTGTGTGTGTCTGTGCACGTGTGTATATGTTTATATGAATCACACAGAGAATCTTGATATAATTATCTTTGAATACCCTTATATATGCCATCAATCAAACAGCAACAGTTTTTGAAGGCCTATTATGTTTAGATAATTATGATAACTACCGTTGGGACAGGAAGAATGAAGATCCGGGAAATGAGATTATAGATTTTGCTCTCAAATTTCTTATATAATATCAAGGCTATGGTAAATGTGTCTAAAGAAATTATATACTGGCCTTTGCCATTAGTTTTCTTTTTTTTATTTTTTATTTTGAGATAGTCTCTCTCTATCGCCCAGGCTGGCATGCAGTGGCGTGATCTCGGCTCACTGCACCCTCCGCCTCCTGGGTTCAAGAGATTCTCCTGCCTCAGCTTGCGAGTAGCTGGGACTACAGGTGCATGCCACCACGCCCAGCTAATTATTTTTTATTTTTTATTTTTAGTAGAGATGGGATTTCACCATGTTGGCCAGGCTGATCTTGAACTCCTGACCTCAGGTGATCTACCCACCTCGGCTTCCCAAAGTGCTGGGATTACAGGAGTGAGCCATCACGCCCAGCTGCCATTAGTTTTCTAATAAGGGCCACCCAAAATTCTCAAAGAAAACCAATATAAGGTCTTTTTATACTTATTATAAGTGAATATTGCTTAGGAAATAAATGTGACCATAACACATGATTTGTTACATGAATCTGAAATTTCAGTTTTATTATTTCCAAATCTTTTGACTTGTCAAGTTTAATCATTCTCTTACTTTACAATTGTATTCTCTATCATAATAAATGTAAGCAGTTGGTTAAGTTCGATTATATATGCATTTATATTATCTATATCAGATTAATTTTCTAGTTTCTTGTATCTACAGAAAATTGTTTAGCATGTACAGTCAGGTTTTAAACAGTGCCATCTTTTAATAAATTCGAATAAACAAGTTTGCTCACAAGTAAACTTAACATCTTTTGGGTGTGGGATATATCTTCTTTGTTAGATTAACTAGAGGTTTAATTAATATATGAATTAAAACCTAAATAAAGTACTTGTTAGATGATTGTAGGATTTCTATTGTCTATTACAAAAGTTTCAAATTTGTATATATAAAATGTTTCAAATGCATTGAATAAGTAATTTAAATAAGACAACAGAGATGTTTTAAATGACTTAATTATTTGAGAAAAAGATCAAATGACCAGGGAATAAGATAATACATGAAAAATTGGCTTTCATTTCAAAATGTCATCTGGCTTTTGTCTGGGAGCCCCCAGCATATCCTTTCACATGATTTTATATGCAGACAACATAAAAGACGAAAACTCACATGACAAACCTAAACTAAGACTAGTTATAAACCTATCACTAAAATTCAGCAGGGCACATTGGGTAGTCCACCTGTATTACGCACTGATTAAAATGACCTGTTAGAAACTAGGAAGTGGTCCATTCCACCTTCCTTTCTGTTCACCATCTGGATTAGAAACACAAAGTTTTAACAAAAAACATAGCCCTGGTACCTACTCCTGAACCAAATGGCCCTGGCTACTAGAGAATCGTCTCCCTTATCTCCTTGTACATGTGTATCCCAGTGAAAGAGAGCTATGTCTGAAAACTTGTAGGAAAGGATGTACACAGGTCCATCTAGGACTGTGGATGTATCAAAATCTGGGTAGTGTAATTTTTATAGCTACCAACAGCCAGAAAGGAAGCATGATGAGAATTGTGATGACATTAATTATTCATTTATTTATTAGTTCCGGGCTAAGCAATAGAGAAATCTGTACTTGGGACAAACAGAATTGCATTAGATCAAAGACTGTTATAGAAACTTGGAACTGGCATAAAGTCTTTAGGTATCTGCCTGCCATCCTTCTAAATCTAATAAACAGATTTGATCACTGTTTACTGATCAGAGTTCTGCCAAGGGCAATAATTACACCTGTTTATTACACAGAATTAATTCAGAGGGCCTATTTTATTGAATGATAAGAAAACAGAAAAAAATCCAACAATATAACACTTCTGAAAAATCAGTATAGAAAAGAATAATGGCATGTCACCATAAATACATTAAGTTGGAACAGATGACTAAAAATAATTTACTACAAGAATTTCAAAACATTTAAAAAGTTTTTGGTATAAAATCAAAATATGTGATGGCATGGCCTTTGTAGAAAATCATAAGTTAAGGCCAGGCATGGTGGCTCACACCTGTAATCCCAGCACTTTGGGAGGCCAAGGTGGACGGATCACGAGGTCAGGAGATCGAGACCATCCTGACTAACATGGTGAAAACCCGTCTCTACTAAAAATACAAAAAATTAGCCAGGTGTGGTGGCAGGCGCCTGTAGTCCCAGCTACTCCAGAGGCTGAGGCAGGAGAATGGCGTGAACCCAGGAGGCGGAGCTTGCAGTGAGCCAAGATTGTGCCACTGCACTCCAGCCTGGGCGACAGAGCCAGATTGTGTCTCAAAAAATAAATAAATAAATAAATAAAAAATCATAAGTTAAAAGCAAGGTGAGAGGCAAACTAAACTGATTGAAATTAAAAAAAGATACGTAAGATAAAGAAGAATACCAAGGAAATTACATACACTAAAATCAAAATATTAAAATCTCTTTTTAATATAGAAAGAGAAGAGCTGACATTTAAATAATTATGTCTTGACTTAGGACAAGAGGAAATACTCCAGTCTTTCTCTGAGGATTTTCATTTAAAAATTCATAGTTAAAATGAGAGAGTGCTTGATATTACAAAAATTAAACTAAGACCATCATAATCATTATCATCAGCAGTATCACCAAAATTTTCCTACAAAGGGTTATTCACTTCTACGGAAAAACAATGACAAGAGACCTATATCTTGATAGATTCCTATGTTTTAAGAAGTAATTATTATAAAGGCAAATGTCTTTGGATAACTAGGCATTAAAAAAAGAAGTTGCTTACAAAGGAAAAAAAAACTTCAGCTGGTAAGACTTCTGATTATTACTCCATGTTAGGACATAGAAAAATATTTGCAGCAAAAACATGGGGAAGGAGTGTTTCTGTGCCAATACTGTTTCTTTTTCTTTTTTTGCTTTTTTTTTTTTTGAGACGGAGTCTCACTCTGTTGCCCAGGCTGGAGTGCAGTGGTGCAATCTCGGTTCACTGCAACCTCCACCTCCTGGGTTCAAGCGATTCTCCTGCCTCAGCCTCCTGAGTAGCTGGGACTACAGGAACATGCCACCATGCCCGGCTAACTTTTTTTTGTATTTTTTAGTTGAGATGAGGTTTCACCATATTGACCAGGCTGGTCTCAAACTCCTCACCTTGTGATCTGCCCACCTAGGCCTCCCAAAGTTCTGGGATTACAGGTGTGAGCCACTGCGCCCAGCCATGTGTCAATAATTTTTCATCTGGTAATGTTTACTTTCACGTATGAAATGTACAGAGGTGAATTTTCCAGATGGGAAAAAATGTGCTCTTCATGAAAAAAATACTCAAGGAAGTGAAGTAACAAAATATGTATGAAATAATAATGAAAAAATTATGAAATAAGTATTGCAGGACTTCATTCATTAATATTGAACTAGAAACTTAAGAATAGACTTGAATCATGCACTATAAATTGGATACTATAAACCCAGTGCTAGAGGGTGGCTTTCTGGTGTTTTCCTTAGCTCTTTCTGTCCACACCCTATTTATATTTTTATCTAGGACAAGGTATGCCCATCTATGTAGAGTAAAATATTTCCATCATCTACATATGGCCCAGCAGTAACATCTCTTGAAACATTCTGATGACTTTTCCCTTTTCTTCAGTATATTGATTAATATGCTGTTACAAGGCCGGGTGTGGTACCACAGCTCAAGTCTGTAATCCCAGCACTTTCAGAGGCCGAGGCGGGTTGATCATGAGGTCAGGAGTTCAAAACCAGCATGGTCAACATGGCAAAACCCTGTCTCTACTAAAAATACAAAAATTAGCTGGGCGTGGTGGCAGGCACCTGTAATCTCAGCTACCCGGGAGGCTGAGGCAGGAGAATCGCATGAACCGGGAGGTGGAGGTTGCAGTGAGCTGAGATTGTGCCATTGCACTCCAGCCTGGTCAACAAGAGCAAGAGTCCATCTAAAAAAGAAAAAAAAAAAAAAAAGAAATGCTGTTACAGTCTGTATTTGGGTTTTCCAGAGAAATAGAACTCTATATCTAGATATAGGATGAGTATATATAAAATATGTCATCCTATATCTAGGATATCTATATATCTATGTCTATATCATCCTATATCTAGACATATACTTGATATCCTATATCTAGACATATACTTGATATCCTATATCTAGAGATATACTAGATATCCTATATCTAGTGGGGGCTGGCAGGTCTGAAATTTGCAGTGCAGGCCAACAAGCTGGAAATTCTGGCAGGGGTTGCTATTGCAGTCTTGAGTTCTAGGGCAGTCTGGAGGCAGAATTCGTTCCTGTTCTGAACGCAATGGGCCCCTCGTTCTTTTAAGGCATTCAAATGATTGGATGAGGCCTACCCGTATTATGAAGGGTAATCTGTTTTACTCAGAATGTATCTATTTAAATGTTAATCATATCTAAAAAGTACCTTCACTGCAACATCCTATTATTTAGCCAAACAACTGAACACCGTAGCCTAGCCAAATTGATACACGCAATTAACCATCACACAGTCACTTAATTCATGTGGTCGTTGTGAGACAGCCAAGTATAAAGGGGTCCCTGGAGAACCTGTGACCAGCCTGCATACTGGGAGAAATGGGTGGAGCCATGGGAAGTTCTTGCCCTTTGCAGCAGGGAGGAGTCTGGCCCCTCCTGTTCCGGGGTGGTACTTGGGATTCAGTCTGTGAGGCAGGAAGTCTACTAGCAGGAGTCTGGCTTTGCTGAGAGTCCCTGTTTCCGTTTTTTTTTTTTTTTTTTTTGCCTTTGCCCTTTTCACCCGATAAACCCTGCTCTTCTCAGACTTCAAATTGTCTGTGAGCCTAATTTTTCATGGTCATGTGACGAGACCCCAGCTTTTAGTTGAACTAAGGAGAGAGTTCTAAAACAATTGTAAGCTTGATGAAGGCAGGCACTGGGCCGGTTTGTTTTTTAACCTGTTTTACCTCCACATTTACACTATCAGCATAATATACTATAAATAAATATATGCTGATTAATATATTTTCAATGGTACAATTTAAACTAAATATTATTTTAAAAACCACACTCTCTCTAGCTTTGTTACTAAGAGCAAAGCAAGTCACATACAGTAAGGTTTAGTCTTATTGTTAAAAGAAAAATTTCAGACAACATAAATTTAACAGAATTTACGTGGAAAAAAAAGAAAGATTCATGAATCACACATTACACAGAATCTGAAAAGATTCAGAGAGCTCTGCTTTGCCACATGGGCAGTGAGTATTTATAGACAGAACATGGGAGTAAGTATAGAAATAGCTTGATTGGTTAAAGCTAGGTATATGCCTTATTTGGAAATGGTCTGATCAGTTGGCTGCCTGTGATTGGCTGAGACCTGGCTATCTGTTACATAAATTGAGACTCCTAAGTTAGGTATTAATGTGTTCATGTAGTTGCATTTAATTACACAGAAACAAATCACAGAGACAGCCTCAGGCCAATGGTTTCTTGCTTATGTAATTTAACACTACATTTAGAAAATTTATTTATCCATGCACACACAATTCATCCATCTATCTATCTATCATCTATGTATCTATCTATCTATCTATCTATCTTTGTATCTATCTATCATCTTTCTATCCCAACATTTCAGTTTTTCATTCTTATTCTCAAACCTTTGTCCTGAGCTGTTAGCATTCTGCGGTATCTTTCAATTTGCTGGTGCACCTGGCAGCAAGATTACATTGGTTTTCATGGAATGGAATTGAAGGAATGAGCAAATATATGTAATATGCAGTATTAGGCTCAGCAAAAACAGGAATTAGTTTAAGAAGAATAAGAAGGAAAGAGTATTGGCCGGGCGCAGTGGCTCAAGCCTGTAATCCCAGCACTTTGGGAGGCCGAGGCGGGCGGATCACGAGGTCAGGAGATGGAGACCATCCTGGCTAACACGGTGAAACCCCGTCTCTACTAAAAATACAAAAAAATTAGCCGGGCGTGTGGCGGGCACCTGTAGTCCCAGCACTCGGGAGACTGAGGCAGGAGAATGGCGTGAACTCGGGAGGCGGAGCTTGCAGTGAGCCGAGATCGCGCCACTGCACTCTAGCCTGGGCGACAGAGCGAGACTCAGTCTAAAAAAAAAAAAAAAAAAAAAAAAAAAAGGAAAGAGTATTAAGAATATGACATCTGAGAGGTCATAACAACAGAATTAAAAAGTTCAATTTTTGAGCCTCCTTTTACCCCTTATGTTTATAGTGAATATATGAATCAAAGCTTTTAGAAAAAAATGTTTTAACTTTCTGTCCCCCTTTCTGAGAATTAATTTGCTAGATTTATTTCCTAGATTGATATGTCTCCTCCATAAGACAAAAATAAACTGAGTATGTATATGTGTAAGTAATGTTGCTGAGAAATGTATTTTTAACACAATAGAATCAGAAATGCCAGAGAGGACTTCACTAAACCAAGAGAGAATTAAGGTTTAAATAGTGCTTTGTCCTCTTTTGGATGAGAAGCTCTAGATCAGCATTGTCTAATAGAACTTTCTATAGTCGTGGAATGTTCTATAACTATGATGTTTAATATGATAGCTTATAGCCATCCATGGCAATGGAGAATTTGGAAAGTGGCTGGAGATACTGAGAGACTAAATTTTAAGTTAAATTACATTAATTGATTTTATGATTTAAATTTAAATAGAGAAATGTAACTCATGGCATTTTATTTGACATGTCAGCTTAAATGAAACAAAAATGGACATACATACTATAATAACATATGCATGTACCAGATTACTGTAATAAGAGCTTCAGTGACTTAATTCCTTTACTAAAAACAGCCCTGATCTGTAATAGCCAATAAATATATAATTCTTGATATCTACTAATATGTTAAACTCATTTTTTAAATGGAAGCTGTTAAGGCAATTATAGTTAAACTGAAAAAACAAAACTATAAAATGATTCTCAAAAATTTTTGATATGAAATATTGTAATGCCAGGCTTAATTGCTTATGCCTGTAATCTCTGTACTTTGGGAAGCCAAAGTGGGAGGATGACTTGAGTCCAGGAGTTTGAGGTTACAGTATGCTATGATTGCACCACTGCACTTCAGTCTGGGCAACTGAGCAAGACCTTGTCCCCCACTCCCAAAAAGAAAAAATCTATGACAAACCCACAGTCAACATCATACTGAATGGCAGAAGCTGGAAGTATTCCCTTTAAGAACAGGAACATACAAGTATGCCCTCTCTCACCACTCCTAGTCAGCATAGTACTAAAAGTCCTATCCAGAGCAGTCAGGCAAGAGAAAGAAAAAAAAGGCTTCTGTATTAGTCCATTTTCACATTGCTGGTAAAGACATACCTGAGACTGGTTAATTTATAAAGAAAAAGAGATTTAATGGACTCACAGTTCCACGTGGCTGAGGAAGCATCACACTCATGACAGAAGGCAAAAGGCACATCTTACATGGCAGCAGACAAGAGAGAATGAGAGAACCAAGCAAAAGGGCCTTCCCCTTATCAAACCATCAGATCTCGTGAGTCTTATTCACTAACAGAAGAGCAATATGGGAGAACCTGCGCCCATGATTCAATTGTCTCCCACTAGCTCCCTCCCATAACATGGGAGGAATTATGGGAGCTACAATTCAAGATGAGATTTGGGTGGGGACACAGCCAAACCATGTCAGCATCCAAAAAACAAAATAAGTCAAATTACCTCTCATTGCTGATTACATAATTCTGTAGGTAGAAATCTCTAAAGACTCCACAATCAGAGCCTAGTCCTGTCTTTTATGGGAGGATATTAATTATTGATTCAATTTTTAAAATGTGTACAAGGATATCCATGTTTTCTTTTTCTTCTTACGTGAAGTTTAGCAGTTTCTCTTTAAATAAATTGATTTTTTCATTTAAGATACCAAATTTTGGACATATATTAGTGTTCCTTTATCATTATTTTAATGTCTGCAGGATCAAGTAGTGATGACTCTTTTCATTTCTTGTTTGTAGTTTGTATCTTTACTCTTTTATGTTGATTAGATTTGCTAGAGATTTATCAATTTTATCTTTTTAAGAAAACATATTTTAGTTTCTTTATATTCTCTATTTTTTCTTGTTTCTGTCTTAATTTTTATTTCTTCTCTTCTGCTTGTTTTCATCTTCATTTGCTCTTTTTCGCTAGGATTGTTTTTCAATTGCAATAAATTTCATGTAATAAAATATTACCAATATAAATATAACAATTATTTATACTGGTATGTTTTCTCTTGATAAAAATTGTTTAATTCTTATACAATTGTATTGTAAATTTAGCCAAAGTTTATACTTCATATTTTTTATTGGTCATTTCAAATTGTTTTAGTCACATCTTCTTTCCCACAACTACCAAACATTCTATACCCTTCTGAAACAAATTATGCTGAATATTTTCTGTCCTTTTCAATAGGTAGTGCTAAATAAAGAATTTCAGTCCTTTATTGACTGGTCTGTCTAGACCTTTGCCTTATTACTCAAATTTGTCTTCAACAGTTCTGCCAAAGGTTATGCTTACCATGCATTTTTAAATTGCTTGTTCTTACTAGAGCTCTCTAGACTCTGCCACACAAAGGTTACCTAAATGTGGCATTCTTTGACATGTTATTTAAGATATTTATTGATGTGAAATTTAAAATATATGTTCATGATATATGGTATTTACTGGCATTCATTTGTAATATATTCCAACTATTTCACCATTGCTTTCCACTATTGTGTACCACACATTATTCAGCTACAATGAGCCAATTACATTTAACAAACTTGACCATTTTCACCTCTGTGACATTTCACATTACCCTTGGCACAAATCTCTTCTATTCTATGCTTGTCGGTCTGCTGAATTTTATTGCTGAAAAATCAGCTCAAATATCTCCTCATTGGTAAACCATTCCTTAATCACTTTTTTGGGGGGTGGGGGTGAATATGGTGTTCTACTTCCCTGATACCCAAAAATAATTTTAAAATTTAACATAGAAAGAAAATAATCTCTTGTTTTGCTCCTCCTGCCTCAGGTCATAACTTCATTGAGGGAATATAATCTGTTTAGCATTTGAATAATACTACCACTTAGCATGTGTTGACTATTTTCACTTAAAACAATAATGAGGTGTGTAGAAGAAACATTTCTCCTAAACTGTTACTTGTTCACTTTTACAAGTGTGTCAGAATTGTAAAGGAGGAAATACTCCTAGAGCAACCTCAGTGGAGCAACTGGGTGAAAATATCAATTTCGAAATTTGGTCTTTCAGTAATGATGATTAAATTAGGAAAATAGCCTTGTCTTCTGTCTTTTTCCCATCATCTTTCTCCCTTTCGGTCTTTTTCCCATTATCATTTCTGAAGTGTGGGGACAATTTAAGTGGTAATTTGGGGGCGTATATTATCACCTGTATTTGAAGTGGGATATCCCATACATTTCCTCAGTTATCTGTTACTCAGACAGTGGAATTCTTCCAGGTTATAACAGCCCGATACAAATAATCGTTACAATATTTATTTATTTATTTATTTATTTATTTATTTATTTAGAGATGGAGTCTCCTTCTGTTGCCCGGCTGGAGTGCAGTGGCATGATCTCAGCTCACTGCAATCTCTGCTTCCGGGTTTGAGCAATTCCCCTGCCTCAGCCTCCCTAGTAGCTGGGATTACAGGTGCACACCGCCACACCCAGCAGATTTTTTGTATTTTAGTAGAGAAGGGGTTTCACCATGTTGGCCAGGATGGTCTCGGTCTCCTGACCTCATGATCTGCCCACCTCGGCCTCCCAAAGTGCCAGGATTATAGGCGTGAGCCAGCCTGCCTGGCCAATTGTATTTTATCATTACATGGGATGTATACAGAAGTTCCAGAAAGATTCTTCTACTTTCCATCAATCTTTTAAAGTTCCTGATCAGTATAGACTGAAAATCTATTAACAGTCACAATGTATCCATTACAGATGTTATGAAAGTTCAGTTTATACTAGGATAGGAAGCACATTGACTTCATTGCACACTAACTTGGAAATTATGGCTGTGGATTTATTCCTGAGAGAGGACACAGGGAAGAGAAGTAAACACATGGACCCTGGCAAGTATTGAGACAGCCAGGTGGGAAGGGGTCCCTAAAGAAACTCCAACCAGCCAGCCTGCTCACTGGGAGGAGTGAGCACTGGGGTGGAGCCACAGAAGTTCATGCCGTTTGCAGTGGGGAAGAGCCTGGCCCCTCCTCTTCCTAAGTGGGACCTGAGATTCCATCTGCAAGGTGGGAAGCACACTAGCAGAACTGTGGTCTTGCAGAGGGTCCCTGTTTCCTTTTTTTTTTTTTTTTTCCATTTTGCCCAATGAATTCCATTTTTCTCCCCCTTCAAATCATCTGTGAGCCTAATTTTTTAAGGACCCAGCTTTCAGCTGAACTAAGGAGGAAAGTCCTACAACAGTATGGGTATGAGACACTAAGGGTTACTGAGTAATAAATGACAGTCAGGGAAAGAGAAATCAACATTGTAATTTCAGTGGTCAATATGTCAGACAAATCAGGATGAGAAGAAGACACAGTGCAGATTATGTTTTTTCCTAATAGAGTGTATTTTTTTCTCCTTGTTCTTCATTGCTTCTTTTTACCAAGTACACAAATGAGGATAAAATATAAGAGAAAAAGTGAACTGAAGTCATCAACAGTCTAAGTTCAAAGTGTAAGGAAAAGGTTCAAAGCTTTTTGTTGTTTTTCTTTTACAGCAGTAACTTAGTAATTCTTTATGTTCTGCACTTGACAACACAGCACATATCTCTAGTTATTTAAAAAATACAGAATTAGTATGTGGTCATTTGTACCTCATTAGATTATTCATTAGTGCCTGTCCTTTAAATTAAAAGCCATATAATTACTGTTGCCATTTAATGAAGTTACATAATGTTAGTCATTCAATTAATATACTTTCTGTTAAACTCACCAGGAGTTGAGCGGAAAGTATTTTGTCTCATTTATCTGAGAGAACACATGGTGGTAAATGGACAACTGTGAGGTATGTAACTCAATGACCCTCTGCGTGGTCAATGACTTATTCATTTCAGTGAAAAATATTAGTTTAAATGGATATTAAGTCCCATGGAAAGGGGGAAGGCTTGTAAATTTCTTCAGCGATGACATAAGACTTTCTATCTCGACACAGACATTGCCTGACTTACCAACTGGTCCATGAGATAAGAGTTGTCTCTATTAATTCAAGAGTCACCACAGTGTAATTTCTGAAAGAAAAAAAGTTCTTTTTTTACATATATATTTCTGATTACTTCTATTTAAACTCAGTTTCCTATACCTACCACATACAATACACATTCTAGAGATAATAAATTAAACCGTTCTTTTGTTACATGATAAATCACTCTCATGCTTCAAAACATAGGTCACCCGTTGCCATTTGATAAAGTCTTTATAATAAAGTCATCCCCATGAATGTAATTAAAGTTTCTTCTCTTGTGCATTTGTTTTGCCTGGCTTAGGAAAAAAAATAAGTGCATTTATTAATAAGAAAAATAGACTAAGAAGGTTCCTAAAATTTCCTGACCCTTTTAGTTAATGTTTGACCATGAGATTTGCTTGTATTGATGAAATGTGAATGGATATACTAAGTATTACTTCCATGCAAATGACTTAAGAGTTGAGGGGCTATTTGTCTTGCTCCCACTTTTGTTCTTGTGCTCGCTCTCATTTTCTACTGCTAGGGTAATTATAGAAACACAAGTCAAGAGGAAACTCCACTAGGCTGGTTCCCTGATGGATTAAAATGAACAGAACCAAATATCCAACTGGTACTAAATGCATAGTATGAGTGAGAAATAAATTTAGCACTACTGGGGCACTCAGATTTTGGGATCATTTGTTAGGGAAACCTAATTTTGTGCAGCCAAACTACCAAATGCATTTTTATAACCCCACCCTACCTAGCTCACATCCTGTTTTACTTTTCTCTTTAGCACTTAACATTTTCCAAAACCTAATGCATTTTTCTTATTAAAATATATTTTGTTGATTTGTTGTTCACTCTCCTCTCAACAGCAAGAAGAAAACTGAGCCAGAGGGATGCATGGACTATAAAATATTATTGCTATGTTGGGAAATATCTGTATGCTAGATAATCTACTTAACTATTGACTATTCAGTAAATATATGGGTATTAAATTTAACTTTATTTATTTATTTTTTTTTATTTTAAAGAAGATAAAAGTAAAGTTCAAGACCTGTGCTGTCCAATTGGAAGTCACTAGACAATTTCGCTATTTGAGTAAACTAAAATTTTAAAACATTAAATTAAAAATTTGTTTCATCAGTCACGCATAGCCAGATTTCAAGTTATTTTCACTTAGCCATGAGGCTCAATAGCGTCATGGAGTTTATCAGTGGCTACTGTACCAATCAGTGCAGATATAGAATATTTCCATCACTGTAGGACATTCTATTGTACAACACCTGTTGTTGACAACAGTAAGACAGAGGAGAGAAATTGTCACAAGTTGAAGCAACTTTATCAAACGATGGTTGCTGTGTGCAATTATTACTAAATACATTCAATTTAGAAGAAAAAATACAGTTAAGGATATTGTAAAAATTGAGTGCTGACAACCAAAAGAGCAGAAATAACTTCCAAAGTGGCAGTTATTTTTTTAACTGAGAATGCAGGAAACTGCAGAGATAACACAGTGCAGTGTTTAAGGCTATGAACTCTGCCACCATTCTGTGTGGCTATTAGCTTCATGCCTTAGAAAATTTACCTCAGTCAGTATGTCTTGGTTTTCTCATTTGAAAACAGGAATGATAACAGTAGTTTCAAGATTAAATGCAAAACAAAAACAAAAAAACAAAAAAAAAAACTTTTTTTGAGATGCAGTCTTGCTCTGTCACCCAGGCTGGAGTGCAGTGGTGCGATCTCAGCTCACTGCAACCTCCACCTCCCAGGTTCAAACAATTCTCCTGCTTCAGCCTCCCGAGTAGCTGGGACTACAGGCGCCTACCACCATGCCCGGCTAATTGTTTGTATTTTTAGTAAAGATAGGGTTTCACTGTGTTAGCCAGGATGGTTTCAATCTCCTGACCTCGTGATCTGCCCGCCTTGGTCTCCCAAAGTGCTGGGATTACAGGCGTGAGCCACTGCATCCAGCCTTTATTATTATTATTATTATTATTATTTTGTATATAGAGTTTCCCTCTTGTTGCCCAGGCTGGAGTGAAGTGGCACCACCTCGGCTCACTGCAGCCTCTGCCTCCCGGGTTCAAGTGATTCTCTGGTCTCAGCCTCCTAAGTAGCTGGGATTATAGGCGCTGGCTACCATGCTTGGCAAATTTTTGTATTTTTAGCAGAGACGGAGTTTTACCATGTTGGCCAGGCTGGTCTTGAACTCCTGACCTGAGGTGATCCACCCACCTTGGATTTCCAAAGTGCTGGGATTACAAGTGTGAGCCACTGAGCCCTGCAAAACACTCTTAAAATTGAGAATAGTACTTGGGTATCTGAAGGAGGCAAGTTGTAGACAACAATGAAACTGTGTTGATGAATTGTTGATAGCACTAAAGAGGTTATTTGCTTTCCTTTGCTTTGTTCAAGAACATACATACATATTGTTCACACATACAATGTGTGAATTGAGCAAGCTAGTTTGAGCTGCATTCTGAAATGAAGCAAAGTCCACTGTGTTTATTAGATCAGCAGGAAACTAGGTAATTTGGGGACATCAGATTGAAGAATATGGGAGATTTAGTGTGTACTGTCTTGCATTCACCACAGGAAAAGTGAAAGCAGAGACAAATTAAGAACTTTGCTCAATCTTTCCAAAGTTTTCCATGCTAATATATACTCAAAATAGCAGTTAATAATCTTTTGAATCAGTTAATTTATATGAATGTATTCCAACAGTTTAAAATAATTATCTCATTCATTTACTAAACATGTATGTGAATATTTTTAACTTTAAAAATGATGCATTAAACAATTAGTAGTCCTTCAAGTGATCTTTAGATTCAAAGCCAGACGCAGTAGAATCCTAGATTTAAAAAACTATGTGTACTCCATTACATAGTTGTTATTTTCTGCTATTAGAGAGACTATACAATCTTCTAAAGACACTTCAAATCCTTAGAGCTATACTCATGCAGAAATTTATTTTGTAGGTTCTAATATACAGGAGGCTCTTAAAAATAAGCATTGCTGTTAAAACTAAAATTCAGATTTGAAAGAAAAAATTAAATATCTTAATACAGAAATGCATATTTTATCTGTTGTATGTGTAGGGTAGAAGAAAATAGATAGCTAATAGTAGGATAAAATAGCCAAAGGGCTGCATAGAGGCTACATTTCCTCTTGAGAAAAAAAGTAGGTGGCTTGAAGATATGTTTTTTTATATCATCTCCTAACTAATACAAGAACATAAAGGCACAGATAGTTTGGCATGATTACTTTTGAATCTCACGTATCTGGTTTCCAAAGCACAATCATTAATAATAGATATGCCCAACAATATATGTTTATGTGATATAATTCTTTCAAATGTCTTTTGGTAATGTGTCCATAGTATGCAGAAGCCAATAATTTAAAATTGCACATTTGTAAGCCTGGGCTAATACTAAACTTTTATACATTCTGAGATTCCCAACTAAATGGTTTTTGGAATAGAATTACTGAATTATATCACCCCAAAGCTACTGAAGAAAGATTATAGCTACTGCAGAAAAGTGTAAAATGTTGCAACTCCTGAATATTCTGAACTCTATCTTTCCCATCTTTAGTTTTCCAGGTAGTCCAAAAGAAAGGCTGGATATTTATCAAGAAAAATACACACACACACACACACACACACACGTACACACACACACACGCACATGCGCATACGTGCACACACACACACTATTTTCTGTAGAGAAAAAGACTATTGGTTTTATCAAATTAATTTTCCACACAATTCACTATTGCTTATAGTGACTCATCTCTCTTATATTCCACTGATATAGATGTAAGTCTAAAATAAACATCTTTGCTACTAAAACATGAAGATATGTTCTATGGTTTAAGATTGTTTACTGTTATTTCATATCCATGAATGGTTATTAATGGTTTCTGGAAAATCAGAGAGAAGTATAAATATGGGAATACTGACATCATCAAGTGATCTCAAAGATGTAACAAACATTCTGTTTAATTGCCTTTGCAGGGGTAATTAATCCCAAATAAAAATCATATTTAATTTGTTATTAAAATAGGCGCTCATCTGTTAACTTCTCCTAGGGAACAGGACGGGTTAAAATATAATGCTGTTTGTATAAATATTGCCACAACCCTGGGCACAATAGATGTTTAATGATTTTGATGCCTATGAAGATGAAGACAAGTAGGATGATGATGTTCTACTAACTCATAAAGCAAATGTTCAACATTTTAAACAAAGCTCTCTACATACTTGCACATATTCAGATGACAAAGTATGTTTGGGTTTTGTATTTGTGTAATCAAACCACTTTAATATTAATGTAGTTTTCCATTTATATGAGATATCTTTGTATTATATACCACTCAGTGAAGGAAAAATAAACAAGAAAATAATATAATGAGGTGCTGGAAAGAGAAGAATAAAATAGAAGCAAATGTTATATTTTCAAACACCACATATTAAATGTAAAGTTGTAGTAAATAATATATGAAGTTTTAGAGATAAAATATTAGCTCAATTATTTTTAATTATAATACCTAAAATAACAAAATAGAAGCATAAATAAAACTAAGAAATTAAATAAAAGAAAGCATTAATGTTAACTAAAATAAACATTTGTATAAGGAAACACAGACTTAGCTTTAGACTTAAACTTACATGGTTATAATCATATAAATTGATTATTATATTAGTCAGACATTGTTATCTTCATAAGAAATGTTGAGAGTGAGGATGTTGTATTTTTTAGGGAGGAGAAGCTGTTACAGGAACTCAGTGCTCCACTTGAATTGATAAAACATGAAATAGTCTCATTTTAGAAGTATTGAGGCAAATGCCGTAAACAGTTGGAAACACTGAGTTGTACATGAGGATTTAGTTGCTAATTTAACTGTCTTCACTTCTCCTGCCTATAATATTTATTTCTCTTCTTATTCCAACATAGACATACACATTTTCAGGATTACCAGTTGTGACCAGACTGTGAAGAAACAGGGAATCTCTATTTTGATTATATGCTTTAAGTCTTAATTTTTAAACAATAATAATGTGAATATGTTTAATTGGCTAGTGGGAAATAGAAAAAGAAGAGAGAACTATGTGGCGCAGCAAAATCTGTGAGAACAAGATGCTCAGACGCAGTGACTGGTCAATAACAGGGTGATGGTCAGACACTACCCACTTGGTAAGATACAAGGAACAGAGAGACATGTGGTGGAGGTCAGATTGTAGGGAGAAAGGCAGGATGTTGTATAAGAATGAAGCTATCAGCCAGGTGCGGTAGTTCATGCCTGTAATCCCAGCACTTTGGGAGGCCAAGGTGGATCATTTGAGCCCAGGAGTTCGAGACCAGCCTGGACAATATTGTGAAACCCCATCTCTACCAAAAATACATAACTTAGCCAAGTGTGGTGGCACATGCCTATAATCTCAGCTTCTCCGGAGTCTGAGGCACAAGAATCACTTGAACCTGAAAGGCGGAGGTTGCAGTGAGCTGAGATAATGCTACTGCATTCCAGGCTGGGTGTCAGAACGAGACTCTTTATCAAAAAAAAAAAAAAAGTCTTTGAAGTCTATGCATCTGACAAAGGACTAATATCCAGAATCTACAAGGAACTCAAATAAATCAGCAAGAAAAAAACAAACAATCCCATCAAAAAGTGGGCTAAGGACATGAATAGACAATTCTCAGAAGAAGATATACAAATGGCCAACAAGCATATGAAAAACTGCTTAACATCACTAATGATCAGGGAAATGCAAATCAAAACCACAGTGTGATACCACCTCACTCCTGCAAGGATGGCCATAAAAAAACAATAAAAAAAATAGATGTTAGCATGGATGGAGTGGAAAGGGAACACTTCTACACTGCTGGGGTAGGAATGTAAACCAGTACAACCACCATGGAAAGCAGTGTGGAGATTCCTTAGGGAAGTAAAAGCAATACTACCATTTGATCCTGCAATCCCACTACTGGGTATCTGTCCAGAAGAAAGTAAGACATTGTATTAAAAAGATATTTGTACTTGCACGTTTATAGCAGCATGATTTGCAATTGCAAAAATATGGAACCAGCCCAAATCCCCATCAATCAACAAGTAGATAAAGAAGATGTGGTGTGTGTATGTGTGTGTGTATATAGATATAGATATAGATACAGATATAGATATAGATATGTATATGTATATATAGATATATATGTATATGTATATATGTATATGTATATATAGATATATGTGTATATGTGTGTGTGTGTGTATATATATATATATATATCATGATATACTCCATGAAATACTACTCAGCCATAAAAAGGAACGAAATAATGGCATTTGCAGCAACCTGGATGGAATTGAAGACTATTTTTCTAAGTGAAGTAACTCAGGAATAGATAAGCAAAGATCGTATCTTCTCAGTCATATGTGGGAGCTAAGCTATGAAGAAGCAAAGGCATAAGAATGATACATTGGACTTTGGGGACTGGTGGGAGTGGCGAGGGATAAAAGACTACACATTAGGTACAGTGTACACTGCTCAGCTGATGGGTGCACCAGAATCTCAAGAATCACCGCTAAATAACTTATTCTTGTAGCCAAACATCCTCTGTTCCCCAAAAATCTATTGAAATAAAAAATAAAATAAATAAATAAGGAAAATAAAGAAAGGTATCTTCTATTAGTTTTCTGGGAAATATGACTTGGAGCTGTCTTCTGAGAGTCAGCGTAGGACATGTGGTTATGAATGCTGAGAAGAGAGAGAAACTCAAGGCTCCATGAAGACAGACACTGCCCATCCCATTCTTTGTAATCTCTGCAATATTTCATCTTGCCGTGCATATGCGTGATCAATAAATGGTTGTTGGAAGAGTATGTGAAGAGACAAAACATCCCTGAGGAAAAGAGAAAAACTAATTCTACCTGAGCAAACATGCAAACTTTAACAGGTTTGTTGACAACATCGAGGCTTCAGTTCTTTTTTTTTTTTTTTTAATTTTCTCTGTGGCATTTTTTTTTCCATCTTTATATAGTCTTTCAAAGGTTCTGAAAAGTAAAAGGAGGGCCAGCTTCATGTATAAGCAACCTGTAGACTTGCCAGGACCCTGCATGCTCAGGAGAGCCAGAATTTAGTTCATTGCTCTGCTGTTATGTGTTGAAATCCTCAAGGATTTTTGAAGAAGGGATCTGACATTTTTGTTTTGCACGGGGTCCCAGTAGCTCTGTAGCCAGTCATCATTAAGGTGTCAAGAGCAGAAACGTTTCTTGCCGTTGGAACCTTATTTCCTTGTAGTGTCCAGTTTTAAAATCAATGCTATTTGTATTACATTGTTCAACCAAAAATGCTGTGTTTTTATATCATAACCTGTTTTGTGTCTTTACATCCTACCACATGAATATCATAAGCACCACTATTATCAAATATAGATTTCCATTATACTGATGTTATATAATTAGAGATGAATATTCTTAAAATAATATATACTCAGCCAATATTTGAAGATTTTCTTTTCCTTTTCCACACATTTTTCCCTCATATATGTGAATCTGTGTTTTTGAACTTTAATTTTTAACTTTTTGTGTCAGAAACCTCTCTGAAAAGAGGATTTAAGTTATACAGCCTCTCCCCAAATACACCTATCATGTATATGACTATTATATACTGTAAGATATACTATTTGTTGGCTCCCAATGTATGAATTCACACTGAGAAAGTCTGTAAGGAGAAACATCCACTATTTCTGCTGCTTATGTGCTCTTCTCTGCTTTATGCTTTATTCACTCTGAGTCTTCACTAAACAAGACACGACTATTAGGTTGGTGCAAAGGTAATTGTGGTTTTTGCCATTACTTTTGTGCCAACCTAATAATAAAATTGTAACCTAATACAGAACTCAATGAGAGAGGGAGAATTCAAGTTCAAGGTTCATATTTGAAGTTCTGAATTTCACCAAAGACAAATTCAAAGAAAAAACAGTCTTGCATTTTTAGATTGATATCCCTCTCACCTTACTCAATTTATTTGCTAACTTTTTACCACTTGTAAACACGTATATTGCTGAGTATAAATACATTTCTCTTCAGAAAAAATCTGAGATTTGGAACTGCTGCTCTCTTGCAAAATATATTTCTACAAAGGGAATGGATTGGGGAGGGAAAGCTAAATCCTTTCTAAGGAACTGCATTTTGTCACATGCAGTGATTTATTCTGTCAGGAAAATAGATTCTATGAAGTACTGTAAGCCCTGTTGGCAAGGAAATTCATTTAGTCAAAAACTTTAATCTATCCTGGTGCCAAAATTTTCTCTTTAGTTTATTGCTTAAAAATTGAGTTTTATAACTTCTATTCACTTTTGCAAAAAAGGTCTGTTATATTACGATATGATGATCTTAGGTCACAGAAATATTTGGTCACTATACAGGAATTTGTATATTTAAAATGAATAGTTAGCTTTGATGTAAATATGTATTTTCCTCTAAAATATGTAACACTTTATTTTTCTCCTTATCAACAATTTATCTCTAAGGCTGTAATCTTGAAACAACCACAATATTCTTTAATGATATAATGGATTTTTTATGCTAAAACCAAGTTTTCATATTCCGTTAAACAAAAAAAAAAAAGTACAGTTATGCTCTTTAAGTTAATTTTTTCCCCTAAGTCATGGTACCTTCACCCATAGGATAAGTTTTAAATATATTGGGTTGGCATTCTATCATGTATGAACCCTTTTGAGACTAGCAGTACCCTCATTTCTTTCCCCATTTCTGAGCTAATTTAGAAGGCTTATGCTCTTAACATGTAGATAATAATACATTATAATAAAATTGTTTTTCTCTATTATCATATGTATTTTATTTGAAGAATTTAGAACATTATTCTGAGTAGAGGCCTACAGGTTTTAGCAGACTGCTAAAAGAGTCTGTAAAACAAATTAACAAAAAGTTAAGAACCTCTGCTAGACAATGTCTCTTTAGAAGTAAGCTTATGAAATGGCTACTGTACATATCCTTATGCAGAGATCAAAGTCATTTATATGTTGCATTGAATTCAGTCTTTGTCTTGGCTCAATGAAGACCATAACTTTATATGTGATGTGATAAATATATTATTTTCTTTCTTTCAGGATTTGCAGCACTGAGCCTTTCAACATATATAGCCATATCAATGGAAATTATGTCTTGAGTTTAAACACCCAGGCCAATAATGTTGCATATCTTGGCCCTGATTTGTTCCATTTTTATGTAGGGTCTTCCCTTTCTTAGGGTCTGGCAAGCCAAGCCTAGGCCCTTCAAGACTAGTCTCCTAGCTACATAATGCCACTGCATCATTTTCTCTAGCACTCATGGGTGTCATTAAGAAAGGACTGGAGATGAGTTTCACGATACCACCCCATTAAATCTTTTTAAAGTCTAACAGGACCTTCCATTTGCAGGTGTGTCAGCTCAGCTAAGAGAGTTGTGAGATACCAGGAAAAGAGCGGTGCTTTAGACACTATTCCTGCCTCCAGAAAAACAATTTCCTATGCCAGAGATATCTCATCTTTTTTTTTTTTTTTTTTGGACAGAGTCCCACTCTGTTGCCAGGCTGGAGTGCAGTGGCGTCATCTTGGCTCACTGCAACCTCCGCCTCCAGGGTTCAGGTGATTCTCTTGCCTCAGCCTCCAGAGTAGCTGGGACTACAGGCGCATGCCACCATGCCCAGCTAATTTTTGTATTTTTAATAGAGACGGGGTTTCATCATGTTGGCCAGGATTATCTCGATCTCTTGACCTCATGGTCTGCCCACCTCGGCCTCCCAAAGTGCTGGGATTAATTACCGCCCCCGGCCTCCTCATCCTTTCTGTAGACAGGCTTGTATTAGGACACACAAAACATCAAGTTTTAAAAAAAGGGCCATTTTGTTTGAATATTTGATAGTAGAAGAAAAGAAGAAAGCATTAAATTTTCTGTGGGCTTGCAGTCCACTGTTTAAAAATTGACTGGGCCTCAAAGCACTCTAAACCCCATGTAAGATGAGCCTGACTGCTGTGAGGTGCCTACTATTACTATCTGCAGACTCTTCTAGGGCTAGGCACAACGGCTTGCTTTTCTATGAGATGCTAGATACTTACCTAAAATCTGAAATAAAATACTGATATTTGCAACAGCAGTTTGGGAAAATGCTCAGAAACTTTCTTCAAGATGAACTGGTGATCATTTATTCAACTATAACCTGCTACTTTTTAACTCCAAACTCAGATTGCTAGATGACACTGAACTATCCAAGGTCATACTATCTATATGTAACCCATCAATAATATTAATTCACATACCACTTATGTTATCTGGGCCCTTGACCTGGCTGGAACTCTAGCAAGCTACTGAAGGACCATATACATCAATTACACTGATTTTCTAGCATCACACTTACCAGTTTCCCCTTCCTACTTGCTGTGTCTTTGGCTAGCAGGTTAAGAGTTGCACTCACACTGGAGTTAAGAGATTTATTCCCTGGGAACTGTTTTTCTACCAAGTTGTGTGAAACCCCAAGACCTTTGAAAGTGTGGTTACTTTAATATTCAAGGAGAACTTTCCATATGAAAAGTTCTTGATTCTTCGCTCAAAGACAAAAAATGGATAATTCTGATTCAGTTGGAATTACCCACACGATTACCACTGTACCTCAATTTGTTTTGTAAATTTACATAAGAATAACACCTATTCTGTAGGGTTATTCTAAGCATTAAATAAAATAACGTTTGTAATGTTCTTAGGGTAGCTCCTGAGACACGGTTAAGTGCCCTTTATTGTTGGTTTTGTTGTTTCTGAATTATTTTAGTTGTTATCATTATTCGTTATTATTATTTATTCTCATTACTATGGGACAGGTTAGACCAAAGTCATATATTATTGATGTTATTAAACTGGTTCTACAGAACACTACAAGCTTATCAATATCAGAGGATGTGTTTAGTAATGAACATGGCTTTCCAGTTTAGGCCATGATCAGCATAAAAGTGGTGGTGTGACTTTGGACTTAGAAAATGTCCTGATGGTATATCAACTTTGATTATGAATGTTGTGCATGGCATTTAAGTTTGTTCCTATTGCCTGTTAAGCATCATTGTGACTCACCAGATAAACCTCTTATAATTCTAGGTTCAGAGAAAGTACATTCTGTAGCATTCATGCCATAATAATAAATTCAGAAAAGATGATAGGTTTGAGGAAGAGACATATGGGGACCTATGGGCAATTGAGACAATAGGATATTTCCTGTTCTTTAGCCATAGTTATTGGTTTCTCCAGAACAATCCTCGTTTATATTTATGGTTTTTTAATTAACTCTAGAAATTTAATTTTTTGAACAGTACACAGTTACACATATCTTTATTAAATTTATGTCTATTTTATTTCCCCATGCTCCATGATTCCTTCATAATTCCTATATTTCCTGCCTTTGTAATACGATCAATATTCTTCATGTCATTAACTTGAAAACCATTTTAATTTGGAAAGTATTTTGTATTTGTGCTTTGGTACTAAGATTTAGAGCTTTACCTAATATGTATAAATCTATATATTTACCTTTATACAGCACCTTCATGAGTCTGGTAATGTCTTTTATAACTTTAGTTTACTTTAAATATATCTTTCTAAACCATTCAACTTCAATAGTACAATACCACATTTGGAAAACGCATTGAAAGAAAAATGATTTAGTCCCTATGTAGTCATGTTTTCTATTCACTCCTTGCATTAATTTTGTAAATTTATTTATTCTGAAGTTTTGGCTTTGATCTGTAATTGTCAAGGTTAAATTGCATTTTTTAAAACAAGATATTTTATCTTTCTGATTACTATACAAATCATTGTTTTTGCTTTTTTTTTTTTTTTTTTTTTTTGAGACGGAGTCTCGCTCTGTCGCCCAGGCTGGAGTGCAGTGGCGCAATCTCCGTTCACTGCAAGCTCCGCCTCCCGGGTTCACGCCATTCTCCTTCCTCAGCCTCCCGAGTAGCTGGGACTACAGGTGCCCGCCACGACGCCCGGCTAATTTTTTGTATTTTTAGTACAGATAGGTTTTCACTGTGTTAGCTAGGATGGTCTCGATCTTCTGACCTTGTAATCTGCCTGCCTCGGCCTCCCAAAGTGCTGGGATTACAGGCGTGAGCCACTGCGCCCAGCCTGTTTTTGCTTTTTAACCATAATCACACACATCAATATCATCATTTAAGCTGAAGTGTATCTTTAGCTGTATTAAATGCACTGTGGTAATTATTTTATACAAAAGCTTCAAAATTTATGGACTCTTTTGTTTGGTTAATTTGTCCTTATCTAGGATCTCCATGGGAATAGTAGCAGAGATATATTTCATAATGACTTGCCCAGTGGCACTGTGTATCTGTTAACTTTATTAGTAACAATGATTTGGTAGAATATATCTTGAGAATTGAGCTCTTGAAAGATGCTCTATTGTCAATTAATTGTGGAGAAGACATATAAAAATAACCTCATTCTCCCTTTTTAGTTAACCTTTTCTATGTAAGTAAATGCTTACTCATTTAATTTGAAAAAAAAATTATACTTCCCAAATTGTTGCTTGTTAATCTTTCTAGAGAAAAAAAACAAAAACCCTACTTTTTTATGCCACTAATATACATCTACTTGTGTTTGAGAAAGGTTCCTATATGTATATATATTTTTCCACAAGTGATTATATGGTTCAATATTTGAATATCAGTCAAGGTGTTCCATAATATCAACAGATAAATTAAAAAAAAATCTAGTCATGTCAACTGATGTGGAAATATCTTTTGACAATATTCAATACTTGTTTATGAAAAAAACTCTCAGGAAAATAGAAATAGAGATGAACTGCCTCAAAGTGGTAAAGAACATTTACAAAATCTATAGGCAACATTATAATTAATGAAGAATAACTGAGTGATTTTTTTCCCCTAAGATCAGTAACAATGTCTGCTAGCAGCAAAGTCTCTTAGTTTTCTTTGGCCTGAAAATGTCTTGTTTTCCCTTCATTCGTCAATAATATTTTTGCTTAATATAGAATTCTGGGCTGATAGTTCTTGAAGCAGTTGAAAAATGTTATGCTGTTTTAGTGTAGCTTCTGTGGTTTCTGTCGAAATCTGTCATTTGAATTGTTCTTATATAGGTAATGAATCAGTTCTTTCTGCCTGCTTTCAAGATTTTTTTTTTTCAGTTTTCACACATTTAACTGTGAATGTTTATTAGCATGGATTTATTGAAGTTTATATTTGGAGTTTACTAAAATTTTTGAATCTTTTTTTTGTCTTTATGCTAAATTTGTGATATTTTCAGCTATTATTTTTTAAGTTCTTTTTTACTCCAATGGCATGTAAGTTAGATACTTGTACAATAAACATGTTCCTAAAATTCTGCTTAATGTTGATCAATATATCTCTATGGTTAATTTCTATTTTTTTGTCTTCAATTTCCCTGATAACTCCGTCCTTTCCATTTTGTTGTTGAGGCAGAATTGAGGTATGTTTTGTCTGCTGTATTTCTCAGTTCTAACCTGTGTCTTTATATTTCCTACTGATTTGATGAGACTTTGATTTTTAAATTTGTTTTAAATATGTCTGTAACTTCTCACTGGTATATTTTTACATTGCCTACTTGAAAATTTTTGTCAGATATTTCTAACATCTGTATCATCTCCATGTTGGCCTCTGTTGATTACTTTTTCTCATTCAAGTTGAGATCTTCCTTTTTCTTTGTAAGATGAATGACTCTTAATTGAACTCTGGACATTTTGTGCGTTACATTATGAGAATCTGGATCTTCTTAAAATACTGTTTCATCTGCAAGTTCAGACACTATTTTTGGAGGAGAAGGGGGTCCTGCCTAGTTGCTGTCATGTAAGAGAGGAATTCTAGGTTCGCCTTTTGACTTTTGTTGACACATGAGAGGGAGAGGAGATCCTTGTTTACTGCTCGGTGGGAATAGGAGTTCAGGTTCCCCACTATGTCTCCACTAATACTTCCGTGGATAAGAAGGCAAAGGCAACAATTACTCTTCCCTGCTTGGCCCCCACTGACATTATAAGAAGAGGGTGTCCTGGATAACACTTGTTAAATCTTGACATTTCACTAGACCTGGCCTAAAATTAGCCCACTGGGGAAAGAGGAACACCTTGTAACCTCCAAGGAGGGTCTGAAATCTGCGCACCTCAGACGGCCTCTGCTAGCACTGCATGATGGAGCACTTGCTGCTAGGTGAGAAAGCAAGCCCCATCTTCCTCCCCAGCCTACTCTGATACTATCCCTGTGCAGTGTTCAGGTGGGTCTTTACAGCCTGTTGAATGTGGACTAGGCTGTCTACTCTAGCTTTCCTTGACACCCTTCTGGTTTGCTGGCTTCTCCTGTATTACAATTTGGACAGAAGAGGCAAAGGCCAAAGCCAGGGAACTCACTGCTCTGTTATTTCTTCAGTTGCAAATTCCCTGGCCACTTTGTCTTCTCTCCGTTTTTAAGAGTATCTTCATGTTTGTTTTCTATGCAACATCTAGATTTTTTAGCTCAGTTTTGTGAAAGAAATAGAGAAAAGCATGTCTCTTATGTTTCTATAAATAGAATTTGCAAGAATATTTTCATATGTAAACTTTTCTTCCCATAAGTGTTATCTATAGTCTTTCATTGAGAGTGTAAATACTACTTTTACCCAAAAATAAAAACTATGGACTTATTAGTGGACAGGGTGGGATGGTAGCAAGAGTAAAAACAAAGAGTTCTAAATAACTGAGACGGGAAACAATAAGAAGACTGGTTCTAAACAAATATTGAAGAAAATATTGAGTGTCAATTTGGGGTAATGGAGAGGGTTTGATTGGCTTAATAGAGAGAAGGAAGGTTATACTTGGGAGTTAGCATGACGTTTTATGAACATCGTAAAAAAATAATATCAAGAGAGCTAAAAGAAAGTAAAAGGAAAGATTTAAATTTTTAATTACCAGTACTTTTTTATGGATGTCAGTAATTTTTCTCACCAGTCCCACCCATTTCCCCCCATACACAAACTATTTTTGGATATATCTATCCTCTTTTTATATATGTTATTCTGTGTCTATGCTCTGTGGAAAATGAGGTGAATGATTCAATTTCTCAGAGATAATTCTGTAAAAAAATGGGATGAGATGTAGTACAAACTGGGCCAACAGTGTTTTTTTTTTGAAATTTTGGAATTACAATTGTAAAATAAATAAATAAATAATTATACATACATATACACACATAAATATATGGTAAATACTTAAGTTAATTGAAATATATATATAGAGAGAGAAAGCACAATCTCTGCTGAGTTCTTAACAATGGATGCTAGATCAACAGAAATAATTGAAGCAAAGTGCACTGAAATCTAAGTAATAAAGCACTCTCTGAAAAAAGTTCAAGATTCATGTAGCCTTGGAACAACTGGGTAATAATACAGTTCCTGACTCACCAGCTTTTAGGGCAATTGCTTTAGAAGCCACATTTGAATTATTGCTGTGGGTTCTAAAACATGCCTCTGCTTATGGGAATTAGATTATTTTTAAACGTTAACAAAACTCTCACATTTGGGTATATGTTATTCTCTATGTCTTCAGAATTCAATACAGCAAATGATACTTTTCATGTTACCACTTGACTTTTATTAAGAGATTTATATTGTAACTATCAATCTTTTTTTGAAAGTTTATAAATCCATGAAGGAACAAGGAGAGATACAATACTTGGAATTTTGCAATTCCTCATCACATAAGGTGATTCACTTAAAGTAATAAAAAATTAGGTGAGTGATAAAACACATAGTGGAGACAAATTTCCAAGAATTTTTTTTAGTCAGCTCAGGAAAATATATATCAAAACAATGGCAAGATAGTAATTTGTACATGATTAAAATTTTAAAAAAATTCAAAACATTCAATTCAAAAAAATGAAATATTAAAAAATTAAGGTAAGGTATTGCAAGTCAAATTATTTAAGAATGGTAACCATAGATAACAATATAATAAATTCTCTAGGATACCATTGTTGAGAAAACCACCTTAGGCTCAGAACACTTCATGGATGTCTAGGTTTTGCGAGAGGAGAAATGCAGAAAAGCTTTACTCTAATTTTGAAATAGAGTATTAAAATGAATACGGTTAAGCTTTGAATACCGTGGGATAAGTTACAATAACCAGACAGGACTAGAGGACTATGGAGTCTAGAAAGGAGATCTGTCACCCAGAGTAAAAAATAAAATAAAATAAATAAAAACAAATAAATAAATCATAAAATCATTAATCATGTAGTAAGGGATACTAGCAGAAGAAAATTCCAGTTCCAGTTAGGTCATTTCAGAACTCCACACAACGATACCATGCACTGTATGACTGCGCAATTGTAAATATATGGTACAGACCAAGAATGCTTGCTTAGAGCAGAATTGTTGTGTCACTGATGTGGCATATGTGATTTCATAAGGATCGTTGAACTTCCACTCACTGGTGTTTTGGTATGACTCATGACTCCCCCACCCCTCCTCTTTTTGTGGTACTCTGGGACACACTTAGGGGAAAATTTTGCTTGGAGGTAAAAATAGCATGCACGCTCTCTTGGCAACCCTAGGCATGTCACAATTTTGGTTCTCTTCACCATTACTATGTTCATTAAAGATAGATGTCTGCATTTCCCCCATTCTACAGAAATTTTTGGAGCTATATTTGGACCTGTTTGACAGCATTCTACACTTCTGATGACATAATCATCACTATAGAAGAAAAAAATAGGTACTTGTAATTCCATTTATTTTTCAAGTTGTACCAATTTCCATGTGGTCATTTTTGTTTTGTTTTGTTTTGTTTTTCTAATTACCAACTTTTACTGGCGAGGACCTGTGTCTTAAAGAATGTTAAATACAGTTTTGTAGTGGTAATTCTGCAAATTGGCTAGCTCTACTCAACAAGCCCTATGTTTATATTTGGAATGCATAGGATCAGGATTTTTAACAATGTATAAAACTATTTAACATGAGAAAAATGGCTTCATGAAAACATTTATTTTAACTGTTTATACTTCCGTATTTATGTGTGATATACTCCCATAAAAAAGAGCACTCATGAAAAAATCGTGCAGTTGAGATAGACATTTTAAACCTGGTATCTGTAATTAGAATTGTTAAACCAGGATGTTTTAATATAGCAGAATGAACTGAAGTCGCTATTGGAACAAACTGATTTACTCATCTTGTCAGGTATAACAGTAAAACTAAAGAAAACGTTATAAAATTCTAAATTGTGACATATGATCTCTTTGGCCTTTATCTGTAAAAGATAATTTTATTTCCAAAAAGAAAATAACAGTTAGTTTTTTTTAAAATTAGATTTTACATCAGCCACACTAACTTATTCTGACCTCATCAAACAGTATCATGCTGGACAACATCCAATTGTTAAAATGTCATTTCTTATATATACCATGTTTTATGAAGTGTTTCAACATCAAAATTATTACAGATACCCTATGAATTATTATAGACAACCATTTTATAAAATTCAAATCAAGCCACTTTCCCAGAAAACACAGAAATACAAATTGAATGCTTGCTCAATTTGGTCTCAAAAAGTCTTAAGAGAGCTTTTTTTTTTTTTTTTTTTTTTTTTCCCTGTAAGTTCACTACTATTCCAGAATTTAAAATTTAAAAATCATTTACATAGATCCAAATACAGGCAAGGAAAATGTTTACCTTTCTAATGTATCAGCTCTCACTTGATGATTGATGGTAGCAGAGAAATCATATTTGGAAACTTCAAGAAAAAAAGAAAGTCTCCAGATATGTCAAATGTTTAAAGTGGTGAAGGACAGTTGCTAGACAGTTTTTAATAACATAATAAAAGAACCTACCTCTTTTACTTTACTGACAATGTAGAATTCATTGTTGACCTTCTTTCTTTCTTTTTTTTTTTTTGAGACATAGTCTCAGTCTGTCACCCAGGCTGGAGTGCATGGGCATGATCTTGGCTCACTGCAACCTCTGCCTCCCAGGTTGTAGAGATTCTCCTGCCTCAGCCTACCGAGTAGCTGGGATTGCAGGTACGAGTGCCATCACACCTGGATAATTTTTATATATTTAGTAGAGACAGGATTTCACCATGTTGGCCAGGCTGGTCTCAAACTCCTGACCTCAAGTGATCTGCCCATCTCGGCCTCCCAAAATGCTGGGATTACAGGCATGAGCCGTCTCACCTGGCCCTTTCATTGTAGACCTCGCTTTTTATAATCCCCTCTTCTACCATGCTTTTGTTCCATGTAGTTGTTCACCCACATCTCCCAAACCACTTCCTATTGCTGATGCATCATTTCTCACTTGAGCTATAGCACCTGTCTCTAGCTGCTTTCTTACATCTAGTTTATCTCACCTCCTCCATTATACCTAGTTAATTTCTCTCTTCAA
This sequence comes from Pan troglodytes, assembly GCF_028858775.2. NCBI lineage: Eukaryota > Metazoa > Chordata > Mammalia > Primates > Hominidae > Pan > Pan troglodytes. The sequence goes on from NC_072410.2 coordinate 39,712,852, forward strand.
TCCTCAGTTTATACCCTTAGAGTAATTTTTCAAAATACACCCTTACCAAACTATGATTCCTTCCAACAACTTTCAGAGACCCCTAACAACCTGCCAAAGCCTGAACACATAGATGCTGGGATGAAAACGTCAGGTGATAAAGTGATGTTGAAGATAAAGGATAAAATTAGTGCATCAAGGTCTCAGAAAGAATTGTCAGTTTTTAGAACAAATGTGAAGCTTTAAGAAGGAGTGAAAAAATTTAGATGTAGATATCTTTAAATATACTTTAGGATATATAGTAATGACCTTACTTAAGCACATGAAATAATGGGCGTTAATAAGGCCCTTTTCTTTCACCAAATTGTTTCAGAATTAGTAGGATGACAAAAATGTATTCCATTTGATAGGTGCTATAGAATCAGGTGGGTATGAGGCTAAAAGTACAAATGGATGACAAGCTTAACTTGAACTAAAGTTGTCAATAAACAATTGCTCTTAAGAGGCACAAACTTACAATGTGACATTTTGACTTAAACTTCAAGGAAGACAAAGAATGTCTGGGAGGCTGGGTGCAGTGGCTCACGCCTGTAATCCCAGCACTTTGGGAGGCCAAGGCAGGCGGATCACAAGGTCAGGAGATCGACACCATCCTGGCCAACATGGCGAAACTCCATCTCTACTAAAATACAAAAAATGAGCCGGGCATGGTGGTATGTGCCTGTAGTCCCAGCGACTCGGGAGGCTGAAGCAGGGGAATCACTTGAACCTGGGAGGCAGAGATTGTAGTGTGCTGAGATCACACCACTGCCCTCCAGCCTTGTGACAGAGCAAGACAGTCTCAAAAAAAAAAAAAAAAAAAGAATGTGTGGGAGTACAGCAAAAAACATATTCAGCTATTACTTAAGGGCACACTTTACTTGTCTATTTCAACATCCTTGATATTTCAAAGTTGATTGTGGTGTTGTAGACTGAATTGTGTCACCCCAAATGTATATGATGAAGCCCTCATCTTGAATGTGGCTATATTTGGAGTTAGGGCCTTTTAATAGGTAATGAAGGTTAAATGAGATAATAAGAGTGGAACTATAATGTAATATTACTAATGTCTTTGTAAGAAGAGGAAGATACACCAGCACTGCATGCTTACAGAGAAAATGCTGTGTGAGGACATAGAGAGAAGGTGGTTATCTGCAAGCCAAAAAATAAAGACTTCAGGAGAAACCAAACCTGCCAACACTTTGACTTCAGAATTCCAGCATCCAGAACTGTAAGAAAATAAATTTATGTTGTTGAAGTCACCCAGTCTGTAGTATTTTGTAAAGACAGTCCTAGCTGGGTAATGCAGATTTTGGTACCATGAAGTAGGGTGCTGCTGTAACAAATTCTTAAAAATATGGACATTACTTTGGAACTTGGGGATGAGCAGACGCTGATAGAGTCTTGAGGTGCATGTTAGAAAAAGGCTACTTTGCCTCAAAGACACTGTTGGTAGGAAAATGGACATTAATGATAATTCTGATGACATTTCATTCCAAAAGGAGGAACAAATTATTAGAAATTAGAGAAAACTCTATCCATGTTATAAAGTGGTAAAGAACTTTGCTGAATTGTGTTCTAGTGTGTTGAGGGACGTAGAAGTTCAAAGTGACGAAACTGGATATTTAGTTAAGAAGGAAGAGGTAACAGTTCTCAAACAAGTGTAAAACCTAGCAAAGCCAATTCCATTAAATCTTAAGCCTTTCAAATAATCCTTTTTGGTTCAATAGCTCACATTCCAGGCCCTCTGGAGTCACCTTTATGACTCTATGGGATTGTCCTCACTTCAGCTCAGCAGGCAGTGCCCCCTTGACTCTGCAAGGATCCTGTCCACATAGATCTCTGCTGGGTGCTTTGGTCCTGCCCTTTGAAACAGGTGAAGACAGCCTCGTCTCCTGGGCTGGTATATTCTGGGCCTGTGAGAATCACTTTTGGCAACTTTCTTTTTTTTTTTTTTTTTTTTGAGACAGAGTCTCGCTCTGTCACCCAGGCTGGAGTGCAGTGGCGTGATCTAGGCTCACTGCAAGCTCCACCTCCCGGGTTCACGCCATTCTACTGCCTCAGCCTCCCGGGTAGCTGGGACTACAGGCTCCCGCCACCACACACAGCTAATTTTTTGTATTTTTTAGTAGAGACAGGGTTTCACAGTGTTAGCCAGGATGGTTTCAATCTCCTGACCTCATGATCCACCCGCCTCGGCCTCCCAAAGTGCTGGGATTACAGGTGTGAGCCACCACGCCCTTTCTTTATTTTTATTGATGAATAGTGCATGTTGAATAGTTCTGTGATATTATCTTGCAGAATCCAGAAAATCCAATAGCCTTCCTTCATTCCTTCCACTTTTACTGTTCTCTTTAGTTCAAACTGGCAGTGTCTCTGCTTGTATAATCCCATCTCTGTTCATGGATTCAGTTGAGATGGCTGATCCAGTCAGTGAGTTGTACCCTGACCTCTTTATTAAATATTCAGCCAACACCCTTAGTGTTTTCTTCATAACAAGTTTTTTTTCTAATATTTTAAAAATATGGCTAGGCCATGGAGAAATTTCCAAATCTTCAAAATCTGGATTCTTTTTGCTTAATAATTTCTTCTTCAATTCTTCTCTCTATTCTTGCACTTTACTGTAAGCCATCGGGAGAAACTAAACTACTTTTGTTGTTGTTTGTTGGTTTTGTTTTGGTTTTTAGTGAGCACATAAAAACTCTCTCAGCCTCCCCATCAGCCAGTTCCAAATCTACCTTCACATTTTTAGGTGTTTGGTACAGCAGGATCCCACTTCTGGTACCGAAATCTGTCTGAGTCTACTCAGTTTGCCATAACAAAATATCACCAACTGAGTGCTTAACCAACAGAAGTTTGTTTTCTCTCAGTTCTGGAGACTCAACATCCACCATCAGGGTGACAGCATTCTTTTACACATAGCTCTCTTCCTCTGTCTTCAAAGCCAACAACAGTGGATTGTATCCTTCTCAAATCACATCAATCTGGTTTATCTTTTGCCTCCATCTTACACTTTTAAAGAGTCTTGTGATTATATTTGGCACACCTGTATAACCCTGAATAATTTTTCTCTGTGTCAGCTAATAGAAATTTTTACTCTATATGAAATCTTAATTTTTTTTTTTTTTTTTGCCATGTAGCATCATGTTCCAGGGATTTGGGTGCGGAAACACTTGAGAGACCATTATTCTGCTACCACATTCACAGTCCCAGACAACTTCAGGAGGAGAGGAGAATAATATAATTATACCTCAATTTTACAACTTTAGATAGATTTTCTTCAATTTACCTTCTAATATCCTGTTTCTTGTGGAAGGAAAGAGACAAATTCAATGGTTCAATTTCAGGAGGGTTTAAGAATAAGAAAAAGAGAGTTTTTTGTTTTATAATAGTGATGAGGTCTTGCCATGTTGCCCAGACTTGTCTAGAACTCCTGCGCTGAAGCGATCCACCCACTTTAGCCTCTGGTGCTGGGATTACATGTATTAGCCACCAAGCCTGCTCTTTTTATTTCCCCTTCCTGCAGCTGCTGATAACCAACTGATCAGATTGTATATGGTAGTCATTAGAAAACAAACCAGGGCATTGGGAAATCACTGAACTGCCCTGTCAGCTTAGGCAAGTCAATTGACAGTTCAGAGCTGGTTTTCACATCTGTAAAAGGAAAATAATAAGTACTGCCCTATGTAGGCATAGGGCTTTATGAAGAGAAACAAATGTACAGAGAGGAACTGTAAAATATGAAAAGATGAAGGCAATATACAGTTATACAATTAATATTGTATCAATATTAATATTGGTTCCTTGCATTCCTGAGAATAAAGATATGGGAAGGTGTTTTTTAACCTTCTTGTGGTCATATTGCCAGAAAATGACAGCAGAGCCATGCATTTATTTCAGATAAACTACAGTTTACTTTACAGTTAGCAAAATCTTTACTGTATCCAGTCTAAGCAGATTAAGATAATATCATGGGCTAAATTTTGTTCCCTTAAAATTTACATGTTGTGGTCATAGCATAACATAAACCACAATAATGTACTTTAGAACGTGATTGTGTTTGTGATGAAGGGGAAACTTGTACACAAACATGTGCAGAAATGAGACAATGTAAAGACAAAGGGAGAAGTCATCCATCTATGAGTCAAGGAGGGAAGCCTGGAATAGAGCCTTCTCTTATGGTCCTAGGAAGAAACTAACTTTGCAAACACTTTCATCTCAGACTTCTAGTGTATTAGTCCATTCTCACATTGCTATAAGGAAATACCTGAGACTGGGTAATTTATAAAGAAAAGAGGTTTAATTGACTCACAGTTCCGCGTGGCTGGGAAGGACTCAGGAAACTTACAATCATGGCAGAAGGTACCTCTTCACAGGGCAGCAGAAGAGAGAATGAGTGCCAGCAGGGGAAACGCGAGACACGTAAAACCACCAGATCTCATGAGAACTCATTCATTATCACAGGGAAAGCATGGGGGAAACTGCCCCTGTGATTCAGTTACCTCCCACCAGGTGCCTCCCACGACACATGGCGCTTATGGGGAGTGTAGAGACACAGCCAAACCATATCATCCAGCCTCCAGAATTGTGAGAACATACATTTCTTCTGTTTAAACCACCGAGTCTGTGGTACTTTGTTACGGTTGTCCTAGCAAATTAATACAGCTAATGACAAGGCGACTACTGTACATTTTGCACCCATATGGGGCAGTCAACTTTGTAAACATTGATGATTATTTTCTTCACATACTCCACAAAGTAATAATGCCCAAATACGGGTTTATTTTATGTAAATTTCTCTAATAGGCATTATATGGATATCAGTTATATAAATAACCAGCTTCTACATTGAAGGTGCATATGACGTAGTATATGGAATCAGTGTATTTTTCTCCTTGTCTTTATCTCAGAACAAAATATGGGAGCATGCCATCACATACTGTGGCCAAATAGTGATTGTGCAGTGAAAAGTTACAGGGGTCAATGCTAATGGCATTCAGAATAGTGAGGAGAGGATGGTGAGGTAACACATCCTGCCACTTACTTGCCTTTGAATATGACAATTAAAATGAGTTCATTGAGGGCCTGCTAATGACTTCACTATAAACAAAAATTCCATGGCTTTTTGCAAGCATTATTTGTGGAAGATGACTTTTAAAAAGTCTCATATATTATCTAAAGACAGCTTTCTATTTTGGCGTATACTAAATATAACAATGTAATGAAACACATTTTAAATATAATGTGATATGTATATGTAATACCATGTATATTAAAAAGATGCATTTCTTAGCTGAGAAGTGATTTTTAAAAATAATCTGGAAAGTTTTTTTCTTTTTTTAAGTTTTGGGGGGAGTGGGATTTGGTGGAAACCTCTAAAAGAAGCCAGTCACAAAAGACTGCATATTGTATGATTCCATATATATGAAATGTCTGGAATAAGCAAATCTATAGAGACAGGAAGTAGCTTAGTGGCTGTCAAGGCCAGGAATGGGGGCTTGAGGGTTATGACTAAGTGGTACAAGGTTTCCTTTTTTAGGTAATTAAAAATTTCATAATTGATAGTGGTGAGAGATGCACAACCCTGTGAGTGTATTCAAAGACAATAAATTGTACGCTTTAAATTGGTAGATTGTAAGATGTATGTGTCATATGAGCCACAAACTAATCTAAGTGCTTAAGAAATATTATCTCTTTTAATCTTTATAACAATACTACGAGATAAACAATATTATTACCCTTTTATGTAAAAAGAACCTGAGGCACAGAAAGGTTAAGTGACTTGTGCATGGACCACACAACTAGAAAGTGATGAAATCTGCAGTTGAACCCAAGTAGTCAGCATACAGAACCTATGCTTTTTATTTTTGCATTATGCTGCTTTTATCAGGTCATAAATCAACTTACCAATTTATGTAGCAGCAAAAACCATCTGGATATTCAACATCATGTGAAAAATAGTAATTGAATGTACATTTTTCTTTTGTCCACAAAGCCAAGCACCATAGTGTGTGTGTATACACATGTATATATACACACACACACACATACATACATATCTATACACTATATATATATATATATATATATGCACACAAATACATATTAGGCCTTGCTCTGGTCACATTGAGAACCCAAAAGAGCTCTAACTTTGAAAATAAAACACCATTGTGTGTTACTTTTTAAATTAGAGATTACACTGTGCATCAATGACCTGAAACTACCAGCAAAAAGGAATCATGCCTACAATTGTCATCTCCTTGGGCTGCTGCTTCTAAGCAGTAGTTTCTGTCCATTGACACATATTGCTTAGCTGCTGGCATGACAAGTTGTTTTCTCATGGAAGCTCCACTAAAACACTATTGATTTTGGCTGGATGGCTAGAAAAGAGTCACTATCTTCTTATCTTCCTTGCATTGGCCTTGGGGACTTCAGCTATACTTTGGCAATTTTCCAACTTAGGCATAACATAACTAAGAATACCAATCCTACCTATATATTAAAAAGAGTGAAAAATCACTAATATTGCATTTTATACTTTTACTGTTTTTTAACCCAATGGATAAAATGAAATAGGCAGCTTTTCTCTTTGGTGCACCTCTTAAAGATTAGTTATTCAACTGCTTGATAAAGTACTTCTCAGGCACATAAATTTTCCTTTCTGGACAAAGGGGGAAAATTCTACTAAAATATGAAAAAAACATTTGGAAAGTTAGTGACAGTAACAATAATATTTTTACCTTTATTTTTTACACTATATTTTTGGAGAACTTTAAAATTCACATCAAAACTGAGAGGAAGGTAAAGAGATATTCTGTGTACTCCTTGCCCCCACAAATGCATAGCCTCCATTTCAACATCCTCCATCAGAGTGGTACATTTATTACAATCGATGACACATCATTATCCCCCAAAGTTGATTAGTTTACATTACGGATCACCGGTGGTGTTGTAAATTTTATGGGTTTAGACAAATGTATAATGATGTATATCCACCTGCTATAGTAGTATACAAACTAATTTCCATGCCCTAAAAATCCTCAGTGCAACACATATTCATCCTTCCCACCACTCAACTCCTGGCAACCACTGATATATTTTCCATCTCCATGGTTTGCCTCTTATGAATGTCATATATTTGGACTCATATTATATAATATGTAGCCTTTTCAGATTGGTTTCTTTCACTACTAATATACATTTAAGTTTCTTCCATGTCTTTTAATTGCTTGACAGGCAATTCCTTTTAGTGCTAAATAATAGTCCATTGTCTGGTTATACCACAGCTTATTTATTCGTTCACCTATATAAAGACTTCTTGGTTGCTTCTAAGTGTTGGTAATTTTGAATAAAGCTTCTATAAACATCTATGTGCAGGCTTTTGTGTGAATATACATTTTCAGCTCCCTTGAGTAAATACAAAGAAGCACGATTGCTGGATCATATGATAAAGTGATGTATGTTTCAATTTGCATTCATACCAGCAGTGAAACAAGAGTTATTATTGCTTTACATCCTCACCAGAATTTGTTGTTTTCAGTGTCCTGGATTTGACCATTCAAAGAGGCATGCAATATTATCTCATTGTTTTAATTTGCATTTCCCTGATGACATATGATGTGAAGCATCTTTTCATAGGCTTATTTGCCACCTATATATCTTCTTTGCTGATATGTCTGTTAAAGTCTTTGGCCTATTTTTTAACTGGGTTGTTTGTTTTCTTATTGTTGTTTTAAATGTTCTTTGTATATTTTGAATAACAGTTGTTTATCAAATGTATCTTTTACAAATATTTCTCCAAGTCTGTTATTTGTCCTGTTATTCTCTTGGTACTAAAGTTCACCTTATTAATCATTACTTTAATGGATCATGCCCTTGATGTTATATCTATCAAATCACTGACATATCCGAAGTCATCTAGGTTTTCCTCTGTTTGATCTTCCAGTTGCATAGTTTTGCATTTAACACTCAAGTGTATGATGCATTTTAAGTTAATTTTTGCAAAGGATGTGAGGTCTGTGTCAAGATTCATTGTTTTGCCTATGGATGTACATAAGTACTTCTGGCATATGGATGCTGTTCCAGCAGCATTTGTTGAAAAAGACTGCCTTTGCTACATTGTATTGTCTTAGCTCTTTCATCAATGATCAGTTGACTAGATGTAAGTGGGTCAATTTCTGGGCCCGCTATTCTGTTCTTTTGATTTTTTTATTTGTCTTTTTTTTTTTTTAAACCAATACTACAGTTTTGATTACTGTAGCTTTATAGTAAGTTTTTTGTTGTTGTTTTTTGTTGTCGTTTCATTTTGTTTTGTTTTTCAGACAGTATCTTCCACTGTTGCCCAGGCTGGAATGCAGTGGCATGATCTCGGCTCACTGAAACCTCCGCTCCCTGAGTTCAAGCAATTCTCATCCCTCAGTCTCCCGAGTAGCTGGCATTATAGTCAGGCACCACCTCGCCTGGTTAATTTTTTTGTATTTTTAGTAGAGACGGGGTTTCACAATGTTGACCAGGCTGGTCTCAAAGTCCTGGCTTCAAGTGATCCACCTGCCTTGGCCTGCCACAGTGCTGGGATTACAGACGTGAGCCACTACAACTGGCTATAGTTAAGTCTTAGAGTCAGGTTGTGTCAGTCCTCCAACTTTCTTCTCGTTCAATATTGTGATGGTTGTTCCATGTTTTTAGACTCTACATTCAAACTTCAGAATCAATTTGGTAATATCCACAAGATAATTTCATAACTTTTCTTTTTTTTTTTTGAGACAGAGTCTCGTCCTGTTGCCAGGCTGGAGTCCAGTGGTGCAATCTTGGCTCACTGCAACCTCTACCTCCGAGGTTCAAGCGATTCTTCTGCCTCAGCCTCCTGAGTAGCTGGGACTACAGGTGTGTGCCACCACTCTCAGCTAATTTTTGTATTTTTAGTAGAGACAGAGTTTCACCATGTTGGCCAGGATGATCTCGATCTCTTGACCTCGTGATCCTCCCACCTTGGCCTCACAAAGTGCTGGAATTACAAGAGTAAGCCACTAAGCCTGGCCAACTTGATAACATTTCTATTGAGATTGCATTGAATCTATAGGCCAAATTATGAAGAACTTACATCTTGACAATATTGAGTCTCCCTACCCATGAACATGAAATATCTCTACATATTAAGTCCTTCTTTGACATATTTCATCAGAAGTTTGTAGTTTTCCTCATATAGATCTTTTACATATTTTATTATATTTATACCGAAGTATTTCTCGTTCTGGGAAGCACTAACAAAAATAGTATTTTGTATTAAATTTCAAATTCTACTTGTGTGTTTCTGGTTTATGAAAATTATTGACTTTTGTGTATTAATCTTGTATGGTGCAACCTAGTATAATCACTTATTGGTTCAAGGAGGTTTTTAAATTTTTTTTGTCAATTCTTTGGGCTTTTCTACATAGATGATCATATTATCTGCAAAGATAGTTTTATTTCTTCCTTTTGACTCTATATACCTTTTATTTTATTTTCTTGTCTTACTGCATTAGCTAGGGCTACTTTTTAATTTTCCTTTTCTTTTCTTAGTTGCCTTTTTGGAACAAGATGAGGTAAGTACTTCACATTTTCATACAGGTGTCTATTTATCTCAAGGTAAGAAAACAATGTGAATTGTCATTGTTGAATATTCTCATTCTATAAGAAGGAATTTGTACATTGTGGTCAAGATGTTAAGTCTTTTTCCATCAGAGACTATTCAGCAAGATGTCTTTGTAATGAGACCCACATTCCAATAACAGTTACTCTGCATGCTAGCTGAAGACCAAGAATGGAAGAGAAAATAACACAGAAAAAGCAGTCATTAAAATTATACTCACTCCTGTAACTGCAAATATTAATTATTTTTACATCCTGCCTGGCATCATCATAATTATCCATGTGGATTATCTTGCATTTTTTCTTTCAGAAATACAATGAAATAAATTTTATTAACTTCATCTTAAAGATGAAGAAAACTGATGCTCAGAGATTTTTAAGAAACTTGCTTTTTGTTGCATTGATAATGTGTGACAAAATTGAACCAAGATAGGTCTAATTCAAACCTGGTAGCCTCTGAACAATAGAATATAATCCATGTCCCTTCTCTGAAGCTCAGTTTCTCTACCTCTAAATTTGAAAATCATTCATTTGACATTTAATGTAAGCTTTTCTCATTGGACAACCAACCAACAAACCAGGGAAAACAAGAGAAGGCAGTAAAACTCAGATCAAAGAAGTAGCAGTTGACAGAGAACGTGATTTAGATATACCATGTTTTTTTTCATAGCAGTGGGTGTCTGTACTTAATACAGAAAGTGATCTAAGAAAAATAGGGAACCTGGTTCATTGGGACTAAATATTCTTTTTTGAATTTTTCTCAGTAGAGCTCTTTTGACAGAAACTAATAATTGTTCAAGATTAACACATGATTTGAACATTAATTGCCTTTCCTAGAGAGGTAATTCTAAAATGATGGATCACTACTAAAGCATATTATTTATCTCTTGAAAAGGAAAAGGAAATTGAACAGTTATTTTTTAAAAAATATTTTCTTATTCATGCCTGAATAAAAGGAGATTTTGTCTATCTGAGAAGATGCTCTTTTCTGTTATCAGGTCAAAAAGAAAGAAAAAATAATAATAAAATGGGAATTCTGTAACGCATTTTTATTTTTAGCATACCTTGTAATATTATTATTATGTTCATCAGGCCATAATATAGAAATACATATTTGAAACTAATCAATATAAATAGATTCAATGTATTCAAGAAGCCAGGTGTGGTGGTGTGTGTCTGTAGCACCAGTTATTGTGAAGGCTGAAGTGGGAGGATCACTTGAGCCTACGAGTTGAAGTCCAGCCTGGGTACCAAAGCAAGACCCGTCTCAAAAAATCAAAAAAAAAAAAAAAAAAAAGAAAGAAAGCAGGGAAGGAAGGAAGGGAGGGAAGGAGGGAGGGAGAGAGAGAGAGAGAAAGAAAGAGAAGGAAAGAAAGATGCATTTAAACATTAGTCTTATATTGTAGAACCGGAAATAAACATATTCCATCAGAAAAATATCAACAAGGAATCTATTAAGAATGAGTTCATAACTTGGAAATAGGTAACAGGAAACAAAAGAATGTTCATCTATAAAATAGCACAAAACAAGGATAAAATTAAAATACTGGTAATAAAATCAGCAAAGAAGTAACATAATAGAAATGTGCAAGATAACAAACAATGATAAAAACACCAGGTGATATCAGGTTATGCAAAATATTTTGAACATTTATGAATAGGGATAAAAAACTGATGGTGACCCTTTGCTCATTGAAATTCACTTGTTTGTATTAAAAAAATGAAAGAAACTTACTGGAATTTTAAATTTAAATAAATATATGCTTTAATAGAGTATCAGGCAAATTATAGCAGAATAAAGGAGGGAGTAGGGTGGGACTGTTGCTGTTCCTAACACTTCGTTCTTGAATTTCTAAAGTCGCTTGGTAATTTGTTTTAGTTAATGAACTTATGTTGAGGTGCATCATATTTTATGGTTGAGTTGTTTGAGGATGGAAAAAAGAATGATTAGAAATGCCAAAGGTTAATTGTCACCTTGAGAGTTTACTTACCACCAAGAATGTATCAGTGGAACAACTCAACCACATCTTTTCTTACCTTGTCAAACAATAAAATAAAATGACAACAAATTTTTTGTGTAAAGCTATCAAAAGAAACTTGTACTTGGATTAATCACGATAAAAGAGTTTTTGGGATCCTGTTAGATAAAGTTAAAAAAAGTGTATCTTTTTAAAACCAAATTGAAATGAATGATATTTCCATTCTAATTTTCAGTGCCTACTTTATATTTAAGGGTAAAAAGCAGTATCTATAATTGTATAGGCAAATGACTATAAAACTTAAAAAAATTAAAAAAATTAAAAGTAGACATTAGGACTTCATGCAAAATTTTAATAACTAAGCTAGCTGGCAATTCTGTCATAATATATACATATTGATAAAGTTTAATGGAAAATCTGGCTATATATTTTTTTCAGTAAAGATATACAATTTTTCTTTTTTTCTTGGTTGCTTATAGCAGAATACCTAAAAGTGGATAATTTATAAAGAAAATAAATTTATTTCTTACAGTTATTGAGGCTAAGAAGTCCATGGCTGAGGTGCCACATTTGGTGAGGCCCTTCTTGCTGGGGGGTCCAGAAGTAGCATATGTCATGGGGGCTGAGTGTGTTAGCTCAGGGTCCTCTCTCTTCTTATAAAGCCACCATGTCAACTTCCATAATAATTCAACAACCCATTACCTTATAGGTCATTAATCCATGAATGAGTTAATCCATCCCCCAGGGCAAAGCCCTCACACTCAATCACCTCTTAAAGACTCCAACTCTTGGCTGGGCACAGTGGCTCACGCCTGTAATCCCAGCACTTTGGGAGGCCAAGGCAGGAGGATAACGAGGTCAAGAGATCGAGACCATCCTGGCCAACATAGTGAAACCCCATCTCTACTAAAAATACAAAAAAAAAAAAAAAAAAAATCTAGCTGGGCTTCGTGGTGTGCGTCTGTAGTCCCAGCTACTCTGGAGCCTGAGGCAGGAGAATTGCTTGAACTCTGGAGGTGGAGGTTGCAGTGAGCTGAGATTGCGCCACTGCACTCCAGCCTGGCGACAGAGTGAGACTCCATCTCAAAAAAAAAAAAAAAAAGGCCGGGCGTGGTGGCTCACGCCTGTAATCCGAGCACTTTGGAAGGCTGAGGTGGGCGGATCACGAGGTCAGGAGATCTAGACTACGGTGAAACTCCGTCTCTACTAAAAATACAAAAAATTAGCCGGGTGTGGTGGCGGGCGCCTGTAGTCCCAACTACTCCGGAGGCTGAGGCAGGAGAATGGCATGAACCCAGGAGGCGGAGCTTGTAGTGAGCCGAGATCGCGCCACTGCACTCCAGCCTGGGTGACAGAGCGAGACAATGTCACCAAAAAAAAAAAAAAAAAAAAAAAAAAAAGCTCCAACTCTCAATACTGCCACACTGGGGAGTCAAATTCCATGTGAGTTTTGGAGGGAACAAATATTCAAACAATAGCATAATTAAATAGGCAAAGTACTGCTTTTTGAAAAAATTTGATGCTAGAAAAGTTGGGTGTCAGCATTGACAAAAGTAACTGTTAGCCAGTATCCCACCACAAACACAAAAACGAACTCAAAGTGTATCAGAGTATTACAAGATAATACTATAAACCTACCTGCCAGGCGTGGTGGTTCATACCTGTAATCCCAGCATTTTGGGAGGACAAGGTGGGCAGATCACCTGAAGTCAGGGGTTCAAGACGAGCCTGGTCAACATGGGGAAACCCTGTCTCTACAAAAAAATACAAAAATTAGCTGGCTATGGTGGAGCACGCTTATAGTCCCAGCTACTTGGGAGGCTGAGGCAGGAGGATTGCTTGAACCCAGGAGGCAGATGTTGGAGCAAGCCAGGATTGTGCCACTATACTCCAGCCTGGGCAACAGAGTGAGACTCCCTCTCAAAATAAAACTAAGAATAAAATAAATAAACCTACTACTTTGCAAGAAGAAATAGATGAATTCATTATAACAGTTGTAGAATTCAACATTCCACTTTTAGTAATTGATACATAAAAAAGAAAAATCAGTAAGGATATAGTTGAATTGACATCATTATCAATGAAATTGATGTAATTGACGTTTATAGAATACTCCATCCATTAACAGTTGAAACACATTCTTTTGAAACTCACATGGAACATTTAGCAAGATAGACCACATTCTGGTCAATCAAAACAATCTTAAGAATGTTAAAAAAATCTATAAATACAACAAATATGTTGTCAGACCACAGTGGAATTCAACTAGAAGTCAATAACAGAAAAATAGCTGGACAATCTCAAATATTTGGAGACTAATATCATACTGTTAAATAAAACATGGACCAAAGAAGAAGTCAAAGATAAAATTAAAGGAGATATTTTGACTAAATGAAAATGGTGACATAAATTCTCAATAATTTGGGGAAGCAGCCAAAGCAATCTTAGAGGCAATTTAAAAGCAGTAAATGCATATATTAGAAAGAAGAAAGATCTAAAATCAATAATCTAAGCTTCCCCCTTATGAAATTAGAGAAAGAGTAATTTAAGCCCAAAGCATCAATAGAAAATAAATAATACAAATAAAGCACAAAAATTAAATTAAAAATAGAAAAATAATAGAGAAAATCAACAAAACCCAAGTTTGATTTAAAAACAATTAAATTGTCAAATCTCTAAACAAGCTAACCTCAAAACTAAAAAAAAAAAAAATGGAAAGGGGGTCAACACTACTGATCCCAGATTATCAAATGAGTGTAAGGAAATAGAATGAACAACTCTATGCCCACAAATATGACTTAGATGAATGAACTAATTCCTTGAAAGATACAAACCCAATCAAAACCAAATCCAAGACTAAATATCCCTATAGATGTAGGAACATTACTATAGCTATTAAAAATTAAATCGATAATTGATAATCTTCAAAAGAGAAATAATTGAGCTCAGATAATTTGACTAAGAAAAGATACCAAACTTTGTAATCTCTTCCAGAAAATAGAAGCAGAGGAAACACTTTGTAACTCATTCAATGAGACCAGCATATCCGAATAGATAAATGCCAAAATTAGATAAAGGCATTATAAGAAAGGAAATCTACAAACCAATGTCTTTCCTGAATATAGATTTTAAAATCCTCAGCCAAATAATAGCAAATGAAATTCAGCAATGTATAGAAAAATTATATACCATGACCAAGTGTAATTTCTTCAGGTATGGAAGGCTCACTGAACGTTCAAAAATCAATTAATGACATCCATTATATTAAGAATTAAGGAAGCAAGGTAATACTAGCCTATCGGTAGATTCAGAGAAAATATTTGACAAAAATTCAGCACTCATTCATGATTAACACTCTCAGTAATCTAGAACTATAGAGAAATTTCCTATACTTGATAAAGAGTATCTTTAATAAAAAAAAGCTAACATTATAATTAATGATGAAAATCAGATAATTTCCCACTACAATTAGGAATAAGGCCAAGTCCATTCTCACCACTCTTACTCAATATTGTATTGGAAGTCCTAGTAATAAAATAAGAAAATAAAAACAAATAATGGATAGGTAGATAGAAAATGAGGAAATAAAACCATTCTTGTTCACTGATGCTATGATTTTTTATACAAATGATCCAAAATAATTGACAAATTCTCTAGAAACTAATAAATGATTACAGCAAGATCATACAATTCAAGGTTATCAAATGAAAGTCAAATACTTTCTTATACAAAAAATTAAAATACAGTATCAATTACAGTTTAAACAAGAAAATAAAATACGTAGAAAACTATTACAGGATCTGTACATAGAAAACTGTAAAACTGATTGAATAAGATCAATGAAAATCTAAACAAATAGAAACATATTCCATGTTCATGAATTAGAAGACTCAACAGTAGTCAGATGTCAATTTCTTTTTTCCAAGTTGATCTATAGATTCAAGGTAATACCAAACAAAGTCCCAGAAATTTATTCTGTGAATGTAAATAAAATGATTCTAAAATTTATTTAAAGATACATAAATCTCTGAAATATCAACACAATAAAGATCAAAGTTGGAGGACTGACACTACCACCTTCAAAATTTAAAAAGACACTGTAATTAAGACAGCTTAACATTGGCAAAAGAATATATACTGCGATTAACAGGAATAAATAGAAAGCCTGGGAATAGACCCACAAAAATAAAGTTAATTGATTTTTGACTCAAGACACACACACTAGTAAAGAGGTTGTTGCTTTTAAAAAAATGAAGCTGGAACAGTTGGAAACACATGTGCAGGAAAAAAATGAAATTAGACACAAATCTCACACTTTTCACAAAAGTAAACTCAAATGAATCATATAACTAAATATATAATACGGTACTCTAAAATTTTTAGAATAAAGCACAGGAGAAAATGTATGTGAACTGGGTTTGACAGTGAGATTTTAGAACAACACCAAAATCACAATCAATGAAATAAAATATTTAAGAATTTAGACTTTGTTAATAAACATTTAATTAAGGTTTAATTAACATTAAAACCTTCTGTTTTGAGAAAGACACTGTTAGGAGAATCAAAAGACAAGCTATATGCTGAAAGAAAATCTTTGCAAAACACATATGTAACAAAGAATTTGTTTCTTAAACACACAAAAATCTCTTAAAAGCCAAGAATAAAAAACAAAACAATTTAACTAATAATGAGTAGAAGATTAGAAGAGGGAACTCACCATATATATATATTTTATATATATAGGTACAAAAATATGAAATGCTCATAATTTGTCATTAGAGAGCTGCATATTAAAGTAATAACAGAAAACCATTAGACAACTAATAGTTTAGCTAAAATTTAAAAAAAAACCTGCCAATGCGAAATGCTGGTAAAGATGCAGAGTACTAGGAATTAATATGTGTGGCTGGTCAAAATGAAAAATAGTACAGCCACTTTAAATACAATCTGGTAGTTTTTTAAAAAGCTAAATAGAGTCTCAGCAATCATGCTCCCAGGTATTTACCCAAATTGGCAACCTATGTTTATGCAAAAAAACTTCATGCAAATATTTTTAATAATTTTATTTAAGTGTATGCATAATCATCAACATTTGGAAATAACCAAGATGGTCTTTGACAACTGGATGGGTAAATTATTAATAACTGGTATATACATACAATGGACTATTACGCAGTTATTAAATGAGCTGTCCAGACATAAAAATACATAGAAGAACTCTAAATGCATATAGATAGTTGAAACAAGGCAGCCTAAAATATCTACATACTATATGATTTTTATTATAATACAGTCTAGAAATGCAAAGCACTAGAGAGAGAAAAGAACCAATGATTTCTAGAGATTCAGGGAGATGGGACAGAATTAAACAGGTGAAGTGCAAAGGATTGTTTTCACAGCAGAATTATTTTATATAATATTATAATAGTGGATATGAGACATTGTATATTGTTAAAACTCATAGAACTGAAGAGCACAAAGAGTGTGCCCTAATGTATGCAAATTTTAAAAATTATGTGGTGCTGGGGGATCCCAGGAAGGAATGCAGGATGTGTTCGAAGAATATAATGTGTATTACAAATATATGAAACAATCACACTGTAGGGAATAAAGGGAAAAATGCTGATGTAAGTATCTTTCAAAATGAATGGAGTCTGCGTAAACTAAAGGCAAAAGCAACTGAGTATAGACACTGTACTCTAGTTGATAGAATTGTTTCTCAGGGAAAGCACAGTGTCTCACTGGTAGTGTGAGAATTTTCAGTTACAAGGGGAGAAAGCAGGTATAATTCCTGTGGTAATAAACTAGAATTGTGGAAAATTGTGTGAACTCATGTTTAGCTTACTGTAGATCCTGACAGTTACATAAATAAATATTTGTAGACATGTTTATAAACATGGGCTAATATGTACATATATTTTTGGCTTTGTCAGCTGAGAGATGGTTAAAATAATGATTCTCAAGTGGCAATAAGCAAGTCTAGCATCAACATCCTGATTTCTAAATACAAGTATTAAATAAAAACAATAAGAGGTTTTTGGAGAAAAGGGTGATTGTAGCACTAGGGCAAGAAATACACAAGAAGAGCCTGAAACATCTGAAGAGATGGAAAGTCAGGAAGTATCAACACACATACACATAGGCACCCACACACATTGATGGGATACATCAAAGAATCACAGGAGCAAAGAGGAGCTCCCAATAGCCAAATCTACAACAGTTTGGGAAACAAAGTAAACTATTATTGGATTGTACCCAAAGTATAAAATGAATAGTCATGTGTCATTACCAACACAAATAAATGATTGAATAAATTAATAAATAGATAAAAAGAGACAAATCTCCCACATAGAAAAATTTCAAATAACACTCCATAGATGTTAAGCTGCATATTTTGACTTTCTTTCTTCCTTTGCATGCTACAGAAAGGGGCAGAAAGGTAACTTTACAGTGAAGAAACCCGAGAAATGCTAACTCAGACATGTAATCAAGGCCAACAACAGCAGTCATAAATCATGTTGATTGTACGTACCCTTGACATGATGTGGTAAAAATGGCCCTTTACCTCTATGATCCTACTCCTACTACCCATAACTCCAGTCTTCTCATGAGAGAAACATCAAACAAATTCTAACAGTGGGACATGTTACAACATACTAGACAAGTATTAATGAAAACTATCAAAGTCAGGAAAACTAACACAGCTAGGAGAAGCCTAAAGAGATATGAAAAGTAAATCTAGTATGGTATCCTGTATGGGAACCTAGAATTTTTTTTTTTTAAAAAGGATATTAGGCAAAAGCTAAGAAAATCTAAATATGCTATGGACTTTTGTTACTACTACTAATAAGCTAACTTGGACATCATAAAAATTAAATTGTCTGCTTTTCAAAAGGCAATACCAAAAACTAGAAATGTCAAAGCCACAAGATGGGAGAAAGTAATTCTGATTCATCTGTCTGTCAAAGGACTTGTAGTCAGATTATATTTTAAAATACATATCCAATTTAATAATAACAAAAACAATACAACAGAAGTGAGTGCTATATTTTAACAGACATTTTCAAAAGACTGCATATAAACTGCTAATGAACATTTTTGACATAATTAATAATCAGGAAATTGCAAATGAACTGTGTATCAGAAGTACCATTCAAACTCTAGAAGATAGTATGGACAATAAAGTAGGAGTAAGGAATTGAAAATAATTCGTTACCAGTCAGCTTCTCTGTCACAGGACATCACAATAAATATGAGTTTCAGATTCCTCATCTGAAAATTACAGAATTGAACAGTATTATCTGTGAAGTCATTTTCAATTCTCATAGTGAACTAATTTTAAGCAAAAAACCCGTAAAATTGTATATTTTTCTTTTCTTTTTTCTCCCAACAGCTGCATTAATTCAGCTTCTTTGTACAATTTCTGCCACGTATAAGAACTTGTCAGCATAGAATAATTCATTAACAATTTGAGCACTTTCATTTGCAATTTGCTGTATGATCAAAAGTATTATTACCTTTAAAATAATGTTATCAATAGGTAAATGATAAAAGTTACCTATTTTATCAGGGATAAAATAGCAGGGATATGGTCCTTAATTCCCTGAAACAGAATGTCCTAATCCCTCCATTATTAATCTAAACATTGCAAAGTGAAAACTGTATATCATGTGTGTTATTATCACTCAAAATTTTGCTTAAAAGACATCTTACAAAATTAAATTCATCCCCAAACTGGGCCCTGGGGTAATGACTGATCTAACTATAAATTTTACAGCTAAGTTATAAATCTCTGAAATTGCTAGTGTGTAATAAAAGGACTGTCAGAACTTTTAAACTTCATTTCTCTATCCATGTTCCCATGCTTATGTATCTTATGTATTACAAGTTCCAGTCGATATTTGAAAGTTTGTTAATAGAAATAGTTTCCTAGATTGTATTAGTGATCAATGCACATCAGTGTGACAAAAAATTTCTTATCTGTGTGCACCAAAGTTGTCCCTCTCAGGACAGAGATGGAGGTACTAAAATTGCCCCTGAACAGCCAAGAGGGAATGAAAAATCTCTTCACATTCAAGTTGCTTTCTGACATCAACCTCATCAATACTAAGCGTAAACAAATAGACACACACTTAGATCTCCAACAATCTGTTTGTGAATATGTGAAATAATTGAGATTGAGAAATCATTATGATACCAGGTTTCATATTTTTCTTTTTGTTTATGTAAATATAGTGTAAATTATTAAATCTGCGTCATTTACGTAGCATCTATTATGAGGAGCTGTGTTGACTTCCAGAAGAGGCACAGATTTCCTGTGTCAAGTTGATCGTGTTTTACCATAAGAACCGTGGGGCACGACTGGAAATAAATTACAGAAATCAGCTAAACCAAGAAACACCAGGAATATGAAACATAGAAAGAAGCTTACATAGGCTCAGTAAATTAATAACGGCAAGGCTAAAATAAGTCAGAAAGTGTTTATCTTAATTTTTCATTTATATAAACTTACAGTCACATGAGGTAGTTACTATTAAAATTTCATTATATAGATGTGGTAGGCTGACTTCTAAGGTGATCCTCAATGATCTCCATCCTTGAGTCCAAACCCTACGTTATCTCCTTCTCAACGTGGAGTGCGTCTCAAAACTTAAAAATAGGATATAGAAAAAGAATGGGATGTGATTTCCATGATTAAGTTACAAAAGACTGTGGTTACTACATTGCTTATACTCAGTCCTTGTTGACTAGTTGGATTGCACATTTTAATTAAGTAAGCTGCCATGTTGAAGAGGCCCAGGGGGAAAAGAACAGAAGTGGTCACTGGCTAACAGCTACCAAAGCCCCCAATCCAACAGACCGAAAGGAACTGAATCTACTTGGAAGTAAAGCCTTTCCACTTGAGCTTTGAGATGAAACCCCATAACCTGGCCAACACCTCGAATATGGCCTTTTGAGATATAATATAGCAGATAACCCAGCTGAACTGTGCTTGAATTCCTGAGTTGCAGACAATGTGAGATAATAAATGTGTGTTGTTTTAAGATACAACATTTTAGAATACTCTGTTGTATAGCAATATTTTCTTGATACTACAAATGAGGACTGTGAAACTTTGAGAAGCTGTGTATCACAGTCACCAAGTAGCTGAGCTGCATTGCTGCTCCTGCTCACTAGCAACTTATCTCCAGGCCGCCTTAATTCATAGAAACTGACCATCACTGGAGGAAGAATTGCAGAGGATCAAATAAGCAGAGAAGTCAACCTAGAAAGAAATAACTGGATGATAAAATTAATAGTGAATACAGAAATTGGTAAATATGTATATAAATTGAAAGAAACATTGATTTTTAAAAATTAACAAATTGGAGGGGCAGTGAAAAAAAGGGTAAGGCTAAAATACAAGTCTAAGGGGCAAAAGTGAATTTTTAAGTAAACTATTAATGTAGAAACGTTAAGAGTTACCCAAAGAATAGAGACAGAGAAAGAGAGAATGTTTAACCTACAAATCAGAAAGAGAAAAGAGAGAGGGCCAGAGAAAATTCAGTAAGTCCAACAGATAATAGGCACAACGTGTGAGCAGAAGTAAAGAAAAATGTGCTAAATATGCAACAAAAACACAATTTTCAAAGTAATACCTAATGTATCAGTGATGACAATAAATTAAAACAATTAAATTTAGATTTTGCAAGACAGATTTAAGTTAATTTGTCTGTGAATCTAATTTTATGTTAAAAGGAAATACCTAAAATATTGTGACAGAGAATGTTTTCAGTAAAATTATATAAATAGATATCACACAAATATTAACCAAAATAAAGTTAGTGGAACAAGCATTGTACTCAGAACTCATTTCTAATCTCATTCTGACAAGCTGAATCAGGGATTCTTGAAGAATAGTTGATTCTGAGACAGGGATAAGAAACATACAAGATGAGCCTGTAACAAATTGTATTGCTAGAAAGTAAAGAAGTTCTAAAAACAAAACAAAACAAAACAAATGGTAGGAGAATATGAAAAGAACACATGAGCCAACTGAAAGAGCCCCCAGTTGCCTAAACTGGAACAGTCTGAGTAACAACAAAAAATAAAATAGTATGAAATTATTATTCAATTTATAAATAAGTATTCTTTAGCCCAAGCTTACATAAATAAATTATCAAATAAATAAGAATACACAAATCTTCCATGCAGAGAAATCCCAAATAATGTAGATTATCTGCCCTCAGAGAGGTAGAGCATGACTCCTCACTTCTTAAGTGTGGGTTACACATAGTCACTTTTTTCTAAAGAGAACAGCAGTGAGGAGGAAGCAATTTTACAGTGGAGAAATCTAGAGTACAGCAGTGAAAGGAGGAAGCAATTTTACAGTGGAGAAATCTAGAGTACAGCAGTGAAAGGAGGAAGCAATTTTACAGTGGAGAAATCTAGAGTACAGCAGTGAAAGGAGGAAGCAATTTTACAGTGGAGAAACCTGACAAACACTATATTAGCCAGGTAACTAAGGGCAACATCAACAGAAGCAAGTCAAGTTGATATTATGTACCCTTGAAATGATGAGATGATAATGGCACTTCACCTCTGTGGTCTTCCTTCCTGAAGTCCCTAACACCAGTCTATTCCCAAGAAAAACAACAAACAAATTCCAATGGAATGAAAACCTCCTAGTATTTCTTTAAATTCTCATGGTCATGAAAAAAAAAAGAAAAGTCTGAGAAACTGATCCAGCTAAGAACAGCCTATGGAGACACAACAACTCAATGTAATGGTTTATCCTGAAAAGGATCCTGGAACAGAAAAAGGGCAATAAAAAGCAAGAAAATTTGAATAAAGTGTTGATTTTAATTAATAATAAAAATATTACAAATATAATGATTTTCACAGTATTAACAGGAGGCAAAATAGAGTTCAAGGCAAACAGCATTATTAGGGAATGGGGTAAAACTGTAATTATAAAATAAACGTTTCATCAGAAATATGTATAAATTATTAATATCAAACTTCTAACCCTATAGATTCTAAAAAAACTGAAATATATGATTTTTATATTGAGATATTCATGAATAGTTTCCACCGCAACAAATAAGACTGATAAATCAATTAATCAGTAAGGAAATTAATTATTAAAATAATCAATAATAAAGATACACACACTTGAGTAGAAAGATACTGTTCTAGGAAGAGTAAACACCTCATTTTTGTTTAATGCTTAGAGGAAATCAGCCCTTTTGAAGAGGCAGGATTCCTACAGGAAGAAAAGCAGAGTACAAAGGATCATGGACAAGTCATGAGAGTGGCCCTGGGAAAAGGAATAGCTTGATTTGCAGAATAACAATGTGATGTTTACTTTATTGTCTTTAGCCTCTATTATAATACAGACTGATACTAGGTAGATATTAAGAGAGTGAATAGCTCAGAGATTCAGGAGATGATTCTGGCCTGTAAAATTATTATCAATTGTTATCAATTATTGATAATTATTGATATCAATTATCACCAACAGGAAGCAAGGTACAGCTGTCCAGGTCATGAAGCTCTCCAAAGGAGAATACTGGTTAAAGTGGTCTAGAATTTTGAATCAGTCAAAATTTTGGACAAGGTCTCCTGCATGTATAGGTCTTCTATTTGAGGCAAAGAGCATGCAATGTTAGGCAGGGGCCATTTGCCAGGGGGAGAAGAAATGGGATTCAGTCAATGAGGGTACCAGAATTTTTATACCTGAAATTTTTGTAAATTAATTATTTTAATAGTCTAGAAACTATTTAGAAGCATTTCATAATTTTTTGGTGCATTTCTTCTTTCCTATAATTTTGAATAAATTGAGAACATCAGTTCCTTTATTTTCTTACATGAAAGTGTGTAAAAGAAAAGAAATGGGTCGATCAACACTTTAGCCAGTGGTTTACTGATGAGTACTGAGCCCTTTATAGGCCATTGTCTGCCAAGTGAAAGTATAATAGACTGCAAATAAAAGTTCCCAGAACCTTGTAGCAAAACAATTCATTCTTAAATTGGCAGGATTTGATACCACTCCATATAATCAATCCATCGTGTTTTTCCTATTGATATCTCTTTTGTTTTGAACCTGCCTCAGCTTTTATATCTTGCCTCTTCTAACTCCTACCTATTATTTTGTCTCCTAACTTTAGTGCATTATTTTATCCCCCTTGGCTTGCCATTGCTCAGTTCACTGCAAAAGCTCTAGCTTAGCTTCTTTAATATCTCCTCTGAGACTGTCATGGCTCTCCTGAGATTTGCGTGCTTCACATCCAGGGTGCTGTATATGATGCTGGCTCTGGTCCTCGGTTAATACCCAAACCCACTGAGAGAGCAAAATGGGAGCACAGTGAATCCTTTGTATGTGGGGAGTTCTTTCCCCATCTTCCACATTGTAGGTAACACTCCTAAGTGCCAAGTCCTGAGTGTAAAGTCATCCAGGGTGGCTGTAATAGCTGGGGTGCATCCTAGGCAGAATGTAGAGAGATTCTATCTTGATGCTTTTTGAATCTCATTTTTCTCCATCTCTCTCTTTACTCTTTTAACCTGAGACTCAGAGATATTTTCTATAAAATGGAAATAAGAATCACCCCATAGGATTGCATGAGAAAATAAAGATTCCATAAATCTTATAAGGATTTGTCTTATGCTCCTAATCAAATTGAAAGACAGTAATCTCTTAGTGCTCATCTTAGCTCAGACCAGTGCTTAGGAATATATCTAAACGCCATGGATATTAGTAACTAACCAATAGATATAGTTATTCAATCTAGTGGACCTAATGTGATGTCTATGTGATTACCCTAAATTGCATTATGTATTACTCTAACAAGCTGATTTGTTTTTGTTGTTATTGTTATAGTACTTGATAACATTTATCATTGTTGTTGTACTGGTTTGATTTGCATATACTAGTGCAAACATACTAGTTTCTTCTTTTATATCTACAATTGTTGGCATCTGAAAAACCATTCACTACTAGCAAAAAGCTGACGTCATAAGTGAATTTAGTTCAATATTCTAAAGCATTTTCCAGGGAGCAGGCAACTTCCATTGTAAAAATACTGTGTTCATATAGATAAGAAAGAGTTGTTTTATTAAAAAACTAAAGTCTTTATTCGTTTGATAAGCATGCCCTTAAGAGATATGATCCCAAATACAATGGTTTTCAGCTTGCATTCCTACCCAAGAGCCCTTCAGCAAAGTTGTGTTATACAGGATTGCAATGATGCATGAATGGCTGAGAATTAGAAAAGAAATGGAATTTTTATTTCAAGGCAGTCTCCTTTTTAGAATTCAAAATTACTTTGAAGCTTTCCCTGCCTCTCCTGATTTTCACCTGAAGTCACGGAAATAAAATTTAGCTTACTTGATTTCCATGAAATATCTTGAAACTTACATTTTTTTCTAAAGTAAACAATACCTAAAGTTTACACTATTATATCTCAGGTTTAAGTCAGCACTTCATAAGGCATTTTACAAGTCATTGTTAATCACTGTGGTATCACATATTCATAACTTCTGAAGTTATAGCTTATTAGAAAGATTACTTTAATTTTCTTTTATCACAAGAATCATTTTTCTCCTCACTTAGTGAGATGTCAAAAACAGAAAAGTGACATTAGAAAGTGTCAATATGGGTTACTCTAACCAGAATTGATCAGAATGTTAATCTACCAGGATTCTAATGTATCACAGAAATAAATCACAGAGCAGCTATTCCACATCTCCATGGCAATTTCTCACAAAAATCGTAAAATATAAATTAGTCTGTCTCCCTCTGTTAACAACAGAAGAGAAATATACAAATAAATTTAAAACAATAGTAAAAATCACATCCACAAACACAAAATCACCTGGCTTAATCCATTTCTGCAGAGTGTGATTTTCTGCACACACACGATGCAGATTCTGTTGTTGGTAATTGCAAGCAGCTGATATTTAGATTTTGAATATTGCATGACATATAATGTTGACCTGGAATTAGAGATTTGTTTACTTTTCTAAAATTTTAACCCTTTAATATGTCTCCCATGAATGTATCTTGTTCCGACAATTTCAGAAAAGATCTAGAATTATTGAAAATTAGAAAATTTTTCGCCAACATAAAGATCAGAAAAATAATTTCAACATATATAAAATCTGACTTCTTAATTATATCTATATATATTCCTCTGTTTTCATGGGAGTACATAATTAATGCTACATACTTAGGAATATTGCTTGTATGTAGATACTGATGATTGTCAACCAAACATGCCCACTCTTCTCCATCTCAATGAAACCCTAATTTTCTTCATGTATTGGCTCTTCCTAAGGAGCTTTGGGTTTTAGGATTTAAATTCTCTTAACTTACCACAGTAGTCAAGTTTGCTTTTCCAGTGATTGATTTAGGCATAGGGATGCCACGACATTTAGATGTGAGGATAAGTTTTCTGGGAGTTTCTTTGAAAGGTTTGTGCACTGACAAGTAGCACATAAGAGATACTCAGAGAGAGTAAGTTTCCCTTATTCCACCCTATATTATTATGTCTCTATGTGATCCCTGGCACTATCATGGACACTTAATATTATTATTATTACTATTATTATTAAGGGAAATAGCATGAGGATAGCAGAGCTGTAAGTTGAAGAAATCAAACAAGCATTCAGATGATTTGCATAAAATAATAAAGTGAGCCTTGTAGCTCAATCAGATCCTAGCAGCCTAGAGCAAGACGTTAGAAAGCTGTGAAAAAAACAGAATTATGAATACTCGTGCTTTAAATGTAGAATGTATTTAGCAATTTTAAATGCTTACAGATATGTCATTGAATATTATCTTTCTTATAATTCTAAAATTGACATATTTTTCTACCATTCCATTGGTAGGATACTGAAATTCTGAAGTCTTATATAAATTTGTAAGGCCTTTTTAAGGCCTTAAAAATTGGAAACATGGTCTCAAGGCTGGAGGCCAGGATTTCAGGATTTCAGAAGGTGACACTTTTTCTACTTCTGTATGGTGAGTCATCCTCAGATTAAATAAAATGATTCAGCTTGACGTTATTGGTTATTAATAAATATATTGCCATGTCTTAGAACCAAAGAGGTACATATGACAAATAAAAAAGAAGAAAATGTTATTCCATATTTTGTCCTAGGGAAATTCTTTGGTAAAGATAGCCACATCTTTCACATGTAATTTAACCAGTTAAATAAGCATTCCCAATACAATGCATTGTTTCTTTCTTGATTCAGTCATCCTTTCCCTTTTAATGGTCAATCTTTCCAGATTCATTTCTCATTATACTCTTCCATACCTTCTTATATTATGTCTTCCTTATTTAGTATTTAAATTGTATTTTCAAACATTCAGTATTCCTTCTTCTCTATCCATCTTAGTTTTTAAGTATAATTAGTTCAGCTACTTTGTAAGCCATTTTCTGTGAGATATCTGGTATGGACATCTCTGAGTGTGGTTTACTCAGACAAGTCTATTCTATTTTAATAAGAAACACTCCTGCCTAGCTTTGATTCACTATTTGCCTCTGGCTATACAACACACAGACTTCACATTCCTTTTG
The DNA here is from genome assembly GCF_028858775.2 of Pan troglodytes. Classification (NCBI taxonomy): domain Eukaryota; kingdom Metazoa; phylum Chordata; class Mammalia; order Primates; family Hominidae; genus Pan; species Pan troglodytes. Next base: position 39,740,039 of record NC_072410.2, read on the forward strand.
TCATTCAAGGAAGACATAGACAGGTAAGCACTGGGGATTGCTTTTGAGTAACTTAACATTCTTGTCCTATTAGTATGCCATAAGAAGGGCTTTCTAGCACGTCCTGTGATGAGAGGTAATCACATGGTTCAATCAGCTTTTGCTTACAGGCCAGGTGAGAATCCTCTCTCTAGAAAGTCACACAAATAGTGCTTTAAATATAAATTAATGTTTAGTAAAAAAAAAAAAAAAATCAAATGAATCTCTTCTAGAAAGATGATGGTGGTATAAGAGTGAGCTGCAAATATTCCCTAACCCTCAAATCTTTCCTTCCTTATCCTGTAAATCAGCCTTATCAGTTTGTTACTCATGGTCAAACTGATAAGGCTGATTTACAGGAGAGAGAAGGACAATTTTAACTTAATTCAATAACTGCAATTTCAACTACTGTCATTTACACACCTCCATCAGGGTTTGCTTTTGAACCTCATTTTCCTAATATCCACTCAATTTCATCCCCTCTAAATTCAATTCTTACCTTTACAGGCTTCTACTGCACCTATTATCAGAAACAAGAGAGTTTTACCTGCTTATGTCACGGTCGAGGGCATGTTGGAGGAAATGGGATGTTTTATGTCTGCTTCCTTTCTATCTTTCTGTCAGTGAAAATTCTGGGAGCCCACACCTAATCCGTTTCCATGTATTACTGGAAACCAGTCACCTATGCCTTGGCCAGTAGCTAATTCCCTAAGCCTGCTCAGCAATGAGGGCAGTTTGGGTTTATCTAATGCATATGGTGATGGTGGCTTTTCCACCTCACCTGAACATGTACTCTGCGTTTTCTGAAGTAAGAAATTCTAGAGGAACATAGTAATGACCATCTCCTGTTCTACTGAGTTGTTCACTTCAGAACTTCTCAATTGGGTCCCTTCACTTGTTAAGTAGTCCTTTACTGGGAGGGGTGACGGCTGTCATGACATTTTCCTAAGCTCCTATTGTCTGCAGATTTTTATAGACCCACAAGGAATAAGATATCCTATCTCAGAAACTTTGGCTCTTTGGAAAGAGTTTATGCTTTTTCCAATCTAATAAGTGCTGCCTCCATCCCATGGTTCTTTACTTAATAGGTAGGGGTACCAAGGTCTGTCTGCGTCTCCTAACACTCCGTTAACTCTAGCTAGGGGCAAGAGGCTAATTTCTCCTATTTCTAGCCTGACCAATGGACCAATGCTACCTGGACTTAGGAGATCTCCAGGATGTGGGACTTTCAGTGCTAAAATTGGGACCCTCCCAGACAACTAAGTCCACATTGCTCATCCTACATAGCTTAATTCATCCTCAAACTTCCTGGAAAGATACAAGCAGCTGGACAAGGCAATTAAAGCTGTATAGAAGTTTCTCCCAAATACTTTTTGACAAAAGCACATTTTTTTTCCTTCCAATTTACTTTTAACATATCTCATGGCAAAGTCTACAAAATCACGACAGGGATCTTGAGACGGAGTGGGGATGGGGGAGCCAGAAGGGTGGTGTGAGGTGGAATCTGCACCAAGAATAATTTAAAAGCTAAAGAAGTGCCTCTTTTTACTTCCAGGTGCGCATTCTCTGTTGCAATACAACACTTTAACCTTTGGGAGAGTCGGAAGATAACAAAGAAAATCCTAACTTTATTTTACTTAATCAACTTTCACTTTTAGTTTTCTGGTCTCCCAAGTAAAATCATATTTAGGGTACAGTCAACTCTTTATTCTTTATTGTTGCTGTTAAATTTTGCTTTGTTTTATTTGTCAAATCCAACTTATGAACATATTTTTTTCAACCATAAGTATCCACCCAGAACACATTTTATCAGGAGCCTCATCTCTGAATGCAAAGTATAGCACATTACAGAAAAAGTCCCTTCCCATGCAAACAACAATTTATTCTCTCTCATTTTTTCTTCCCACATCGTGCCTCTTTTCCCTTTGCCATAAACAAATTTTGCTGCTCCCATTCTTCCATCACAAACCTTTTTATATGTTTCTCCCCACCGTGGCCTTGCTTATCAGTCTCTTAGGACACTTTCTGATATGTGGTCTGTTTGTAACTGAAACATATTTATTTTGGTGCCTGCAATTGCCAGTACATGTCCGTAAATTGTAATTTTAAGTATATTTCACAGGGGCAATTGATGTTTTATTTAACCTAGGCAAGACAGATACCTGCTTTGTTATTGAACAGCACTAGGCTGCAGACAAGTCTCTTTGGATGGTGTTATCTCTTCTCTCTTATTTTTCATCCTTTTAACTACCTCATTCCTGCACATGGAATATCATATAGGATTTTTTGCAAATAAAGAAAGCAGAAATTTTTCAAGTAACAGGGGTGGGGGGAAATATTGGATCTATCAAGGTCTTTCTTTATACCTCTCAGATTACCCCAAACGGCAACTCTCTATTTTCACTGTATATGAGGAAAGTAATATGTTAACAGCATATTGAGAAACCAAGAATTAAAGAAAGGAAAAAGGAATGGAGTGGGGAGTTAAGATTTAAGGGACACTGACAGAGTCAGTACCTGGCTGGTTAATCTGAAATATCCTCTTCTTCCAAAGGCATTTTGCATGAATTAGGGTGCCTTTTAAAATTCTCTTTTCTTCCTTGCTTGAAGCCAAAGGGATTCAGTCTATTTTCTTTTGCATTATAACATTGCTATTAAGCATATCAGTCCTGGGTACAGAGAAAAATAATTTGCTCAGTTTTCCCCTTTTTTTACTAAGCATAAGAATGCAACTGCTTTTGCTGTTCTTAAGTCTTTATGATACTTACTGCGTGGATACAATGGTAAAAATGTAACAAACTTTTGGAAGTTATAAAGATCTAGGAATGTCCACAACTTCTCTCAGACATGGCTGTGGGTAAAATCAGTGTCTGCCCCATTCTTCTCATCTCAACTTGTTTTGTGGAGAAAGGGGAATATATTACCTGTCAATCATTTAGTTCTTCAACAATATTGATTTGCTTTTATTTTCAATCACATATTATGATGTTTCACATGGCAATATTATACCTATGTTATCTCCTTTAACTATTATATCATTTCCTAGTCCCCTAGGCCTGAAAACTACCTTATTCTTCAAGAATCACCTTACTTTCCAGCTTTTCGCACCCAAAGTCAGCCGAAGTGTTTCCTGTGTGTGCACTGTAGCACCTCATAGTTGTTGCTATTCTGACTTTATTCGGCATTATATCTCCACTAAACTGGGTTCTCTTTGATGGCAGTGTCGCTAGTGTTGTTATTCTGGTATCTGAAGGCCTCTCTTCACTTGAATCTATCACAATATTTTAGAATATTTAGTTGCTGAAAATGATGTTTAGGTGAACTCAGTCCTACAACTATGAATCATATCTTTTGTTTTAGCTACTATAGTAGACCTCTGAAAAATTAAAGATTAAAACTGTGTCCTGTTTCTTAGGAGAAAATGTTAGATTTGATTAGTTTGAAAAAAGAGACTCGAGAATGATTATAAATCAGAGACAAGTATTATTTAAAGGAAATGGGTAACCTGTCTATGGAAACCCAGGGAGCAAAAGGCAGACTTAGCTAAAGAATTGGCAACTATGTAAAACATACTTGGTTGCACATGATAGCATTTCTGGAGGAATTAAAGTGTGGCATAGAAGGTGTTAACCAAAACCTGGTCTCAGAAAATTGTAGGACATTTTCAAGACCTCTATGCAATTAGACATTTCTACGATTGGAGGATACGAGAAGGAACTTTAAAGGGGCAATGGATGAATCTTCATAGAATACTGGGGTCAATATTTTCTTTCCCTGGAAAATGGGAAAATAGGCACAGGAGAGTTATTAAGATATTGTATATTAATAATTTTTAAATGAGGGCAAGGATCGAGGAGATTTCCTTTTTAAAAAGATGATAGTTGGTGGTGTTTTAAAAGACGTCCTAGCATTGAGATTTCTTTAATGAAAATCATGTGTGAAATCATTGGGACAAGCTATACTCTGGCATTTAAAGTGAAAAGGCACATGGGGAATAGAGACCGGCAGATCCCAAAGACTTTCTTGTAATGAAGTTAGGCGTTCTTTGTGACTGATGAGATAAAGAAAGAACCGAATCATTGGTAAGAACAATGAGATCTCTAAGTTAGTTGGAAGGAAAGTGTATTTGTTTGCTAGGGCTTGCATAACAGCATACACACACCGACTGGATGGCTTAAACAATAGAAATTTATTTTTTCACTGTTCTGGAGGTTAGAAGTCCAAGATCAACATGCTGGCAGTTCAGTAAAGAAAATGGGAACAAAAAATGGGCAAAGTGATTTGGTAAGATCACACACATTGGTGGGAAAATTGACATTTTAACTTCCACCTCCTTATTCCTAATATCAGGCTAGATTCAATTATTATATGAAACAGCATTAGGTTAGTAATACATATGTCCAGTTGTGTTTATTATCATCTACTTCTGAGGTAGAGAACTTTTCCAATATGTTGTGACTGAAAGCTCTGTTCATTGCACAAACTGGGTAAAGCCAATTGTGTTGTGGAAATAAGGTCTCCTCACAAAACAGAGCTGTATTAGTTACCTTTTATGGCAATAATATTTCAGGAAAATGCAACACCCAAAGGTGCAATAAATCATGTAAGAATCTGCAAGTCTGACTACATGGTTCTGCTGTATTTTGTGCATCCAATTTAGATTTAATCACTATGCCTCTCACTGGGAGACTAGGCTAAAGCAACTGTCACCCCTTCAAGTGCCAGTGGTCAAAACTAGTTACATGGTCAAACCAGAGTCAATATAATCTAACACAATGGCTCTGACATTCACAGTGCATTGAAAAGAGCAATAATGCATTTTCTGCACTCTGAGTTTTACTGTAGTTGGCCTCAAAAGCTTCCTATATACAGCCCTGTTCTGTAAATATGGCAAAGATATTATTGTTTAAATTTAAAAAATAAAATAGAAGATATACATTTTTTTCTCTGGTCGAATTCTCTGACTTAGAAACTATAAGGAGAAAGTCTAATAAAACTTGAGGGCAATAAGTTGTATACAACAGTCCTACTAAGGTTTGGTGAGTAGTAAGAATATGGCAGATTCTACATCTTGTAGAATTTGTCTTTATATTCAGTCACTGGCCAGGAGCAGCTTGAAGCCACAGCCATGTCTATAACACAATGAATAAATCATTACAGTAGTATTTTTTTGTGTGTGCAGGAAATTAAATTAAAAATAGGAGTGTTTAAACTTCTGTTAAATAAGAAAACTATCTCATAGCTCTAAATCACACCAAAAATCACTCAAAACCTTTGCCCAGATACTACACGAGCTACGAAATGGAGGGGTTGGCCTGGGCCACCGGAAGATGAAATTACATGTCTGCTGTAAGCTCATAACTTGCACTTTGGCATGTTAGAAAATAAATTTTATTCATCAGAAAAACCTCATGAGATTTTTTCAAATATATCAGATATCATATGTCTTATCCAGATATAAATTGACCACTTTAGTCTGAATATAAGCCATAAAATCATCTATGACAACCAATTTTATTTATACAATGTTCAATATTTCTTAAAATGAGCAGCACCTAAAATACTGGAAAACTACCCAACTTTTAGAAATATGGTTCATTTCAGTAAGTCGAACTGAGGAGTGGAAGAAGCAAAATGATTCTTTCAAAATTGCCTTAAAATATGTTAGCAAGTTTGTTATGAATATCGCATTCATTGTGATCTCATTTAGAGTTAATCTGAAAAAATCCAAAACAGAGTAATGTCATCTACGAAGTGTTTTGTAAGAAAATATGTCAGGTATACTATATGGTACATTTTTCCCCCTATTTACAAATAAAAGCAATGGAATTTTAAATAAGAGAAACAAAGTAGACTGACTGAGACATGCACTTTTTTTTTTCTCCCTAGATGGAGTCTCGCTCTGTCGCCCAGGCTGGAGTGCAGTGGCGCCATCTCGGCTCACTACAAGCTCCGCCTCCCGGGTTCACGCCATTCTCCTGCCTCAGCCTCCCAAGTAGCTGGGACTAGAGGCGCCCGCTACCACACCTGGCTATTTTTTTGTATTTTTAGTAGAGATGGGGTTTCACCATGTCAGCCAGGATGGTCTTGATCTCCTGACCTCGTGATCCGCCCGCCTTGGCCTCCCCAAGTGCTGGGATTACAGGTGTGAGCCACCGCTCCCAGCCGAGACATGCACTTTTAAAGATGGGAATTCATTCAAATGATCCCCTAAAATCTCAACCAAATAATTCTGTTACTTGATTTCTTAAAATTGCCATTTCTTAGAGATTACCTCAGAGCTAATTAATTTGGTGGCTCAATTCACCAAATATCTTTATTCAGGTTAGGTTTATAGAAGGAAAATGAAGTGAAAAGCAAATTGAAAGTGTTTTTAAAAATTGGGTTGATTCCACAACCAGGAGGGACCAATGGGCAGGGATGAGTCATGGTGTTTCAAATTGAGAATGCTTAAAGAAAATATTACTATGATTAAGTGCTTATAATTAAAACTGAAGAAGGTAGAACTATTTGATAAAGAGAAAGGAGGGAGAGATAAATTCGAGTTTTAAATTAGGGCCATTTTAAGGAGAAAGATGAACTGTGGAAGGGGTCTAGTTGTAGCAGCAGTAAAAAAAGAAAGCAGAAAGAGGAAAAAGATACAAAGTTGTAGGTACAGAGAGTTGGGGACTTGATGAAAAAAATGCATAATCAGCAAGAATAAAAAAGATAATGTGAAATAAAGGTGGCAAATAGGGAAGAGAAACCAGTCCTAGGGTTTGCGGGAAGAAGAGAGGCCTTACTGTTTTCTGAGGCAACGACATGAGAAATGTGGTTTTTGCCAATTCCACCTCTTCACCTAGGGTCCTATTCCATTATTGTGGGAGAGTTTTGCATATTATTTTTGAGCTTTGAAATGAGGAGTAATAATTTTTGTGTAAATCGAAGCAATTTTCTTATATCACTAACTTCACAAAACGGCTTAAAATGCATTTTTATGCAGTTCTAGATGGTGTGTATATTATACACGCATACACACACACATATATATATAAATTATTTCTTACGTGTTAGAACTTTAAAATTCTACCAATTGTTAAAGTTAGAATAACAGTTTGCTTTACATGCAAATCCTTCCTTGGAACCTTATAATTTTGCTTGAAACTCAATATCACTGTTACTTATTTGCCCTCATATTTGAATACATTTTCCTCATAGAGCATACAGGATGAGAAGTTCGTCACCCTGGTCTGAATAATTTCCAGCCTCACTGAAAGATTCATATGAATAAATTGTTTTGATGGCAATACGCAATGGATCAGACTTATTTACGTTGGTGAGTGGATCACATGTAGACTCTATTTCTTGTCAACCTGCCTATGTTTCCTGGGATCTTCACAGCAGAAGCTACTGAGCTGATCATAGCGGTCCTTAAAATGTTTGATCATGTACCAGCTGGGCGCAGTCGCTCACGCCTGTAATCCCAGCATTTTGGGAGGCCCAGGCGGGCGGATTACCTGAGGTCATCAGTTTGAGATGAGATCAGCCTGTCCAACATGGTGAAACTGAGAGGTGACAACGTGCTAGCAGCCCTTGCTCGCTCTCGGCGCCTCCTCGGCCTCTGCGTCCGTTCTGGCCATGCTTGAGGAGCCCTTCAGCCTGCCACTGTGCTGTAGGGGGGCCCCCTCTCTGGGCTGGCCAGGCTGAAGCCCGCTCCCTCTGCTTATGGGGAGGTGCGCAGGGAGAGGTGTGGGCGGGAACCAGGGCTGTGCATAGTGCTCTCCGGCCAGCGCGAGTTCTGGGTGAGCCGGGCTCAGCGGGCCAGCGCAAGTTCCGGGTATTACCAGGGCCAGCACTCGGAGCTGCCCGCCCAGGCAGTGAGGGCTTAGCACCTGGGCCAGCAGCTGCGGAGGGTGTGCTGGGTCCCCAAGCACTGCCAACCCGCTCACACCACGCTGGAATTCTCAGGGAGCCTCAGCCGCCTCCCCTCGGGGCAGGGCTCGGGACCTGCAGCCCACCATGCCCGAGCCCCCCTGCCCCCCGTGGGCTACCACCATGGCCCAAGCCACCCCAGTAGGCGTACCGCCCCCTGCTCTGTGGTGCCTGGTCCCATTGACCACCCAAGGGCTGAGGAGTGTGGGCACAGTGCACAACTGGTGGGCAGCTCCACCACCGACCCTGGCGCGGGATCCACTAGGTGAAGCCAGCTGGGCTCCTGAGTTGGGTGGGGACTTGGAGAACTTTTATGTCCAGCTAGAGGATTGTAAATGCACCAATCAGCACTGTGTGTCTAGCTCAAAGTTTGTAAATGCACCAATCAGTGCTCTGTGTCTAGCTAATCTAGTGGGGGCTTGTAGAACCTTTGTGTCTAGCTAAAGGATTGTAAATGAACCAATCAGCACTCTGTGTCTAGCTCAGGGATTGTAAACGCACCTATCAGCACTCTGCCAAAACTGACCAATCAGCTCTCTGTAAAATGGACCAATCAGCAGGATGAGGGTGGGGCCAGATAAGGGAATATGCCCAAGCCGCAGCGGCAACCTGCTGGGATCTCCTTCCACACTGTGGAAGCTTTATGCTTTTGCTCTTTGCAATAAATCTTGCTGCTGCTCACTCTTTGGGTCCACACTGCCTTTATGAGCTGTAACACTCACTGTGAAGGTCTGCAGCTTCAGTCCTGAGGCCAGCAAGACCACGAACCAACCAGAAGGAAGAAACTCCGAACATGTCCAAACATCAGAAGAAACAAATTCCGGACACACCATCTTTAAGAACTGTAACACTCACGGCGAGTGTCCACGGCTTTATTCTTGAAGTGAGTGAGACCAAGAACCCACCAATTTCAGACACAAAACCTCATGTCTATTAAAAATACCAAAAACTAGCTGGGCGTAGTAGAGGGCACCTGTAATCCCAGGTACTTGGGAGGCTGAGGCAGGAGAATCGCTTGAACCCAGGAGGCAGAGACTGCAGCAAGCTGAGATCTCGCCGCTGCACTCCAGCGTGGGTGACAGAGCAAGACTCTCAAAAAAAAAATAAAGTTTCATCGTGTACCTTTGGAATCTTCAGAAGCTTTGGACAGTCTCTCCACAGAAATTTTGAAAGGCACCAGAGAAGAATGCCCAAACTACAGACTGAGATACACTCCACATTTTAATGCAGTCCTAATACCTCTAATCCTTATTGGTTTGTGTGGGGAGGCTTTGGTACCTTCTCAGAACCTCAGCTTTCTGAGCCTGCTTGCTGAAAATCTCCTCCCTTGGCGCTGGATTCTTACCTCCAGTTCTAGTCCACTAGCTTGTGACATGTCATCAATAAGCAGGGCTACTTCTGACTTGTAAATACTGACACTGGCTTAATGGTTGCCTCTGAGGAACCAGCCCAACCTATGGCAGATATATATCAATTCTGCCTTGAACCTTCCTACACTTACCTCAGCACCATCTCATGCCTTACACCAGGATTTCTAAAGCTATTGATGATAAAAGACCTGTCCCCTCGAATTTCAACTGGGGCTATTTCATGAGGATATTAAGATGCCAGAGGTGAAATGAGTTTCCAAATATTTTTATAGCAAACTAAAGGTAAAATTAAGCTGTAAATTGTTTATCTATGACCTGTATGTATCTTTCTGGTATGTGTAAACGTTAGACAATTTTTATACTGTAATTATAGTATGAGTTGCTTGTTTAAATATAGAACAGTAAGCAACTAATAAACATTTATGAACATAAAAATTCTATTTCCAAAATTAAAGTCAATACTATAAAATTAGTGTCACTTTTTAATAGCTAGTATTGTATGTGTAATGGTGTCTCCAAGATACGTTGAAGTCCTAACCCTGTGCATGTGAAAATAATGTCTTTGCCGATATTAATAGTTAAGATGAGGTTTTACTGGAATAGGGTAGGCCCCTCATCAAATATGGCTGTTGTCTTTATTAGAGGAGAAGAGCCACAGAGAAAGACATATACAAAGGAGAATACCATGTGAAGACACAGACACATAGAATGAAGAGACCATGTGTTGGAGGAGGCAGAAAGACAAGTTATATAACACCAGCCAAGGAATACAAAGATTGTCCACACCACCAGAGGCTAAGACAGAGCATGGTCCTGCTAATAACTGGATTTCAGACTTCCAGTCTCCAGACCTATGGAAGGATACATTTCTAATGGTGTTTTGCCATTCACTTTGTGGTTGTTTCTTAACAGTGGCCATAGGAAACTCATATAGATAGCTCTGTTGGTTTAGTGCCCAGAGCAGGTCTTGCCTGCTATTGCATTTTAATCGCTGCTTTTTTTTTTCCTGTAAAAATATAGAAAATTCTACTCACAAATGTAATTTTCTTTAGACAAAAATATTTCTCAAGAATGTGTTTTGGGCTGGGCGCGGTGGCTCATGCCTGTGATCCCAGCACTTTGGGAGGCCCAGGCGGGAGGATCACGAGGTCAGGAGATCGAGACCATCCTGGCTAACACAGTGAAACCCTGTATCTACTAAAAATGCAAAAAATTAGCTGGGTGTGGTGGCAGGCCCCTGTAGTCCCAGCTACTCGGGAGGCTGAGGCATGAGAATGGCATGAACCCAGGAGGCGGAGCTTGCAGTAAGCCGAGATTGCGCCACTGCACTCCAGCCTGGGTGAAAGAGTGAGACTCTGTCTCAAAAAAAAAAGAATGTGCTTTGTATTGGCTAAAGTTTACTAATTTATTTGCTTATTTTATTACCCCATTCTGGAATTCACACTGTTCATAAAGCTTTCAACTTTTCTACAAAGTGTGTCTGTGGCATTACCGGGTTTATTCTTCTTTTTATTTTGCTGAGAGACAACCATCACTCAAAGGCAGTGGTTTTTGTTGTCGTTGGTTTCAATTAATTATTCAGCTCCTGAGGCTCTAATTTGCAAACTTAAAAGACTTAGAAAATGAAATAGTACAAGCTGAAAATTCACAAATCAATAAATTATCACTTGGTGCTCTTAAAAAGTTCTTAACAAATACATCAGAGAATAAAGTCCAGAATAGCATTGTCTATTGCTAACTGTAATGAATTTTTTTATTTTTTAAAATAACAATAATCCAGAAAAGTACATTTAATTTAATTTTTTTTTTTTTTTTTGAGACGGAGTCTCACTCTGTCACCCAGGCTTGAGTGCAATGGCGTGATGTTGGCTCACTGAAACCTCCACCTCCTGGGTTCAAGCGATTCTCCTGCCTCAGCCTCCCAAATAGCTGGAACTAGAGGCATGTGCTACCACACCTGGCTAATTTTTTGTATTTTTAGTAGAGCTGGGGTTTCACCATGTTAGCCAGGCTGGTTTCAAACTCCTGACATTTTGCTCCACCTGCCTTGGCCTCCCAAAGTGCTGGGATTACAGGCATGAGCCACTGTGCCCAACCAGTTCTATTCAGCTCTTTTGTCCATTTTTATTTTTTGCTATTGAGTTGTGTGAGTTCTTTATGTTTTTGGATATGAACCCCATATTAGGTATTTGCCTTACAAATATCTTCTCCCATTTTATATGTCGCCTTTGAATTTTGTTGATTATTCTTTTGCTATGCAGATGAATTTTAGTTTAATGTATGTGATATTAATACTGAGTGTCAACTTGATTAGATTGAAGGGTGCAAAGTATTAATCTTGGATATGTCTGTGAGGGTGTTACCAAAAAAGATTACCATTTGAGTCAGTGGGCTGGGAAAGGCAAATCCACACCTAATCTGGGTGGGCACCATCTAATCAGCTGCCAGTGCAGCCAGGATATAAAGCAGGCAGAAAAACATGTGAACAGGCTAGATGGGCTTAGCCTCCCAGCCTGCATCTTTCTCCCATACCAGATGCTTCCTGCCCTTGAACATTGGACTCCAAGTTCTTCAGCTTTGGGACTCAGACATGCTTCCTTGCTCCTCAACTTACAGAAGGCCTATTGTGGGATCTTGTGATTTTGTGAGTTAATACTCCTTAATAAACTCCCCTTTTTTATATATATATATATATATATATATATATATATATATATATAAAAATAGCATCTATATATTATATATATTACATATCTAACATATATTATATCTAACATATATAACATATATCACATCTATATTATATATAACATATATAATATATATCACATCTATATTATATATAACATATTATATATCACATCTATATTATACATTATATATTACATATATTATATATATTACATATATAGCCTCTTAGTTCTGTCCTTCTAGATAACCCTAATACAATGTAGTACCACTTGTTTATTTTCGTATTTGTTGCCTGTGCTTGTGATGTCTTATACAAAAAGGCATTACTAAGACCAATGTCAGCTTTCTCTAAGTTTTCTTCTAGGAGTTTTATGGTTTTACATCAGACATTTAAGTATTTAATCCATTTTGAGTTGACTTTTATATATAGTATAAAATAGGAGTTCAATTTTATTCTTTTGCAAGTGTCTATCCAGCTTTCTAAGTTTCCTAATCTATTGATGAGACTTTCCTTTCACCATTGGGTATTCTTGGTGCTCTTGTCAAAGATTAATTGACTATATATGTATGGGTTTAATTCTGGGCTCTACATTCTGTTCCATTGGTCTATGTTTCTGATTTTATGTCAGTACCATACTGCTTTGATTGATATAGCTTTCTAATATAGTTTGCAAATAACATTATCTTATATATAGAAAATCTTAAAGACTCTGGAAAAATAACCCCATTAGAACTTGTAAACTAATTCAGTAAACTTGCAAGATACAAAATAAAAAAAGGTTGCATTTCTTTTTTTTTTTTTTTTTGAGAAGGAGTCTTGCTCTGTTGCCCAGGCTGGAGTGCAGTGGCGTGATCTCTGCTCACTGCAAGCTCCACCTCCAGGGTTCATGCCTTTCTCCTGCCTCAGCCTCCCGAGTAGCTGGGACTACAGGCACCTGCCACCATGCCCAGCTAATTTTTTCTATTTTTTTAGTAGAGACAGGGTTTCACTGTGTTAGCCAGGATGGTCTTAATGTCCTGACCTGGTGATCCACCCGCCTCAGCCTCCCAAAGTGCTGGGATTACAGGCCTGAGCCACCGTGCCCAGCCACCTATGTTTCTTCATAAGAGTTTTTAGTTTTAGCTCCTACACTTACATATTGATCTAGTTTGAGCTGATTTTTAACATGATAATAAGGGTCCAATTTCATTGTTCTGCATATCAATATTGAGTTGGTCAAGCACTATTTGTTGAAAAGCCTTTATATTTTTTACTATAAAATTTTCTTGACACTCTTTTCAAACATCAATTAGTCATACATGCGTAGGGTTTTTTGTATACCATAAAATTCATTTTATTAATCTATGTTTTTGATTTCTATGCCAGTTACACATAGTGTTGATGACAATAGTTTTGTATAGTATGTTTTGAAATCAAGAAATGTGAATAGTCCAATTTTGTTCTTTTTTTAAGTGTGTTTTTACAATTCTATGTCTCCTGTATTTCCATATGAGTTTTAGTATTGGCTTGTCTATTTCTGCAAAAAAAGTCAGTTGAAAATTTGATAGAGATCACATTGATATGTATCAGTTTCTGATGTATTGACATTTTAGTAATGATATGCCTTCTAGCCTATTAACATGAAATCATGGGATGCACTTCTATTTATTTAGAGCTTTAATTTCTTTTAACAATGTTTTTGTAACCCTCAGTGTCTATCTTGATATTTTTATTAAATTAATTTCTAAGTATTTTATTGTTGTGATATTTTTAATAAAATTGATTTCTTAATTTTAAGATGATTTTTAGTGTACAAAAGTACAATAGATCTTTGAATATTGCTCTTATATCATGCAACTTCACTGAACTTATCTACTAGCTCTAATAATCCTTTTGATTCCTTGGTATTTTCTTTATACAAAATCATGATGAATTGCAAATAAATATAGTTTTACAACTTCATGTTCAATCCGATGCCTTTTACTTTATTTTATTGCCTTATGTCACTGACTAGTATCTTTAGTACAATGTTAAATAATTGTAGTGAGAGCAGACATCACTATCTTTCTGATCTTAGAAAGAATGCATTCAGTTTTTCACTATTACGTTTGCTTTTAGCTGCAGACATTTTCATAGATGACCTTAGCTAAGTTGAGGTAGTTCTCTTCTATTTCTAGTTCATTTGTGAGTGTTTGCTTATTATGAAAGGGTACTGATTGTGTCAAATATTTTTCTGCCTTTAATGAAATAATCATGTGTTATTTTTCTCTTCCAGTCTATTAATTTGTTGTATTACATTGATTGATTTCAGTATGTTGAATCAACCTATATGTTGAATTTGTGGGCTAAATCCCACTTTACCTTGATGTATAATCCCTTTAATATATGTTGAATTCAGTAATTCCAATGTCTAGGCTTCCTTAGGAATGGTGTCTGTCAAGATTTTTTTTAAACCATTTTAGTAGGTAATACTTACTAGTTTCCTTGAGTCTATTCTACTTTTTCATAGAGAACAGAGCATTTTTAGTGCTATAATATGGTAATTTTGGAAATCTGATTCTCAAAATCATCAAGGATTGTTGACTTGGCTTGTATAGGGCTGGAAATACCCATTTATAACTTTTCCAAATTATTTATTTTGAAGTGTGCATACCTTGTATGTGGTCACTCAGTTTCTGGACCCTTTTGTCTGGGTTCAGATAGTGACTTAACAAAAGTTTTTCTAAATGTCTGGCTCCAAAAGGGGGTGAGGGAGAAGGATTCTGTCTTTGTAAATGTCTTAATAGATGCCACCAGAGGAAATCATTACAATTCAGAGGGCTAAATGTAAGGAAAGTTTCTGTGCCATTCTTTTAGGCACAGGTTAGGGTTAGGGTTAGGGTTAGGGTTAGGTCTTTTAGGGGACCACCAGAACAACTCAAGATAACCTCAAATTTTTGGAGCACAAGGTCTCCCATCTCTGTTTGGCACCAGTCAGCCACCCCAGAAATGCCAGCTGCTCTCCCCAAAGCCATGCTGGGGCTGAGGAATGGGAACTGGTAGCTGGTACACATACCTTTCTTGTCAAAAACAGTAGTCTCTCCCTTCATCAATAAATCCCCAGCTATTATATCTGACCCATCAGATTCCAGAGTTTCAACATAGTTTATTCCAATTGTTTCTTTTAGTTCAGTGGTTGCTTAGCTGGAGAAACCATTCCATGAATCTTCCTGCTCTGCCATTTTCACTCCTTTTTGTTTTTTTGTTTTTTTAGTGGATTATTTAGGAAGCTTAAAAGACCATTTTGGCTCATGGTTCTACAAGCCATACAGGAAGAATGATGCTGGCATCTGTTTCTGGTATGGGTCTCAGGAAGCTTATAAACATGGGAGAAGGTGAAGAGGGAGCAAGCATGTCACATAGCAAGAAAGGAAGCAATAGAGAGAAGGGGATGTCCCAGAGTCTTTTAAATAATCAAATTTCACATGAACAGAATGAGAACTCACTCATCACCAATGGGATGGCACCAAGCCATTCATCAGGGATCTGCCCCCATGATTGAGTATCTCCCACCAGTCCCCACCTCCAGCATTAGGCATCACATTTCAATGTGAGATTTAAAGGGGACAAATATGCAAATTTTATCAACCTTTTTGCAGATTATATCAGCAATTTTACTGTCACATTTTAATATATATTTTTACATGCTTAGCAACTACTTTCTAAGAGTGTGTATATATGTGTAGATGGCTATAACATTATCCTATAGTTTAAATGTAACCCATATTTATCTTGCTTTTTAAAAACATCTCATTGCCATCATAGACAGTTTTTAGGACTCCAAATATCAGGGTCCCTTCTATGTCTTATGAAAACAACGGCACATGGTAAAGAGGGAAGCAAAGGTCTTTGTCTCATCATTCCAATGTTTCCAAAGTTTTTCAGGGAAACTGTCCCAGCATAATGTTTCTGAAAGTTAATATGATAGTCATAGTGAACTAGAATATATTACCAAAACAACCAACTACTAAATTTCAGAGGATTCACAAACAACAAGTTTCTCCACCCTGTGTGGTCACTCTGGCTAAAGGAGGCTCTTTCTTGACAGCTACTATTAAAATCATTATTTCACAGTGAAGAAGAAATGGTGGACTGTGCACTGGCTCCAGAAGTTCTTCCTGGAAGTGACATACATCATTTCTATACACATTTACTTGGCCAAAGAAAGTCACGTGGACTAATATCACATCTATGAGGAAGTATAATCGTATCATGAACAGAGAAGGTGAGGAGAAATGTGGTGTTTGCAAACAATTCTAGTGACTGCTGTGGTGAAATAATTTTCTGAAGGAATTAAAAAAATTACAAGTATAGGGTTTGATTAATTTAGATGGAACTGAACAAAATCCTGGAGTTTTCACTTTCAAATTCTTTTTTTTTTTTTTTTTTGAGATGGAGTCTCGCTCTATCTCCCAGGCTGGGGTACAGTGGTGCGATCTCGGCTCACTGCAAGCTCTGCCTCCCGAGTTCATGCCATTCTCCTGCCTCAGCCTCCCAAGTAGCTGGGACTACAGGCACACGCCACCATGACCAGCTAATTTTTTATATTTTTAGTAGAGACCAGGTTTCACTGTGTTAGCCAGGATGGTCTCAATCTCCTGACCTCGTGATCCGCCCGCCTCGGCCTCCCATAGAGCTGGGATTACAGATGTGAGTCACTGCACCCGGCCTCACTTTCAAATTCTTATATAAAACTTTGAGTTTCTATTTGCATGATCTCAATTAACTTTCCCAATTACCTTGTGGCATCATAAAGAAATTTATAAAAATTCGAGGTCGAGGCAGGCAGATAACTTGAGGTCAGGAGTTCAAGACCAGCTTGGCCAACATGGTGAAACCCCATTTCTACAAAAAATACAAAAATTAGCCCATTGTGGTGGCACACACCTGTAATCCCGACTACACGTGAGGCTGAGGCAGGATAATCTCTTGAACCGAGGAAGCAGAGATTGCATCATGCCACTGGACTCCACAGCCTGGGTGAAACAGTAAGTGAGTTTTCATCGCAAAAAAAAAAAAAAAAAAAAAAAAAAGAAATTTATAAAAATTTGCTCCCTCTGGATACTATCACATAATTGGTTATTATTATCCTTATAAATAAGAGCACAAAGTCGTCATGAGCTGGGAGCCTGAGCTAATAAAAAGCATTTGGCTTCAATTAACCCCCACACCCAAAAAATAACATATCCCTTTTAAGAAGAACCTTGAAAAAAAGGGACAAAACAAATAAACTAGTAAACATACTAGTCTATTGATTTTCTAATTTATAATGTAATATTGTTTAATGTTTTTCAAACTCATCGCTCTAAATATCATATGTGATGATAGCAAAAATAATTAAATATTGTCAGCAGTAATAGATAATTTTATTTTTAGACCTGGGAAGATTTTGGGAATCTGATTTTGTAAAGCTCCACAAAGTCGATACAGTTGCACCAATGGCACATTAAAAACTGGATTAGTGGATAACAATATTAATATTATTTTTAAATATAGTCAAACCTTGCCTTCAACTTAGCTTTTGCACTTAGTAGCCACTTGACCTTGAGGAAACTACTTACGCTTAGGGCATCAATATCCTCATCTCTGTCTCTATATATAATGTGAACCTCTATCAATTAACAGAGAATCAAAATATGTACCAACTATACATAATTGTGAGTCAAAGATGAAGAACCCAACATGAATAACACAAAAGACAAAAACTAGCTTTGATTCAAATTATTTAATTGCCCTAGTTCCCTAAAATCCATTAAAACAACAGATTATTTTCAAATTATAAACTTTTACTAATATAAAACAAATTAGTTTGAAAACCAGATATTTGGAAGATTTCTGAAATGTAAACTTAAGCAAAACCAGTACAAAAAGACTTCAGAAGTGATGTTGCAAAAGAGTCTAAAACTTTTAGTCTTTGAAATTACTGAACACTCTTTTTCAAGGATTAGCATTTAATATTTAATTACTATAGAATAGCTAGGCTAGACAAATTTTCCTTACACCTCCCCTTCAACCTCCAGTAAGTAAAGATAGATAGACAGTGGCTAGTTTAATGTTTGCACCAAGATTAAAACCATAAAATCGGCCAGGTGCAGTGGTTCATGCCTGTGATCCCAGCACTTTGAGAGGCCGAAGTGGGCAGATCACCTGAGATCAGGGGTTCAAGACCAGCCTGACCAACGTGGAGAAACCCCGTCTCTACTAAAAACACAAAAAATTAGCTGGGCGTGGTGGTGCTTGCCTGTAATCCCAGCTACTCAGGAGGCTGAGGCAGGAGAATCGCTTGAATCCAGGAGACGGCGGTTGCGGTGAGCCGAGATCATGCCATTGCACTTCAACCTGGGCAACAAGAGCAAAACTCCATCTCAAAACAAAAAACAAACAAACAAACAAAAACATAAAATCGTTCTTTAATGAGGAGGAATTTTCACATTGGGCATTAGACTCTAATAGTCTTTCTCAGATGTACACTAATTGCAAAATGATGAATGCCCTTTTCAGGCACTGGATGCATTTTTTAAAATTGTAAAGCCAAATAGATAAAGATTAAATTAAAAAGTACAAAGCTCTTTCTAGCAATGGCTACATTGACATGAACTTCCCAGTCTACCTACCTATTCCCTACCTTATGCTACACAAAGAAATATTTTTTTGGTGAGATCACATCTTGACATAGTCATTTCTTCCCATTTAAGTGATAGGCTTATACAGAAAAGTGACTTACATAATTCATGTAACTATGCTAATAAACACATAATAAACAGAATTCTTCATTTTGAAATATTAGCACAAGCAATCATCATGATTGTTTTAGATAGTCAACATGAAAAATGAAAAAGATCTGAATCAGAAATAAAAAAGCATAATGTAAGGTATATATAAGAACCTAAGAATATAAATTAAAATTCTGAAAGCTATATGTTGATGTAGATGTATGTGGCTTCTGTAAATCAAAGGAAATATGTAGAGTTCATCCACCCCTTCCACCATGTGAGCTTACAATGAGAAGATGGATGTCTATAAGGAAGCAAGCTCCCACCAGACACAGAATCTGCCAGTGACTTGATCTTGAACTGCTGGTCTTCCAAAGCAGTGAGAAACAAACGTCTGTTGTTTATAAGCCACCCAGTTTATGATATTTTGTTGTGTGAGTTTGAATGGACTAAGATGGCCATTATACTGTATAAATTAAGAAAGAAACATTAAGAGTACATTCTGTATGAATCCATTTATATGAAATTCAAAAACTTTTTTTAAAGGCTAATAGATGCTGACAGAGCCCAAACAGGTTGTTTTGTGTGCTTCAGGGGTGAAAGTGCAGAGTGCTGATCATGAAGAAGCACAAGGGAAATTTTAGGAGTGTTAAAAATGTTTATATCTTGATCAAGATATATCTTGACCAAGTTTATATCTTGATCAAGGTGTTTTTTCATAAAAGCACCTTATAGATGCATCTTGTGTCTGTAGATAAAAAATATATCAAGTGAAATATCTAAGACTAACATGCTTAATATACATGATTGTATGTATGTTATGCCACAATAAGTAAAATTAAAAATCTACATTTTTTAAGAGTGTGATAATTTGGGTTCCACAGAAGCAGATAGTGAAATAAAAATCAAAATAAAGGTAGATTATTTAAGATACATTCAGAATAAATGAAAAAATAAATAAGAAAATTTGACAAAGGGAAGTAAGGAGGCCAAACAAAAAATAAAGTACCAAGCAAATCACACCTGCATTCGCTGTGACTCTATCCTGCAAAGAAGCTCTGGAAATAGAGTAGATAATCTCTTAGAATTGTTCAAATAGGGATCAAGGAAGCAGAAGAAATTGTACTCCTATGCCTGTCAGTTATTGATTGGGAAATTTAAATTCTCATACACTTTTGGCTTTCCATTTCTGCTATTAAAAAAAAAAGATCTATCAGCCTGGTGGCAAGCTGCCAACAGAAGGAAAAGCAGGGGCTTATTCTTGAGAGGGGAAAAAATAAAAAGATGTGAAAGAAAATGGTGAAAGGAAGGAACAAAGAAGGGAAGACCAGAACCCTAACAGCATTGTCAGCTATAGATAGGTGGATATAGCCATTGGTAGACACCCATATATAAATATAATTAAAATGCTTGAAATAAATAAGAATGTAATTACTTGTAAATAAAAGATTCTCCAAAAGAAAACAGCTGGGCGCGGTGGCTCACACCTGTAATTCCTGCCCTTTGGGAGGCTGAGACGGGCAGATCACGAGGTCAGGAGTTCGAGACCAGCCTGACCAACATGGTGAAACCCCGTCTCTACTAAAAATACAAAAATTAACCCAGCGTGGTGGCGGGCACCTGTGATCCCAGCTACTAGGGAGGCTGAGGAAGAAAAATCGCTTGATTCCGGGAAGCGGAGGTTGCGGTGAGCAGAGATCACGTCACTGCACTCCAGCCTGGGTGACAGAGCAAGACTTCATCCCCAAAAAAGAAAAAAGGAAAATAGACAATGATTATAAATAAGAAATTGATAAAATTACAAAATTTAAAGTGTTAAATACCTAATATGAAGTAGGTTGAGGATAACGCAGATACTGCTGCAGGAGGCACATGATGAAAGCAATCTGAATGATAATTTTTCAGAATATATCAAAAGCCTAATATTTTAGAAGCCTAAATAATGTTTATAACTTAAGCAAATTGACTTCAGCATTACAAAGGTATGAATTAAGAAACAATAGAAGATACAGGTACTTTCACAATAGTGAAGAAATGGACAATGGATTAAAATACTAAAAATTATGGCCATGAGAGTTCTCCAATCTTGTTTTTTTTTTTTCAAGACTGTCTTGGATACTTTGGGTCCTTCACAATTCCATATGAATTTCAGGATTGGCTTTGCCATTTCTGCAAAGAAGGCCACTGGGATGTTGGTCAAGATTTCCCTGAATCTGTATAAAAATTTGAGGATTACCATCATTTTAATAATATCAAAATTTTCAATTCACGAGTGTAGATGTCTTTCATTTACTTAGATCTTATTTGATTTAGGAATGTTTTATAGTTTTCAGTGATTACTTTTACTGTGTGCATTTTATTCTTTTTGATGCTATTATACACTGAATTATTTTTCTTTTCTGATTTTTCATTGCTAGCGTAGGGAAATGAAACTTATTTTTGAATGTTGACCTTCTATTTTGAAATTTTGCTTAATTCATATATTAGCATTATGATTTTTCTGGGAATTTTTTAGTATTTCTATATATAAAATTATGTCATCTGTGAACGTAGGTAATTTAACTTCTGCCTTTCCAATTTGGAAGAGTTTTATTTCTTTCCCTCAACCAATTGCTCTGGCTTGAGTTTCCAGTGCTATGTTCCATGGAAGTGGTGATAGCCTTCATCCTCCATACGGTCTTGAACTTACAAGTAAAACTTTTATTTTCATTACTAGTAAGGATGTTCTCTGTGAGTTTTTCACAAATGTCATTTCTCCTGTTAAAAAATTATTCGATTCTGTTTATTGAGTGTTTTTATTCTAAAAATGTGCTAAATTTTGTCAATTTTCCTGCATAAATTGAGATGATCATGTGAGTTTTACCCCCTTTCATTCCTTTTAATGTGATATATTACATTGATTTAATTTTGTATGTTGTACCATTCTTGCATTCTTAGGATAAATCCCATTTGATCATAATGTTTAAGTATGTTAACATGCTGCTGGATTCTGATTGCTGCTGTTTTGTTGATAATTTTTGAATCAATATTTATGGGAAGTGTTATTCTATAGTTTTCTTTTTTTGTGATGTCCTTGTGTGGCTTTGGTATTATGGTAGTTCTGGACTTATAGAATGAGCTTGAACTGTTCCTTCCTCCAGATTTTTGATATTTTGAGAAGGGTTAGTGTTTCTTCTTCTTTAAATGTTTGGTAGAATTCATCAGTGAAACCATCTGGTCTTTGGATTTTCTTGGAAAGTTTATGATTATGAATTCAATGTCTTGGAGGTCTTTTAATAGGCCTATTCGAATTTTTTTGTTTCTTTTTGATTTAGTTTGAATAGATTGTGTCTTTATAGGAATTTATCCATTTCATCTAAGTTATCTAATTTGTTGACATAAATTTATTTATAATATTACCTCATAATTCATTTTATTTCTGGACTATCAGTGGCAATGTTCCTACTTTCTCTTTCTGATATTACTAGTCTTTTGTCTTTTATATTGGTCAATTGATCTGAAAGCTTATCATTTTTGTTTTTTCTTGATTCTATTGTTTTTCTATTTTCTATTTTGTTGATCTTCCTTTTAATCTTTGTTCCCTTTGTTCTGTTAGCTTTGGGATTTGTTTGCTCTTTTTTTCTAATTAAGTCATAAAGTTAGGTTATTGATTTTATATATTTCTAACTTTCTAATGTGTTTACTGCCATATATTGCCCTCTAAGAACTGTCTTTACTAAATTTCATTATTTTTGGTGTTTCTTCCATTTTCTTTAATCTCAAAGTATTTTATAATTTTCCTTTGATTTATTAGTCAAGAATGTTTTAATTTCTACATATTTGTGAATTTTCTATATTTCCTTCTATTACTGATTTCTATTTAATTACATTGTCATCAGAGAAGTTATGATGTATATTTAAGTCTTTTAAACTTTATTGTGACTTGTTTTATTACCTAAAATATGGTTTATTCTGGAGAATGTTCATGGAGATCGGGTGTATTATGCTATTGTTCCGTGGAGTGCCATACATGTGGCTGCTAGTCTAGTTGATATATGGTGTTGTTCAAGTCCTCTATTTCCTTATTGATATTCTGCCTACTTGTTCTATTCATTGTTAAAAGTAGGGTATTAAAGAGGATAAGGTGGAGTAGGATTAGAACCCTCCAGCGATTGTCTCCCAACAGGAACACCAAATTGAACAAGTATCCATGCGAGAAAACCTTCATAGGAACCAAAAATATAAGGTGAGAGATCACAGTACCTCATTTTTTCATAGTAACAGGGAAAGAGGCATTGAAGGGAGTAAGAAGGATATAGTCTTGCATTGCCTACACCGCTCCTGCTCTACCCCCAGGCTGCTCATGGAGAGGGAATCTCAGTGCTTGGAGGAGGAAGAGCAAAAAAAATGTGGGACTTCATATTGGAACTCAGTGCTTCCTTGTCACAGTGAAATACAACATTTGGCAGAATTTTTCTGATGCCCAGGAAGGGAACATTTAGATCAGTCCTGGGCCAGAGGGAAATCCCCTATATCAGTGGGAGAAATTGAATCCTGGCTGTCTTCATCACCAGCTGACTAAAGTGGCCTGGGGTCCCAAATAAATTTGAATGGCACGCAGGCCACAGAGACTGCAGTCCTTGGGCAGACTCTGGTGCTACACTGGTCTCAGAGGTAGTGGGCTTGATGTGCATCCCAGTGCAAAACCAGCTGCTATGGCCACAGGAGTGCCTGCATCACCCCTTCTTCAACTACAGGCAGTGCAGTGTAGACAGACTCTGTTTTGGGGGGAAAACGAGTGATGAACATTCACCACCTGCTGACTAAAGTAGCCTTGGGCCTTAAATAAACATCAGCAGAAGCAAGGCAGTAGCAGACCTGGGTCTTGAGCAAGCCCCAATACTATGCTGCTCTGAGAGGTCAAGTCTCCCAGGACGCTGGTCTCGGTCCCAGACCCGTGTTGCTCCAGGCTTCACGTGTAACTCAGTTCACTGCTAGATGTGATGGTAAAGTAAGTACCTGTGTCACATTTCCCCCAGCTCCAGGCAGCCCAGCATGGAGAGAGATTTCTACAGCTTGAAGGAAAGTGAGAGAAGGGTGCAAGAAAGTTTGTCTGGGAACCTGGGGAATTCTTCCTTAACTTCCCCAAGTCCATTAACACCGTATATCTAAGAATCTGCAAGTTTCTTGGGCTTAGGACACTTCCTTGTGCTGAAATGGCTGCAGTGACTACATGCAACGGAGTTTTGGCGTTTCCTACCCTATCATATTTATTGACATCATTATAAGCGTTATATTTTAATAGTAGTTTTTTTAATTAAAAATATAGATTGAGTGTGGTGGCCCATGCTTGTAATTTCAGCACTTTGGAAGGCCAAGGCAGGCGGATCACTTGAGTTGAGGAGTCGAGACAAGCCTGGGCAACATGGCAAAACCCTGCCTCTACAAAAAATACAAAAAGTAGCCAGGGATAGCAGTATGCATCTGTGGTCCCAGCTACTCAGGAGGCTGAGGTGGAGAGATCAGTTGAGCCCAGGAGTGGGGACAGGTTGCAGCGAGCCAAAATGGAGCCACTACACTCTAGCCTGGGCAACAGAGTGTAGTAATTATTATAATTAGTACAATAATTATAATTATTATAATTATATGTATAATTATAAATTTATAATTACAATAATTATAATAATTTAGTCAAGACAGGGAACTTTCCATACCTCAGTCATCAGTTATGTCTGAAAAAAGGCTGAAATTTTGCATTAAATTCTTTTTTCCTAATATTCTAATTAGTTTTTTTATTTTCTCATTACTATGTTTTTTGAGGCATTGTTATGTTCTTAATTATGCTCATTAAATTTTGAATATTTAATTTCCCACAGGAACAGTACAAAATTCATGTTTCATTATAAATATTTTTCTCTTCATAGTAAATATTTTATGAAGATTAAACAAATGTACATAATATGAAAAATTATATTTTAAGTTAAATATGTGTCTTCTATTTTATATCCCAAATCAGAATAATATAAACTTGCAGGTGAAAGATAAAAATTATTGTATGTTTTCATTACAAAGCATTCCCTATCTGCATAACTCTTCTTGGTTTATTAAAAAAGAAAAAAGATGGGGCTTTACCATATTAATCTTATCTTAGTACTGTCTATAAAATTGTATAGTGCTGCTACCTTTCAACTAATAGTATCTGCAGAAGGAATCAAGCAAACAACCCTATAATCACTAAAACAACTGTCCTTATTAAAATAGTTTCTGATTTGCATTTTTCTTCCAATCAGGAACTGACTGATTTGTTTATTCATAACATAATCACCTGCTCCTTCCACAAAATATTTGAAAGCTGAATGCAATAGATTTTAATTACGGTATTGTAATAATGGTTTATTAGTGGTTTATTATAATGATTTAATATACAAAGAGATCCAGAAATGGAAGGCTTAGTGGAAGTCTAAAGTTTAATTTTCTAACAAAAAAAGTACCTCTAACTGATGAAACAAATTTTAAATTGATGTAAGTGACAACCATAGGCAAAATAAAGTTCTTTGCTTGGTGAAGACCAGATTCATAGTTTGGATTCCTACCAATTGCACAACACTGCCAGTCTAAATATATGCATGCATATGACCTGAATATTCACTGAGAGATACTCTTCTAAGACTTATTTTCCTAAGTATCTCCTTCCCTAACTTCTTCCTTTCAGTACTTTTATGTCTGCCTATTACATGTTTCAATGGCTCTCCCTTACCTCAGTCATCAGCAGCTAAACATTTGCAAGTAAATGCTTTTGATGAATATCCCTGGAAATTCCTGTGTGTGTGTGTATGTGTGTGTGTGTGTCTGTGTGTGTATTTGTTGTTGTTTGGAATTTACTGCCTTTTGTGTTTTTCATTTCAGATAAGGAGACACAGGTTAAAGAGCCTGGGGTTTGAAGACCCAGAGACATGAGTTCACACTGTGACTCTGTCATATAATTCTTTAATTCTTCAAGTCCTGAATTCTTATAACTGTTTGAGTTGGATAAAAATATCTTCCTGGCAGAATTGTAAATATTAAATGTAATTCATTGAAATGTATAAAACATAT
This sequence comes from Pan troglodytes, assembly GCF_028858775.2. Lineage (NCBI taxonomy): Eukaryota > Metazoa > Chordata > Mammalia > Primates > Hominidae > Pan > Pan troglodytes. Next base: position 39,765,835 of record NC_072410.2, read on the forward strand.
CTGCATAAAAAGTCACAAAGAATAGGTTATTGTTATGACAATGGAGATAATGTGCCTAATTCAGTGAGTACTTATTACTGTCAGTCTTGAAAAAACAGACTACTTTTCCCAGTAACGTATTAGATACTTTCACATTAAAAGAGGCAGGTGGAAATACCCTTGGTATGAGTTTTTTTGTTGTTGTTGTTTGTTTTTTTGTTTCTTTTTTGATGGAGTCTCGCTCTATCAGCCAGGCTGGAGTCCAGTGGTGTGATCTTGGCTCACTGCAAACTCTGCCTCCCGGGTTCAAGCAATTCTCCTGCCTCAGACTCCTGAGTAGCTGGGAATACAGGCATGCACCACCATGCCCAGCTGGCTAATTTTTGTATTTTTTAATAGAGATGGGGTTTCACCATGTTGGCCACACTGGTCTTGAACTCCTGGCCTCAAGTGATCCACCTGCATTGGCCTCCCAAACTGCTGGTGAGACGTGAAGCCAGCTGGACTTCCTGGGTCAAGCGGGGACTTGGAAAACTTTTCTGTCTTACAAGAGGATTGTAAAACACACCAATCAGCACTCTGTGGCTAGGATTGTAAAATGCACCAATCAGCGCTCTGTAGCTAGCAAGAGGATTGTAAAATGCACCAATCAGTGCTCTATAAAATGCAGCAATCAGTGCTCTGTAAAATGCACCAATCAGCACTCTGTAAAATGCACCAATCAGCAGGAGTCTGAAAATAGCCAGTCGTGGGGAGGATTGAAAAAAGGGCACTCTGATAGGACAGAAACGGAACATGGGAGGGGACAAATAAGGGAATAAAAGCTGGCTACCCCAGCCAGCAGTGGCAACTGGCTGGGGTCCCCTTCCATGGTGTGGAAGCTTTGTTCTTTCACTCTTCACAATAAATCTTGCTGCTGCTCACTCTTTGGGTCTGTGCCATCTTTAAGAGCTATACCACTCATTGCGAAGGTCCGCGTCTCCCTTCCTGACCTGAAGTCAGTGAGACCACGAACTCGCCGGAAGGAACCAACTCCAGACACACTGGGATTACAGGCTTGAGCCACTTTGCCTGGCTTTGCTGTGGTTTTTTTTTTTTTTTTTTTTTTTTCCCCACAATATAGTCCTCATTTGCCCAGTCATCTGGGCCTAGTCAGACAAAGCCAGCTGGGGAGGCAAATTAAAGTTGATTATATGCAAGATTTTGTGTAAAATAACTCTTCTCTTAACAATGTATTTTTTGTTTTGTTGTGGACATTTGTTTCTGCATTGTGTTCTGTCAGAAAAGTAACAAAAATAATTCAAAATTTTTGATTTATAAAAATGACAACTTCATATGGCTTTACCTATTTTAACTCTCAAATTATTTTCATGTTGCTTTAAGAATATTTTAGATTTGTTATAAATGTCCTATACTTTGTTTCATTCCTCTCACCAAATGTCTTGAATAGTGTCAGAAACTCATAGAAAGGGAAATTCTGTTTATTAAGAGTCTGTTATGTTTTAAGCATAAGAATTTATGAATATAATCTTAATAATCATGGAACCTTAGTATTTGCCTTTCAAAAATTAATTTTATTATATCACTAATCTATACTAAAGCAATTTTTAATACCCCTGAACTTTGTTACCTATTGCCAAGGGACACAGCTAGCAACCAGACTTACAAGGCACAAATAGGCATCAATATGATACCGCATTTACTTAGTTTTATGGAAGGAAAACGAGTGGAGCTACCGTAGATAGGTTTCTGTACCATGGGAAGGTCCAGCTCTGGCCCCAGAGTTTCTTTTTTCCCTTGCCTGATGGATACGTAGGGCTTCTACAGACAGCCAGATACGAACCAAGTTATGAGTGGGCCATCTTGACACAGAGCGGCTACAATCTGAGTCTGCCACCAATTATATAGACCCACAGCTTTCATGCAAATTGAATGTATTTAATCCTGGAGAGTTACACAGACTAGATATTAGAGTAGAATGGATGCAAAATTCCATATTAATTTTAAATGTAACTTTCAAGGAAAAATATAGCAAAATCATTCACAAATAGACCAGCATTAGCCCAGGTGTAATATTAACTCTACTTGAAAACCTGTTAGACAAATTTGAAAATAAAGCACAATTTAAAAAGTGTAATCTGGGAAGCCTTCCCAGTTCCTTACTGTTGCATTTATTCCAAACCTGAACTCACCCTTTATTATTGCCTGGCAAACTCAAAGGTTCAAACTTTCTAGTTTCTCAAAGTTGTTATGCTTCTGGAATGTTAAATCAGGGTAAGGATATTTGTAAAAGACAAATATAAAAGCAGAATTTCTTTGATTATGTTGAGCAATAAGCTGCCAACAGCACAAGAGTTACAATAAAAGCGCTAGTGCATAATCTCCATGTGAAAAGCTACACGTGTTAGAAGACAAAAATCTCTGGAGAAGCTTGAAGGCATAGACTCAGAAAGGTAAAATTTGTTACATTAATTGTATATTTATTATAATTAGACTCTAGTCGCTTTATACCTATCCCATACTTTCATGTCTTCTGTATCTGCGAGGCATGCCAAATATCATTTCTAAAAGTCATCTTGTTCCAGTTCTCTGGAGAGAATCGTATGAACTTAAAACTGGCTGCTATGCCTCTCTGTTTACTTTTTTTTAATTGTTTTAAAAAAATTTCTCACTTTTCTAAACCACCATTTTTTATTTTTTATTTTTATATATTTAGGGAGTAGAAGTACAGGTTTATCGCATGCTTATATTGTGTCATAGTGAAGTGTGGGTTTTTAGCATACCCATCACCAAAATAATGAACATTGTAGCCAATAGATAATTTTTTTTTCAATCCTCACCCACCTGTCACCTTTCCAACTTTTTGTATGGGTCCATGTGTACCATTGTTAAGCTCCCACTTACAAGTGAGAACACACCATATTTTACTTTCTGTTTCTGGATAATGGCCTCTAGTTCCATCCATGTTGCTGCAAAATACATTATATCATTCTTCTTTATGGCTGGTTAGTATTCCATGATGTGTGTGTGTGTGTGTGTGTGTGTGTGTGTGTACACCATATTTTCTTTATCCAATACTCCACTGATGGAGACTTAGCTGAAGGCATCACATTAGCTGACGTTACCTGACTTTGAATTATGCTACAAGGATATAGTAACCAAAATAGCATGGTGCTGATATAAAAATAGGTACACAGATATATGAAACAGAATAGAGAACCCAGAAATAAAGCCACATACCTGCAACCAACTGATTTTTGAAAAAGTCAACAAATGGGGAACAAATAGGGAAATGACACCCTATTTAATCAGTTTTGCTGGGAAAATTGTATAGTCATAAGTGAAAGGATGAAACTGGACCCATATCTCTTACCATATAAAAAAATTAACTCAAATGGATTAAGGACCTAAACCTAAGACCTGAAACTAAAACATTCCTAGAAGAAAACCTAGGGCAAATCTTTGTTGGACGTTGGCCTAGGCAAATAATTTATGACTAAGCAAATAAAACCAAAACAAAAATAGACAAACAGGACTTAAACTAAAAAGCTTCTGCACAGGAAAAGAAACTATCAACAGAGTGAAGAGACAGCCCACACAATGGGAACAAATATTTGCAAACTATGCATCTGACAAAGGGCTAATATCTAGAATCTACAAGGAACTCAACAAGAAAAAAAAACAGTCCTATTAAAAATGAGAAAAGGACACGAACAGACATATTTCAAAAGAAATATGGTAGCCAAGAAATGTGAAGAAAATGCTTAACATCACTAATCATCAGATAAATGAAAATTAAAACCACAAGGAAATACTATCCTACACCAGTTGGAATAGCTTTTATTAAGAAGTCCAAAAACAACAGGTGTTAATGAGAATGCGAGGAAAAAGGAATGCTTACACATTGTTGGTGGGAATGTACATTAGTACAACCTTTATGAAAAACAGTATGGAGTTCTCTCAAGGAACCAAAAATAGAACTACCATTCAATTCAGTAATCCCACTATTGGCTATATACTCAAAGTGAAAGAAATCATATTAAAAAGATACCCACACTGATATGCTTATTGCAGCAATACTCACAATAGCAAATATATTTTCTTTATTTTTAAGGCTGACCAACATGCCTCCTAAATGACGATTTATTTCTCTGTATCTGTCACCCATCCAGACAAGCTTAGTGTAGTCCTACTAGCTTTAGGCGTACTGCATTTTATTTTAATTAATTAATTTATTTATTTAGAGATGGAGTCTTGCTCTGTCACCCACGCTGGAGTGCAGTGGAGCAATCTCAGCTCCCTGCAACCTCCACCTCCCAGGTTCATGCTATTCTCCTGCCTCAGCCTCCCGAGTAGCTGGGACTACAGGTGCCTGCCACCACACCCAGATAATTTTTTGTATTTTTAGTAGAGATGGGGTTTCACCGTGTTAGCCAGGATGGCTTCGATCTCCTGAACTTGTGATCTGCCCGCTTCAGCCTCCCAAAGTGCTGGGATTACAGGCGTGAGCCACCATGCCTGGCCCGGGATACTGCATTTTATTAATAATTACTTGTATCTTTCATGTTAGTAATAATTATTTTACTAATAATATCTCTGTTATGATCAATTTATTAATAATTATGTATATCTGTTATGATCAGTCATGTCTTCATAGATCCCAGAAAATAGAATTACAGTCCTATTTCTGAGTTTTAATCACCACCACTATCAATGACCTACATATACTAATAGGTATGTCTGAATGAAAGGCATTGGAAAACCAACAGGTAAACTCTGCTTCTACTTTTATTTTATTTCTAAATACATGTTCCTAGTTCTTTTCCGTGTGAAAATGTGCTCTCTCTGGCTTCTCATTCACTTATTTTTTTTCAGAAATTGCTCAACAGAGCCGAGGAACTCTTGAGTTTACCTTAATTTTGTTTCCTAGCACGTGCAGATACTGAGTGTCTAATTCTGGCTGAAACCATTGTGTCTGGAGAGGAAAGCCACCTTGAATTCACACGGCTACTAGGGTCCATTCTGGTAAGTAAACAAGTTTTCAAAAGAAAAACATTTTGGGAGATGAACAGACACTTTAGTTGTAACCACTAGTAGGACCTAAATTAAATTGTATTTCTTAAGTTTTAGCACACATCATGCTAGTCTCTGAATTTTTGAATACTGACTAAATTATACAAGACCTTTTAGCATATATCATAACAAAATTTTATCTGCAAATTTGAAAGTTATGTATCCTATAACTATTTCCTTTTTAAAATAAAAGCCTTTCAATGCTTCATCAACAAGAATTATTCAACTTTTCACTACAGATTAGTCTCTATGTTGTTATGGAACAATTGATTCTGTTGAGATTACATACTTGTGGGTTATTGCCATATAGAAGCATATGAACACTTATTTTAGGTTAGAAATATTATTTTTTGTCATTATGATATATTAAATGTCAATATATATAAGCTACTTATTTAAATATCAATCTCAATTTTGCCAAGAATAACATGTGAGTTTACACTTTGCCTCAATTTATAGTGTTCTGCTTTGTAATCTTGAAAATAGTAGTATACTTGAAATAAAATATGTCTAATGTTTAAGAAAGTCCAGAAGTATTATATCAATATGTGTTTATATATTGGCCACTATATAACACCAATGAATAGGCTTGCTTTTAACCACTTCAAAATTGTCTCGTACTTTTCTATTTATTGGCACATGATATTTTATAAACTGGTGTGCTTAACAAGTGTTAAGCTCTTCTAAATAGAAACTTATTTGCTTTAGAGTCTGACTTATATTACCTAATAATTGTATTGCTTTATTCCATTGCTTTCCAGAAGTGTATGTATAATTCCTTTGAATCCTAAAACTAGTTACTTGAATTAAAATAGTTTCTGCTTCATTGTCTTGTACTGACTTAACATTTTGGACCTCATGAAATAACTACATTTTAGTGCCATATATTGGAATCAGAGTATGGAACTGTGTCTGAAATGACTGGTCTTAAACCTGACCTTTAATCACTTTGTTAAGATAGGTACTGAAAGCAAATATGCTCAAGTGTCTCTTGAAGACCACTTTGATATTGCACAGGTACCACAGTTTCATCTTGTTCAGTTGGACTCATACCACTGCCACCAGCCATATTTGCCTCAGACACACAAGCAAATCAATGGACTATAACTTTTGCTATTAATTTATCAATTAAGAAAGTTGCTTTCAGGCCAGGCGCTGTGGCTCACGCCTGTAATCCCAGCACTCTGGGAGGCCGAGGCGGGAGGATCACGAGGTCAGGAGATCAAAATCATCCTGGCTAACATGGTGAAACTCCGTCTCTACTAAAAATACAAAAAATTAGCTGGGCGTGGTGGCGGGTGCCTGCAGTCCCAGCTACTCGGGAGGCTGAGGCAGGAGAATGGTGTGAACCAGGGAGGCGGAACTTGCAGTGAGCCGAGATCGTGCCACTGCACTCCAGCCTGGGCGAAAGAGCGAGACTCTTTCTCAAAAAAAAAAATAAAAAAAAAAAGAAAGTTGCTTTTGTTGGAAGTACATTTTTAACCTCTCCGTGACTGGCAAGGGGGCAGTTAGAAGTTAGGAACAACAACTTATTTTTGTGGCCAATAGCAATTACTGAGAACAAGTAACCATTTAATAAATATCTATTTAAGTAATTGACCTTTTAATAAGATAGAGCAGAATGTTTCACGGAATGATCTGGCTACTCAATAAACAAAAAGTCTATCTGTGCAAACAGGAGTTATTTCTTTGTGTTATAGATATGCATATTTTGCCAACTTTCATAGTGTGTAGATAATGTATTTGGATATTTATCATAAAAAAACTTTTATTACCTCTTACATAAACTTGAAAGCATCCGTTATTCTTTTATAACTCATTTTTTACTTCTTAAATGCAGCAGACATAAAAGTTTACAGAGTTGTGTGATTATTTTTTCTTAACTGTACATTGAATGGTTCACTTTTTGTTCTTAGCAAGTTGCTGGATACATACAGGGATTTGTGACCTTTTTGTTAAACAGCGTTGATTATTTCTATCTACCTCACCAGGAATACACAGGGAATAATGTGATGATTTATATGCAAAGCACTGCAAGCTTGCCTAGAGCAGTCCAGCAAATGCCAAGTGTTTACTAAGAGGATACCATGTTCCTGAATCTCGACAGAAAACAGCATTATGGAATGAGGCTGTACCTGCGGCCATTTTGCTATTGAAACTTATAGAAATGTTTTTTGCAGTTTCTTTACATGCTACTAATAGTCAAATACAGGGTCTTGCAGAACTTAGTAGAGTTCTGGTAACTTTCCGAAGTTTATACATTTTGAATAAACAAAATCCGTAAAATTCGCAGCACAAAACTGTTGTAGGTATGACTTCCTCAGGGGTGTGTGTGGGTGCGTGTGTGTGTGTGTAGGATTTAACTTCAGTTGTTCCAACCAAGGCCTCCAGGATGCGATGAAATAAATTTCTGAAGAGTAATGACACAAGGAATACGGGTTGGATTTCTCTTGATGTCAACAGAACAGAGAATTAAAGTGTTTTCTATTCTATATACACAGTTAATTAAAAAATAAAAACATATTAACCTTGAGAATTAATGATAAAGAGAAAAAAACCAACTGGGAAAGCCTATTATTTATGCTCGCTATTAAGCCGTGGTTATTAGTTTTAAATTGGGGGAAGAGGGGTATGGGCAGCAAGGGAACTTTCGCCTGTGTCTGATTCACACTTCTATGTCCAAATTACTGATTCCTAGTAGAGCTGGAAGGAGGATGTTATTTACTTATTCATAAAAATTTCCCATAAAAACAGAATTGGATACTACATTTTTTAAAAAACCATATGTCCAACATCAATGTCCACCATTAATGTTACTTTTAGGAAAGTAAGAATGTGCCATTTATATTAACATAAATTACCCAATGCTGTATTATTTTTAAAGCGAAAAATCATTTATTTGTGTCTACCAGCGTCTTCAGTGTTTTCCTTAACTATCATAGTTAAATTAACCTAGAGATCATTCTTATTTTATTATATACATTCATTTATTTTAGCATTGGTCATGGTCTAGGAATTCACTGTCTTTTCTCTGCTTCAAATTCTCTCAGTTGGCCAAGGATGGAAATGGGGTTACATGACTAATCACTTTGATGTCTCTTTTCTCTTCAGAAGCAGGGGGTCCAGGCAATCACTGGGCTCTGGGGAGATGCGTATTACTGTCAAAGGCTCGTACGGATTTGTACATTTTCTTTTCAGTGTCAGACACATTTAATTGACTTTTTAAGGTTTGCTCAAGATGACTGCCTTATTCTGACAGGGTACGGCAATCTCACTTTATGGAGATTCTAGAATGTTAACCCAAATAAGAGATTGCAACCAGACCTACAAAGGAAGCCTGGCCCTAATACATATATTAAATTATTTGTATTAACAATCAATACAAATCAACTATTGTAAACATTTAAATTTGGTGCATATATCAAAGAGTATGCTTTAATTTTTGTCATGTTAAAAATACTCTATCAAATTTCATACACATTAAATATTAAATGTCTGCCATTATGCAATCAAACTCATATAAAAACTATTTATTGTTGGCGAGCAAATTAATGGTGACTGTTCGCCAGAGAAGCAATACAACTTTCCTGGTAAGGACATATGGGACCTAAGAAAATCTAGATTCATCTGGTCGTGCAATACATCTGATAAGCTTAATCAATGCAGAAAATAACATATGTATTAATAAATGAAGTATAGATTGATAGGGTATTTTACATTACCATACATTCATAAAGCAAAAGTAGCATCATGCTTAAATATTGAAATAGTAAACATATTGCAAATATAGTAAGAAATATGACAAAAATATTATCTCCATTACTGTTAAAAACTATTCTAGAAGGACTAGCAAATGTGATTAAAGAAGAAGTGGTGTAATAATTGGCAAAGTAGAGGCAAATGTATCTTTATTTCCAAATAATACAATTATTTTACTTATTTATTTACTTACTTTGAGAAAGGGTCTTACTCCATTACCCAAGTTGGAGTGCAGTGGCGTGGTCTCAGCTCACTGCAACCTCTATCTCTCAGGTTCAAGTGATTTTTGTTCCTCAGCCTCCCAAGTAGCTGGGATTACAGGTGTGTGCTACCATGCCCAGCTAATTTTTGTTTTTGTTTTTGTTGCTGTTGTTGTTTTTGGTAGAGATGGGTTTCACCATGTTGGTCAGGCTGGTCTTGAACTCCTGGCCTCAAGTTATCCCCCTGCCTTAGCCCCCCTAAGTGTTGGGATTGCAGGCGTGAACCACCGCACCCGACCAAAATTATGTGTTTTTTAAAAAAATCAAAGATAACTGCCCCTAAAATGTAAAAATAGTATCAATTAATAAAAAAGCCAATTTTAATTTTCAAGGAATTAACTTTCTTTTTCATATGGAATTTGGGAATATTTAGAGGCAAATGTGTAGCTCACCTCCAGCAGTTTGACAGGACTATATGGTAGGTTTTTTACATTATCTTTCCTCATGGTTGAAGTTTATGACTTTAGACCGTGAATTCCTTCTGCCTTTCTTATACACATTCAATTTATTCTAACTTACATGCTGTAGATCCCTGCATGTCACCCTAAACATGTCTTTGGAAGAAGACAGGATGTAAACTAGCAAACACAATGCAAATCTGACAGAAATGTTGAGCATGGATCAGATTTAAAAAAATAGTCACTATTATATTCCTTCCATATGTCTAAACTATTACAAACACAAGGAAGCTTTTAGGTATTAAGTGTACTACAGGCTACATATCAATTCCAGTCTTTTCCTGAAACACACACAAGACCCAGTTCTACAACTGAGATCCCTTCACGTTTGCCCAGAGCTTTGCCATTATGTCAACTTTTTCTCTGCATGAATAGAATTGATCTTATGGCCAGAGGTATTTCTCAAATTTTGAACTTTCCTAACATTAAAGCCTTTTATTTCTTTTATTTTAGATGATGCAAATCATCAATACAAATAAATGAAATTGGTAAATAAACCAAATCTATCAAGCAGATACTGCAAGACAAATCTTATTTTAAATAAATTAATGTGTTATCTAATTTAGTCCTGCAAGCAGTTCTATGAGGTAATGGTATAGTTTTCACTATTTTACAGATTAAAAATTCCAGGCATAGGGAGGTTAGGTAAATTCTGAAATCAGTTGGTGTCGAGCAAAATTTTACCACATGCAGTTTGCTACTAAAGCTTACACTTCTAACCATCATATTGTACTGCCTAATCAAGAATAAATTGGAGGAAATAACTATAGGAAGATAAGATATTTTAAATGAGTATGAAAACTGAATTATGTAATATATACTAAGTGGTACAGGTTTGTCACCTTTACAAACATATATAGTAACTCAGCATACTGCAAAATAAAAGCATCAATTAATTAATAAATATGTCCTTAAAAATTAAGACCACTATTCGTTATTTATTAAGCATTTATTGTGGTCCAATAATTTTCCCTCATTAAGACCAATATATCTTTTGATACATTAAATTGTTCTAAAACATGTGTTTTCTTATCTTCATATTCAGAAATGAAGAAATAGAGATGAAGGGTGGTTTAATGGTATTTTTTTTCCCTAAGAGATGCTTATATGAATTTCCTTTACAGGCTTGTCACTTCTTAACTAAACTTACCATATGTTTAATTTTCCCTTATTTGGTAAGAAAAATAAGCAATTAAAATAAAATTCATTTTAATAATCTAGTCGTTAAAATGAAAATCTGTACATTCTCACTACTGTTCTCAAGAAAGTCTCAAAAATATGTTGTATTGTTCTCTAAGGAAACATGCTCAATTTCACATTAGAAAAAATAAAGCACGTGATAACTGCAAAGTTTCTGAGATATATCTCCATTTAAAAACTCTTTTCAGGTATTTCCTGAAAATTATCACTGAAGCCCAGAAGGGTACTTCTCCTTTCACATGAAGAGAAGAATTATGATGACTTGTCATCTTTGCCTATTGTCATGTCTAGAGAAGAATTCTATAAACAATTATAGCAACTTGCCTCACAACTGGAGATGAATTAAACTTACTACATCTAATAATTCTATAATTAAGGGTACTAAATCTGATCAGATACATGAGAATACATAATGCATACTAAGGTAATAAAATTGGTATTGTAGTATTTTTTTTAACTTAGAAGTGGTTGTTAATAAGAATATTTGAGGCAACCCAGTCAAGGAAGTCTTCCCCAACCTAATAAGTGCCTAAGACAGAGCAAAGATGGCACCACTAAAATATGTCTAAGTCAAGTTTCTAAAACTCAAAATAACACATTTTAAATAAACATGAATCATCAAAATAATTACTGCAGATGTGATCATGGGTAAATCACTTCTGAGCTTCATTAATTTTATTGTAAAATTTGGGATATAGATTGGGGGATACTTAAGTGGTACAATGTTTCTAAGTCTATATTTTATGAATTTATATTTACTACCAATTTTCTTCATCTCTGACATAATCCATTAATGCTTTTTATGCCAAAAATTCACAAAGTGTTCGCCCATACATAAATGTCACGAGGATGTTTTTCAGTCTGTTGCCACGCAATTGGAATGAATGAATTCCAATAGTCATGTGTTGCATAGTTTCCATTTTTATTCTCAGGAAATATTTATTCCTCGGGGTAATTTTACCCTCTGCCTGATGCAATATCTCATTAGAGTGGGATCTTTCACCTTGACTGGGACTAATGGGTGCATTGTTTCTTCTATTATATGTATAAATGTAAAGTTAATGTTGTTTAAAATTAGAATTATCTCATCAAATTTCAAATGACCTTTTTCATGTCATTGAAGGTATTTTGATAATATGTGGTAAATAGTTGTACCTCCAGGGTCAGCTGACTGATGGTAGGCAAACAATCATAATCTGGTAGATAATGGGATAAGATTTAAGGTTATCATTATACAAGATTTATTAAGACTATTTCTCTAACAGTGGAGGAATTGACAGCAGTCACCAGCCCTTCTAGGAGCCTGTCTAGGTCTCCTCCTTCCTCTTTCTTCTTCTCTCTGTCTTACTTTTCTTCTTTCTCCTCTTTCTTTTAATGATTGGTGTCTGCTTGAAGAATAACTCTTAAAGACTTGTTGAGCACGTTTCCTGGACTTTAATTGAAACAAAATAACAAGATTTTGGGTACAAAAACTTTCACTTACACTTCCCTTGAATATTTGAAGGGGTCACTGTAAGTGGAAAGTAATTAAGATGATATTTACAATACAATTTGTGAAATGGGCACATACGTATCAGAACTAAAGCTGTGTGTAGTGCTAAAACAAAGACCTGGTGGGCTAGCTTTTACTCTATTGGTTACTGGATTATGGGGCATTTTTGGATTGGGAGACCTGTGGTAGCACCAGGGTGAGTGAGAGTTTGAGGATGAGCTATTTACCAACTTGTATAGAAGTGTTTTGAATATTTAAACAACATGTAGGGATATATTAAAGCATATCACCTGACTATCAGCTTTAGAAATAAAAAAATCTAATTATTAATACTCTGAAAGCTTGGTTATCTGAGTCTTTTCCCAACCCACAAAGATTTTAAATCTAATTAATTAAGCCAGGTAATATACAAAGGGTTGAGAAGTCTTAACAAAGTCCCAAAGTACTCTTCAAGCAGAGGCTAGAGGAAAGCAAAGGAAAGGGTTTTTGACCATATCTGTTTTAGCACAAAGGTTCTGTTTAGATTAAATTTAGAGTAATATTTAGTAATAACTTTTTCTCTTTACATAACAGAGAAAATAATATTCATGAATTGAAAAGTACTAAAAATATTTTTGAATGGTTAAGGTGAGCTATTTAATAGAAATAAAGGGCATCTTTAAGTTAGAGAAATTATATCACAGAAGCTCACGTTTCAAATGGAAATTTACCTTTTCACCAGTAAACAACATGAATTCTTGCAATTCTTGAGTTTGTGATGCAATGTACAAGAGTATACAAAGTGTTATTTCATGCCATTAACAGTTATTAAATAATTTTATAGTTTAAGCAACATAGGCCCAGAAAATTGTAAACAACTTGAATAATACCATAATGAAAACATTTTCAGAGAGACAAAGCAATATTTGCATATAACATAGGACAGAACACAAAGAAGATGGCAAATTTAGCCTCAGCCAAAGCTACTGATGCCCTGTCTGAAATATATTCCTGTGCTGGTTGAACCATGGGCTGACACTTGTATGGGTTTTCTTTTCTTTTGAGTCAAAATGAAATATTTTAAATAATAGGTGTCACATACAAAGGGATGTGTTTAGCAGAGCTTATGATGCTAATACATGCTTATGATAAATAGATGCTTATGATAAATAGGGATGAGTTTAGCAGAGCTTATGATGCTAATAGATGTTGCCTGAATTGAAACTTGATCAGTTAGTTTCTCTTTGTAGGATTTCAGAGGTAAAGGTAAGATTACCAAATCTCCAATAAACACTGTTTAGAAACATTTGCTTTTTAAAAGCCATAAAGTGAATTTGTTTTCCAGTCAGAACAATTGGCCAAACTGTATTCATTAACTGAATAAATGAGACTGATGTTTCTTTGCATCTTCTGAAATATTTAATATTGGTCAAATAATGAATTTTTTTCCTTTAAGCTTGGTTACTAATAAAACTTCTTATCTATGTTATTCAATCAAAAAGCTTCTTTTCATCTTACTGAATGCTGTCTGTACATTTATTCTCATTTTTGGACTAGTATTCTTTTTCTTTTTTACTATGTTAATATGAACATCGCCCAAAAAATTGTATTAAATTTGGTTAACAATTCAAATTCAAAGAGCTTTTTATAGTTTCCCAAAAATCCTTGCATCACATACATAGTATTCTTGTGTGTATGTTTCTATAAGTATATATGTATTTATGTGTATGCATTATATCATATATCTACATATATTATAAATATTCCATATAAATGTAACCATGTGTAATGTATTATATGTGTATGCTTCATACAGACATGCACCTGCACACACATAAACATAAAATATCCATTATTGATATAGATGTTTTAATTTTGTATTTCATTTTCTCGTCATAAAACTCAGGTGAGCCAAATCTTAATTTATTCACTTCACATATAATAACACAAAGTTCCAGTGATATCTTGCTCTTTAACACAAACAGCTAATAGGACAGCTTATTATAACTGTTTTTTATAGGTTAAGCACTCTTACATATAGTAGACCTATAGCCTTACTCATGAAATCCATACATGGCAAGTAAAATCAATGTTCTTAGCATCATTTTATAGATGAACATATGGGAAAATATAAATATTAACTGTACTATAGTCCAACAGAATGTCTGATGTCTGAAACAAAAACAAAATGCCTAGCTTTTAATCTTAATGTCTACTATTATCTCACACAGTAACTATATGCATAAATATGGAATTTCTGATAAACTATATAAAGATGTAGATCATCCAAATAACTATGTATAGATACCAGTTCTGGAACACCTGCCATAGGCCAGTACTGAAACACCTGTCATGAGCCATTTCTAGAATATCTGTCATGAGCCTAAAATTCAGCTTTGATTTAAATTTGTTTGCTCTCATTTAATCAGTTTAAATTGGAGACTCTCAACTCATTGAGAATTCTGGATGGATGCTAGGAGAGAAAAATCAACTTTTTAAAACCTGTTTTATAATGGAAGAAATGGGCCTCATGTTCAGAAAAGAAAATTCAATAAACCAAACTTATTTATTATTTAAGGTACAGCTAAATACAATGAAGTATTTATGAACATATCCTCTTAGGCTCACTACATTTGTGAAGAATTAAAATAAAAACTGCTTTGTGTCCTATGGGAGTCTGAGGGAGAACTCTAACTTTGTGAGCATGAAGGCATTTCTTCCAACAGATAAGAGAAGTCAAACTTCTATATTATGAATCAGAGGAAATTTCAACTGGCCAGAACAGGGTGAAAAGAGGGCTCTATGAGTTTAATTCACCAGAGGGCTATGGTTATTGTCTTAAAATAATTTTTTGGCATTCTCTTTTCTAAAAGTATTTTAGATGGCTTGAGTCAACTTTATGGCTCTATGTCCGTTGACACTAATGAATATGAAAGCTTTTGAGGATGAGAAGCAAAATTCAAGGATGGATATCTAAATGTCTTTTCTGGAGGTGCCATCATGACTAAAAAGCATGTTCTTTTTGTGACCTTGAAAGTGGTTACTCACCCATGGAGACACACAGTTTTCTAATATATAAAATAAAAAAATTGAACCTGAAAAGTGTTAAAGTCATTGTTAGTGTTAATATATGTGACTTTATGATTTTACTTTATTATATAAAAAGGAAACAGTGATGTTGAGCAATGGTGAAAAGGAAAAATACTATAGAGGCAGATTTTTTTATGATTTCTGAAAATCTGGGGTGAGGAAATCTCATTTAGAAATTATAATCTGTGGAACATAGTAACTCATGGATAGTTTAGTCTGGTAGCTGACAAACTCAATTCCATGTAAAAGGCTGAAATAAAATACTGCAGCTCATAAAGACATGGTTTTGAATAACATACTAGTAAGGAGAATATGAAGAAAGTTTTTATTTAAAACATTATAATACCCTAAGCTTATCTGAAGGAAAAAGGAAACTGAAATATCTGATGTACAATTGCTGTTAATATATGGGTATTTTTCAGAATAAGACTCATTCAGAGAAAATTATAGGAACATTGTCTGTGAATGTAACATAAGAAAATCACACTTTGGCAAATTTGGAAGCTATTATCTAGGAAAGAGAATATATGTAAAGAAACCTTCTATTCAGCTATTTAATATTTTTGTGAGGTGTATTTTTTTAATAACAAGATTAAATCTTGTGGGATGTTTTATATGTATATATATGTGTGTATGTATGTATGTGTGTGTGTGTATATATATATATTAGTGTTGATTTGTGATTTGCTAAAATATTTTTTACAGAATCAGGTTGGCTACTAAATCTGATAATACTCTGAAAATAATCTGATGAAAATCTGATAAAAAAGTTGTATACTCTGTCCCTTGTTTCTGAGAAGAATCATTAAGAGTTTTCTGAGTTCGAATAAAAGACTTAATGCTTCTACTAAAGTATGTGCAGGAAGATGTGAAAACTGTTTACTTGACTATTTGTTGTTGTCATTGTTTTCCTTCAACTGTTACTAATGGGAATTGTTGAGGCTGAAATGAAATAAAATAAGTCAATGCTATAAAGAGCAGAAAAACTAAATAATAAAATATCATCATGGAAAGGATCCTAAAATTATCTACGTTCTCCAGTTGATAGTAAACTCATTCACAGAAAGAAGTGATTTGTGCAAATTCCAATGAAAAGTTGATAGCATAAAAGGGACCCAAACAAAATCAAGTTGCTTGAACCCCTATCCAATTCTTCATTCTTGTATATCACAGTTTTAAGCTATGGTAAATTTCCTGATAACAATCAACACTAGTAATATGTTTCTTCATTACAAATATCAAATCTTCTGCTTAGTGTCACTTTGATGAGTTAATAGAAGAGGCTGATACCTATATAACAGAATTTATATGGAGGCTTTGCATTTGAGGAATCAGTCACTTCCTCCAGATTTTAAATACTTGTTTTGGTGAGAAAAAACATTTACCTACAGGTGGGTGCAAGGCTGACAATGATTTTTTGGAAACAAATGCAAAACTAGATTAATGGGGTTACATCAAACTATAAAGCTTCTGCCCAAAAAAGGACATAATCAACAGAGAAAAAAGATAACCCACAGAATAGGAGAAAATGTTTACAAAATATATATCTAACAAAGGGTTAATATCCTAAAAGAATAGAGAACTCATGCAACTCAATAGCAAAAATACCCAAATAACTCAATTAAAATTATGCAAAGAATTTAAATTGACATTTCTCAAAAAAGTACATACCAATGGTAAGTAGGTATGTGAAAATGTACTGAACTTACTAATCTTCATGAAAAAATGAAGCAAAACTGATTCTTGGGCAAGATGGCTGAATAGGAATAGCTCTGGTCTACAGCTCCTAGCAAGACCAATGCAGAAGGCAGGTGATTTCTGCACTTT
The DNA here is from genome assembly GCF_028858775.2 of Pan troglodytes. Taxonomy (NCBI): domain Eukaryota; kingdom Metazoa; phylum Chordata; class Mammalia; order Primates; family Hominidae; genus Pan; species Pan troglodytes. The sequence goes on from NC_072410.2 coordinate 39,782,952, forward strand.
CCACTGAGGTATCCGGCTCATCTCATTGGGACTGGTTAGACAGTGGGTGCAGCCCATGGAGGGTGAGCAGAAGGAGGGTGGGGCATCACCCAGGAAGTTCAAGGGGTCAGGGAACTCCCCCACCTAGCCAAGGGAAGCCGTGAGTGAGTGACGGTGGGCCCAGATACTATGCTTTTCCCACTGTCTTTGCAACTCGCAGACCAGGAGATTCCCACAAGTGCCTACACCACCAGGGTCCTGGGTTTCAAGCACAAAACTAGGCGGCCATTTGGGCAGACACCCGAGGTAGCTGGAGGAGTTTTTTTTCGTACCCCAGTGGCACCTGGAATGCCAATGAGACAGAACTGTTCACTCCCCTGGAAAGGGGGCTGAATCCAGGGAGCCAATTGTTTTTGCTCAGCAGATACCACCCCCATGGGGCCTAGCAAGCTAAGACCCACTGGCTTGAAATTCTCACTGCCAGCACAGACGCCTGAAGTCGACCTGGGACACTCCAGCTTGGTTCGGGGAGGGGAGTCTGCCATTACTGAGGCTTGAGTAGGTGGTTTTCCCTTACAGTGTAAACAAAGCCTCTGGGAAATTCAGACTAAGTGAAGCCACTGTAGCCAGACTGCCTCTCTAGATTCCTCCTCTCTGGGCAGGGCATCTCTGAAAGGCAGCAGCCCCAGCTGGGGGCTTATAGATAAAACTCGCATCTCCCTGGGACAGAGCACCTGGGGGAAGTGGCAGCTGTGGGCACAGCTTCAGCAGATTTAAACATTCCTGCCTACCAGCTCTGAAGAGAGCAGTGGATCTCCCACACAGTGCTCAAGCTCTGCTATGGGACAGACTGCCTCCTAAAGTGGGTCCCTGACCCCTGTGCCTTCTGACAGGGAGCCACCTCCCAGCAGGGGTAGACAGACACCTCATATAGGGGTGGCTCGAGGTGGCATCTGGCTGATGCCCCTCTGGGACAAAACTTCCAGAGGAAGGAGCCCATAGCAATCTTTGCTGTTCTGCAGCTTCTGCTGGTGATACCCAGGCAAACAGGGTCTGGAGTGGACCTCCAGCAAACTCCAGCAGACCTGCAGAAGGGGGGCCCGACTGTTAGAAGGAAAACTAACAGCAGTAGCATCAACAGCAACAAAAAGGATGACCAGGCAAAAACACCATCTGAAGGTCACCAAAATCAAAGACCAAAGGTAGATAAATCCATGAAGATGAGGAAAAACCAGTGCAAAAATCCTGAAAATTTCAAATACCAGAATGTCTCTCCTTCTCCAAAGGATCACAATTCCTTGCCAGCAAGGGAACAAAACTGAATGGAGAATGAGTTTGACAAATTGACAGAAGCAGGCTTCAGAAGGTAGGTAATAATAAATTCCTCTGAGCTAAAGGAGCATGTTCTAACTCAATGCAGGGACATTAAGAATCTTGATAAAAAGTTACAGGAAGTGCTAATGAGAATAACCAGTTTAGGGAAGAACATAAATGACCTGATGGAGCTGAAAAACATAGCACGAGAACTTCATGAAGCATACACAAGTATCAATAGCCAAATCCCTCAAGCAGAAGAAAGGATATCAGAGATTGAAGATCAACTTAATGAAATAAAGGGAGAAGACAAGATTAGAGAAAAAAGAATGAAAAGTAATGAACAAGGCCTCCAAGAAACATGGGACTTTGTGAAAAGACCAAACCTACATTTGATTGGTGTACCTGAAAGTGATGGGGAGAATAGAACCAAGTTGGAAATCACACTCAGGATATTATCCAGGAGAACTTCCCCAACCTTGCAAGACACCAGAGAGCACTACAAAGATACTCCTTGAGAAGAGCAACCCAAGACACATAATCATCAGATTGACAAGGTTGAAATTAAGGGAAAAAAATGTTAAGGGCAGCCAGAGAGAAAGGTCGGGTTACCCACAAAGGGAAGCCCACCAGACTAACAGTGAATCTCTGTGCAGCATCCCTACAAGCCAGAAGAGAGTGGGGGCCAATATTCAACATTCTTAAAGAAAATAATTTTTAACCAGAATTTCATATCCAGCCAAACTAAGCTTCATAAGTGAAGGAGAAATAAAATCCTTTACAGACAAGCAAATGCTGAGGGATTTTGTCAACACCAGGCCTGCCTTACAAGAGCTCCTGAAGGAAGCACTAAACATGGAAAGGAAAAACCGGTACCAGCCACTGTAAAAACAAACCAAAATGTAATGACCATCGACACTATAAAGAAACTGCCACAACCAATGGGCAAAATAACCAGCTAGCATCATAATGACAGAATCAAATTCACACACAACAATATTAACGTTAATTGTAAATGGGCTAAGTGCCCCAATTAAAAGACACATACTGGCAAATTGGATAAAGAGTCAAGACCAATCAGTGTGCTATATTCAAGATCCTCATCTCACGTGCAAAGACACACATAGGCTCAAAATAAAGAGATGGAGGAATATTTACCAAGCAAATGGAAAGCAAAAAAAAAAAAAACTGCAGGGGTCGCAATCCTAGTCTCTGATAAAACAGACTTTAAACCAACAAAGATAAAAAAAGACAAAGAAGGCATCCCTTTACACAATGGTAAAGGGATCAACACAACAAGAAGAGCTAACTATTCTAAATATATATGCACCCAATACAGGAGCACCCAGATTCATAAAGAAAGTTCTTAGAGACCTACAAAGAGACTTAGACTCCCACACAATAATAGTGGGAGAATATAATACCCCACTGTCAATATTAGACATATCAACAAGACAGAAAATTAACAGGGATATTCAGGGCTTAAACTCAGCTCTGGACCAAGTGGAGCTAATAGACATCTACAGAACTCTCCACCCCAAATCAACAGAATATACATTCTTCTCAGCACCACTTCACACTTATTCTAAAATTGACCACATAATTGGAAGTAAAACACTCCTCAGCAAATGCAAAAGAATGGAAATAATAAGAAAGTCTCTCAGACCACAGTGCAATCAAGTTAGAACACAGAATTAAGAAACTCACTCAAAACTGCACAACTACATAGAAACTGAACAACATGCTCCTGAATGACTACAGCATAAATAACGAAATTAAGGCAGAAATAAAGAAGTTCTTTGAAACCAATAAGAACAAAGACACACAACATTATTAGAATCTCTGGGATACAGATAAAGCAGTGTTTACAGGGAAATTTACAGCACTAAATGCTCACATCAGAAAGCGGGAAAGATCTAAAATCGACACCCTAATATCACAATTAAAAGAACTAGAGAAGCAACAGCAAACAAATTCAAAAGCTAGCAGAAGACAAGAAATAACTAAGATCAAAGCAGAACTGAAAGAGATAGAGACACGAAAAACCGTTCAAAAAATCAATGAATCCAGGAGCTGGTTTTTTGAAAAGATTAACAAAATAGATAGACCACTAGCCAGACTAATAAAGAAGAAAAGAGAGAAGAATCAAATAGACCCAATAAAATATGATAAAGGGGATATCACCACTGATCCCACAGAAATACAAACTACCGTCAGAGAATACTATAAACACCTCTACGAAAATAAACTAGAAAATCTAGAGGAAATGGATAAATTATTGGACACATACACCCTCCCAAGACTAAACCAGGAAGAAGTTGAATCCCTGAATAGACCAATAACAAGTTCTGAAATTGAGGCAGTAATTAATAGCCTACCAACCAAAAGAAGCCCAGGACCAGATGGATTCACAGCCGAATTTTACCAGAGGTACAAAGAGAAGCTGGTACCATTCCTTCTAAAACTATTCCAAATAATGGAAAAAGAGGGACTCCTCCCTAACTCCTTTTATGAGGCCAGCTTCTTCCTGATACGAAAACATGGCAGAGACACAAGAAAAAAAGAAAATTTCAGGCCAATATCCCTGAAGAACATTGACGTGAAAATCCTTAATAAAATATGGGCAAACCACATCCAGCAGCACATTAAAAAGCTTATCCACCACCATCAAGTCGGCTTCATCCCTGGTATGCAAGGCTGCTTCAACATATGCAAATCAATAAACATAATCCATCACATAAACAGAGCCTGTAAGGAAAACCACATACTTATCTCAATAGATGCAGAAAAGGCCTTCAGTAAAATTCAACACCCCTTCGGCTGGGTACAGTGGCTCACGCCTACAATCCCAGCACTTTGAGAGGCCGAAGTGGGCGGATCACCTGAGGTTGGGAATTCCAGACCACCCTGACCAACATGGAGAAACCCCATCTCTACTAAAAATACAAAATTAGCCAGGTGTGGTGGCGCATGCCTGTAATCCCAGCTACTCGGGAGGGTGAGGCAGGAGAATCACTTGAAACTGGGAGGCAGAATTTGTGGTGAGCCGAGATCACACCATTGCACTCCATCCTGGTCAACAAAAGCAAAACTCTGTTTCAAAACAAAAAAGAAAAAGAAAAAGAAAATTCAACACCCTTTCATGCTAAAAACACTCAACAAACTAGGTATTGATGAAATGTATCTCAAAATAGTAAGACCTATTTATGACAAACCCACAGCCAATATCATACTGAATAGGCAAAAGCTGCAAGCATTCTATTTGAAAACTGGCACAAGACAAAGATGCCCTCTCTTACCACTCTTATTCAACATAGTTTTGGAAGTTCTGGCCAGGGCAATCAGGTAAGAGAAAGAAATAAAGGTATTCACATAGGAAGGGAGGAAGTCAAATTTTCTCTGTTGTAGATGACATGATTGTATATTTAGAAAATCCCTTAGTCTCACTCCAAAAATTCCTTAAGCTGATAAGCAACATCATCAAAGTCTCAGGATACAAAATCAATGTGCAAAAATCACAAGCATTCCTATACACCAATAATAGACACACAGAGAGCCAAATCATGAGAGAACTCCCATTCACAATTGCTACAAAGAGAATAAAATACCTAGGAATGCAACTTACAAGGGATGTGAAGGACCTCTTCAAGGAGAACTACAAATCACTGCTCAAGGAAATAAGACAAGACACAAATGGAAAAACATTCCATGCTCATGGATAGGAATAATCAATATCATGAAAATGGCCATACTGCTCAAAGTAATTATAGATTCTATGCTATTCTCATCAAGCTACCATTGACTTTCTTCACATAATTAGAAAAAACTACTTTAAGTTTCACATGGAACCAAAAAAGAGCCAGTACAGCTAAGACAATCCTAAGCAAAAAGAACAAAGCTGGAGGTATCATGCTACCTGACTTCAAACTATACTACAGTATAGTTTGAGGCTATAGTAACCAAAACAGCACGGTGCTGGTACCAAAACAGATATATAGACCAATGGAACAGAACTGAGGCCTCAGAAATAACACCACACATCTACAACCGTTTGATCTTTGACAAACCTGATAAAAACAAGCAATGGGGAAAGGACTCCCTATTTAATAAATGGTGCTGGGAAAACTGGCTAGCCATATGTAGAAAGCTGAAACTGGATCCCTTCCTTACACCTTGTACAAAAATTAACTCAAGATGGAGTAAAGATTTAAATGTTAGACCTAGAACCATAAAACCATAAAAATCCTAGAAGAATATCTAGGCAATACCATTTAGGATATAGGCATGTGCAAAGACTTTATGACTAAAACACCAAAAGCAATTGCAACAAAAGCCAAAATTGACAAATGGGGTCTAATTAAATTAAAGAGCTTCTGCACAGCAAAAGAAACTGTCATCAGAGTGAACCTACAGAATGGGAGAAAATTTTTGCAATCTATCCATCTGGCAAAGGGCTAATATCCAGAATCTACAAGAAACTTAAACAAATTTCACAGGAAAAAAACAAACAACCTCATCAAAAAGTGGGCAAAAGATATGAACAGATACTTTTCAAAAGAAGATATTTATGAGGCCAAGTAACATATGAAAAAAAGATCATCATCACTGGTCATTGGAGAAATGCAAATCAAAACCACAATGAGATACTATCTTATGCCAGTTAGAATGGCGATCATTAAAAAGTCAGGAAACAACAGATGCTGGAGAGAATGTGGAGAAATAGGAATGCTTTTACACTGTTGATGGGGGTGTAAATTAGTTCAACCATTGTGGAAGACAGTGTGGCGAATCCTCAAGGATCTAGAACTAGAAATACCATTTGACTCAGCAATCCCAATCCCATTGCTGGGTATATACCCAAAGGATTATAAATCATTCTACAATAAAGACACATGCACATGTATGTTTATTGTGGCACTATTCACAATAGCAAAGACTTGGAACCAACCCAAATGCCTATCAATGATAGACTGGATAAAGAAAATGTGGCACATATACACCATGGAATACTATGCAGCCATAAACAAAGAATGAGTTCATGTCCTTTGCAGGGACATGGACGAAGCTGGAAACCATCATTCTCAGCAAACTAACACAGGAACAGAAAACCAAACACCACATGTTCTCACTCATAAATGGGAGTTGAGCGATGAGAACATATGAGCACATGGAGGGGAACATTACACACTGGGGCCTGTTGGAGGGTGAGGTAAAGGGGAGGGATAACATTAGAGGAAATACCTAATGCAGATGATGGGTTGATGGGTGCAGCAAACTACCATGGCACATGTATAACTATGTAACAAACCTGCACATTCTGCAACTGTATCCCAGAACTTAAGAGAGAGAGAGAGAGAGAGAGAGAGAGAGAGAAATATATATATAAAAATATACAAACATATATATAAATATATATATATACCACAATGGGATATTATTTTACACATATTAGAATGACTATTCAAAAACCAAAAGGAAACAAGTATTGGTGAGGATCTGTGTACTCTTTTACAGTTTGGTGGGACTTTGTTACAGTCATTATAAAAAAACTGAATGGAGGTTTCTAAAAAAATTAAAACTAGAACTAGCTTACAATCCAGCAGTCCCACTTCTAGGTATATTTTTGAAGGAAATAAAATCAGTATTTCAGAAAGATGTCTGTTTTCTCATGTTCATTTCAGAATTATTCATAATTGCCTAATTATGGAAGCAATATAAGTGTCTGTTAATGGTGAATAATTTTTTTAAATTGATGTACGCACACACACGCCCCTCCCCCAACACACAATGAAACATGTCTTTGTTTAAAAAAGAAAAAGCATCCTGCTGTTTGTGACAACATGGATTAACTTGGAGGACATTATATTATGTTAAATAAGCCAGATACAAAAAGACAAATGCTACATAGTGTCACTGATATGTAGGTGAAATATAAAAATGTCAAAATCATGGAAATAGGGAGTAGAATGCTGGTTAATAGGGACTGGGGAGGTGGGATATGGAACCATGTTGGTCAAAGGGTAAAAGCTTTCAGTTATGCGACATAAATACATTCTGGTGATCTAATGTACAACAATGTGACTATATATAGTTAACAATATTGTACACTTGAAAACTGCTAACAGAGTAAATATAAGTTTTCTTACTGCACTCACAAAGTGGTAAATATGTGAGGTAATGGATAAGCTAATTAGCTTGAGTTTGCTTACTATTTCACCATGTATATGTATATGAAACCATTGAGCTGTAGACCTTAAATATGTACATTTTATCAATTGTCAACTATGCTGCAATGAAGTTGGAGAAAGGGGGAAAAAAAAGGAAAAGATTGTAGAGATATACAAGGTGTGGAGAATTTATGCCCTATTAGGTATGTTGGGATGAGCGAGCAGCAGGAGTTGTTTCTAAGATTTTTCTCAGAATAGACCTGAAGAATATAATTGGCACTAACTAGAATAGGAAAGAAAAAGTTTTATTTTTAATGATTCCCTAATGTGAATTTGAATTGTTATTTTTATTAGTTTCATTTTTTCTGAATATGGATTGCATTAATTCTGATAAAGGAGTAATTATATACAAGCTATCTGAAGTTTATGAAAGAATTCGTATACCTGTTTGAGATGTAGTTGCTATAAAAAAAGGAAGATGCATAGTTTGTCTTCATCTTCTTTGAAGAATGTAGAGGATAAATCTTGATTATTTGTGCTGGAAAAAACCCATAATTTCTTTTGTCTCTGCTACAGAAATTTAGAACTGAAAGGGAGAAGCATCACCACAAATAATGCAGGAACAAGCAACTGCCCTTTTAAACCATCTTTGGCAAAACTATTTTTGTAAATTGAAGTCTGACCTGTCATGCTTATTTATTACTCTGCCAATTTTTTTCATTGCAATTCATTGCTCTTCTTGCTCTTGTTTTCTCATATTAGATTTGCCAGATGAATTTTTAATGTTATGACTTCAAAACACCATAGAAGTAAATGATGTTCATATTTCGCTTGCAAAATCAACACTAGAAGAATCACTTGCCTACAAATTGACCCTGGTAAATTCTTAAAATCTGTAACCTCACCCAGACATTCAGATGTGAAAAATTGGACATACCTTTAGGCAACAAGAGCTTCTGATTATCAAGGTGATAGCACGAAGGCAGGGTGTGAACACTAAGGAGGAATATCATACCTTGGGATCTGGTGTTGATAGACTGCCATAATCTATGGGTGATGGAAGTTATCACTTTATCAAATGCGCAATGAACACCTTTGCTTTGATAATATTTGTAATCATTACTATTTAGCAAATACATTTGGATATATTTTAATATAAGAACAATTTGGAATATTTATTATCTAATTGATTTCTGATAATTTGGTATTTATGGCCCAAACTGATTATGTCTCAAATCTCTTCGGATTCATTTGTAGAGGAAATTGGCATATGTGGCTCAATGTTTCCTTGTCAGGAAATGGCAGATCTATTATTGAGGAAGTTACCATTTTGTTATGGAAATCAGGTATACATTTGTCTTAGTGTTTGGTAATAAATACAGGCAGAGATTATGTAATATCAAGTGCTTAGTATTAAATGAATTAGTCAGTATAGATGTCTGAAAAGAAGTTTTGGGAATCATATTCAAGAAGGGAACAGATAATGGATTTATATTAAAAGTTTTGTTAATTATGAGACCAAGAGAACAAAAAGCCCTTTCCTTAGGTCAATGTCTTTCTAAGTACACATCTTTTTAAACTAGAATTTTATAAAATATCTCATGATGCTTTTTGAAGAAACTGGGGAAAGTTCAACTGTTTCTTTTTACATGAATAATACATTGATTTTGTGGGCATGTCATCTATAGAAGATCACAGAATAAAATATAAAGCACATAGGTATTAAAATGAAAGAGACTTAGATTCAAATCCTAGCTTTCCATTTGCTGACTTTGAGCCTACAGTCAATTTAACTCCTCTCAGCTTTAATTATATTATCCCAAAAATGGAGAAAACTCTTGATTCAGAATTTTTGAAAGTATTAAATACAATCACATATGTAAAACCCTAGTACTGTGCCTGGCACAAAGGTACCAATACTGCTTTTCCTAACTTTTAGGTCTAAATTTCCAAAACTATGTTCCACAAAACAATAGTTGTATTAGATGCTTTGTGGAAAATGCTAATTTTGTATGTTCATCCTCTGAGCGTTACAGTGGATATTATTGGCTCTAAAAACAAAATTAAGATTCAATGCTATTTCCTCCATTACTTCTGTTTCCTAATGAGAGTACACCATAAAAACAAATAATTTTAAGAAAAAATAATAATTTAACTGTGCAAATATGAGATTCAGAGAGTCATTTAATTAACTCTGAGGCTCTATTTTCTTATTTGTAAAAACCATTCCTTTACTTATTGAATTGAAACTTATTGTGGGCTGACTATACTGAAGATTCTATGAAGTGCAGGGAGTTAAAGGATGTAAACGCATAATCCCTGAATTCAAGGAATGCAGCCCATGAGGGAATTAAACAGACAAAAATTGAAAATACAAAGAGATGGAGGTTAAAATAGGCAAAGTTGTACTTATATACTATGGTCCTGTGGAGGCACCATGTAGGGCAGTACTGTAGCCTGGAAGTATTCAGAAAGACCTCATGGAGCAATGAAACTTCATACACGTGTTTATCTGTTCAACACATAATCACTGAGCATCTATTGAATGTCAGACACTATTGACAGTGTTAGCGATACAGTGGCTATATACATATAAAAAAGGTCTTAACTTTGTGCAACTAATGTGCTAGTGGATATACAAACAATAAGCATTTAGATGAATGCTACAAAAAAAAAAAAACAGGAGAGGAGGTAGTTTGAAAACAGTTTCTATATTGGACAGGGGAGATACAAAAGCCCTCTTAGAGAATGCTAGTTAATCCTGTTAATTTTATTTGTCCATCCATTACTATTCCTGAACAAAGATCCACTGTGTTATAATAAACTGCATTTATGAATAGAGTACATCAAATAAAACACTCTTTTTGAATTGCACAGTTAGAGGCATTTTTATAATGATATACAACTTAGTAACTAGCACCAGAAGCGATATACAGACATACTTCATGTAATTGCACTTCTCTTTATTGCTCTTCACAGATATTATATTTTTTACAAATTAAAGGTTTGTTGTAACCCTGCATAGAGCAAGTCTATCAGCACCATTTTTCCATCAGTATGTGTTCACTTTGTGTCTCTGCATCACAATTTGGTAATTATCACAATATTTCAAAACTTTTTCACTATTCTTAGACCTGTTATGGTGATCTGTGATCAGCATTCTTTGATTAGTATTGAAATTGTTTTGGGACACCACAGACTGCACGCATATAACTGACTACTCCACTAGCTGGCTATTTCCCTTTCTCTCTCCCTCTTCTCAGCCCTCTCTATTCTCTAAGATACAACAATATTTATATTAAACCAATTAATAACATTACAATGGCCTCTAAGTGTTCAAGTGAAAGGGAGAGATGCACGCCTGTTACTTTAAATCAAAAGCCAGAAATGATTAAGTGACATTAAATACAAAAGCTGAGGTAGGCTGAAAGCTGGGCCTCTTGCACCAAAGTTAGCCAAGTTGCAAATGCAAAGGAAAAGTTCTTGAAGGAAATTAAAAGTGCTACTCCAGTAAATACATGAATGATAAGAAAGCATAACAGCCTTGTTGCTGGTATGGGGAAAGTTTTAGAGGTCTGGATAGATGATCAAAGCGGCAACAACATTCCTGTAAGCCAGAGTCCAGAGGACAGCCCCAATTCTCTTCAATTCTATTAAAAGCTGAGACAGGTGAGGGAGCTGCAGAAGAAAAGTTGGAAGCCACCAGAGGTTGGTTCATGAGTATTAAAGAAAAAGACCATCTTTCTATATAAAAGCACAAGACGAAGCATCAACTGCTGATGTAGAAGCTGCAGCAAATTATCCAGAAGATCTAGCTACTAAGATCATTGATGACGGTGGCTACAATAAACTACGTATTTTAAATATAAATGAAACAGCCTTGTTCTGAAACAAGATGTCATCTAGGACTTTCTGAGTTAAAGCAGAGAAGCCAATGCCTGGTTTCAAAGCTTCAAAGAACAGGATAACTCTTGTTAGGGGCTACCAAAGCTGGCAAGTTTAAGTTGAAACATGCTCATTTACCATTTCAAAAATCCTAGGGCCCTTAAGAACTATGCTAAACCCACTCTGCTTGTGTAATTGAAACAGCATTGCCTGGATGACAGCACATCTGCTTGCAGCATGGTTTACTGAATATTTGAAGTGCACTGTACAGACCTACTGTTCAGACAAAAATACACCTTTCAAAATAGTACTGCTCACCGATGATACATCTGGTAACCCAAGAGCTCTGATAGAGTTGTACAAGGCGATTCATATGATTTTCATAGCTGCTAACACAACATTCATTCTGTAGTCTACAGCTCAAACAGTAATTTTGACTTGTTATTAAATTTTATCTTGTTATTAAAGAAATGCATTTCATAAGGCTATAGACTGTAATTTCTCTGCTGGATCTAGGCAAAGTAAATTAAAAACCTTCTGGAAAATATTTACCATTCTAGGTGAGAGGTGACAGCGTGCTGGCAGTCCTCAGAGCCCTCGCTTGCTCTCGGCGCCTCCTCTGCCTGGGTTCCCACTTTGGCGGCACTTGAGGAGCCCTTCCGCCCGCCGCTGCACTGAGGGAGCTCCTTTCTGGGCTGCCCAGGCCAGAGCCAGCTCCCTCAGCTTGCAGGGAGGTGTGGAGGGAGAGGCGTGAGCAGGAACCGGGGCTGCGCGCAGCGCTTGCGGGCCAGCTGGAGTTCTGGGTGGGCGTGGGCTTGGCGGGCCCCGCCCTCGGAGCAGCCGGCCGGCCCTGCCGGCCCCGGGCAATGACGGACTTAGCACCCGGGCCAGCGGCTGCGGAGGGTGTACTGGGTCCCCCAGCAGTGCCGGCCCACCGGCGCTGCGCTGGATTTCTCGCCGGGCCTTAGCTGCCTTCCCGCGGGGCAAGGCTTAGGACCTGCAGCCTGCCATGCCTGAGCCTCCCACCCTCTCCATGGGCTCCCGTGCCGCCCGAGCCTCCCTGACGAGCACCACCCCCTGCTCCACGGCGTCCAGTCCCATCGACCACCCAAGGGCTGAGAAGTGCCAGCCCACGGCGTGGGACTGGCAGGCAGCTCCACCTGCAGCCCTGGTGCGGGATCCAGTAGGTGAAGCCAGCTGGGCTCCTGAGTCTGGTGGGGACGTGGAGAGTCTTTATGTCTAGCTCAGGGATTGTAAACACACCAATCAGCACCCCGTGTTTAGCTCAAGGTTTGTGAGTGCACCGATCGACACTCTGTATCTAGCTGCTCTGGTGGGGCCTTGGAGAACCTTTATGTCTAGCTCAGGGATTGTAAATACACCAATCAGCACTCTGTATCTAGCTCAAGGTTTGTAAATACACCAATCGGCACCCTGTGTTTAGCTCAAGGTTTGTGAATGCACCAATCGACACTCTGTATCTAGCTGCTCTGATGGGGCCTTGGAGAACCTGTGTGTCAAAACTCTGTATCTAACTAATCTGATGGGGACGTGGAGAACTTTTGTATCTAGCTCAGGGATTGTAAACGCACCAATCAGCGCCCTGACAAAACAGGCCACTCGGCTCTACCAATCAGCAGGATGTGGGTGGGGCCAGATAAGAGAATAAAAGCAGGCTGCGCCAGCCAGCCTTGGCAACCCGCTCGTGTCCCTTTGCACACTGTGAAAGCTTTGTTCTTTTGCTCTTTGCAATAAATCTTGCTACTGCTCACTCTTTGGGTCCTCGCTGCTTTTATGAGCTGTAACATTCACCTCGAAGATCTGCAGCTTCACTCCTGAGCCCAGCGAGACCACAAGCCCACCGGGAGAAACGAACAATTCCAGACGCGCTGCCTTAAGAGCTGTAACACTCACCGCAAAGGTCTGCAGCTTCACTCCTGAACCAGCGAGACCATGAACCCCCCAGAAGGAAGAAACTCCAAACACATCTGAACATCAGAAGGGACAGACTCCAGACGCGCCACCTTAAGAGCTGTAACACTCACCGCGAGGGTCCGCGGCTTCATTCTTGAAGTCAGTGAGACCAAGAACCCACCAATTCCGGACACACAGGTACCATTAAGAACATTAGTGATTCATGAAAGAAGGTCAAAATATCAAAATTAACAAGAATTTGCAAGAAGTTAATTTTAACTCTAATGAATGACATTTACAGTTTCAAGACGTCAGTGGAAAAATAAACTCCATGTAATGGGAATAGCAAGAAAAATAGCACTAGAAGTGTACCTTGAAGATTTGACTGACCTGCTGAAATCTCGTAGTAAAACCTGAATGAAAGAAGAGTTGGTTCTTACGGGTAAGCAAAGAAAGCAGATTCTTGAGATAGAATCTTCTTCTGGCAAAGTTGTTGTAATATTGTCAAATGGTAATAAACGATTTAGAATATTATATAAACTTACTTGATAAAGCAGTGGCAGGTTTGAGAGGATTGACTCCAATATTGAAAAAGTTCTGTTGTGGATAAAATGCTGTCAAACAGCATCAAATGCTACAGAGAAATATTTCATGAAAGAGAGAGTCGCAGCAAATTTCATTGCTGTCTTACTTTAAGAAATTGCCACTGCCACCCAGCCCTCCAGGAACCACCATCCTCATCAGTCAGCAGCCATCAACTTTGAGGAAAGGTCCACCAGCAAAAAGATTATGATTCACTGGAGGCTCAGATGACTGTTAGCATTTTTAAGGAATATTTTAAAATTAATGTGTATATGTTATTTTTATAATTAATGTTATCACACACTTAACAGACTATAGCATAGTGTGAATATAACTTTTTTTTTTTTGAGGTGGAGTCTTGCTCTGTCGCCCAGGCTGGAGTGCAGTGGCACAATCTCGGCTCACTACAAGCTCTGCTTCCCAGGTTCACGCCATTCTCCTGCCTCAGCCTCCTGAGTAGCTGGGACTACAGGCACTCACCACCACTCTCGGCTAATTTTTTTGTATTTTTAGTAGAGACGGGGTTTCAGCATGTTAGCCAGGATGGTCTCGATTTCCTGACCTCGTGATCCGCCTGCCTCGGACTCCCAAAGTGCTGGGATTACAGGCTTGAGCCACCGCACCTGGCCGAATATAACTTTTATATGCACTGAGAAACCAAAAAATTTGTGTGACTCACTTTATTGTGATATTTCCTTTATTGCAGTGGTCTGAAACCAATCTCACAATATCTCCAAGATATGCCCATATAGGACACCTGCAATACCTCCAAAAAGTTCCTTCATACAACTTTGTAGTAAATTATCTCACTTTGACAGAAGGCATTTACAGAATTACCTTATGTAACTATAGATTTATTTTGTCTGTCCTATAATTTTATAAAAATGAGATGAATAGAGTAGGTATTCTTTGGTGTCTGGCTTTCAGCATAAAATTTTTGGAACTTATGTTGTTTGTGTATCAGTGATTTATTCCACTTTATCTCTGAGTAGATTTTTTTTTTGAAAACAGTATAATTTCCCGTGAATCTAACAATGGCCATATGGGCTATTTTATGTTTTTAAATTATTATGAGTAGAGCTGGTATGAAAATTTGTGTACAAGTATTCTATGAATATATAATTTTAAAACTTATTTTGGTTAACACGTAGGGGTGGAATTTACCCTCAATACTTTGCCATTTTGGGCCAGATGATTCTTTGTTGTGGGAAGCAGTTCTGATGTTTAGCAGCAACCTGGTCCTTTACCCAAGTGGATGCCAGTAGCACCTGCTACCAGTTGTGACAAATGAAAATAACTCTAGATATTGACAAATGTCTCCTGGGAAGCAAAATTAGCCCACAGTTAAGAACTACTGGTTTAACTGATTAGAAAATGTCAAACCCTTTTCAAAAGTCGTGGTATCCTTTTGTTGCAGACAGGTAATCCCTGAAGTTGGGGCTTAGCCTGGGAGAGTGCTTGGCTTTGTCCAGGAAAGAATTCAAGGGCAAGGCAGTGGTGTTAGACAGCAATCTGTTATTAAACAGAACTGCTCCTTGTGGAGCAGGGCTAACTCGTAGGCAGTGCACGCAGAGTTGGTAACATACAGGCTCTTAACAACTATGTTTATACTCAGGTAAACCCACTTTCAATTACAAGTAAATTATTGGGTGGGTCAATGCAAATTGAGGGGCAGGTTATTTGGATCTTTCTAGGAAAGGGGTGGTAACTTCTGAGTTGTTGTCACGGTGTTTGTAAACTGTCATGGTGCCAGTAGGAGTGTCATGCTAATGAGTAAGGAGGGCAGCTGGGGATCCCTTCAGTCACCATTGGCTGATTCCTGCTGGTTTCTTTGCTTCATCCCACCTGAACCAGATCCTTTTTTAGTCAATAGGGTTGTGAACAGCGGACAAATTCTGCTAGTCTCCTACTTCACAATTGCATCCTCTCCAAGACCATATGCATTGTTCTGCATCCTCAGTAATAGTTGGTGTTGCCAAAGTTTTCAGTTCTAATCATTCTAGGACTTACGGAGTAATACGGCATCGGGGCTTTATTTTCCAAATTTGCATTTCTTGGATTTCTTATAATGTCAAACATATTTGAAAGCTATTCCCTTTTTGAATTATTTTCAAATCTTTTACCCACTTTTATTAAATTTTTTCTTAAAATAAGTATAGATTCACATACAGTTAAAAGAAACAATACAGAGAAATCATGTGTAAACTATTTACATTTTCACCTGTGATGAAATTTTTAAAAACTGTAGTGTAATATCATAACTAGGACACTGGAATTGATACAATCTATCAATCTTATTCCAGTTTCAGCATCTTTGTTGTGTTTGTGTGTATGTATCTATGTGTTTGCATGTGTGTGTGTATTTAGTTCTAAATAATTTTAGGTTTCTGAGGTTTCTGTATTCTGTATTGTTTTTAAACAATATTCAACCCACTGCAAGTCCAATTTATCAATGTTTTCATTTTATTGTTTTTTATAACTTCTATTTATTTTCTGAGATTTTCTACTTTTAATTTGTTTCAAATAAATTTTAATTCCTTAAATTAACTTAATTGTTAAAGTCATTAATTTGCAACACTGATTCATCTAGGTGTTGTAGTCAGTTGATTGTCTTCTCACTCAGGCTGTTATCTTCTTATTGCTTTGTGTGGTAATTCTGAATTGTATCCTAGTTGTTTTGACTTATGTTAGGAGAAGATGGGTCATATTTAAATCTTTTATTTTAGCAGACATTCACTCTATTTAGCTCTGGCATGCAGGTTTGGCCTATTATATGGTTTCAAAAGTAGTTATGTTTTCAGAGCCTTTGAGGTATGATTTGATGTGTTTGGTTTATCTGGTGCTGCTGCAGACACCTAGCTACCCTGCTATTGCTGCCTGAGGTAAAGGAAGGGGTTTCCTAGGCTGGGCCCTGGGTGTCTAACTGTGGGGAGGCAGGTGTCAGGCCTGAGGGCATGAAGAGACTTCCCTGGCTGGACACTTGTTTGTTGGTATCCCTTGCCCATTGTTTTTCCCTTTTCATTGGCACTTCAAAAGGAATTTGCCTCTTGATGCTCTGTGTTCCTATTATTTTACCCAATTCTTGTTGGAAGTAGAGGGCCGGGTGCGGTGGCTCATGCCTGTAATGCCAGCACTTTGGGAGGCCGAGGCGGGTGGATCACCTGAGGGCATGAGTTCGAGACCAGCCTGGCCAACGTGGTGAAACCCCATCTCTACTAAAAATACAAAAATTAGCCGGGCATGGTGGCAGGTGCCTATAATCCCAGCTACTCGGGAAATTTAGAAATAATCTCTTGTGTTGTGATTTAGTCTAAGTCTTATGCAGGCACTATGTCTAAGAATCTGATGAGGCTTTCTTTTTTTAACAATTACTCAGGCCCCTTCTCCACCTGTAATGGTGGATTTAGCACTTATTCATGCCTTTTGCCCTGGGACAGAGCTTTTTTATTGCCCTTATTTCCTTAACCCAGCTTCAGTGGGCTACCAGGCTTTTTAGGTGAAAATCTGTTATTTTTTCATCTGAAAACCAATACCTTTATTCTATAGAGGAGGAAGATGAGATGATTCTAGGCAAAGTTTCAGCAGTTTCAGCTATGCTCTTCCTGTAGCTAGTGTCAAAAGGCATGATTCCTTAGGATTCTTTCTAATCGTCCCTGTGAGTGTCTGGTGGGGTTTATGGAGAAGAGTCCATAAGAGGTGTGAACCTTTCCTAAATCTGCAATTTCTAAGGGATTTCCATTTGCACACTAGCTCAAACTTGGCCTTCGATAACAAGTAAACATTTCAGCTAAATTCTTTTTACTGGCTTATTTCATGTCCAGTGGTAGCTGCCCTTGTTACGCATGTGCTCCTGACACTTCCCCTGCAGACTCTTGGCTTTCCCACACTGGGGATGGGTTGGATGTTGTGAGAATTCAGTTCTTTGATGTATTCAAGAAAGTCATTAATTTGTAGTCTGTCTAGCTCTTTCATTGTTATAAGGGTGGGAACAATGGTGTTTCAAGCTTTATATTTCTCTGAGCTGAGAATGGAAAAGAGAAAGCTTTGTGATTTTTTATATAGGTATTTATTGAATAGTATAATGAAATTTGGTGAAACAACCAATGAACCCACAAATTAGTTCATTACAAATAAATGTGCTTCTAACAATGTGTCACTCTCTACCACATTTCCCTGTTTCCATTCAGATGAAAATGCTATCTTAAATTTATTTTATTTTATTTTTACCATTTCATTACCTTTGCATTTTTAGTCTTAATACACGCACACACATGGAGAAACAGGGCCGGGCACGTGGCTTACGCCTGTAATCCCAGCATTTTGGGAGGCTGAGGCGGGTGGATAACCTGAGGTCAGGAGTTCGAGACCAGCCTGGCCAACATGGTGAAACCCCATCTCTACTAAAAATACAAAAATTAGCTGGGCATGGTGGCAGGTGCCTGTAATCCCAGCTACTCGGGAGGCTGAGACAGGAGAATCCTTGAACCTGGGAGGCGGAGGTTGCAGTGAGCCAAGATCATGCCATTGCTCTCCAGCCTGGGAACAAGAGCAAGACTTCATCTAAAAAAAAAAAAAAAAAAAAGAAGAAGAAGAAGATATGGCTTATTTTGCCTTGAGTCTCAAATATTCAATATCTTTGGCTAGCAAAAATTTAGCATATCAGAAATAATTGATTTTTCTTATTCTGTGTAATCCAATAAGGAAATATTAGTGATTAATCCAACAACTTTTAAATTAATAATTTACAGATTTAAATTAACAATTAACAATTTGTTAATTTGTTAAATTAATTTAACAAATTAAAATTTGATGTGATACACTTGGAAAATTAATCTGTAAGAGTATAATTTTGACATTTACTTAAAAAAGAAACCCTAACCAAACAGAGTTGGGTGCTATTATTATTATTATTATTATTATTATTATTTTGAGACAGAGTTTTGCTCTTTTGCCCAGGCTGGAGTGAAGTGGCATAATCTCAGCTCACTGCAACCTCTGCCTCCTGTGTTCAAGCGATTCTCCTGCCTCAGCCTCCCAAGCAGCTGGGATTATAGGTGCCTGCCACCACGCCCCACTAATTTTTGTATTTTTAGTAGAGACTGGGTTTCGCCATGTTGGCCAGGCTGGTCTTGAACTCCTGACTTCATGTGATCCACCCGCCTCGGCTTCCCAAACTGCTAGGATTACAGGTGTGAGCCACCACACCCAGCCTGAGTTGGGTGCTATTTAATTGTGATTCTTACAATAATGTTTTCATGCTTTAGTAATGCATAAACTGCCTTTGAAAACATATTTCTTCTAGCATTTATATAGAGCCTGATTTATAGAATTATTTTGGAATAATTAGGCCCTTTGAACATTTGAACATAACTTTATGCTCCATTTTGCATTTATACATACATACACACGTACACACACAGATATATGCATACACAGATGAAAAGAGGTAGTCTATCAAAAGGGTTTAAATTGCAATTAGACACTTATTATTAAATCCTCATTGTCATCAGAACACTCCACTACTCTCTTCTCTCTGTCAATGAGGTCTTAAAACACAAAGTCTGTTATAGACAGTGCTCTCACATTACATAAGGATTAAGTAGCATTTGGTCTAGTTAAAATATATTCCCTTTTCTCAGATTTGGAAAATAATCCCCGTATTTGGAAACTGTCACTTCATAAAGCAGGGGGCTGCAAGTATTTGGAAATAATTTTACTTATTTCCGACAGAAGCTTCTATTTTTGAAATTGCAATATATTATCTACCACATATTGAAACTCATACACCACTTATCAATGCAAAGAAAATTAGTAGAATGACCCCAAATATACAAATGACTTGCATTGTCAATTTTATACATGATATATAGTCTGGGAAAAGTCACTTAATGGAACTTGCTGTGATTTTATTCTGAATCATATACAATGTTATCTTAAGCACTCACTTTCTCTAATGTTGAGCTAAATCAAACAAAACTTAAATCGATAAATTTGGCAAGGCATAAGGCACTTACTCTTTAGCAAACACTTGGCAATACAAACTTAACCTAAATCTGTGATCTGCAATAAGGGGGTGGTTGACATTCTGAGCATGTGCTAATGTATAACAAAATTAGACTGAAAATATATTAACATTGAAGAATTGTCAAACCTCAGAAATAAATTCACTCAAACTTGCTTCAGTTTGCAGCTCCAGGAGGAAGCTGGAATTCCTTCTGTGCTGTTATGCCTAACAAAATAATGAAGTCTTCTTTAGTAAAACTTGAGCTCTGTGGAAATCAGAAATCAAGCCATGGCTGACAGGGTAATTGCATTTCTCTCCTGGTCATTGTGGAGATAGTAAGATATTGATGAAACATGGAGGTGGCAAAACAGACATCATCCAATGATTTCGCATGTATCCGGAAAAGGATAATTGGGTTAGAACTGGTGAATATTTATGGATCTCAGTATATCAGCATCAATCTGGAGATACTTTGTGCAAAGATTTATCTAAATATTGCAAAAATAAAAGTAAAATTATTTTGTGCACAGAAACCTCCTGAGGAGACACTGCAAGGTGGTTGGGTAGGTGGGCAAACCATTAACACCAAAACTAACCTCCACTTTCAAATGGTTGACAAGATCATGGAATGGTGATATCTGCTTAATTAGATAAATAACTTAGCTAAGAACAATTCCCAACTATTATTTAAAAATACTCTTGTCGGGCAGGGTGGCTCATGGCTGTAATCCCAGCAGTTTGGGAGGCTGAGGCGGGTGATCACCTGAGGTCAGGAGTTTGAGACCAGCCTGGCCAACATGGTGAAACCTCGTCTGTACTAAAAATACAAAAAAAATTAGCTAGGCGTGGTGATGGGCGCCTGTAATCTCAGCTACTCAGGAGGCTGAGGAAGGAGAATCGCTTGAACCTGGGAGGCAGAGGTTGCAGTGAGCCGAGATCACGCCATTGCACTCCAGCCTAGGCTACAAGAGCAAAACTACGTCTCAGCAACAACAACAAAAAAGATAAAAATATTCTAAAACATGTATGTCCATTTGAATATGTTAATAAATAGTAGCTAGTTACCGACATAGCATTTTTGCCCCCAGGGTAGCCCTCACTTATTGCCTTCTAATCCAGTTGACTATGAGTTTTTTATTTGCTCCCCAAACTGACATGTTTTCCACATTGTCGTGGCCCTTAGCAAAAATCTCAATAATTTCTCACAAAAACTGATGCTAATATTCCCTCATTACACTATTCACACTGAAGGCATAGAAAAAGATCTCCTAAATTTTTAAAAAAGTATTTGTATAAAATTGGTGGTTTAAAATTAAAAAATAAAATACATTAAAATTGCCATTATCTTCAGAGAAAAGCCCCACATGATTTGCATATACTGTAAGACATTTTCAGTTTTGGCATTTGTCTTACATTCTACCTTTCTCACTCCTTACTTCCTAAATTGTAACTTTTGTTTTAGCCTAAATGAACTTCTCTCATTACACAATACACTCTACCATATTGCTTCTCATGGTTTGTTTTTTTCCTTTTTTGCTTCCTTTGCCTTGTAAGATCCGTATTTCCCTCTAACTTAAACACTTCCTTCTTGCATTTCTTTACTAAATTCTCTGATAAAACATCATTCAGATCACTTATTTGGATTATGTGCCCTCAGGGCATCATGCATTTAATAGCATCTACTATTTATTATCCTCTTATTAGTTGTCTGTTTTTTCTCCTAGACTATGAGCTCCTTGGAGGAAGCAGTTCTCATTCTTGCTGCTTAGTTAACACAGTACTGGGCACAAAGCAGTCAATACATAAATGTTTGCTGAAAATATGAATGTTTTGGTAAATGTCTGAACTTCAGTTCTCACATTCTTCAGGAGAGAACATCTGAAATAAAGTTTTCCATGTTCCATCTTTAGCTCCTTACTTACTAGCTATGTACCCTTAAATAAGATATATAACATCTGTAAGTCTCAATTTCTTCGTGTGTAAGATGGGAGTAATAGGGACCCCAACTCATTAAACTATTGTGAGGATTTAATAAAATTACAGTTAATAAAGGTTCTAATTACTTTTCAGGAAGGAGACATGATTAGAGAAAATAGCCAATTTTCCAATGTAATCTGAATGTCCATTTATATTTAATTATTTAAAAGGAAAACGTGACATAGAAATCATATATGTCTGGTTCCTTCTATGAAGAGAATTGAGAAAGTTTATTTTTCAGCCACTCAAACATGGAAGCTCCATGACAGATTCAAGAATGGAGTGCATATTCTTCTATTTTTGAAAGCCATGATTAAACAAACTTACTTTCTAAAAATTAATTGTAAGTATCATATCCCTTTAAAGAATTCTCCCTCACACTTCAGTACAACATGCACACACACACACACACACACACCCCACGCTATCCACTACTTTGCACAGTGCTGTAGGAAAGTTGATTCTCAACAATATTAACACATCAGCAAATGTTCTCTCTTTACTGTATTTTCAAATGGCTTGGTTAACTAATCCGGTGAACAAAACAGTGTTGACCTATTACTAAGTAACTATGGTAAAACCTTCCCCATCACTTTAAATGAATTTGATTCATCCACAGAAAAGAACTGCGTGAAGAGTACTAAGAACCAGTAACAAAAATTAATTGACTACATTTATATTTTATTTTCCTTATGTCAAGGATCGTCTTCCCAAAAATCCTTTTCTTGCACTCATTCTCCTACTTAGGCTGACAAGACACTTTCCTCCTATACTCTTCAGTATGTAGTGGTAATAAACTGAAGAGAGAGAATATATGACAGAATATTGCAGTCTCCGTGACACTATAATCAGTTCCATTGTTTGACTTACTTGTTTCATTATTGATAATATTCATGTATTCATCAGGTACTATACAATAACTTACTGAGAACCTACTACATGGCATACAACTTTTTTGTTATTAGAAATGTAAGAATGTTCAAAATAGACATGGCTTCTGTCCCCAAATAATTTCAATGGTACGGGAGAGGAAGAAAATAAAATATTTATTTGTGGTATATAGCAATAAGAGCTATAAATGGTAATTATGACATGGTATGGGGTCCTATAACACAAGGACCTAATATAATATAAGAAAATTAGAGAACACTTTCTTGATGAAGTAAAATTTCTGCAAAAATCTAAAGGATAAGTAGGAGTTCATTGAATGAGAGGAGATGAGAAAGATCTTAACTAGAAGAGGCAACAACATGTGAAGGAGTCATGAGGAATGAGGGGCCCAGTGCATTCAAGAGGCTTAATGTAGTCCTAATTAGTCCTGTCGGGAGGGCAACATGGAGGGTGAAATTAGAAGCCCCAGTATAATTGGCTGGTCATGCCTACATAAAACATGTTAATAATGTGGGTCTTAGGCCTAAGAACAGAGTGAAGCCGTGGAAAGTGTTTAATAAGATATGCATTTTTAAGTATCTCTGTCGTAGAGAGAAAATACTGAGAAGAGGAATTGCTCTTTAGAAATGAGACTATCAAAGAGATCATTAAAGAATTCCTGGAGTATGTCTGTAGTTAACACTGCTTTGTCAGTGGTAGAAACAGAAACCAACTGGAGGGATATTTAGAAGGTAAAATGCGGAAGGTTTGCGTGATTTCTTTTTTTTTTTTTTTTTTTTTTGGTGATTGAAGGTTGATAGAGATAGGCTAGATGAGACACAGGCAACTGTCACTTACCTCAGTGCCACTCTAGAGTATATTAAACATCACCTTTAGATAAACTCAGTAAGTGCTGTTGAAAACTTCCTAGGAGTGTCAGCTAACCCAGTCCTTTACACTATCTTGATTTACACATGTAAATATTAACCGGACATCTTTTATGGTTTAACTCTTAACAGCTTTCAAAAACCTAATATGGGTTATTTCCTTCTGCTCCTAAGTATCAAGGCTGCATCTAATGCACAGTTCTGCTCTATACTTTAGCTTCATCCACTAGAGCTGAATTTCAGTGAAAGCCACTGTTTTAGGTTCTGTGACAGCTGAGAAAATAAAAACATGGCGAGTTCTAAAGCACAGCCAGTTGTCTAGTATTGCCTATATGATGAGGTCAAAAGATTATGCAGAGGAGTTCCTATCAAAATGCATGACTTATTTTAAATGGAGCAATTATTGAGCATAAATTATGCCAGACATCACACTGGTACCTGACCTACATGATCTACTTCAGTATTTCTCCAAATGAGCTCCATGGGCCATTATCACTCACATATTCAGACAAAATGGATATAATGGTTAAATAGTTTTGGAAATCCATGCTAAAAGATCAAACAGTACCTGTAAAAGAAGTTGCTTAAAATAAAGTTAACGTTATTTAGGCTACATCTATCAAACTTTTTAAATAACAGTGCATTACAGGCCACTTAACTAGTATTTCATGGAATATAGAGGGGAAATGCCAATCTGAATATGTCTTCACAATCCTTAGCTTCTCTGTTTCACCTTTGTTCATAACTTTTATGACAATGTACAAGTATCTCAGCAATGCATATATTTTTCTACTCTACATATTTCTTTGAACCAATCCAGACCTCCAGGATGCTGATGTGCCACCCTGTCCCAGCCCAGCTGCCCAATTCTGTCACTACCTCCTTTCCATCCCAGCAAAAGTTCATGGTCACCACATCAACAACCTTTTTGTCCAGATTCTCAACCCACTATCTGCTTGATCTTTTGTTGCTATAATGCAGATCTAAAGTACAGGGTACAATAACACTGCCTTTTCTAGCTCAGGGCACTGTCTTGAAGATAACACACAAATAGGAAACAAAATCTTACAGAATGGATGCCAGTGACAAATGGGGTCTCAAAAGTGATTAGTGCATCATCTACTTGTTCCTAGTCCATGCTCATTCTCATTACTGACGGTAGATATTTCAAAACTTCACCACTTCCACAGCCTCATTCCAAATATTTTTGTTCCCAGTAGTTTGCTTATAAGTCTTTTCAGTCTCCTCCCTCTTCCTCTATGATTTAGTTCTCCCCGAAGATTTCATTACTGTATGTCTGCCCCAGGTCATTCTCCTTTGCATGTGGTTCACCACCGACTGCAAATTTCTACCTGAATATTCCGCAGACATTTTAACTGAATGGATCTCCTTTTCCATCCCTTAAATTGTGTATGTTCTCAATTATCCCCAGTCTTGAAGAAAGCAACACTGACATCTCCTTTTTAATTCTCTCATTCACATTTGGGTGGCCTCAAAATCCTGTCAATTCCCTAGCTTTGCTCATTCTCAAATTTCCCTGTCTGCATTTTCTGTGGCACTAATTTAGCAACGTCTTTTTACTAAATTAATGCAACGATTTCCAGGAGCCTCCTTGCCATGCATCTTTGCTGAGGACGATCCAATGTTCCCTGTAATACAGCCAGAACAAACTTTCAAAAATGTAAACTTAGGTATACCACACCTCTTTTAAAATATTTTAATGTCATACCATTCAGAATCAAATGCAAATTCCTCAGCTGACATGGAAACCCTCCTTTTGTTTTCCCTTTTCAATTCAATTCTGGCTTCCGTCTCTCTTATAATATCCTTCCTTACAGAATCTTCTCACTTCTCATCTAGCTAATATATTAATATATGTTGCCCCTAAATGAAAATATCACTCATCGCAATCTTTCTAGACCCTTAACATTTCGTTCAGTTGTTTCTTTCTGGGGCTCCATCATATTACAAATCACGTTGTAATTGTAATTTTGCTTAACAGTTACCAGCATTAAATTTAAATTTCTTAAGAAGAGGAACTATATCTTAATATTTTATTACAATTTCTAAGTACTGAAAGTTGCAAATAGTAGATGATCAATTAATATTTGAAAAACAATATACAGTTTTTACAAAATGTACATACAGAGATTAATTTTATTTGCTGCATTAGATAAACCCTAGGGGGAAAATATAATAGATGTTTCTATCCCACCCTTCCCCAAGCAAAAGATGAAGGACCTGCAGCTTACACTTGAATTGTATGACTCAAAATTTGATGTAATTTCCATTAAATGGTGTTATAGAAATCAATCAAATACTTGACTTCCATAATAAATAATTTCCATTTCCAATGTCATGGCTTTGACAGGTTAAGTTACTCCAGACAAGCATCCATTATTCAAATATTCATTCAAATGTATTATGTATATGCAAAGGAACTGGAAAATAGTCACCAAAGAAATACAAATCTGCTCAAAATCTTTTATTAGAGGCACAGTGGTACCTCAGTTAGTTATAGCAAATGATTTTCAATTGAAAATTGTGTTCTGCTGCTTGAATAATTTAAACTTATTTTAAACTGATTTATGATGCACATCTCCAATACTAATCTTCACTTTACTTACTTTTCCACTTTTTTGTCTTATTTTGTTTTGATCAGAACATTTTCTACCAAAGCTCAGGCATTATGCTGATTTTGAACTTCCTCACATAAGTAGCAGGCACTTTAGTAAAAGGTCACTACCCACCCTAGTGATTTAATGATTTCAAAGTAAAGGAAATAATTCATCAAAGTTCCCAAAGGCATCTCTTCCTATTTTCTTTGCTTTTCTCATATTCACTACAGACCTTTGATTTTCTTTCCTTAAGTGTACTAGAGAAATGCAAACGCCAGTCGATATTCATTGAAGCCCCTGCTGCGTGTGTTGTATCTACTGAGACTTTTGAACAGCTAGCTCACATATGGGATTAAACTATATGGACATTTTATTCATCTCTAAAACAAGTTGCTTTTCATAGATTAAGGCTCTTTTTCAACATGATACTAGCTTAACATGTATCTGTCTAGACTTTTGACTCATATTTTAGGCATATGTTTTTCTCTTCTTTTTTTCTGTTTTTTTTTTTCCTTAGTTTTAGCCCATTTATAGTGTTTGCTATACCAGATTTCATGAGATTTTTTTGCATTATACCCCCACTCTGTTAAGTGTCCAGCGTTCTTGAGGGGCATCTTTTCTCTTACCAGCAGTTCCTTTCAAGTTAATGGCAATTTCAAGTCCCTCATCTGTTTCAGGTTACTCTTTAGATATTTAATTCCTGGAGATTCTGC
This sequence comes from Pan troglodytes, assembly GCF_028858775.2. NCBI lineage: Eukaryota > Metazoa > Chordata > Mammalia > Primates > Hominidae > Pan > Pan troglodytes. The sequence goes on from NC_072410.2 coordinate 39,809,862, forward strand.
TCCCTGTGTTACATTTGATGGACATTAGGTTCACAATTGTTATTTCTCAACCACTCTGTGTTCTAAGAAAGAATGTATCCATAGAATAATCATAGGAGGAAGAAGATCAAGGTGTTGCCTGTTTTTTAGGTTCAGCCCAATAACTGACAAAATACAGGGATCTTGAGCAAGGTACATTGCAAAACAAAGATTTTACTTTAAGTCCAAGATGGGCTTCCTTATACTTCTGCAAAGTCAAGATATTTTTACTCATCTGAAAGAAATATGAACTTTTAGAGCATTATTGCTGCACATTTAGCCAGCTTCTCAAATACGAAGTGCTTGATGTAAAAGAAGCATTTTTGGCATCAGGGAAATTGCAGTGCCTTCTTTGCTCTATTCAACATATCCAACGAAAGCCACTTTTTTAACAATCGAAAGTAGATATTGACCAAGCCAATCTAATGTTCCCCCACAGCTTGACTAAATTTCAGATGGGTTCCTTCCTGACTATAGGCACCTACGTATTTATTTTAGAAAACTGGCAATTATAAATTATTTCTCTGCAGCTTTGATATGAAAGTCTTCTTTCAGCCTTCTGCCAGTTTTACATTCCAGGCTCATCATTCTCATGGATCTGGGAGCTATTCCTTTGAAATGTAGTTATTCTGAATATTGCTGCAATAAATATACGTGTGCGTATGTCTTTATAGCAGCATGATTTATAATCCATTGGGTATATACCCAGTAATGGGATTGCTGGGTCAAATGGCATTTCTAGTTCTAGATCCCTGAGGAATCGCCACACAGTCTTCCACAATGGTTGAACTAGTTTACAGTCCCACCAACAGTGGAACCAACCCAAATGTCCAACAATGATAGACTGGATTAAGAAAACGTGGCACATATACACCATGGAATACTATGCAGCCATAAAAAATGATGAGTTCATGTCCTTTGTAGGGACATGGATGAAGCTGGAAACCATCATTCTCGGCAAACTTTCACAAGGACTAAAAACCAAACACCGCATGTTCTCACTCATAGGTGGGAATTGAACAATGAGAACACTTGGACACAGGAAGGGGAACATCACACACTGGGGCCTGTCATGTGGTGGGGGGAGGGGGGAGGAATAGCATTAGGAGATATACCTAATGTAAATGATGAGTTAATGGGTGCAGCTCACCAACATGGCACATGTATACATATGTAACAAACCTGCACTTTGTGCACATGTACCCTAGAACTCAAAGTATAACATATATAATATATATATAATACATAGAATATATAGAATATATTATATATAATATATATTACATATATTATATATAAATATTACATATATATAAAATATATATAAAAGAAATGTAGTTATTCAGAAGGCTAGAGCCCTTATCTCACATTTTCTGTTGGCAGGTAGATAGAACCTAATTTTGACAAATTCTAGTTAGCAAATATAGAAGGCATAAACACATCAACCAACTTCCCTCCTTACCTTCCTAAAGTACTCTTCTACTAGGGTCACTACGGTGCCTAAAAAGTTTTCTGCCTTTTGGTTCTTTGAAGTTAAGTTAAATTTCTTTCCTCGGTTGCAATAATATTGACCCCTATTGCACTACTTTGGTGCAATTCCTCTTTGACAGTACTAATCCTTCTTTGAGAAAGAGCAAATAAAGGAATGATGAGAGAACTGAAAGGGTCCATCGATCCCCTTCTCCCGTCCCAATGGGAGGAAGGGAGAGTACATTAATGTTCTGTAAAAACAGAAAGAGCATAATGAACTTTCCTATGCTCCACCCCCAACAATGCTATTTAAAGTCTATTTTTTCTGGAGTAGAATATAGTATGAATGTCCTGGAACATATGAAGGAGATCATAGTGAGAAAATTAAAAACCATAACTTTTGTAGAATGTTTTAAATTTTATGTGGCTTATGGAAGAGATTCACAAGGTTCATGCTTACAAACATCAAATATTTGAAAGATTTGGAAAGGGGAATATCGTATTCAGGAAAGGGTAAAAGTATTCAGATCTGTTCTGTGTTTTCCTCCAAAACAATACCAAGACTAACATATACAAGTTAAAATTGAAAATGTTTCAGTTTAATAGAAAAAAATCATTCCAAAACTCTGAAATGTTTAAAGATGGGATATGCTAGGCTGACTTGGAAGGTAGTGTGTTCACTAACAAGGGATACGAAGATAATGGTTCAAGGAAGTCTTGGTTGAAATGTTGAACAATTTCAGACATCACAGGAGGATGTGGGAAGCCAGAGATACAGTTTTCCTTATAGCCTTGAATTTTTTTCCATTGCTCTGACTTTTTATTTAAATATACAGATTAAATTGTTTTGACTTTGACAAGAAGAGAACAATATAAAGGATCTTTTTTAACAATTAAAAATGTTAAGTAGTTTAATTTAAACATACACACACACATACATATGAAAGCAGTGTCTCTCACTGAAGAAGTTTTTTCTGAAAATACTTACTAGAAAAGAGAAAAAAATGCAAAATTGCTATTATCAGAAAACCAGAGAGCTATATTATTGTGTTTTCTTTAACATGTTTGAATTTGCGTTACTGTTTTGTTAATGTCTAATTTTATCTGGCTTTCAAGGCAGTAAAGACTATCACCCCGAAACCACAATGCATCCAAACACTCTCCATTAGCAACACAGAGGCCCTGCAAAGGTGAAAGAAAGAGTTTTAGTTGATGCATCAATTATGGTCACGAATAGCCCTTTAAACTGAAAGTGCTGCATCTCAAAATTCTCTTCTTCATTTTGCCTTCTTAACTGCATCTTTCACCTCCAAACTAGATTAGGCTATATATCACAGGAAACATAAAGTAGATCAATGACCTTAAGAAATTCTGAAATGGTAGGATCTTTGATTTTCAAAATAGATTAGAAGTAGGATGGCTTCAGATGGGCCCTGTTGAATGACTCCTCTGGGAAGATCAGTCTGTGGCTATTAATGTGATTTGTCCACCATGTTGGACCATAAGAAGATTGTCAATTGCCATGAGGAGTATGCTTTGCTGAAACTTTCTCTGAAATGTATAACAGCTTCAGCAGCTTAGTAGAAAATTCCCAGACATTTTCTGGTCACCAAATAGAGGAGGTCAGATATTTCTGTATATAAAGTGAGGGCCCAGACTATAATCCAAACCAAACCAAATTCTAAAATTCCTAAGGTTTTTATGAGGTTCACATGTATAGACTTTCTCTGTACCTAGATAGTCAATCATTCATCCCCTGACTTTTAATACCTGAGAATAAATGGATAAAACAGGGGCATTGACACTTCAAACATCGGATGAGTTGGAAAAACTGAACACATATGAATTACTGATGGGATATTATCAATAGCATCTTCATCAAATAATACAGTTTCTATTATTTGGTTATTCTCTATATGATGCCATGGTAATGTATAATTATAGAACAAAGGAAATAAAAATGTTAACATGTCCAACTTTATCTGGCTTTCAATGAAGACAAGACTATATCACTCTGAACCCACAGTGCATAATTTTAGTGTAATATATGCATAACCTAAAATTTGCTCTTACATAAATAGGTTGATTTTACATTTAAATTGTTATTGAATTGGGCTAATAAAAAAGTTAACATTTTCTCACACAATATGGCTATGCTCCAAATATTTTTAAATCTACTTTGGCTCTGATCTAACTATTGGTGTGCTCTCCTTCTACAATTTATATACTGGAACCTAATACTCAATGTGATAGTATTAAAAGGTGGGGCCTTTGGGAAGTGATTAATTCATGAGGGCTTCACTCTCATGACTAGGATTAGCACCTTTATAGAAGAGGATATAGGGAGTTCCCTTGCCCTTTCCACCATGTTAGGACACTGCAAGAAGGTGAAGTGTGTGGAAGTGGCCTCACCAGACAGGAATCTGATAGCCCTTTGATTTTGGACTTCCCACCCTCCAGAACTGTGAGCAATAAATCTCTATTGTTTAAAATTACCCAGTCTAAGATATTTTGCTATAGCAACCAAAACAGACTAACAACCTCCCACCAAAATAAAACAAAATCTACTTTATGTTTCCTTTTATGCATAGACATCATTCATCAATATTTAATATAAAAAGGAATTTTAAAATCCATAAAGTGCTTCAAAATAAATAATGCAATAATATGTAGCAATTACAATAATGAGGTAGTCTTGCTAGCCACTATAGAATTTCAAGGCATGTGTCTCTTTCCATGTTCTAAGTAGTTTATTTTTCCTTAAGGAAACTCAGATCATTGAGTATATCAGCCTTATAATTCTTATTTCCTACTCTGCTGTGTCCAGCTGTCTTCAGAACTGGAACTTCTCAATCAAATTAAAGTGGCAATCTGATTTCACTTGGGGTCATAGACTTTGCTTTTCACATCTACAGAGAAAATCTCCTCTATTTACTTTGGGTTAAAGTCAATATAAAATTGGAATTTCAGTATTTCTAGTTCTTTAAAATCTAACAATTTTTGGTATAGTTTTTATTCAGAGACAGAAACAAAGGAAAACAACTGTAAGATGCTCTCTATAGCTAATGTAAAGGGCCATGTTTTTTCTTAAGGCATATAATTTTCTGCTATTTAGTAATTAGACATTCGAAGTTAGATATAATAGTTTTCATTGTGTGATCTCAGCAACATTAAATAACTCAGAATGGATGTTTAAAATGTATACGCTTATATATTTGAATTGGCATTTCCAAAGATGCTCAGTATTTACTTTAAATTCAGTGTCTAGTACTGAATTTAAAGAAACATTATCAAAACATTCTTATCAAAAAATCCATGAGGAGTTTCTTCTTATCAGAAATATATTGTCTCTAATAAATCAGATTAGGTTTAAGTTTGTATAAAATTGACATTGATATTTAAAAAAAATTCTCACGTGTGTACTTTCATCTCAAAAGAAATGTGAGTTTCCTGAGAAAAAAATTCCCCATATTTATAATAATTTCCTTGAGTTAATTATAATATAATTTCAGATATGGGGAGTCATGCATACAACTCACTGACAGATTGGCTACTGAAATGTAACTTAAAATCACTTTAATTAGTGGTGTGGAAGCCGAGGATAAATTATGAATGTTGAAATTTCCTAAAATTGTATGGAAAAAGGAAAGGTATACCAAATCAAGGTCAACTTGTGAGAGATATTTTTATTTCTTTTTGTATACTTTTGAAGATTTAGAGTTAACATATACCTGTGTTGTCCCATGTTAGTAGCCATATGTGGTTACTTAAATTTAAACTTAAGTCAATAAAAACTTATTGAAATTAGAATTTAATTTTCTGAATTGCTTTAGTAACATTGTAAGTGCTCAGTAACCTCATGTAGCTAGGGCTACCATATTGGACAGTATTTGTATTGGACAATAGTGATATAGACACTTTTGAAGATTCTTCAAGCCAGGGATCCCTTCTCCAATGTCCTCATATGTAATATACTTAATATATGTAACTTTGTATATGTTGATTAAACCCATATATATGGAAGGCCTATTTTGGTGAAAAAATAGGTTTTCTATTTCTCTTCTTACTTCTTTGTGATAAAAAATAAGTATCACTCTCCTTCAAATGTCTTGGTGTTCCTTTCCCTGCCATCTACCAAATCTAAGTTTAAAAACACGATCTGCCCTTAGCCCTTTACAACACAGGCTGAATCTCTTTATTACTTGCCATATTCTGATAGGAGAGAATTCAGGTGGAAAAGAGAAATTTTTCAATAGCATTAATTAAAGCAGATATTTACTTATTTACATTATATGTGTTACAAGTGCTGATGCCTTAGTTTTGACAGACTATAATGGAAATATTTTCTGCCCAATTAGTTCTGCTGTGCACATTCATTTCATATATGGTATGCAATGCTAATAGCAACCTAAACTAGCTGTTTATATATTTATGTTGTTTATTCATTCAGTAGATATTATTTATTTACTGTGACAGGCATTTTGTTACTCCATGAGTGCAAAGAGGCTGAAAGTAATTGTTCCTGCACTGCAGGAGTTTACAGAGTTTACAATCTAGAGGAAGAAAATATAATCATAAATTCAATTAAAGCAGTAATAATACATCATTTCCTGTTTAGTTACAGGCAGTAAATGGATACATTTTAATAAATAATTACAGCTATTACTTATTGATTGCTATGTTCCAGGTGCTGTGAGAAAAATTTCATATTCAATAACTCATTTAATGTTCACAATAATTGTTTGTATTTTAAAATATTTTATCTTCACTTTACAAATAAAAAAGGTAACATGGTGTTTAAGTTACTGTTTCAAAATTGAATGTTTAGCATGTGGTGGATCCTGATGCAAATCAAATGTTATCTGATAAAGCAAGATTATGCTGTGTTTAGAACCACAGTGCCATAAATATAATATGTTACAGAGACATGAAAAATTATCTCTAATAGCATTATCAGGGGAAGCCTCACAGAATAGGTGAGCTATGATGGGCATCTTGGGCAAGTGATATTTTTGAGGGAGGAATTGGTTAATAATAGCCAAAGGAAGTATGTATGTAGAATCAGAATCAGAACATTATGAAATGAAAACATTTCCAGTTTATCTTTAGAAGAGTACTAGAAAAGTGAGGGACAGCTGAGGGTGTACAGCTGAGTCAGGAAAAGTTAACATGGCCTTGTGAAGCTAAGTAGTTAGGACTCTGTTGTATAATTAGTAATAAAATTGTGGACTTTTAAAGATAAAAATGATCTTTATAAGGTTTACACTTATAGAGTTGACCCTTGGACAACATGGGTTTGAATTGCACAAGTCCACTTATGCTCAGATTTTTTTTTAAATAAATAGTTTGGAAACATTTTTGGAGACTTGCAACAATTTCAAAAAAACCTTGCAGGTGAACAGCATAACCTAGACACCAAAAAACAATTAAGAAAAAGTTAGGTATGTAATCAATGCATAAAATGTATTTTATATAATAGTTTATCATATGCTATCATCAAATATGCATGAATCTATTATTAAAAAGTTATAATTTATAATTTATTGTAACTTATACACACATATCGTACGTGGTGCCATTTGCAGTTGAGAGAAATTTAAACAAACATTAAGATGCTGCATTAAATCACAACTGCATAAAATTAACTGTAGTAATACTGTACTGTTTTAATAATTTCATAGCTACTTCCTGTTGCTATTGTGATGAGCTCAAATGTTGTTGCAAATATCTACTTAAAATGCCCTGACATTAATCATCTTAGCATGAGCAGTTCATCTTTCCAGTAAATTGTGTATTGCAGTAAAAAGTGATCTCTTGCACTTTGCACTTCTCTGGGACTTTATATTGTGTTTATTGCAATATCATAAATCTTGAATATTACGGGACCCATACAAAGGGCCACAAGTGACGTTGAAAGTGGTCCCAAGAAGCAGAAAAAGTCATGACATTACAAGAAAAGGTCAAATTTTTTGATATGTGCGATAGATTGAGATTTGCAGCTGCAGATACCTGCCATTTCTAGATAAATGAATCCAGCATAAGGACCCTGAGAAAAAATGAAAAAGAAATGCATAAAGCAGTTGCTGCCACTTCACCAGTAGGTGTGAAAACCTTGCACATTTTGCAAATACCTTTTTATATTGTACTGAAAATATAAATCGTAGCTGTTATATGGGTGCAAGATTGGTATAAGAAAGGCATACCTATAGACTCTAATGTGATTCGAGAAAAAGCAAAGTCGTTATATAAAAACTTAAACCAAAAAGAAACTGAAGGATCTAAAGCTGGAGAATTTAATGCAAGCAAAGGATGGTTTGATACATTTAGAAAGAGCTTTGGCTTTAAAAAATGTCAAGACAACAGGAATAGCAGCCTCTGCTGATCAAGAGGTAGCAGATGAGTTCTCAGACACCATTAAGGAATTTATTTAGGAGAAAGGATGTCTTCCAGGACAGATTTCTAATGCAGACAAAGATATCATAATCTTGACAGGAAAATGCCACAAAGGACATACATGCATAAGTAAGAAAAATAAGCAAGTGCAGGATTTAAGACAGGGAGAGATAGGCTAACTGTATTGTTTTATGCAAATGCTATTGCACTTATGATCAGGACTGTTCTAGTTCATAAAGCTGCTAATCCCCAAACCTTGAAGGGAAAAGATAAACTCCAGCTACCAGTGTTTTGGTTGTACGAGAAGGCCTGGACAAGAACACATTTTCACGTTTTTTTCTTGGTCGGTGTCATTGATGCTTTGTCCATGAAGTCAGGAAGTACCTTGTCAGTAAGGGATTGCCTTCAAAGTCCTTTTGATATTGAACAATGCCCCTGGCAACCCAAAAGCCAATGAGCTCAACATTGAAGTCGTTGAAGTGATCTTCTTGTCCCCCAAAACAACGTCTCTAATTCAGCCTCTAGATCGGGGGCAATAAGGACCTTTAAGGCTAATTACACATAGTATTATATGAAATGGATTGTGAACACTGGGAAAAGGCATCCTGATAGAGCAATCGTCATGAAAGTCTGGAAGGACAACACTACTGAAGACGCCATCATTGTTATGGAAAAAATTCTGTGAAAACCATCAAGTCAGAAATAATAAATTCATGTTGGAAGAAACTATGCCCAGATGTGCATTACTTCACAAGATTTACAGTAGAGCCAATCAAAAAAATCATGAAAGAGATTGTGGATATGGCAACAAAGGTGAGAGGCAAAGAGTTTCAAGATATGGATCTCGGAGATATTTATGAGTTAATGGAGACCACACCAGAGGAATTAGCAGAGGTGACCTGATGGAGATGAGTTTTTCCAAACCAGGAAGAAGACTTAGAAGAAGCAGGGCAAGAAAACAAATTGACATTAGACAATCTACAAGAAGGGTTCTAATTATTCAACATTGCTTTTGACTTATTTTATGACATACATGGAACTTTCTATGTTATGGACATACAAAGTCAGGAAGAATTGCTATCATATAGAAACAATTTTAGAGAAATGATAAAACAAAAGAAGTCAAACAGAAATTAAAATGTGTTTGCTTAAAATTACACCAAATATGCCTGCCTCTCCTGCTTCCCCTACCAACTTCTCCACCTTTTCTACATCTGACACACTGTGACAGCAAGATCAACGCCCCGTGTCTCTCCTCCTCCTCAGCTCAATGTAAAGACAATGATGATGAAGACCCTTATGATAATCCACTTCCACTTAATGACTAGTAATACATTTGTCTTCTTATAATTTTCTTAGAAACATTTTCTTTTCCCTAGCTTACTTTATTGTAAGAATGCAGTAAGATATATATATTATATACAGTATCATATAGAATGCAGTATGATATATAGAATCCTATATATCAGATCATATATATCATATACTTAATTCTATATATCATACTGTATTCTTACAATAAAGTAAGCTAGAGAAAAGAAAATGTTATACATATAACATTTTATATACATGTAATTTCATATATATGTAAGTGTTATATACTTATAACTCACAAAATATGTGTTAATTGTCTATTTATATGATTGGTAAGGCTTCCAGTCAACAGCAGGTTATGAGTAGTTAAGTTTTGGAGGAGTCAAATGTTATATGCAGAAGTTATATGCAAAAGTAATACGACCATGCAGGGATAGGCACCCCTAACCCTCACATTGTTCAAGGGCTCACTATATTTTCATATTTTTCAAACCATTTGCTGGGGTAGTATACCCAGTAGCAGGATTGCCGAAATATGGTTGTTCTACATTTATTTGTTCTCCATAGTAGCTGTATTAATTTACATTCCCACCTACAGTGTATGAGGTGTCCACCTTCTCCACATTTTCACTAACCTTCACTTCATTATTGGCTTTCTTTTGGATAAAAATGATTCTAACTGAAGTGAGATGATATCTCATCGTAATTTTAATTTTTATTTTTCTAATGTTTAACTATGTTGAGCATCTTTTCATATACCTGTTAACCATTGTATGTCTTCCTTTGAGAAATGTCTATTCAGATTTTTGCCCATTTTTAATTGGATTATTAGATTTTTTTATTGAGTTATATAAGTTCCTTATATATTCTGTTTGTTAACCGCCAGTCAGATGGGTAGTTTGCAAATATTTTCTCCCATTCGTGAATTGTCTCTTCACTTTGTTGATTCTTTCCTTTGCTTTGCAAAAGTTACTTAACTTTATGTGATCCTATGTTATCCTATTTGTTCATTTTTGCTTACGCTGCCTGTGCTTTTGAGGTATGACTCAAGAAATCTTTGCCCACAAAAATGTCCTGGAGAGTTTCTCAAAAAATTTCTTTAAGTAGTTTCATGGTTTTAAATCATAAATTTAAGTCTTTAATGCATTTTTATTTGATTTTTGCATATATTGAGATATGGGTTTATTGTCATTTTTTTCTGCATTTAGATATCCAGTTTTTCCAGAACATTTATTGAAGAAACTGTCTTTAATCCAATGTATGTTCTTGGCAATTTTATTGAAAATGATCTCACTGTAGATGTATGGATTTATCCCTGGGTTTTCTCTTCTGTTCCATTGGTCTATGTTTCTGTTTTCATGCCAGTACTGTGCTGTTTGGGCTACTATAGCTATGTAATATAATTTGAGGTCAGGTAACGTGATACCTCCAGTTTTGTTCTTTTTATTCAAGATGACTTTGGCTAGTCTGGGTCTTTTGTGGTTTCATATAAATTTTAGGGCTATATTTTCTATTTCTGTGAAGAATGTCCTTTGTATTTTGAAAGGGATTGCATTGAATCTATGTATCGCTTTGGGTAGTATGGACATTTTAACAGTATCTATTCTTCCAATTCATGAACATGGAAAATCTTTTCACTTTTTGTGTCCTCTTCACTTTTTCTCATAAATATTAATGTTCTTTAGTTTTTATTGTTATTTAGTTATTTTATTTTTAAAGTTTTGTAGTTATTTACTATTTTATTTAGTTTTTATCTAAACATAGATTTAGAGATCTTTCACTTCTTTTGTTAAGTTTATTCCTAGATATTTCATTTGTAGCAATTGTGAATGGAATTGCTTTCTTAATTTCTTTTCCAGATTGTTAACTGTGAACATGTAGAAATGCTACAGATTTTTGTATGTTGATTTCGTATCCTGCAACTTTACTAAGTTTATTAGCTCTAATAGTTTTTTGGTAGAGTCTTCAGGTTTTTGTAAATATAAGATTACATCATGTGTTAACAAAGATAGTTCAGCTTCTTCGGATCCATTTGAATGCCCTTTATATCTTTCTTTTATCTTATCTCTCCATCTAGGACTTCCAGTACTATGTTCAATAACTGTGGTGAAGGTAATTTTTAGATTAGCCTTTTTGAGGCTATTTTCTAGACCTTATAGGAATGCTTCATTTTAAAATTCTTTTTTATTTTTTTTTCTGCTCATTCAGCTTTCTCAAAACCACTATTTTGAATTCCTTGTCTGAAAGGTGACATATCTCTGTCACTCTGGGATTGGTTGCTGGTGCCTTTTTTAGTTCACTTGGGGAAAGTCATATTTTCTTGGATGTTCTTGATTCTTGTGGATGTTTGCCAGTGTCTGGGCATTAAAGAGTTAGGTATTTATTTTATTCTTTGCAATCTGGGCTTGTTTGTATCCTTTCTTTTTGAGAATGCTTTCCAGGTATTGAAAGGGAATTGAGTATTGTGATCTAAGTCTTTGGTCACTCTAGCTGTATCTGTACTAGAGGGCACCTCAAGCCTAGTAACACTGAGTCTTTTAGAACTGCAGATGTATCACCTTGGTTAACTTGGGTAATAACCAGAAAAATTCCCTCAAATACCTGGCAGTCTCTTATTGTCTTCCCTTAATTTCCCCCCCAAAATTGGATCTCTCTGTCTCTGTGTTGGAGAGTGATATTGTAATCACTCTCCTGATTTTGAGTTCGTAAGAAGACGTTTTCCTGTGTGGATAGCGTTCACTATCCTTCAATTTGGCGTTCCTGCAGGGAGATGATTGCTGGAGGGTTCTATCTGCCATCTTGCAACATCTTTCTTGGCCATTAGTTACAAGAGTAGGTTACAGTCTCTTTGCACATACAGTTAGGTTACAGTTTACTATGTATGGAGTAACCTTTAGACCTAAGTTATACAAAGGCAATTTTAGGCTAATCTTAATTTAATATTATTTCCTTTAAGGGAGAATGATAAAAAGAAAGTCTGACCACTAATCTCTGGACACTATTCTTTCAGGATGTAGTCTTTTGGAAAAAATAGGAACTTATTTAAGCAAAGCATAAAAGAAAGAAACACTTAGAAGAAGATAAAATTCTAAGGATATTGTAATATTTTAAAAATGTAATGAGGAAAGGTGGGAAGTTCAACAAGTATGGGGTTGACTAATCAACATGCCAAATGATGAAAAAGAATGATTATGGAGAAAATTTAGGCAATGAGGAGGATGCTGTTGAGTCTGGGAAGCAATTTCAATAGTTCAAGGGATTGGAGAAGAATCCAGACCAGAAAATAAGAAGATAATTGGTGGTGTACCAAAAAAAAAAAAAAAAAAAAAAAGAGGGTGATTGAAGGTAACATTTACTCTGAAAAGAATATTCAATTATAAGCATCATTTACATTAAAGTGTTGTATTTGCTGAATATACTAAAAAATTCTGATAAATATATGTGGAAAACTTCTTATTTTACAAAGCTTTATTAATCCCTGTAATCTATACAATGATAGTACAAAAATGGTTAATTTTCCTATGTCTACTTGATAAATATATTCAAGTGTTGGACATATTGCTCTTCATGCATTCAGTTAAAAACTTTAGGCGAATCCTTCCTTATTGTCCAGAGAATCTTAAATCTTTCTATTTGCTACTCTGTGTTCTACATCTACATTATCATAGATGACTATTAACCCTCTCATACAAAATCTATAGCTTGCAATTCTATAGTACAAAAGGGAATTTAGGGAAAATTTTTAACTGTGCTTATGGAATCTGAAATTCATCTGGTCATCCCCGTCTAGTTATGAATCATGTTCTTTCAACCTCAGCATTTAATATAGGAATAATAAGGGTCTCTAATCCCCAGGAGCTTTTTGCAAACTTTGTCTCAACAGTTAATACATTTTTAATAATCATTCTGCATTCTCAAGTTATATATTAAACAAAATTTTCTTCTCGTTTTCTTCATTTCTCCATTTTGAAAAATTCTGAACATCCTCTGAGCACATTTGCAATAATGAACACTTTTGAATATTTTATGTAATTAAAAATGGAAGATTTGTTGTGTATTTTATTTTTCCATGTCCATGCCAGAATATTAAACTCCTTTAAAAAAATCTCAGCTAGAAAGAAGTAACCTGCATTGAAGTTGCACAGAGAACTACAAAGAATGCCAGCTGAGGCACTGAAAAATACTCTAAGAAAGTCTAATAGTCTAATTAATTTAATTAGAAATGACAGTGGCAGGGCTATTTTCTCAAACTGAGAAATGTTGAGACAGTGCCTAAAAAAAAAAAGAAATAGAAATAGAAAAAGGAAAAGATCCATGACATGGACTTATGATCACCCATCACTTTTAGCCTTGTAATTATTGATTCCTTCTTTTACACTGGGGAGTGTACTGGAAATATGAGATATATTCTGGGCTTGAAATCTGCATTCTGTGACCAGAGAATTTATTTCTGATAAGTGGCTTGAACCAAGAGGCAAACATAACTTTACAGAATATTTTTTTGCTTGGCCTTCTAATCCAGCTTTCTATGTGCAGTGGCACACATATGTAGTCATAACTATTAGGGAGGCTGAGGTGGGAGGAGAATTAGGGAGGAGGATTGCTTGAGCCCAGGATTCAAGGCTGCAGTGAGCTATGATTGCACCACTGCACTCCAGCCTTGGCAACAAAGCAAGACTCTGTCTCTACAAAAAACAAAAACGTTAGCTGGGCATGGTATCATGTGCCTAGTTTAATTGCCTAGAAATTCCTTAGCCTGTTATTTAAGGATCTCCAACACATAGTTCCAGATGCTTTGGATGCTGAGACAGGAGGATCCTTTGAGCCCAGGAGTTGGAGGCTGCAGTGAGCTATGATAGTGCCACTGTACTCCAGCTTGGGTAATAGAGTGAGACCCTGTATTAGTTCATTCTCACATTACTATAAAGAAATACCTGAGGCTGAGTAATTCATATATATTAAAAAACAGGTTTAATTGGCTTATGGTTTCACAGGCTGTACGTAAAGCATGATGCTGGCATCTGCCTGGCTTCTAGAGGGGCCTCAGGAAACTTACAATCATGGCATAAGGTGAAGGGGGAGCAGGTATGTCACATGGCTTGAGCAGCAAAAGAGAGAGTGAAAGGGGAGGTGCTACGTACTTTTAAACAACCAGATCTCAGTCACTATCATGAGAACAGCACCCAGGTGATGGTGCTAAACCATTCATGATGGATTCACTCCCATGATCCAATCACCTCCCACCAGGCCCCATCTCTAAAACTGGGGATTAGAATTGAACATGAGATTTTGCATAGGAGCCTTTTGTAATCCTAGATTCTTGCATGTCACAGGGTGGGAAAGAGGGCTGCAGAAACACAACAATGATGAGTTTGGGGTTGGTTTGCCATCCTTGATTATCTTCAAAGAATACAGGGACATTTTTGTCACCAGGACAGTGGCAACATGGCATACTTGCTCTACTCTAATCACCTATGGAAATACTGTTTTTAAAACTGAATACCTAAAAGGAAGGAACGCAATTTTTAAATCCAAAAGGATGAATACCAAAAATATATACTTCCTGCTTTCTTGAATCATCACCTAAACCTCACTAATTATAATTAAAATAACTATAAGCATTTATTATAACTTCTGTCACCAATATTCACACACATCCCTCCTTGTCCTAAATATATTTTATTAAATTGCCTAGAAATTCCTTATCCTGTTATTTAAGGATCTCCAATACATAATATAAGCAGAGAATAGAAACATTAGTGGAAAGAATATCAGTTGAAAATATACTAATTGAAAATAAGAAAAATTTTAAAGTAAATATTCCAGCTGCTTTTTAAATTGTTCATTTTGTTATTCCATGAGAAACTACACCTTTTAAATATATTTGTGGCTTTTGTGAAATCTTTACAATTTGTATCCATTTATTGATTTTTTTGACAAACATTCATCCAGCACTTACTATTTACCAGGGACTGTACAGATAGAGCCCTGCTTTCATAGACACTTGGTAGAGGTTACAACGATTAATTTCTTGATCACATTAATATTCATATGCAGCTGTGACACTTGTCAAAATAAAGGAAATGCACAAATAACTTTTGCCTAATAGGATGGTCATACAAAAATTCCCTAAAATTAGAGAAAGAGTAGAAGCTAACCATTGAAAAACATGTATACATTTAGAAAACATCACATTTAAAAACTTGGCAGTTAAGGAACCTTTTTAAATAACTACGCCATTAATGAAGATCACAAGAATAGAGAGAAAGAAAAAACAAGTTATGGATGAGTTGACAAGATAGAAGAGGTAATCTTAATACTTCATATGTAATTGATACTTTTGTACTCACTATATTACTTTGCTCTTTAAAATTATTTTTTTCAAATTCAGGGGTGATATTTTGTCCATTTATATATGTGTCCTGTGAATAATTAAATATATGTATATATACATACACACATATGTATAAACACACATACATAAACTTTTAAGCAGCTTTTATGGAATATAATTAAAAACATTCCATTAATTTGTTTTATCAAAATTTGATGACATATTTCACATTCAGGAATTAAGCTGTAGTAAATGAAATTTGCAACCTACACTTAGATCCAGATTATGTTTTGCTTCAATAGAATAATGGTGTATAGAAGTACTATGGTAAGATTTCATTTGCCAACACAGTTGGATATTTTGTTATGATATAAGCTGAATCCACCAAAGATTTCAGCTGCTATACTCTATATTTTATCTATAATCAAACACACATTTCACTGTTACCTAAATGTCTATAAAGGTTGAAATAGACTTAACCCTTATAATCTCTTTCACTAGATAAATGCTTTCTATAACTCTGTTTCAGCATTGTGCAGATATACTGGATAAAAATTATTGGCAAATAGATTGACTTGTAAATTATTTTATGCTTGAGGCAAATTTGAAGTAAAATAATTTTAACCATTCAATAAATGTGCAATAGTTTATCTATTTGTAAATGTGTGCTTTTTTTGTATGTTTGACTTTTTTAGAGATTACAACTATTTTGGCTTCTCCCTCACCAGCTTTGTTCTTCATTATTCTCCAAAACCTATCAAATATCATCTGGACCATGGAGTCCTTTTCAAATACTACAATTGGAAATAATTTGCCTCTCTTTTAAACCCCACTACATGATAATTTCCATCATCGTACTTACTTTACTCCACTTTGTAATCTTTGTATTTATGCTTTACACATCATTAAAGAATAAGTCTCTGAAATTTTCAATGCTAATATTAAAAATGTCTAATAGAGTGTTTTGTGCCAAGTGTTGAATATATATTTATTAAAAAATATTTAACTGTAGTTTAAAACCCAATGTAGTATGTTTCCTTAAAGTACTTTTATACAAAAACAAATAAAATAGATATAAAAAATAAATAAATACATAACTAAAAATAAATAAAAATATAAACAATGCACTCTGAAGACACAAGAAAGTGAGAAATTACTTCTGAGTATTGACACAATAAAATATCAAATGGATAGAGGTTATAAAGCTATTTTATATTAGACAGATGTCATAAGAAAACATAAAGATAAAAACCCTATAATTCAGGGAAAGGAAAATGACAGCAGCCTTGATGAAACTGAAGCATGTATACTGAAGCAGAGTGAAAGACTGCTGGTGTTATGAGGCGTTTCATTCCTTCAATATGCGAAGTCCATTGTATTGATCATAGAGCACTATAGAGAGAATGCAGTATAATAACAGCATGGCTGGAGTTACAATTTTTAGCTCTGCCTAGCATGAGCCCAAATTAAATAGATTATTATGTGCTAGAAAATATCTTTTCTAAAGATTGCAATACGTATAAGCAAAAAGAAAAAAAAGGCTTCACCATTCTTGTAGTTGTAAGAGCTGCCAGAGATCTCATTGTGTTCTTGGGGGTAATTCTGTGTGTGTGTGTGTGTGCGTGTGTGTGTGTGTGTGCATGTGTGCGTGTGCGTGTGTATGTGTGTGCGCATTTGTGGTCAGATGAGATGTTTGAAAGAAAAGAAATGAAATTCACAAAATGTAGAAACATACTGTGCTTATATCTAACACATTTATACATGCCATCTTTTAAAACTGATTATATATTCTTCTTTTATACTAATATACTTCATTTTCTGGGTAATATTTTGTTGAAGAATGAAAAAATAAAATGATAACAAGTGCTTAGTTTATAACGTATCTGAACTTCCTAAGTTCTCACTAGAGAAAGGTAATGTTAATGAAACCATTTACTGAATAACTTTAAGAGATCAAATATGGTTAAGAAACAAAAAGTACCAAGCACACACAGTAAATTTCAACCTTCTAAATATATGAGATAATTTATGTAGTTAAAGAAGTGACTGTAAACCACTTTGGAAACTTCAGAGGTTATTGAACCAGGACAAGTGATGTGGTGAGTGAAGCAAAGATGACTTGAGTTTTGAAGGCTAAGAGATAAGTAAGTTATCAATAATGAATCAAGAGAGGTGCCAGCAAATTTGAAGAGTTACTGTGGTTAAGTCAGATGCTATTGGAATCCATCAAAAACCAATCCAGTGGAACCATGTCAGAGCACTACTAGCCTTGTGAAGTGAGTGCCTCTCTTTACTGCCAAATTTGTCATGTTAACTAATCAAGTTTTAAAGCACCGTGTCTATCTAATGAATAAAGATTACTACAACTGGCAAGTGACTTTTAAGCATTTTAAGAACACCATCATAAGCCACCGAATCATAAATTAATATATAAGGAATTTTGGTAGTTAGTATATATAGCTTTCAGTTAAGCAATTTCACCCTAGGAGTTTTTAAATTGGGAATTAACATTTCAATAAATTGCAAGGATACAGTATTCTAAATAATTTGTATCAACACACTTTAAGTTTCACCCTAATTGCATTGACTCCATTTGCTTTCAGATTTAGGAATCTTGCTGGCCAAAATCATTTAAAGGGAAACTTTTAAAATTTTAATGCAATGTTTCTCAAATTGGGGTTCATAAACCCCTGAAAACCTATCAATATAGTTTTGGAAGTTTATAATTTCTCACATTTGAGAAACTACCAGTTGGGCCAATTTAAAGTAATGGTACAGAATCCACTATAGCGATACAGAACTTGACTGGTACTTTAAGAATAATTATTAACAGTTATCTGTGGGTGGGTCTGTTCTGTGAAAACATTCATAGTCACCTCTAACAGAATCAAGCTTTGCCAAGTGTAAGGAAATTTCTTCATTGACCTTAAAGTGGATGCTGAAAACACAGCAATAGGAAACCTGGCTAGAATTTAAGCACATATGACAATTCTTTGCAGGAATAAGGCCATATTCATTGTGAAATGTGCCCATTTTTCTATGCTAATCCCTTAAACTTTTTTTTTTCAGTATCCTGGCCTCCAAGCTTTCCTTCTAACTGGCCAATTCTTCTACCTGTTTAATAATAAAAAACATAAAAACTTCCCCCTCTTCCAGGAAGCATACACTAACAAAACCAAAACCATCATTATAAAGTGATTGCTTTATGCATTTTAATTTAAATATATATAAATTTTAATTTAGATACATGTATATAATATGCATAACAATGGATCCACAAAGGGAGAGAGAGAATAGTGCTGTATAAGACTACATTAAATTAGTAAGCATCTGAAGTAGATTATGATAAGTTCTATGATATATTCTGACATGTTAACTCTTAGAGCAATCACTAAGGAAATAATACAAATATATAGTAAAAAAAATTACATTAAAACATTTATTATAAAATATTCACTTAGTGGAAAAGTAAGGAAAATAAATGAACAAAACAAGGCAGGATGTTCATGGAAACAAAAAGCAAAATGTCAGACATAAATTCAACTCTCAATAATAACATTAAATATAAATATGGATATGAATTAAAGATACAGTCAAAAGGCAGCATAACATTATATGAATATTATTATATGACATAGTAATTTTTAAAAGACAAATATATGCTGTTTACATGATGCACACTTTAGTTTCAAATACACAATTAGATCCAACTAACAGAATGGAGAATTTATACAAACAGCAACCGTAAGAAAGTTGGAATAGCTATACAATATCAGAAAAAAATCAATTTCAAAGTAAGAAAAAATGTTACTAGAGATAAGGAGGAACAAATTATAACTATAAAATAGTCAATTAACTAGGAATGCATAGCAATCATAAAGATATATAAACTTATCAATATAGTGCCAAAATACATGAAGCAAAAACTGACAGAAATGAAAAAAAGACAACTCAGCAATAAGAGTTGCACACTTAAATAGTCCACTTTCAATGATAGATGAAATACTAGAGAGAAAACCAAACAAGAAAATAGAAGACATGACCTGCCCTGTAAACCAACCAGAACTACCAGACATTCATAGAACAGTCCACCCAACAAGAGTTCCATGTGGACTATTATTCTTCTCATTTTCACATAGACCATTATTCATGTTAGACCATATATTATTAATAGAAAATAAAACAAAGAATATTGCCTGACCACAATGAAATGATATGAGAAATCTACAACAAAAAGTAATTTGAAAAATTCACAAATATTTAAAAATATGTTATTATACAGGAGTGTATTTTTTTATATTCATATATATATATGAATTCACATTCACAAATACATATATTCACTCACCCCTTCCTTAGGACCTGTTCAGAACTAGGAGCTAGGCCGATGTTTGGTGACTCTGTTAAGGCTTCCCAGCTTCCTCTGTCTTCCACCTCAGTGTCTGCATCATCTCTCCCTTGACTTTCAGTGTTTTCTCACAAAATCTGTTCAAAGTTCATGCTTTACTTAGTATTTTGGTTTCTCTTTGTGGGACAAGAATTTCCCAGCCTCAGATGTGTCCTAGAAATATATATATATATATAAATATTTTATATTTATATATATATTTCTAATTTTTCTATAGAAATATAGAATATATTATTTATGTATTTGTACGTATATGAAAATAAAATCATACACTACTAAATAATCAAGAGATAAAAAATTAAAAATCACAAGGGGCATAAAAATATGCTTAGATTTGAAAGAAAGTGAAAACATAGTGTACCAAAGCATATAAGAGGCAGCTAGAGCAATGCTTATATGGAAATTTATAGCATATGTAAATATACTTATTTACCTTATAATAAACAAGTACATTTTTAAAATATTTCTCATCAATAATCTAACCTCTCATCTTAAAAAATTAGAAAAGGAAGAACAAAGTAAACACAAGTAAAACAGAAGGAAGAAAATAATATTGATGTGAGAAAAAATTACAATAGAAAATTAAAAAATAGACAACATAAATACAACCAAAATTTGGTTTATGAAAAGATCATCAACATTAATAAATTTTTAACTAGATTAACCAACAAAAATAGAGAAAAGTTTATACTGATAATATCAGAAATAAAAGAAGGTGATTTCTCTTGATCTTACAGAAACAAAAAGGTATTGTAAAGGACCTACAATGAACAACTGTATGTCAAAAAAGTAGACAACTGGTGGGGCGAGGTGGCTCACACCTGAAATCCTAGCACTTTGGGAGGCCGAGGCAGGTGGATCACGAGGTCAGGAGTTCAAGACCAGCCTGGCCAATATGGTGAAACCCCGTCTCTACTAAAAATACAAAACTTAGCCGGGCATAGTGGCAGGCGCCTGTTATCCCACCTACTTGGGAAGTGAGGCAGAGAATTGCTTGAACCCAGGAGGCGGAGGTAGCAGTGAGCAGAGATTGTGCCACTGCATTCCAACCTGGGTGACAGAGCGAGACTCATCTCATTTTATATTTGGAGCTAATGTGACCATTCTTCAAGAATTTTCATTAAAAAATATATTTTCCCAACTAAGGAATATTTACAAACATTGAAACTTCTTGCTCTTGAACCACTAATGCCACATCTTCATCCTGAATGAGAGTTATCAGTGCCCAGGAGTTTCTGAATAATATCTCTGCCTCGATTTTTCAACATTTCAGTGATCCATATCTCTCTCAAACCCTTTTTTGGAGTAAAATAGTTCCATATGCTGCTCTGCATATGTGAATTCACTGAACATCTACTATGCAATATAATCAAGTTTTCTTTGAGTGGATGGCTGATGATTTTTATTTTCATTTTTAACAAATGCTAAGAGCTATCTTAAGAAGATACCATATAAGTAGGCAGAGATCAGCATCTGTTTTTATTTCAGCTTCACAAATAAGTCTAATTTATGGCAATAAATAATAGCAATTTATGAAGAATTATTTTAATCTACCTCATGATAACAACAGACTGCGTGCTTTACCTCAGACTAAAGAAAAACATGAGGACTTAAAATAATTGTTAATAGAAATGGTTACTCATGTAAATATAGATTACTTGATTACAAATCCATTCCTGATACTAGGAAGCTGGTGAATATTAACACATCTCTGATGAAAGATTAAGCGCAACATTTCCATTTTTTCTGTTTCATCTTATGTACAACATGTAGTGCTTCACGGAAGTAGGAAGCTTGTGTAGCCAATGTCATTTATAATACATGCTGCTTAAGGGCTTCAAGGTGCATGTAACTATGTTAAAGTTGGTAGATACCGAAATGTGATTTAGTTAATGTGATTTATCTTCATTATAATTTTAGGAGAAAGAAAAACCTTTCTCTTTCTTTCACAGGCATTTAAAGGTATTTAAATGTATATTCTAATCAAAACTGAATACTGGCTTAATTTTAATAAAATTTTCACCAGAGAGGTTGGAATTAATTTATATGGATATATAACTATAAATGCATATGTATATATAATTTGATATTATATATTTATATACATATTATAGATTTATATTTATTTTATATTACTTCTATTACATATTTCACAAATATATTACTTCTATTATATATAATTTCACAGATTATATAAAACATATAATTTCAGAGATATATATAATATATATAATATATATATACACACACACAATCTTCTTTGTGAAATTCTCTCAATACCTATTCAGATTGGGACTATAGTATTAAATGTAAGATATTATAAGAATATGAATATTATGAATAAAAAATCAAATAACATAGTGCCTTAGTTTCAGTATGATAAGCAGTTATTGTCTAGACGCTATATAGAAAAAGCTGGTTTATAAATAGAGACATAAAAATATGATACATTACCTGTTGTTTATTAAAGATATTGGGGTGATACAATATGAAATGTTATTGGAAATGTGTGGAAATTGGAAAGTGGGCCTCAAATTTTAACTCTCAACTTATTATTTAGTATAGCACTCTTCAGTAAGAAAACTTAAATTGTTTTTAAGTCCACAGTTTGTTAAAAGCCTCTCATTC
Organism: Pan troglodytes; assembly: GCF_028858775.2. NCBI lineage: Eukaryota > Metazoa > Chordata > Mammalia > Primates > Hominidae > Pan > Pan troglodytes. The sequence goes on from NC_072410.2 coordinate 39,832,427, forward strand.
CTGTACATGTCATTGTACTAAATGTCTTCTACATCTGTGAAATGAATGGTTTGAATAAGATGGTCTTTAATATGCTCTAGTAAAATATCCTTCAAACTGTGACAAATGTAGATTCTGCTGGTTCTTTTTCTAATTATCTATTTTAGTTTTCTCTAATTGCTGGTCCAGATTAGATTGCATATGACACCTATTCTCTTAACTTTAGCTTGTGCAGTTTTAAGATACTGTGATTTATTGTTAATGGCATACATTTGTGTGGGACACTGTTGTGTATTGTTGTTGAAATAACAACTATACATTTTTGGTACTCTCATGCTCATGTGAAATGAAAAATGATCTCATTTGTTTAGATTAAAGTATTCATCTCATCTTGTACTCAAAAAAATAGAAAAATAAACAGTTTGGTATTTATAACACCTCTCTACTCTGCCTTAATAAATTCCTCCTGACATATGAAGGAATTCTATTCCCCCATTGTATTCATTAATCTCTAATTTGGCAATGAGTTTTCTTTGTCTCAGTGTTGGTGATTCGCTTTCATGAATAAACGTTTTCATTGCCATTCAGATATTTGGGGAGGTGAGTATGATACTTATTTGCAAAAGACATTTTCTTAAAAGGTTAAAACAACTCTCTTTCAAAAACTTTTTAAATTTTTTTTACTATTTAATAAGAGAACACAGTATCATCCTGTTTTAAATAATTTCTACTGAAACCAATTTCTATTGTTTTCTTATTCATTTCACTTTTAGCAGTATAATCATTTCAAGCAATAGTGAGGGCAATGGGATAATAGTTGACACAAACAGCCTGGCAATAGAGTGAATATTTTCAGTCTTATTCAGGCAGCTCAGAGGATAAGACATTAGTCTAACGGATAATGCAGTCAAGGTTAGGTTTTCCATAAATTTTCAGACTTGATTAACTTTTACCTAACCTGTGATAGGAAATTTACTACTCATTAGATATCAGTGAATAAAAGATTGGATATTTAAGCAAACATATTTGAGTACAAAATCTTCAGAGTGTGACTCAGAGCACATAAACATGGAACGCTAGGTCAGAAGCTCATAACACTTTTAATGAGAAAAATATATTTTTTTAATATTCGTAGGACTTCTATGGAGTTAGGGTTGGAAAAACATGGCATAAAATGTGCTCTTGTCTGTCCATTGGGAAGTGCTAACCATATGCAAAGAAAATAAAGCCATCTCTGTGAAATAACTCCTATGATGACAGAAAAATCTATCTTATGACATGGAGCTGGTTGGTTGTTATCCATGCAAGTACACTAGGCAGAAAGGATGAATCCAACACCTGTAAGTGCTGGCTAAGATAAGGGGATGATAATGATTCAAAGCTAGAAATTACAACCTGAAATCTTACCCACTTACCCCAGTTACTTGGGTACTGAACTGAGGCTTCTTTCAAAGACAGAAGGAGAGGGGTAGTGTGTGCTTCCAGTATTCTTGCCCAGGTGCCTGATTCTTTATCGCTGTACACTGAGAGCTGAAGGAAACAGCATAGTCAGACACAAGAAGGAGCAATAGACTACAGGGTACAGAACAACAAAGAAAAGAAAACTGGATGCCTAGGACAGCTAAGAATAAAGGCAGAGATTTCTAGCTAGGCTAGTAAGACTTTCTCAACCTAAGGCACTATGGAGAGGTGGCTATTTCTTAGGATGTATCAATACCAGCACAAAGCTACAAGAAATACAAATTTTCTTTTTTAAATGACACAATTAAATGAAGGAAATAAATTCCCAGTAACTGATCCTAAATAAATTAAGGGCTATGAATTGCCTAAGAAGAATTATCTTAAAGAAACTCCGTGAGTTAACAAGAGAACACAGATAGGAAACTAAATAAAATCAGACAATGCCATAAGAACAAAATATGAATATCAACAGAAGGAAGAACAATTAAAGAAAACAAAATTATAGTGCTGAAGGATATAATAACTGAATTGAAATATCTACTAGAAGTGTTCAATAGCAGATCTAAGTAAAGAAAGAATCAGTGAACTCAAAAATAGGTCATTTGAAATTATTCAGTCAGAAGAGCAAGAAAAAAAAAGAAAGAAAAAAAAATCAAAGGACATACAGAACTCTAGCAAGTAAACCAATATACACATAATGAAGTTCCAGGAAGAAGTAAGAGAGAAAGTAGTAGAAAACTTATTTTTAAAAAGTAATGACTGAAAAACTCCCAAATCTGAGCAAGGAAATGGACATTTAGATTCATGAAGCACAAAGTTTCCCAAGTAAAACTGGGACAAAGTGTAATCAAATTGTCAAAAGTCAAAGACAATTAATTTTTAAAGTAGCAAAAGAAAAGCAACTGCTTACATGCAAACCTGTGCCTAATAAGACTATCAGTTTGAAACTCTGCAGGGCAGAAATAAGTGGAAAGATAATACGTAAGTACTGAAAGACAAAATGTCAGCCAACAATACTATTCCTGACAAAATTGTCCTTTAGAAAGAGGGAGAGATAAAAACTTCCCAGACAAACAAAAGCCGAGGTAGTTCACCTAAAACATGCCTTACAAATCAGTTCTTCAAGTTGAAATGAAAGGATACTAAACAGCAACACAGAAGCATAGGAAAGTATAAAACTTCTGTCAAGATAAATTTATTTAAAAAAATATTTCAGAACACTGAAATACTGCAATGATGGCATGCAAATCACTTTTAATTCCAGTATAAAAATTAAAAGAAAAATGTTTAAAAACAAAAGTATTGAGAATAATTATAACTACAAAAATTATTAATAGTGTGCAGTAAAAAAAGAAGTAAACTCCGTGATCAATAAGATGAAAGTGGGAGAGGAAAAGTAAACATGTAAAATTTTCACATGTGATTGAACTTGTTATCAGCTTGTGATGGTTAATATTGAGTGTCAACTTGATTAGATTGAAGGATGCAAAGTTTGATCCGTGGTGTGTCTGTGAAGGTGTTGCCAAAGGATATTAACATTTGAGTCACTGGACAAACTGGGAAAAGCAGAACCACCCTTATCTGGGTGGGCACAATCTAATCAGCTGCCAGTGCAGCCAGAATAAAAAGTATGCAGAAGAATGGGGAAAAAAAAAAAAGTTTTGTTTATTCTCTTTTTTGTTTTTCCCTCACTTTTGTCTGACTGAGTTAGTTTGGAGAACCAGTCTTCAAGCTCTGAGATTCTTTCCCCAGCTTGGTGTATTCTGCTGTTAATACTTGTGATTGTATTATGATATTTTTGTAGTGTGTTTTTCAGCTCTGTCAGATCAGTTTGTTTCTTTCTTATAATGGCAATTTTATCTTTAAGCTCCTGTATCGTTTTATTGAAATGCTTAGATTCCCTGGATTGGGTTTCAACTTTGTCCTGAATTTTGATGATCTTTGTCGCTATCCATATTCTGAATTATATGCCTTTCATTTCAGCCATTCCAGTCTGGTTAAAAACTCTTTCAAGGGAACTAGTGTAGTCATTTGTATGAAAAAAAAAAGACACTCTGACTTTTTGAGTTGCTAGAGTTCTTGCACTGGTTCTTTCTCATCTTTGTGGGCTGATGTTCCTTTTAATGTAATAATTTGAGTGGTTAGTTGGCCTTTTTTCTAGATGTTTTCAGAGGGCTGAGGCTTTGTGCAGGGTCTTTATTTGTAGCTGAATTCTTGTCCTTGGTTTCACAGGGGGTAATATTAGCAAAGAATATTAGGTTATGACGTTTGGGCTGTGATCTACTAGACGGTGCTTAAGCATAATGGTCAGTAGGTAGGCTCTTGCTCAGCCACTTGGCTCCACTGTATTTCCTCACAAATGCACCCATGCTACCCCTTAGCGCTCTGAAAGTGTGGACTCCTCTCCCCCTTAAGTGCTGGCTGCAAGTGTCAGCTAGCAAATTCCAGGCTACACACCATAGCCCTGGGGTGAGCTCAGGCTTCATGTTCCCTCCCCAGCTTGGAGGCAACGGAGGAAGTATCCTTGGCAGTGGCTGTGGCAGAGGATCTTTCACTCGTCTCTTGGGGCTTCAACACAAAGAAATACAGAGCCACCACCACTTGGTGCATTTGGACTGGGATGGGGCAGCTCTGTTGTGGGCCCAAGCCAGGAGTGCTCATCACTCCATAGTGATGAGCAGTGGGGAGCAGGAGGCTCACAGGGAAAATAGACTGGCCTCATTTCCTTAGTGTGTGGTTGTGGCTTTCTAGAGTTAGCAGGAAAGCTAACAAGGTCTTTGCTCCTTCCTTAGCTCAAGGGAAGCAAGGGAAGTACCACTTCAGTGGCAGTGGCAGAGGGGCTTTTATTGCCTCTAAAAGCAATTACAGAACTGCTGCTCCTAGGAATGTTCAGCCAGGGTTGCAGTGTCTGTTGCTGGCCCAAGTAGGGGGCCTCGTGGGTGAAAATTGCAGAGTTGAGGGCTCACAGGGAGGACAGACTGTGCTCCTCTCCTTAGGGTGACTACGGAATACTGCAAGCACGAGTAAATCCCATGGGCTCTTTGTTCCTTCCTTAGTCTCAAGGCAACACGGTCAAAGCCACTGCAGTGGCAGAGGTTAGCTCTGGGGACTTCACCTCAGGGAAGCCCAAAACCACTACCAGTGGGAATGCTCAGCCTGGGGTATAGTGGCTGCTCTGTGGTCCTGAGCCAGGGGCCCTGCCTGGTGAAGACTGGAGATTGGGGTTTCACCGGGAAGAGAGATGGAACTTTTCTTCATATGGTAGCTGCAGCATGCTGGAGGTGCCAATGTAGTGACCGGGCCCTTCGTTCCTTCCCCATTTCAAGGGCGGTAAGGGTAGTACTGGAGCTACAATGGCAGAGTTGCTGTGGATTCTCTTTGGGATTTCCTCCCCAGAGAAACTCAGACCTGCCACCAACTGAAGTGTTCAGGCAGGGACAGGGTGGTTGTGTTGAGATCCCAGGTCAGGAGGCCCTTCTCAGTGAAAAATAGTGACGCAGGGACCTACAAAGAAAATGGTCTGGCTGCTTTTCTGTAAGGCAGCTACTCTGTGCTGGGGGCCTGTATTAGTCCCTAATCACTGCACTCCCTCCCGAGCCTGAGGGCAGCAGGAGCAGCAGCTGCAGAGCAGCAAAAAGTGGTGGCCTGCCTGCTACCTCTGGGTGCTCTGTTCCAGGGTAATTCTAGAGCTACAACTGACTAGAGAGCCCAGGCAGGGTTCGCTGCAGTCCCAGGTCAGGAGGCCCTGCCCTGTGAGGAGTAGCGAGAATGGGGACCTGCGTGGTAAACAGTCTGGCCACTTTTCTGTAAGACAGCTGCACTGTGCTGGGGCCCATTGATGTTTTTAAAGAAGGTTCAATAGTAGGATTTCCGCACTGCAAATTGTATGAGATTTTATGAATTGTGAGGTAGCTCAAGGATCTGGGATTTAATGGTTTTTTGAAGTATTTTCAGGTGTTGAAGATATACACAATATATTTTTCTCTAAGGAAAAGGCATTCTATTTGCAACTCTGTGATGTTGTCAGGAGAAACACTCACACACACACACACACACACACACACACACACACATTCAGTACAATAAATCTTTGAACTGCAATCTCTTTGATTCCACAGTTATGAATGTGACTGAAAGAAAGAAGGTTTGCTACTGGATTGACTGAGGTAGAAATGCATGATACCATTCATTTCCCGAGAGCAGCATGAGAGGAGTAAGGACTGGGTGATGAGGGCAGTGCAAGACAGAAATGGAAGATGAGAATCACTGAGAAATGTGGGCTCTATAAAGGCATACTGTCTGTGAAACTCATTCATATCCTGCAGGAGTTGTTAAAAGGGAGTTTACCTAGATGAAAATGGCAGGGACAACATGGGAACGGGTTGGATTCTGCCAAATCTGAATAGAAATTAATTCCTTTTGGTTGAAGGTATTTAAAAGTATGTGGGCATTTTTCAATGGAAAATTGTATAGACATATTTAAAGTGAGTTAATCACTATAAAATACAGTCAGTACTGAAGTTCAGAAATGAAAGGAACTGACAAGAGCGGATTCCCATATTTAAATCCAATTTCTATTATTCATATAGAATCAGATTAAACACATGACCATCAATATACAGAGAGCTCTTGATTGTAACAATTACCCTAATGATGAGAGGAAAGAGACTAGATAAATAAAAACCACAGCTTATACTCATATTTAATAATTAATTCAAATAATGGATCTGAAAAAATCTTTAAGAAATGTTAAATAAAAATAATAAATATTATATTTCTATTTCATATTCTAATTCTATAGTCTTCCAGATGGAAATAATAATGGAATCCCTAATCCTACTCCCCAGGGGAATTTATTTAAAAACAAAACACACACACAAGTGCTTGAATGACACCTTTTGGTTCATATTGATAACACCAGCTAACATTGAATGATAAGATGCCAAATTAAATTTTGTAGAAGATATTCAGGTATCCTGAAGCAAAATTTGCTATTGATTTTTTCTACATTTTTTCTTCCATTTTTTTCCAGGGCATTTCCAATTCTCCCCTCTACATAGTTTAAATTTCTTTTTCTGCTAAATATTGCTAAATTGACAACAAATAAATGTAATTGGTTGAAGATGAAAATTTTATCATTGTCATGAAAATTTGAATGTGTATATGGACTTCATAAAAAACAAATAAAATTCCACATTTTAATAGTAATATTTCAAGTACACAAGTTGAAAATTTTTAGTAAGATATTTTCCTCGTGCCTTTCGAATCATACCAGTTAGGTATAGCCTCACACACAGCTGTATCTTCTACAAATTAAGGCATATGGCTTGCAAGCTTCAATAATGGTTTTGAAGAGTCATTCTTTTCCTTTTTTTTCTCTTCTTAAAACTTGAAAGCACATAGCTACCCCACGTTTATTCACCAAGTTATTTCAGCCTGGGAAACCATTTTAAGCACTAGAAATAGGTACATAAATGACATGTTAAATTTTCATCAGCAAGTCAGTGAAATGTTTTCCTTTTTGACACATCATAGTGTGTAATGAAACATAATGGTGTGAAACTGCTAACTTGAAAGAAATTGCATGTGGCCTGCCTAGAATGGGAAAAGAAGTCAGTTTAAATATATATGAATCATAGTTAAAAGGATAATGATATGTTTGGGTATTGTTTTAATAGAATGATTCACATCTACTTTTATATCTTTGATACTTTTGATTTTTAAGTATGTATTCTTATTCTCAATAAAAATCCCCATTTTGATTTTTATTATGGGCAAAATAAATGTTTTTCAGTTGATAAGTTGAATGCAGTTTGAACAATGATTTTGAGCAGTTGTCAGTAAAAATAACAACAATAAATCTCTACTTTGCCATAAATTCAACTGGATGCTTTGCATATTTTGTATCATTTAATTTCCAAAAGTATAAGCCTGCCTACTATTACTATCCTCATTTTCTCAATAAAGAAACTGAGGTTTTAAAGAAGTTAAGTGTTTTGCTAAGGGAACCTGGTGGTTACTAAGCTAGAATTCAACATGCTTCTGTCTACCTACAGAGATCACACTCTTCGTCCCAACAGTGACTAATTATAAAAGTTCCTTAAAATTAATTATAAATAGTAAAAATAAAATTGCCACAAGAGTAATACCCCCTATATTGTCTGTTGTTGTTGTTGTTTTTGGTATGGGGGGATTCAGCAGAGAGAAATAACCTTTTTTTGGGCAAAGCCGTATGGAAGATGTGGCATTTCAACCGAGAATTGTAGGATAGCTGTAATTTGGCTAGCGAAAGGAGGATGAGAAAGAAATGGGCGAGCACCCTAGAGAAATAAGTAGGTGGCAGGACCACAGATCAGGAGCATTCTGCAATTTCCTAAGTAGGCAGAAACTCTTTTTTTCATTTTTGTAGACTAATGACATTAATGCAGCTTTCCGAGCCTGAAGTGTGAATTGTTTCTTTCGCACATTCTGAACAGGCTCTCTCAGACCCTGAACTTCTTTATTTCAGTAACAAATACAGTTTACAATGTTCCTCAATCGCTGTTTAGCCTGAGCATGAGCAGTTTCTATTCTCCTGAGAGTCATCAGAGCCAGGCTCTTGAATATTGGTTCATTGTAACTATGGGTTTTGCCAACTGACTGTGTATTCAGAGCTGTACTGGGGATTCTTTATAACAAAATATTAAGTTAAACTGGAGGTTTTGTCAACTTGCTTCTGGTTTTGAGCTCAGCTTTTGAGCATCAGAGTGTAATTAATCCTGGAAGACATCAGAACATATTGCTCAGAATCACATTGTCCTAAAAGGAATCTCTGAGGCCTTTCCAAAAGTGATTGTCTATGGCAGCCTCATTCTAACCAAGCCTGAAGTCTAAAATCATGAATGTGGTTTCAACCCAAACCTGAAAGCTGCTGCCATCTGTTCACGTGTTCCTTATGTTCATCTGGTGGAGTCTATTTTTATAGAAGTTGCCATCAGGTAATCTGGAAACTACTTAACAGGCATCAATCCTCCAAAATGCATAGCATGGTCCATAAGAATGGACATGATAAAAAGTATATTTTGTTTTAAAGAATACCCAATTTCCTCTTTACCGACCTGGTTATATATGTGAGTTAATCATCTAAAATTAAATATCAGATGTTGATCAATTAATAAATACCCAAATTTTTGTTTTTGTCTTTTCCAAAATTGTTAATTATTTTATTCTACCTATAATATTTTTTATGTAGAATCTCAAGTCAAGCAGATTGTGTAAAGTGGTTCTGTATATTAAGGTTGGACATAAATAAATTTTGTCTTTAAGCTGAACATTTTCAGTAGGGTGGAGCACCAGAATAATAAAATATTTATAATGTTAAACATCATTTGATCAACCTCTTTGCCAATATCCTCCAGTACTTTTTTGCTCTCTCAACCCAGCACTTTAAAAATCTCCAGGTCTATGTTTCATCAATGCTGAGTTCAGATTGAGTCCTATTTTCTCTCTTTTATTGTAATATTCTTGAATAAAGACTTTCTTGCCTGTTTAATTTACTCCAGTGCAATTTCTGCTGTGACAGAACTAAACTAATAACAAGAGAAATCAACTAATTTTTACAAAGCTGTACAACTAGAAAGTGAAAGAGTCCAGGTCCATCTATGATCTGAGTCCTAAAAATTCTATCGTTTTAGTTTTTCTTTTTAATTTTTTAATTAATCAAGGAAGTCACAAATGTATTCTTAGAAGTCTGTCTTTTCTATTAGTAAAAAGTAATAACAATTATACTAATAATTTATTTAAAATAACATTAATTTTATGAATGATAAAACTCTCAACATATTTTGAATCATCATCTGGGTGACCACTTGGTAACCGTGGTACAATTCTTTTTCCTTTTTTAGTTTATCATAAAGATGTCAGGAGTAATCAGGAAGGGAACATTAACATGTAACATTAACATGTAAATGATGCATTCACATCGAAGGGAGATGAAAGGATAATTTGGTGCACAGCATAAACTGAAGTTTTTTATTACCCTGTAGAGCTAAACAGTAGAAGCAGAGCATCACATAGCGCAAGTTTGAGGCTCATCAAATTCCCAAAAAAAGTCACTGCCATTTAAATAACATTAAACACAACTAAAGTAGAAAATGAATGTCACTAATTCAAAATTATTGATTCCGTAGTATTGTTTGTATATAAATTAAATGGGGGTATATGTAAAAAATAGAAATAATAATAATTTATATTGAAATTTGTATTTTTATGTGTTTAAACAAGTTCTGATTTTAAAAAAAAGATGTAGGTCAAACTTGCCATTTCAGTTTAAAGAAAAAACAGTGCATTTACTCAAGCCAGAGAATATTATAATAAGGAACACAGGAAAGGGCAAATTTCCCCTTGGAAGAAGAATAAAAGTAGAAAAATCATTATGGTGAACATTTCTGCTTTATGGTTTGCTAAATAAAAAATTGCAATAATAAATAGACTACAAGTTTTAGAAAATATATTGCAAGTTTAATTTTATCTGAAAATAAAAATAAATAAGGGAAAAAGGGAAGGAAGGAAGGAAGAGAGGGAGGGAGGGAAAGGAAAGGGGGGGAGGGAAGGGAAAGGAGAGAGGGAGGGAAGGAAAGAAGGAAGGAGGGAAGGAAGGAAAGGGAAAGGAGAGAGAGAGGAAGGGAGGAAGGAAGGAAGGAAAGAAGGAAGGAAGGAAGGAAAATGCACAGATAACAAAGGAAGAAAGTGATGGTATAAACATTCCACTGGATCTGATATACTGAATTATGCCTTTACCAAATTTTTATTTTTTTATTTACAAATTTTTGCTTTATTTAGAACTAATTCAGATTGTTGTTGAAATAAACTATAATAATATAATAATAAGATTTATTCTATCCACTAAAATTAATTTGCAAATGAAATAAAGTATGAACAATCCTAAAACAGATGCACCAAAAGCTGATTTTTATCCTTCTCCTTATACAGTAGCACACAACTTACATTTAGTCTCCCAATACACAGTTTTTGATGAATTCTACCTTGATCTAATTATTTAATGTGAAGAAATATCACATTATGTAAATTCTGTTTTGCTGCCCTCAATTGTTTTCAAAATACAAAGATTATTAGATCAAATTAAATTTTTTTTACAATTTACATATAGGCTATAAAGTATCATAAGAAAAGTTGAGAAATGAAAATTTTATATCAATCATCTCATGCTCTATAATGGCATATTTAGATATATGCATAGAGACAAATATATGCCCATGTATATGACTAAAGCTGTGTATGTGTTTATACACATTTTAAAATAGATTTTTCTCCATTGAATTGACTCATTGTATATCAATTTTTATTTTTTATAATTGCATCTCATGTCATTAATTGCAAACTTTAGTACAAAGTAAGAGCAATCTATCTCCAATGACCCCTCCCAAGCCAATATCCAAGCTTCAAGGTGATAAAACAGAAAAACAGAGTAAAAAGAAACATCTTCAACCTAGCATCTTACTCTACCAAAGCTTTCACTGGTGAGTAACAGCATTTAAAATTATAATTTTTTTCATATCAGTAAAGGATATTTACTGATCTCACAATCCTTTTTATATTGATCTACTTAGGTTTTGTTAAGACATGAGTTTAAGTAGTTTCTAGAGTAGTATGTTGAAAGACTAAAATAAACATACATAGCACTGTCGTTTCATTTTCATTAGAAAATAATTATCCACAGTTGCCTGTGCTTCCTTTAGTCACCCTAACACCCATTTATGTACAAATATGTACATTACATATTTGTTTTGTTAGGTATAATAGTGATATTATGACTGTATTTATTGATCTGTGATGTTCCTTTCACTTAACACTACATTTCTGAAATCTTCATAAGCACTTTTTTTTTTTTTTTTTTTTTTGGAGACAGGGTCTCACTCTGCAATCCAGGCTGGAGTGCAATGACTTGATCTGGGCTCACAGCAACCTCCATCTCCCAGGCTCAAGTGATCCTCCCAACTCAGCCTTCTGAGTAGCTGGGACCACATGCCTGTGCCACCATGTCTGTCTAATTGCTTTGTATTTTTAGTACAGACAAGGTCTCACTATGTTGCCCAGGCTGGTCACAAACTCCTGGACTCAACTGATCTGCCAAACTCAGCATCCTAAATGCTGGGATTGCAGGCGTGAGACAACGCACCCAGCCATAAGCACATTTTTTAAAGGCTTCAATTTTTAAAATATGGTTCTATAGTCTCATTTTTTTACTGTGGATATGTCTTTAGTAATTACTTTCTTTGAAAATATGACAACATTGATCATTCTGTTAACTTTCAGCATTTTTTCCTAAACTGAGGAAATCCAAATTTTCCTTTAAATATAATAGTAACTATGTCACATAAATTTAATGTGTCATCTTTTTAATTAATTTTAATTAGTAAAGATATTAACACTTTGATCATTCATGTTAAAATAATTTATCATAAGACTGGGAACAATAACTTCCATGAAATTAAGTCTCCTTTACAATAAACCTCACTTGTTCTTTATTATTCTTCAAAAATACTATAGAATTTTACTTACCAATATTTTATGCTAGGTGTTTTTCAATGATGCCTATAATTCTTTCAGCTTTGTAATTTTTTAATTTAATGGAACCAGTTTTTCTAAAAGGGTATTTAGATTTTTATCATGTTTTGTAATGTTTGGTAAAGCTAAAACGGTAATTTTTCTTGAATAATTTAATAATACAACCATAAAAATCTTCTGATACAAATCTGGTACATTTTTGGCATCATATTTTTTACAATGTTCTTAATTGATGCCGTTATTTTTAGTCCTTTAGGTATTTGTTTTTCAGTCTCTTCTTGGGTCAACTGTATAAAAATGAGGATTAGAAGGTTGGCTTCAGCTTTGTCTATATCAACATCCAAAGACCAAAGATTTTTGCAATGTTTTTCATAATGCTAACAAAAATATTGACTAAGAATATTATATCTTCTAAATTTATATCTGTAGCTAAAGGTAAAAGACTGATATTTTCAATGTGGAGAAGGCGAATGCTCTTTCTTACAACACCTATGAGGCCATTGGGGAAAAAAAAATAAAACAAAACAAACTTCTTGTTCAAACCCTGACGGCGATGGTTGAGAAATGAATAGAGAAACCAAGTTAAAGGGACTGGTGGTGAGTATTGAAACCAGTTAAATGTAGAAATAAAACTAAAAATCAGTGAAAAATGTAATCATAGAAGTGAACTATTACAGATTTCAACAATGGCAGATTTAAAATGTAATTAACAAGTTTAGGTAGATGGAATATTTAGGAAGAAAGGTAAATTTGTCAATTCTTTAAATGTTCTTATAATTAGTAAATCTATATTATATTTAGAAATTAAGATTTTTTTAATACTGAGAAAAATAATTGAGAATTAGGAATATTAATGGGAAGTGGGGAGAAAAGTAATTGTTTCCCTTTCTTATAATACACTTAAGTGACAATTCTTCCAGTTTTTCTCTCTTCTCTAATTCAAGCAAGGAAAAACTAAAGGTAAAAGATCTTTCATAGGCTGGTTAATATTCGCATAGCTAGCAATTGCAGTTTTAGTATTAAATATCAGGTATTCTTTCTTAATATTTTATTCATGTTTGAAAAACCTTTAATGCTATATAAAGGATTTCAGGATTTCAACATTACATATTTTATCCAATAAACCTATATTATCCTTTTTTTTTTTTTTTTTTTTTTTGAGACGGAGTTTTCCTCCGTCATCCAGGCTGGAGTGGCAGTGGCGAGATCTCAATTCACTGCAACGTCCACCTCCTGGGTTCGAGTGATTATTCTGCCTCAGCCTACCAAGTATCAGGGATCACAGGTACCGCCACCATGCCCAGCTAATTTTTCTATTTTTAGTAGAGATGGAGTTTCACCATGTTGGTTGGGCTGGTCTTGAACTCTTGACCTCAAGAGAGCCGCCCACCTTGGCCTTTCAAACTGCTGGCATTACAGGCATGAGCCACTGTGCCTGGCCTTGTTATCCATTATTTATAATAAAATTTTGAAATTTTAATTATTGATTCACAGTTATAACTAAGGTGAATTAAGTTGAATTGAACCAATAGCGTTTACCCTTCTTTGATAAATTAAAATAATCAATGACTCAAAATAATAACAATATAGCAGTATAGAAAACATTGATATACAGGCCTACCTATTGAAATTTTCAGAGTAAATGAATTGAGCAGTATACTCTCCTTACTTGAGATAGAAGATCCTAAATATATCTGGTGAAGTTTTGATGTTTTCTAAAAACTTTCATACTTATAATCTCAGATGAATAAAGCATATTATTCAAAGTCAAATGGCATTTGTAGGCAGAGAAAAAAACCAGAATCTTGATTTTCTGGCTCCAGTTTTAGGCTCTTTTCAAGAGGGTGGAAAACATTTTTGAAGCAAGTACATACACACGCAAACGTATACACTTATGTTTATATCTGTGTGTATGTGTATATATGTGTGTATGTGTGTAAGGGAGTACATACACACACATACATACACATACACACATATATACATACCCAATATACAAGCACACATATATACACATGAATAGAGAAACCACATCTATATATGTGTATATGTGTGTGTATATGTGTATGTATAGATATGTGTGTATGTGTATATGTGTGTGTATGTATATGTGTGTATGTGTATGTGTGTGTGTTTATGTGTGTACTCCCTTCAAATTCCCAAGTGTCCTGTTATTTTAAAATATATATTATATATACACATATATATATGTGTATGTATATATCAGTTTGTTCTCACACTATAAAGAGACTACCTGAGACTGAGTAATTTATAAAGGAAAGAGGTTAATTGACTCACAGTTCCACATGGTGGCGGAGGCAGCTTCAAGTAACTTACAGTCACAGCAGTAGGGAAAGGAGGCACGTCTTACACAGTGGCAGGAGAGAGAGCAAGTGCGTGAAGGAGGAAATGTCAGACACTTATAAAACCATCAGATCTCATGAGAACTCACTATCATGAGAACAGCATGGGAGACACTGCCCCCATGATCTAATCACCTCCCAGCAGGTCTCTCAACACGTGGAAATTATGGGGATTACAATTCAAGATGAGATTTGGGTGGGGGACACAAATTCTAACCATATCTATGTCTACATCTATATGTGTATCTATCTATTTTTATTTATTTTCAAAATGAAAAAGCTAACTATCATTCTGTGGGTGATACCTCTGATATTGGCTATGTTGACAAAGATATATTCATTTCTATTTACAGGGACATCCTTCCTTAAGAGTCTAAATTCTTGCCTGCTGTGACAGAGAAACACAAATACAATGATAATAATCTAGCAATCTCTTCCAACAATCAGGTGCACATTTTGCATCAAATAGTGAGACTTATCTTGATAATAGGACCACCCTAACTTTATAAGTACCGTCACATTTAATATCATTCTATGCTTCCATGACTTGCTAATATAATCTCAAATAGAATTACAATCATGGTGACTCTTCAGGTTCTATTATTCTATATTAAACTCAAAAGCAAAAGTTAAAGTACTTAAATTTTTTAAAAAAGTAATTGAACTCAGTTTTCTGCAAGTAATATCTAATGTGCCAAAACAATTCATATATGAGAGAATGTTTCAAAGGAAACCAGAAACACATAGTCATATGCAGAAATTCACATATAATTTTATCATTTTTGTTAAAACTGTTATCAATAATTAATAATTATTGCTAGACCTGGGTGAATAGGAAAGTGTATAATGTTACTTCCACTTTGATACTGCCTTCAAATGTTCAGTTGTTTCACAATATCATCCCTTTTCATATGCCATCTTTAAAAAATAATGTTTTTCAGTGAAAGAACCACCTGGAAACTTCTCTGTATAAAGGAACCACCTTTCTTCTGTCATTGTCCTCACAGTCTTAGTTAAATGACAACCATTCTTTCATCCCCGATTGTGCTGCCTCTAGTTTGTGGTGAATTTAAGACATTCCCTGAACTAACTATGTGCCTTCCTCCCCCATCCCCAAATGAGACTGAGTGACTATTCAGTGATTAAAACTTCTGAACACTCTGAGTGGGTTTCAGAGGGCATAGTACATAATTTCCTTCCATATGCAAATAGTGTTAAAACAGCTCTGGCACTCAGATGGAGCTCAAGAAAAACTTGTAGAAGTGAATAATCATTTTAATAGTGAGTCACTGCACTTAAAGAGATGTTCCAATTCCCCTCCTTCTCTTTATGACATCTAGTTAATTAATTAAATGGAGCTATACAATCTATTGATCTAATGATTCTTGTGAGAACCTTATTTCAATCAATTTCAGAATGGACAACCATTTATTAATTGACTAATTCTTTCAATATTCTATTATTTATCTTCACCATATGTCACTAGAATGTCTTAGGGAAAGACGTATTTCCTCATATTATTTTATTCTTCTACCATTTCAAAGGCATAGAGACATCTATTCTATGCTGTGTCTTAGCCAAAATGTCTCTTCTATTTCTGCCTCAATTGCTGAATCTCCTCCCAGCAAACACACTCCTTGTTGCAAAAGTTGCCAGGTATAAATTTTTAGCTTCCCATTTCAGTTTATTTAAAATATGGAAAACCAATTGGAAATGTCATTCTTATTACACTATTTGCTGACGAATTTAAGTTAATTTGACCCATGTAAAAAATGGCAATAACATTTAGTTGTGCAACGTGGCAGTTAAACAAATTTTGCAGAGCTGGTTTATACCTGGTCCTTAATAACTGACATAGGCTACCACATTTTGGATTTGTTTTTTCCCATAAAATTGAACAGAGCCATAATTTCTTGTTTTTAGAGTTTTATCATTCTGTTTCTAAAATTCCTTAAATATACAAGATGAAAGTACAAGATCTCGATTGTTATACTAATAATCTCTCTCCTCTGTCATTATCTCATGTTTTTCTGTTGTTTAACAGAACATTTCAAAACAGTTGATATTCCTTACTGTTTATAATAAAACAAAATATATTTACCCTGTTTCTCAAACCTTCTTCTGAATTGTCACCCGGTTCAATCAAAATTATAACCAAAATGAGCTTCAGATTTTCCTCTTCATTTTATTTCTGCTGTATTTGGAGAGCGCTATGCTCTCTTTATCTTTCAGTTATAACAGCATCATAGATGTCTAACCTAAGCCTGGTTTCTCTCTTTACCTTTATATAGCAATAGTCATTAAAGTCCCTGTTATAAGTCACTATACTTTAGAAATTTAAGGACTATTAACTTATTATTGCTTTCCAGAGAATCCAAAATAATTAAACAGTGTCCTATCTTCCCCCCTCCCATATACCCACAGTATTTTGTAGGATATTTTTTGTTTATTTTATTTCTTAACAATCTTGACTGTTTTGGATACATACATAGGGACTGTTCCCCTTATGTAATATGCTAATAACATTCTACATTGTACCATAAATATGTCATAAAATACCACATCTTTCTGTTTCTTTTTTTTGAAGAGTTAGATCTATTTTATTCATTTACTTGGCAAGTTCAGGCTAGTTTTCACTATAATATTACTACAACTTTTTAAAAAATTTTACCTTAAGTTGTGGGATACATGTGCAGAATGTGCAGGTTTGTTACATAGGTCTACATGTGCCATGGTGGTATGCTGCACCTTTCAACCTGTCATCTAGGTTTTAAGCCCCTGGTGCATCAGATATTTGTTCTAATGCTCTCCCTCCCCTTTGCCCCACCTCCCAACAGCCT
Source organism: Pan troglodytes (assembly GCF_028858775.2). Classification (NCBI taxonomy): domain Eukaryota; kingdom Metazoa; phylum Chordata; class Mammalia; order Primates; family Hominidae; genus Pan; species Pan troglodytes. The sequence continues at coordinate 39,849,636 of NC_072410.2, forward strand.
CCAGTGTGTGATGTTCCCCTCCTGTGGCCATGTGTTCTCATTGCTCAACTCCCACTTATGAGTGAGAACATGCAGTGTTTGGTTTTCTGTTCCTGTGTTAGTTTGATGAGGATGATGGTTTCCAGCTTCATCCATGTCCCTGCAAAGGATGTGAACTCATTCTTTTCTATGGTTGCGTAGTATTCCATGGTGTATATGTGTCACATTTTCTTTATCCAGTCTATCATTGATGGGCATTCGGGTTGGTTCCAAGTCTTTGCTATTGTGAATAGTGCTGCAATAAATATAAGTGTGCATATGACTTTATAGTGTAATGATTTATAATCCTTTGGGTATATACCCAGTAATGGGATTGCTGGGTCAAATGGTATTTCTGGTTCTAGATCCTTGAGGAATCGCCACACTGTCTTCCACAATGGTTGAACTAATTTACACTGCCACCAACAGTGGAAAAGCATTCCTATTTCTCCACAGCCTCACCAGCATCTGGAGAAATGCAAATCTTTCTGTTTTTTCTTTTAAAGGCATTTGTGAGGCTTTTTATTTTAGGTATATTAACTATCAAATTTGGTGAGTGGCTTATCTGTTGATTTTCACTGGTTGATTGTTTACTGTATGGTCCTTGAATATAACTGTTTGTTCCAAACTTTTTGAGGACATCATTGATAACATGTGCCACAGAGCTTGTTCTTTGCTTTGGTAACACTCAGTTTGTCACCTACAGTATAATCTTCACTTAAACACACTTAATGCTTAACATACACAAAGTGGCGTATGGCATATTTATAGTTACCAATATGCTGTCTACAGGCTGTAAGATTTTCAAGTTTTTGGCTAGACACAAATTTTCAAACATTGTCACATTCTGCTATGATTATTTTTCCTTTACTGCAGATCTCATGTGATCAGATGATAAACACATAATGCATTAGCTATTCCTGTACACAATGATAGATGGGGATTTGGGAGAGGATGTTCCACCTCATCAAAAAGGATAGTTTTAACACCAACACTACCAGTACATGATGATAATTAAAAAGAAGCCAGTTTTTAGTTTTATCATTGTTTTTAAATTCCCTAACAATGTACTTTTTCCTTGTCTATACCTGAGGTGGACCTTATCTACCCTCGCTTTCATTGAGCCACAGCCAGACTATAATGTTTGTCTTACTATTAGTATTTTAGTCACTTCACTCTGTTCGTGAGGTATGGATTTCTACCTGAAGGTTATGGAGATAGCCCAACACGTTGCACCTGATGTTGGACAAATGAGAATGACAGCAATTTATTTCTCACACACACAGCCTGGGGCAAGACAACACCAAATGCCACACAGGAAAACATGAAGGTTGCATTTGGAAACAGAGTGAAGCTGGAGTTTGGGAAGGCAGATTTGCAGTATCAAGAAGGTGAGGTGTTATTTAGTTCCCATGGGAGGATATAATAGGTTAGTTTGCATAATTCTGTGGGCTGGCAAAAAAGTGATACCTGCTACTCAGGAATAATCAGGAACTGTGCCTGGTCCCTTTGATAAAGAGGGCTTTTTGGCTGGAGATCTTGCCCAAGGAAGCAGAGTGGAGAGGGGAATTTGTGGCCAGGCCATTTGAAGCTCTCTGTTTTACCAATTTTACTTGACAGCACATAATATTAAGCTTTAATTTTAGGACTCAAAACACAATGAGGAATCAAAAAGTTTCTGAAGATAAAATTTTTTGAGATTCCTGTTACACTTAATAGTTGTGTAATAAAATAAAATTAAATATTTTATTAATACTATTGATAGATATCTGAAGTTTATTGATTCATCAGCATTAACCAATTTTTTATCATAATAATAAATATTACAATTATGAGTTTCAGGTCATTGTTACCTAATAAATGTGTCATCTACTTATAAAAAAATTTTAAATCTTATTTATGTTTTTATTCTTTATTTTGAGATCATTAAATTTTATTTTATTTATTTATTTATTTTTTCAACTTTTATTTTAAGTTCTGGGGTACATGTGCAGGAGGTGCAGGTTTGTTACACAGGTAAACATGTGTCAGGGTGGTTTGCTGCACAGATCAACCCATCGCCTAGGTAATTAGGCCCAGCAGCCATGCCCTCCCCAAGTGGCCCCAATGTGTATTGTTCCCCTGACAAGTGTTCATATGTTCTTATCCTTCAGCTCCCACTTATAAGTGAGAACATGCTGTGTTTGGTTTTCTATTCTTGCATTAGTTTGCTGAGGATAACGACTTCCAGCTCCATCCATGTCCCTGCAAAAACTTGATCTCATTCCTTTTTGTAGCTGCCTAGTATTCCATGGTGCATATGTACCATATTTTCTTTATCCAGTCTATCATGGATGGTCATTTGGGTTGATTCCATGTCTTTGCTATTGTGAATAGTGTTGCAATGAACGTACATCTTTATAATAGAATGATTTTGATTCCTTTGGGTAATGGGATTGCTGGGTCAAATGGTATTTCTGGTCTAGATTTTTGAGGAATTGCCACACCGTCTTCCACAATGGTTAAACTAATCTACTTTCCAACCAACAGGATAAAAGTGTTCCTTTCTTCTCTGCAACCTTGCAAGCATCTGTTGTTTCTTTACTTTTTAATAATCACCATTCTGACTGGTGTGAGATGGTATATCATTCGTGGTTTTGATTTGCGTTTCTCTAATTATCAGTGATGTTGAGCTTTTTCTGATGTGTTTGTTGGCCATATGAATGTCTTCTTTTGAGAAGTGTCTGCCTGTTCATGTCCTTTACCCACTTTTTAATTTTTTTTTCTTTTCTGGTAAATTTCTTTAAGTTCCTTGTAGATTCTGGATACTAGGCCTTTGTCAGATGGTTAGATTAAAAAAATTTTCTCCCATTCTGTAGGTTGTTTTTTTACTCTGATGATAGTTTTTTGTGCTGTGAAGAAGCTCTTTAGTTTAATTAGATCTCATTTGTCAATCTTTGCTTTTGTTGCAATTGCTTTTGGTGTTTTGTCATAAAATCTTTGGCTGTGCTTATGTCCTAAATGGTGCTGCTTAGGTTTTCTTCTAGGGTTTTTATGGTTTGGGGTTTTACATTGAAATCTTTAATCCATCTTGAGTTAATTTTTGTATAAGGTGTAAGGAAGGGGTCCAGTTTCAATTTTCTGCATATGGCTAGTCAGTTCTTCTAGACCCATTTATTAAATAGAGAATCCTTTTCCCATTGCTTGTTTTTGTCAGGTTTGTCAAAGATCAGATGGGTGTAGGTGTTCAGTCTTATTTCTGAGTTATCTATTATGTTCGATTCATCTATTTGTCTGTTTTTCTACCAGTACAATGCTGTTTTGTTTACTGTAGCCTTGTAGTATAGTTTGAAGTTGTGTAGTGTGATGTCTCCAGCTTTGTTCTTTTTGCTTAGGATTGTCTTGGCTATACAGGTTCCTTTTTGATTACGTATGAATTTTAACTTTTTTTTTTCTAATTATGTGAAGAACGTCATTGTTAGTTTAATGGGAATAGCATTGAATCTATAAATTACTTTGGGCAATACATCCATTTTTACAATATCGATTCTTCCTATCCATGAGCATGGAAAGTGTTTCCATTTGTTTGTGTCCTCTCTGATTTCCTTGAGCAGTGGTTTGTAGTTCTCCTTGAAGAGGTCCTTCGTTTCCCTTTTTAGCTATATTTCTAGGTATTTTATTCTCTTCATAGCAATTGTGAGTGGGAGCTCATTCATGATTTGCCACTCAGCTGGACTGTTGTTAATACATACATAGGAATGCTAGCGATATTTGCACATTGACTTTGTATCCGGAGACTTTGTTGAAGTTGCTTATCAGTTTAAGGAGTTTTCAGGCTAAGACAATTGGGTTTTCTAGATATAAGATGATGTCATCTGCAAACAAAGATAATTTGACTTCCTCTCTTCCTATTTGAATATGCTTTATTTCTTTCTCTTGCCTCATTGCCCTGGCCAGAACTTCCAGTACTATGTTGAATGGAGTGGTGACAGAAGGCAAATTTTTCTTGTGCCAGTTTTCAAGGGGAATGCCTCCAGCTTTTGCCCATTCAGTATGATATTGGTTGCATTTTTTTTCATATATGGCTGTTACTATTTTGAGGCATGCTCCTTCAATACCTAGTTTCTTAAAAGTTTGTAACATGAAGCGATGTTGAATTTTATTGAAGGCTCTTCTGTATCTACTAAGATAACCATGTGGTTTTTGCTTTAGTTCTGTCTATGTAATGAACTACATTTATTGATTTCCATATGTTGAACCAACCTTGCATCCTGGGGATGAAGCTGACTTGATCATGGTGGATAAGCTTTTTGATGTGCTGCTACATTTGATTTGCCAGTGTTTTATTGAGGATTTTTGCATTGATGCTCATCAGGGATGTTGGCCTGAATGAAGTTTTTGTTGTTGTTCTTGTTGTATCTCTGCCAGGTTTTGGCATCAGGATGATGCTGGCCTCATAAAATGAGTTAGGGGAGAGTCCCTCCTTTTCAGTTGTTTGCAATAGTTTCAGGAGAAATGCTACCAGCTCCTCTTTGTACCTCTGGTAGAAGTCAGCTGTAAATATGTCTGTTTCTGGGCTTTTGGGCTGGTAGGCTATTTATTACTGCCTCAATTTCAGAACTTATTATTGATTGATTTAGGGATTCAGCTTCTTCCTGGTTCAGTCTTGGTGGGGTGTAATGCCTCCAGAAATTTATCACTTTCTTCTAGATTTTCTGATTTGTTTGCATAGAGGTTATTACAGTATTCTCTGATCATTGACTGTATTCCTGTGGGGTCACTGGTGATATCCCCCTTATCGTTTCTGATTGTGTCTATTTGATTCTTCTCTCTTTTCTCCTTTATTAGTTAAGCCAGTGTTCTTTTATTAGTATTTTTCAAAAAAAGCTTCTTTGTTCATTCATTTTTTGAAGGGTTTTTCACGTCTCTGTCTGCTTCACTTCCACTCTGATCTTGGTTATTTCATGTCTTATGCTAGCTTTGGGGTTTGTTTGCTCTTGATTCTCCAGTTCTTATAGTTGTGATGTTAGGTTGTCAACTTGAGATCTTTCTAGGTTTTCAATGTAGACATTTAGTGCTGTAAATTTCCCTCTTAACACTGCTTTAGCTGCATCACAGATATTCTGGTACATTGTCTTTCTGTTCTTATTAGTTTCAAATAACTTCTTGATTGGTTCCTTAATTTCATTATTTACCCAGGAGTCATAGAGGAGCATGTTGTTCCATTTCCATGTAGTTGTGTGGTTTTGAGTGAGTTTCTTAATCTTGAGTTCTAATTTGATTGTGCTGTAGTCTGAGCTACTCTTGGTTATGATTTCACTTCTTTTGCATTTGTTGAGGAGTGTTTTACTTCCAATTATGTGACCAATTTTAGAGTGTCATGTGGTTATAAGAAGAATGCATATTCTGTTGTCTTTAGATAAAGAGTTCTGTAGTGATCTATCAGGTCCACTTGATCTAGAGTTGAGTTCAAGTCCTGAATATCTTTGTTAATTTTCTGCCTCAGTGATCTGTCTAATACTGTCAGTGGGGTGTTAAAGACTCCCACTATTATTGTCTTTGTTACTTTTCTGTCTCAGTGATCTGTCTAATGTTGTCAGTGGGGTGCTAAAGTGTCCCACTATTATTGTATGGGAGTCAAAGTCTCTTCGTGGGTCTCTAACAATTTGCTTTATGAATCTGGGTGCTCCTGTGTTAAGTGCATATATATTTAGGTTGGTTAGTTCTTCTTGTTGAATTGAACTCTTTACCATTATGTAATGCCCTTCTTTGTCTTTTGTGATCTTTGTTTGTTTAATGTCTGTTTTTTCAGGAACTAGGATTGCAACCCCATCTGTTTTCTGCTTTCCAATTGCCTGGTAAAATTTCCACCATCACGGCTTTATTTTGAGTCTATGTGTGTCTTTGCATGTGAGATGGGCCAATTCTTGAATACAATATATCGACGGGTCTTGACTCTTTATCCAGCTTGTCATTCTGTATCTTTTAATTGGGGCATTTAGCCCATTGATATTTAAGGTTAATCCTGTCATTATAATGCTGGCTGGTTATTTTGCAGATTTGCTTATGTAGTTAATTCATAATGTCACTGATCTGTGTACTTCAGTATGCTTTTTTAGTGGCTGGTAATGTTATTTTTCTTTCCATATTTAGTGCTTCCTTCAGGATCTCTTGCAACGCAGGCCTAGTGGAGATGAATTCCCTCAGCATTTGATTTTCTAAAAAGGATTTTATTTCTCCTTCATTTATGAAGCTTAGTTTACCCAGATATGAAACTCTAAGTTGGAAAATCTTTTCTTTAAGATTGTTCAATATGGCTCTCAATCTCTTCAGGCTTGTAGGGTTTCTGCTGAGAATTTTGCTTTTATTCTGATGGTCTTTCCTTTGTAGGTTTCCTAGTCTTTGTCTCTGGCTGCCTTTAACATTTTTTCTTTATTTTGACTTTGGAGAATCTGAAGATTATGTGTCTTGGGGTTGATCTTCTCATGGAGTATCTTACTTGGGTTCTCTGGATTTCCTGAGTTTGAATGTTGGCCTGTCTTGCTAGGTTGGGGGAATTCTCCTGGGTAATATCCTGATGCATGTTTTCCAACTTGGTTCCTTTCTCCCCATCTCTTTAAGTTACCCCAATCAGTCGTAGGTTCGGTCTTTTTACATAATCCCATAATTCTCGGAGGTTTTGTTCATTTCTTTTTATTATTTTTTCCCTATTCTTGTCTGCCTGTCTTATTTCAGGAAGATAGTCTTCAAGCTCTGATATTCTTTCCTCTGCTTAATCTAATCAGCTATTAATACTTGTGACTGCATTGTAAAGTTTTTGTGTTGTGTTTTTCATCTCCATCAGGCCATTCATGTTCCTCTCTAAATGAGCTAGTCTGGTTACAAGTTCATGTAATTTTTTTATCATGATTATTAGCTTCTTTGCATTGGGTTAGAATATGCTCCCATAGTTTAGTGAAGTTCATTATTACCCACCTTCTGAAGCCTACTCTGTCAATTCAGCCATCTCATCTCCAGATGAATTCTGTGCCCTTGCTGGAGAGGTGATGCAATCATTTGGAGAAGAAGACGCACCCTGGATTTTTGAGTTTTAGGATTTTTGTGTTGATTCTTTTTCATCTTCGTGGGCTTATCTCCCTTTAGTCTTTGAGGTTGCTGCCCTTTGAATGGGGTTTTTGTTAATGTTGTCTTTCTTTTCTTTTCTTTTCTTTTCCTTCCTTCCTTCCTTCCTTTCTTCCTTCCTTCCTTCCTTTTCTTTTTTTTCTTTTTCTTTTTCTTTTTTTCTGTCAGGCTCCTCTTCTGTAGGGTTGCTGCAGTTTGCTGTGGGTCCTTTCCAGACCCTAATCACCTGGGTCCTTCCTGCACCTGGAAGTATCACCTGTGGAGGCTACAAAACAGCAAAGACGGCAGCCTGCTCCTTCCTCTGGGAGCTCCATTCCAGAGGGGCACTGATCTGATACCGGCTGTAATGTTCCTGTAGGAGGTGTCTAGAGACCCCTCTTGGGAGGTCTCACCCAGTCAGGAGGAACACGATCAGGGACCCACCTAAAAAAGCAATCTGGCTGTCCCTTGGTGGAGCCGGTGTTCTGCGCTTGGGGAAACCTCCTCATAGAGACAACCTGAACTCTGCAGAGCCAGTAGGTGGGAAAAACTAAGTTGGCTGAACCACAGAGACCACAGCTGCCCCTCCTGCCTCTGTCTCAGGGAGATCAGAGTTTTTTGCATAAAACTCTGGCTGAAGTTGCTGAAATTCTTGCTCGGAGGCCCCGCCCAGTGAGGAGGGATGGATCAGGGTCCCATTTAAAGAAGTAGTCTGGTCACAATCTGCCACAGCAGCTATGCTGCGCTGTGGGGAATTCCTCCCAGTCTGGACTGCCCAGACTCCCTGGAGCAGGCAGGCTAGAGTGGCCAACTAGGCTATAACGGGAGCAGCCCTTCCCCCCAAGAAATCGGTCCTTTTACAGGCAGTCTTCACCCTACTGCCACTGGCCCACTAGAATTCCAAGTCAGTGGGTCTTAACTTGTGATATGCCATGGGAGTTGGGCCTGCTGAATGATGCCACTTGGCTTCCTGGATTCACCCTCCTTCCTAGGAAAATGGATGGATCTCCTGCCTCACTGGAATTCCCAGGGCCAGAATATGCAAAAGCTCCTGGGTCTCCATGCATGCGCAAGCAGCCACAAGAAGTCTGCACAGCTCTGTGCTTTGGACCCAAGGCCCTGGTGGCATGGGCTCATGTAAAGCATGGTTTTCCAGGTGGGGTCGCACAGTCACTCACCACCTCCTTGACTGGGGATGGGAACTCCCCTGGCACTGTGTCACTCCCAGGTGGGCCGTCACCCCACGCTGCTTTTCCTCACTCTCCATGGGTTGCACCGACTGCCTAGTCAGTGCCAATGTGAGAACCTGGATACCTCAGTTGAAGGTATAGAATTCACTAGCCATTTTTTTCCTCTCCTTCAGAGCTGCGGGCTGCAGCTTCTTCTAATTGGCCATTGGACCACCCCTAGTTATTTATTCTTAATTGACATTTGTATACTTTTGAAGTTAAATTTGATGTTTTAATTTATGTATACATTGGAGAAATATTCAATTGAGCTGATTCGCATACCTATCACCTCATCAACTTACCTTTGTTTTGGAATTAGAACTTTTGAAAATGAAAGATACATTTAGGGAATTACAAAATGCAGTGGGGAGTTTTAACAATAGACCAGAACAGGTAGAAGAAAAAATTTAAGAGCTTGAAAACATGGCTTTCCAATTAATCCAATCCGAAAAAAGTAAAGAAAAAAAATCCAAAGAAATGAACAAAGTCTCCAAGAAATATGGGATTATGTAAAATGAACAAAACTAAAAATAATTGGTATACCTGTGGGAGAAAAGAAAGTAAAAATTTTGGAAATTTTATTTCAGGAAATAATTGAGGAAAACTTTACTGGCTTTGCTGGAGATTTAGATATCCATATACAAGAAGGTCAAAGAACTCCTGGGAGGTTCATTGCAAAGAGGAACATCACCAAGGCATATTATTAATAGTGTATCTAAAGTCAACATGAAGGAAAATATTCTAAGACCAGTGAGACAAAAGCATCACGTAATTTATAAAGGAAAACCTATCAGACTAACAGCAGACTTCTCCTCCCTTATAAGCCAAAAGGGACTGGGTTCCTAATTTTATCCTCCTTAAACAGAATAACTGTCAGCCAAGAATTTTGTGTCCAGCCAAACTAAATTTTATAAGCAAATGAGAAATAAAGTCATTTTCAGACACACAAATGATGAGGAAATTTGCTACTATCAGACCCACCCTACAAGAAATGTTGAAATAATTTCTAAACTTTGAAACAAAATTCTGATATGCACCACAATAGAATCTCTTGAAAGCATGAAACTCACAAGGCTTATAAAACAATAATACAATGAAGAAAACAATGTATCTAGGTAACAATTAACATGATGACTGGATCAGTACCTCACATCTTAATATAAGCGTTAGCTGTAAATGGCCTAAATATTTCTCTTAAAAGATACAGATTGGCAGAATGGATAAAAAACAATTACAAACCAAATATCTTCTGTACTCAAGAGACTCACCTAACACATAAAGATTTAAATAAAATCAAGGAAGGGAGTGGAAAAAGATAGTCCACACAAATAGAAACCAATAGCAAGCATGAGTAGCTATTTCTATTATCAGATAAAACATACTTTAAAGTAAAAACAGTTAAAAAAAGACAAAGAAGGTCATTATATAATGCTAAAAGGATGAATCCAACAAAAGACATTACAATCTTAAATTCATATGCACCTAACACTGGAGCTCCCAGATTCATGAAACAATTACTGCTACACCTAAGAAAGACAGCAACATAATCATAGTGGGGTATTTCTACTCTCCACTGATGCACCAGACTGATCAGCAAGACAGAAAGGCAACCAAGAAACAATGGGCTTACAAATGGACCTAACAGATATTTACAGAACATTCTATCCAAGAATTCCAGAACAAACATTCTTCTCATCAACACATGAAACATTCTTCAAGATAGAGCATATGATAGGCCACAAAACAAGTCTCAACAAATTTAAAAAAATCAAAATCATATCAAGTGTCTTCTCAGACTACAGTGGAATAAAACTAGAAATCAATGCCAGAAGGAAACCTCAAAACTATAGAAATACATGGAAATTAAATAATCTTCTCCTGAATGATTTTTGGGTTAGCAATACAATCAAGATGGAAATACAAAAAATATTTGAAATGAATAAAAATAGTGACACAAGTTATCAAAACCTCTGGGATATAGCAAAAGTGAATGAAAAAAATACAAAATGTCAATTAAACAAAAAGTTGGTTATTTTAAAAGATAAACAAAGTTGATAGAACATAAACTAGATTAACCAAGAAAAGAAGTGTGAAGATTCAAATAAAGCCAATTAGAAATTAAACTGGACACACTACAACCAACACTTCAAAAATACAAAAGATCATTTGAACCTACTATGAACACCTCTATGCACACAAACTACAAAATCTAGAGAAAATGGATGAATTTCTGGAAACCCTCCTAGATTAAATCAGGAAGAAATAGAAACCTCGAACAGACCAATAACAAGCAGTGAGATTGAATCAGTAATAAAAAATTATCATAAAAAAACAAAGCCCAGAACCAGATATATTTGCAGCTGAATTCTACCATGCATTCAAAGAAGAATTGGTACCAATCCTACTGAAACTATTCTAGAGGATTGTAAAAGAGGGAATCCTTCTTAACTCATTCTATTAAGCCAGTATCACCCTGATACCAAATCCAGAAAAGGACATAATTTTAAAAAACCCTCCAGACAAATATCCCTGATGAGCATTGATGCAAAAACCTGCAACAAAATACTAGCTAACTGAATCCAGCAGCACATCAAGAAGATAATATACCATGGTCAAATGGATTTCATCCCAGAGACACAGGGTTAGTTTAACATATGGAAGTCAATAATTGTGATACATCACATTAACAGAATTAAAAACAAAAACCATATGATCATTTCAATAGATGCAGAAAGTGTATTTAATAAAATCCAGCATTTCTTTATGATAAATATCCTCCACAAACTAGGCATAGAAAGGACTTATCTGACATATATGAAAGCACAACAGCCAACATCATACTGAATTCCAAAATGTTGAAACTATTCTCCCTGAGAACTAGAACAAGACAAGGATACCCATTTTCATCACTTCTATTCAACATGGTACTGGAAGCCCTAGCCAGAGCAATCAGGCAAGAGAAGAAAATAAAGGGCATCCAAATTGGAAAACAGGAAGTCACACTATAATGTTTGACTATGAGATGATCATATAGTTAGAAAATCCCAAAGACTCCTGCAAAAGACTCTTATATTGAATCAATAGATTTTATGAAAGCTCAGGTTACAAAACCAGTGTACACAAATTAGTAGCACTGCTCTACACCAATAGCAACCAAACTGTGAATCAAATTAAGAACTAAATCCCTTTTACAACAGCTGCAAAAAATAAAACACCTAGGAATATAATCAATGAGGTAAAAGATATCTACAAGAGTAACTACAAAACACTGCTAAAAAAATCATAGATGATAACAAACAAATGGGAACACATATCCCGTGCTTGTGGATTGGAATAATCAATGTCATGAAAATGACCATACTGCCCAAAGTAATCTGCAGATTCAATGCCGTTCTTATTAAAATACCAACATCATTTTTCACAGAATTAGAAAAATTAATCCTGAAATTCATATGGAACTAACAAGACCCTGAATAGCCAATGCAATTCCAAGCAAAAAGAGCAAATCTGGAGGGGTCACATTACTGGACTTCAAAGTATACTGTTAGGCTATAATTACCAAAGCAGCATGGTGCTGGTATAAAAGTAGATACTTAGACCAATGGAACAGAAGAGAGAACCCAGAAAAAAAGCCAAATATTTATAACCAACTGATATTCTACAAGGCATACAAAAATATAAATTGGGGAAAATACACCCTATTTAATAAGTAGCACTGGGATAACTGGATAGCCACATGTAGAAGAGTCAGACTGGATCCCTATCTCTCACCTTATATCAAAATCAATTCAAGGTGGATCAAAGACTTAAATTGAAGACCTGATACCATGGTAATTCTAGAAGACAATATTGGAAAAACTCTTCTGGATATTGGCCTGGGCAAAGAATTCATGGCTAAGACCCCCAAAGCAAATGGAATTAAAACAAAAATAAATAAATAGATCTAATTAAATTAAAAAGTTTCAGAACAGCAAAAGAAATAATAATTAGAGTAAACAATCCACAGAATGGGATAAAATATTTGCAAACCATGCAACTGATGAAGAACAAATATCCAGAATCTACAAGGAAACCGAACAAATCAGCAAGAAATAATATAGTAATCCCATTAAAAGTGGGCAAATGACATGAATAGAAATTTCTCAAAAGAAGATATACAAATGGCTAACAAATATATTAAAAAATGCTCAGCATCACTAATCATCAGGGAAATGCAAATTAAAATCACAGTGCGATATCACCTCACTCCCACAAGAATGGCTATTATTAAAATGTCAAAAAGCAATAGATGTTGGCATGGATGTGGTGAAAAGGGAACACTTATACACTGTAGGTGGGAGTGTAAATTAGTACAACTTCTTCAGAAAACAGTATGGAGATTTCTTAAAGAGCTAAAAGTAGATCTACCATTTGATCCAGCAATCCCACTACTGGGTATCTATCCGAAGAAAAATAAGTCAATATATCAAAAAGACAACTGTATTGAATATTTTCTGCCAAATGCTATATATTATAGTTTGAAGTGTTTTTGATATGGGTTGGATCTGTGCCCCTGTCCGAATCTCATGTCGAATTGTGATTCCCAGTGTTGTAGGTGGGACCTGGTGGGAGATGATTGGATCATAAAGGTATTTTCTCCTGGTTTAACACCATCTTCCTTGGTGCTGTTGTCACGATAGTGAGTTCTCTTGTGAGATCTGCTTGTTTCAAAGTGTATAGCACCTCCCCACCTCTCTCTCTGGGTTCTGCTCCTGCCATGTAAGATGACGGCTCCCACTTTGCCTTCTGTCATGAATAAAAGCTCCCTGAGGCCTCTCCAGAAGCAGGTGCTGCCATGCTTCCTGTATAGCCTGTGGAAACATGAGGCAACTAATCCTCTTTTCTTTTTCTTTATCTATATCTATATTTTTTATTATACTTTAAGTTCTAGGGTACAAGTGCACAACGTGCAGGTTTGTTACATATGTATACATGTGCCATGTTGGTGTGCTGCACCCATTAACTAGTCATTTACATTAGGTATATCTCCTAATGCTATCCCTCCCCCCTCCCTCCACCCCACAACAGGCCCTGTTGTGTGATGTTCCCTTCCTGTGTCCAAGTGTTCTCATTGTTCAATTCCCACCTATGAGTGAGAACAAAAGAGGACTAATCCTCTTTTCTTTATAAATTACCCAGTCTCAGGTATTACCTTATAGGAGTGTGAGAATAAATTAATATAGAAAATTGGTACCAGGAGTGGGTTACTGCTATAAAGATACCTGAAAATATGGAAACAACTTTGGAATTGGGTACCCAGTAGAGGCTGGGAGAGTTTAGAGGGCTCAGAGGAAGACAGAAAGGTGTGGGAAAGCTTGAACTTCCTAGAGACTTGTTGAATAGTTTTGACCAAAATGCTGATAGAGATATAGACAATGAAGTCCAGGCTGAGGAGGACTCAGTTGGAAATTACGAACTTATTGGGAACTGGAGTAAAGGTCACTCTTGCTATGTTTTAGCAAAGAGCCTGGCTTCATTGTGGAGGTATGAGAAGAGGGCCATTGTCCTCCAGGCCCAAAATTGGTAGAGCCACTTACAGCTTGCTCCATGCATGTGGAAAAGCTTTAGGCACTCAATGCCAGCCCATGAGAACAGCCATGGGGGCTGAACTCTGCAGAGCTACAGGGACGAAGATGCTGAAAGTCTTGGGACCCCCACCCCTTGCACCAGTGTGTCCCGGATGTGGGACAAGTAGTCAAAAGAGATTATTTTGAATCTTCAATATTTAATGGCTGCCCTTCTGGGTTTTGGACTGGCATGGGATTTGTAGCCCCTTTCTTTTGGCTAATTTTTCCCTTTTGGAATAGGAGTATTTACCCAATGCCTGGACCTCCATTGTATCTTGGGAGTAACTAATTTGTTTATTATGTAACTAATTACCAGTCTCAGGTATTTCTTTATAGCAGTGCAAGAAAGAACTAATATAGTGTACTTCAAAAAAGATATGATGAAATCCTAACATCAGTAACTCAGTTTGTGGCCTTATTTGAAAATAGGGTAATTGCAAATGTAATTTTTAGGTTAAGACAAGTTTAAACTAGAATAAGGTGGGCTCCTAATCTAATATGACTTGTTTCCTTATTAAAAAATGACCTATGAAAACATAGAAGTATGGGAAAATACCATGTGATGATGGAGGCAGAGATTGGAATTATGTAGCTGCAAGCCAAGGAATTACAAGGTTTGCCAGTTATGCCAGAATCGAAGAGAATGACATGAAACAAATTATTCCCTGTATCCTTTGAGAGAGTGTGGCTCTCTGCACATGTTGCTTTCAGACTTGGAGCCTCCAGAGCTTTAAGAGAAGCCACCCAGATTGTGCTACTTTATTAAGGCATCAGAAACTAATACAGATTTCAGTACTTAAAAGTAAATTGTTATTAAAAAATAACATGTTTAAGTGGTTTTGAAATTGGGTAACTGATAAAGGCTAGAAGAGTTTTGAAATGCAAGAAAGAAAATCCTAGATTGGGCTGGACACAGTGGTTTACACCTGTAATCCCAGCACTTTGGGAGGCCGAGGTAGGCAGACCACCTGCGGTCAGGAGTTCGAGACCAGTCTGGCCAACATGACAAAACCCCATCTGTACTAAAAATACAAGATTAGCTGGGCATGGTGGCATGTACCTGTAATCCCTGCTACTTGGGAAGCTGAGGCAGGTGAATAGCTTGAGCCTAGGAGGTCGAGGTTGCACTGAGCAGAGATCGTGCCATTGCACTCCATCCTGGGTTACAGAATGTGACTCTGTCAAAAAAAAAAAAAAAAAAAAAAAGAAAGAGAAAGAAAGAAAAGCCTAAAATAAGGAGACTATCGGTAGGTAGAGGTACATTAAATATAATTCTAATGAGGGATGAGATGGAAATTAGGATGATGTTATTGAAAATCAGAGCAAAGGTGATTGTTGTTACAGAGTGACAGATAACTTTGCTGAATTTTGTTGTTTTAGGTGGAAAGTAGATCTTGTAAGCTGAGGAGACTTTGAAGTAAAATGTTGAAAGTTTTTATCTTGCTGCCTACATTAAAATGCAAAGAGAAAAGATCAATTAAAGAAGGGAATGCAAATGAAACCAGCAATTTATAATTTGGAAAATTTTCAGCCTATCCAGATAGCATAGTTTGGAAGCAGGAACAAAGCTGTTTCTGCACAACCATCTGCTAATGAAATTAGGCTTGAGACTCTTGGACTCAATCATCTAAGCAAAATCTGGGAATAGACATGTGATTAGGGAAGAAATATTTGTAGAGGACCTTCTTGCCTAATGGCATAAACCCCTGTGCATTTCGTGGGAGTCCATAGGCTTTTGAAAATGTAATACCAGCAGAAACATTGCCAACCTGTACTGAACAGTACAGAGAGAAGTTAAAATGGAGGAAGAATGGCTCTGAGGAGGGAGCCACTGATGTCTAGGCTCATAAGACCTATTGGTTCCAGAAGGTGGGATCAACTCTTGGTTCTGAAGTGTGAGGCTGCCATTCAAGACCAAGTAAGAAGGCTACCTTGGAAGGCCCAGAAGACAGAGTATTGAGCCAGAGAGAATTACACTCAAGTCTTAAAACCTAAGTGAGTTGCAAACCTGCATCAGACTGGTAATCTGATTTTTCCTTCAAATTTATCTTTTTGTGAATGGGAATGTCTATCTTATGTCTGTCCCACCATTATATATTGGAAAAAGATAACTTGTTTTCTTTTTATCTCATGTCTTTAGAGGGAAAAAATCTTTGTTTGAGAAGGAACCATATCCTGAGTCTTACCCATAAAAGGATTTTGATGAGATTTTGGACCTTAAGTTGATATTGGAATAGTTAAGACTTTGGGATCAGGTGAATGTGGTTTGCATACAGAAAGGCCATGCTTTATTTTTATTTTTATTTTTTGATGGGGGAAGCAAAGGGAAGACTTTTAAAGGTTGAATTGTGCCCCCAAAAGCTATGTTGGAGTCTTAATTCTCAGTATCTCAGAAGGTGAATTTACCTGGAAATAGATTGCAGCAGATGAAATTAATTAAGTTAATACAAGGTTATACTAGATTAGGATGGGCTTCTAGTTCAATATGACTGAGATTATTATAAGACAACCAAATGAATACATGAAAAAGCACAAAAATGCAGGGAGAGTTCTATATAATGAATTCAGAGATTGAAATTTTGCAGTTGCAAAGGACGAAAAGTTAAAGATTATTGGTGATACCAGAAGCTAAAATCATGGAACATATTCTCCCCTACAGTCTTCAAGAAAGCATGAATATGCTGACACATTGATTTTGGATTTCTAGCCTCAGACCATTGAGAGAAAATTAATTTATGTTGTTTTCAGCCACCCAGTTTGTGGCACTTTGTTATAGCAGCCCTGGGAAACTAGTGCACTAAATGTATATACATAAGCTTTTTTTTGTAGCATCTTTGAGCTGTCATGTATTTTTAAATATTTGATTGCTAAAAATTTGCTATTACTGAAGGGATTCTGAAGGGCTACTGGCTCCACATATTTTACACATTAAACCTTTCCAAGACCTGATTTTATCAGTATGTTTATTGCTAAAGCATTTGCTTAAGGATTCTTATATTTTATCTTGTTTATGATGCTGTTATATTTTAGTTAGCCAACCGACTGACAGATTTGACACCTCATCTCTACCACATTTAACCTTTCTATGGTAGAAAGATAAAGATGTGGCATAGACTTTGCTATGAGTTAGATAGTTGGGAACACAAACTGCTATTATTATTCATAACAAATAGTATCATATATACAGAACTTTACAGTTTACGTAGCACTTAGAATGCATTAGGGATATTGATTGCTACTAACACACTATCATATAATACGGCATTATTTTAGTAGAAGTGACATGAACCTAGTGAGGTTTAGCAAAGTGTCCAGATTCACATATTTGATTTGTACTCAACCTTTAACTCAAACACACATTCCAACTTCAGGTAAACATGAGTGAATAATGCATTGCTACATTCATCTTATCTTATTGAATTTCTTCCCAAGAAATCCACAGAATACAAAATTTAAATACCATTCATAATGGTAAGTAGTAAAATTTTTTTAGAAAGTTAAAAAGTAATGTAAATGAAAGTTAAAAGTCAACTGCCTTACTTATGTATAATATCTTTAGAAAGCAACTGTAATTGTCCAGGAGCCAAATTAGAGGAAGTGGAGAGATGCCATGGGGAAAAAAAAAACAAAAAAAACTAAAAAAAAACCAAAACACCTGCATGACAGGATGATGCAGATTTGGAAAATCTCAAAAAATGACAGCAGAATAAGAATATACCCAGAGGTGCAAAATCCATTCTCTTTGTTTTCAATAACTATATGTAAGGTAATATCACAAGCAACAGAAGTACTTCTTTCCCATCCAGTTGGATTTACTCAACAACAACAACAACAAATACAGGAGACAAAATTAAAAGTCTTAGATACATCATATAGGCAAGACAGTCTGTTTCTGTCACAGCAACAAAGAAGAGCTGAGAATATTTATCTTCTTTCTCCCCATATAATCCTGGAAAAGACTCCAATAGCTGTGGAGAAGGAGGAGAAAGGAAAGAAATCTTTGAGTAATGCATAATAATAAAAAATAAAAGGACCTACAACAACACATAAACAAAGATAAAGAATGGGCAAAGGGAGAATTGAAAAAGTACCACTTGTTAACAGGTAAAGAAAACTCATGATAAAAATATGGTCATGGAGAAAAATTTAAATTGTGGTCAAATATTTAAGCAGGGATTATTAAACAAAACTGTAAGAAAATGATGCAATATATTGAACAAATTAGAGTTCTCAAAGGTGAGAAACAAAATAATGAAAAAAAGAAAATATTTAAAGATAGTTGTACTTCATGATTCAGCTAAATTTTACTTCTTAGAAGATGTCTTTCATGATTCTTTCCTTGCTCCCAGATGTTTCAGGGTACTCCCTTATCTATCTATGCATGTTTTCCTTTTCTAATGTGCAATTGTTTTGTTTTCTACCTGTCTTTTCTATGAGGCTAAAAATCCATGAGGACAGGTGCATTTCTTTCTCTATTTTGTGTTATTGTTATTGTTGTTGCTCCTATCTTTGCATTCCTACAACACAAGCACATGTACGAATTTGGTAAAACATTCACTAAATAAATAGATGATTAGTCAAATGAATAAATTTAATGAAAATTTCAGAACTGTGATACCTTGCTTAAGTTCCCTGAAGTAATGTTGAGGATCCGAAATAATGTATGCAAAAGAAAAATAACAAAAGGAAAGTGCCAGAGAGTGGAAGATTGTGTTATTCTTCCCCTCTTCTGAAGTCAGGTTATCCCTTTTAGACGCAGACTACCTCCTGCTAGCACAAATAACTTGGAAGTTTACATAAAACAATCTGACAATGTTGGTGCAATAATTCTAAAAGGATATCTAAATAGCAGTGAAATCATTTAGTCTTGTTTAATGAAGTTAATGGAAGTTGTAAATCTTCTAGTTCAAATCAGCAGCTTGATAAAACATTAGTTTTGACTCATTTGGGAGGATTGTGTTCTAAGTTTACAAAAAAGTGAACCAGCCACCCAACACCAGTTTTGAATTTAAAAAGAAACATAAATCAGCATATAGACCAGTAATTTATGCCGTCATGAAAGACTCTTTAGAGTTTGCAAAAAAGTAGTATTAAGCTGCTTATTGAGATTGAGTAACTAAAAAAAAATTAGAAAAAAGTAAAACAATTAGATAAAACTGAAAAATGTAGAAAAGGATTTTCAAAACCAAGTAGTTGAGGTATCTGGGGTGATCTTAAAGTCAAATATTAAAGGTAATTTCAATCTCCTAACAATGATCAGAGCTTATCAGAAAAGGTCATTGTTAGCACAACTTTTATTTTCCACCCTAGTAGCTGATATACAGCAGAAGAAATATATTATCATTCCTTAAAATATATCTGCATCTGCTATATTCCTGAAATATTGAATTGATATTATTCTGCTATGCTTTCCCGTGGATTCCTGCAAACAATCATCTGTAAGTTTTAAAATAACAGCCTGTGTCACTGGAGTTTTCATGCTCTTCTCATTTTTACTGTACCATCATATAATGGACGGTTCTCCAGGCTATTGGACAGCATGAGACATCAGCACACAAATATTTGGCATGATGCAAATTAATTTTTACCTTATTATAAGAGAAAGCTGAATCAACTTATCAGTGGCACATTCCACTTATTTAAAGGCAGGAATATACATAATACCAACCTTATGCTATATGTCCTCACCATGAGTCAGCTGTCCCTGAATTTAAAAATCAATTTAATCCCTTAAGATGAATTACCTAGTCTCTAAGAGGTCAATATCAGTTAAAAGTCACCTAGAAATCCATCACCATTTTACTTGGATAATTATGTTTTAATGAGAATTACAATACAGCCAAATTATTTGAAACCTAGAGTGTGTGTCTGTCGTGGGAGGCGAGGAGGGAGTTGAAGCAATTACCACAATTTTTAAACACTTCTTCCACTACTCATTCCCCAAACTGAACGTATTATTTAATATTAACATCTTTACTTGTAAATAAAACTAATTAAGCTTAATTTTGTTTTGAATATATTTTTCTTTCAATAATGCAAGCTCATCTGAGACACTCTGCAGTGTGAAAAAATCACTGTATAAAATTTGATTTTTATACTCAGACTCAATAACTTTTAACTTATTATTTTTATCATTGGACTAGAGATGCCTAAACCTAGTGCCACATCAAACACTTCACTTGAAAACTCTTAGCTCTTAATAAATATTCTATGCAAACTCCTTTTTATTCTTTATTTAAAAATACATGTGATAGATAGGTAACTAGATACAGCATTAGGTACAATATAATATAATACAATAGATAGGTAACTAGATACAACATTAGGTACAATACAATACAATACAATAGATAGGTAACTAGATACAATATAGGTAACTAGATACATGTGATAGGTAACTAGATACATGTGATAGGTAACTAGATACAATAGGTAACTAGATACAAATATTAATCAAGCTTACCCCCAAAATGTTATTCTTATCATCTCATTACATAGTTAGTCATTTTATTATTTCTCCAAATAAATTTATCCTTCATCCAATTAATCATTACAGCCAAATCATCTCTTCTCAATTAATTTCATATGTACAATTGACAGATGTTCATTACTCTTCTGCTGTATGCCAAAAAGCGTGGCGCATACAGTAGGAAGCATGGGCATTTTCTCTGCTCCGAAGGAGACCATAGTGTAGGGGAAAACCAATCATAAAGCCCAGATATGGGTGTTTCTTGTTTTTTTTATTTTTTCCATTTTAAAATGTTGTCAATGCTTTCTTAACCACACCCGCTCTCACTCATCTATCCTTCATGGACCACCTCCATGCTTAACACATTTTCCCTTCCGTGAACGTCAATTCCACTCTACTTCTGAACAGGCAATCATATGTTGCTGTTGACTAATTGTTTTGGAACAACGTAATTGAGTTACTTCTCCCTGTCATTATCATCAGCCTCGTCAGTTATATGGCACCAAGTTTATGTTTAGAGCTATGCTTTCTAACTAGATTATGGTTTGTTCTTAAAGGCAGAGGCTGTACCTTATTATATATATTTATTTTTTCTGATAGATGCCAGAACCATATAATAGCTGTTCAAAAATGACCTGATGGGGCGTGGTCACTCACACCTGTAATCCCAGCACTTTGGGAGGCTGAGAGTGGATCACCTGAGGTCAGGCATTTGAGACCAGCCTGACCAACATAAAGAAACCCCCATCTCTACTAAAAATACAAAAATAAG
Organism: Pan troglodytes; assembly: GCF_028858775.2. NCBI lineage: Eukaryota > Metazoa > Chordata > Mammalia > Primates > Hominidae > Pan > Pan troglodytes. Next base: position 39,870,810 of record NC_072410.2, read on the forward strand.
CCAAGCATGATGGTACATGCCTGTAATCCCAGCTACTTGGGCGGCAGAGGCACGAGAATCACTTGAACCTGGGAGGCAGAAGTTGCAGTGAGCCGAGATGATGCCACTGCACTCAGGCTTGGGTGACAGAGCAAGACTCTGTCTCAAAAAACAAAAAACAAAAACAAAAAACACAAAAAAACACAGCTATGACCTGCCACATAATGCAAGAACTTTCACCTAGTTAGTACATAGAGAAGTAGGCCAGACCATAGCTGAGTACTCCTGACTCCCACTCCACTCAAATAATGGTCCATGACTAACAGTTTCTCATCATGAGACAGCTTATTAGAAAAATGGAATCTCAGGCCCTACAGACTTACTGATTCCTAATCTGGCTTTTTAACAAAATTCTCAGTTTTTGTATCAAAGTTTGACCAGTACTTTATGTGGTCATGCTTCATTGAATGGATATATTTAAACCACTGTCAACAGGTCATACAAGGACTCTGGATAAGCAATGATTCCCTTAAGGTGGAATACAGTTGGTTAGAGAAGTGCCTTTGGAGGAAATAAAAAGAGAATCAGGTTTGGCTGTCCCAAGAGTTCTATTCTTGAACAAATGAGTCAGAGAAGTAGAATTAGAATGAAGAACCTTCTCAGTTTACTTAATTTTAGAAGAAAGACTTATTATGTCCTGGATACCTTAAGTATTGAAATAAAACATTGAGAACAACGTAGGTGTTCTTTGCCTTCATTTGAGAAATACAGCACATGAAGTCTATCATTTTTAAAATAAGGAATGTACTAACGTACAATAATTCATGGAAGTTTTAAAATATATCATTGGCCAACCCAAGATATTTTAACCACAGATTTGATATGCAATCAAAGTTTATATATTTTTAAATATACAGAAGTTTGAATAGAGAACCATTGGCCCCTTGAATCAACTCTATTAATTATATTCACTGCTATTCCAGTGAAGTTACCAAATTAATGACAAGTCATATGTTGTTTAATGATCTATTTCTCACACTTTCTCTTAAGTAAAATAATTTTTCGTCTTAAATTTCCTAAATTAGAATGAGTTTTGCCCTATAAGATAATATCCTTTCTCAAGTCATGGTTTGCTGTCTGAATGTTTCCTCAGAAATACAAATGTTTTGTTTGTTTGTTTTTATTGAGACAAGGTACTTACTCTGTCACCCAGGCTGTAGTACAGTGGTGCATTCACAGCTTACTGCAGCCTTGAACTCCTGGGCTCAAGTGACCCTCCTGCCTCAGCTTCCCTTCTGCCTCAGCCTCCCAAGTGGCTGGAACCACATGTGTGTGCCACCACATCTGGCTAATTTTTTTTTTTTTAGAGAAGGGTCTCATTGTCTTAATAATGTTAATAATGTGTTAATAATGCAAAGTTTTAATACAAAGTTTTCAATAGTACAAACCAGAAGATGATGAGGAAGAAGGAGGAGGAGGAGAAAAGGAAGGTAGGAGGAGACAAGGAAAGGAAGAAAGGAGGGAAGAAAGGAAGGCTGAAAAATGGGAAGGAGGAAGAATGGAAGTGAGAAGGAAGAGAGGGAATAAAAAGTGGAGAAAAGAAGAAATCAGATGAAGAAAAAGTTGGAGGAGGATAGAAAATAAAAGAAAAAAAAGAGAAAGATAAAACAGAAAAAGGGAAGAAAAAAAACCCAAAAGGACGAATAGTACAATTTCTATTGAATTATCTGTTGATTTCTTTCCTATGCTGCAGTTTAGCACCCAAGAGGAAAATCTTCAGTGCCAACCTCCTGAGATCTACATCATTTAGTCTGCCAAGTCAAAGTGACAAATTCTTTCCCTTTACCCTTTTGTATTATTATTATTTTCAGAGAATTCAGTGGTGTTGGAAATGTGACATCTGTGGGTTGACTGTCCAAAATGTAAAGTAAAAAGGTTTATCTGGTGAAGCCATATGTGTCCAAGATGAAATGTTCTAAAATAGAGCATTTCATGAGAATGAGGATTTTAGGCATAACTCTGAAGATTTTGCCATTAGTCAGTTCGTTTCCTCCTGGGGTCACTAGTTCTCAGCTTCATGGCATTTTGTGATTTTATGTTAGCTTCTTTCAGACTGGTGATGATCAACAATATTAATAGATATAGGACAACCTAATGATTACTTATATAACAACCAACTAGACTCCTCAAAGTTACAAATGATATTACATGTTTTTAAATGTGTGCATGAAATAGCTCATGCATATATGCACACACATCTCTCAATGTGTGCCAAATGGCCTGTCTTATATCTACTGCCATACCCAGAGAATGAAAATAAAAATTCACATACCACTCTAGAGCCATGATATGATTTTCAGCCAATGAAGAATGACTGTATATTTATTTATTTCTACTTGCTGAGGCCTGATAATTGTCTGAAACATTTTTGAACTGACTTTATTTATTTTATTTTTTATTTTTATTTTTTTTTGAATGAGTGTAACTTTTTATTAAGGTAGAATTATTTTCATTAAAGAAATGTATGCAAATGAACCAAATGGCTCCAAAAGTCTTACAATGAAAACAACAGTCCTGGCAGTTGTTCTTTCCAGAGGCAAGCACTTTTCATTCTCTTAGTTTTTGCTTCTGGTAGTTACTTTCATGGGTTTTTCCAAATTATTATTTTTTTAGTTTTTCAAGTGAATGCATATATTAATACATGTAATTTTAAAAAGCCTCTTCAGTTTATAATACATCCTAGCAGTCCCCTGCCCCATCCCTCCTAATCCTCCAGAACAATGACTTTTAACTCTTTTAGCAACGTCTTCTATTTTTTTCTTACATAACTACTTAGTCATTTCTTGATTATTTTATACATTATATAGTGATTTCTTGATATGACAGATGAGGATTTAGCTTCTACACCATCATTATCTTCATCTTTCCTCCCATATTGTCCCAAAGTAGTTACCAGATTTAGGGGCTAAGCAGTCAACACATCATTATGACTATGTACATATTGCTCATTGTTGAGAAAAACAGCGTATTATGCTCTTACTTCCTATCCTGTACTTCTTTCTGCCCTAGAATTAATGATTGCCTAACTAACACTTCCCCCTTATTTTTTTACCTTTGCTTTATCTTCAATGAACTTCTTCCCAAATGCCCCTAATCTGGCAAAAACCTATTATTATTTTTAAGAGAAGGCATCTCTCTATGGTGGCCAGGCTGGTCTGGAACTCTCAGGCTCAAGCCATCCTCTTGCTTAGCCTCCTGAGTAGCTGAGACTACAATCATGGGCCATTCCACCCAGCTAACCTATTAATATTTTTACTGCTTCTTTTTAAAGCCAGCTCCATAGCTGAAATATTGCCTGTGTTGGATGCTATTTGCTGGATCCATGTCATTCTCTGGTTTGTGTATTCCTTCATTTTGCTGGAGCATTTTCTCCATTAGCTTCCCAAGAAAGGGTACATGGAGATAACCCCTGAGTCTTTGCTTGTCTGAAAATGTATTATTTCACCTTCACCCTTGATTATTTGGCTGAATAGATTTATCAGTTGAAAATAACTTTCTTTCTAGAATTCTGAAGGCATGGTTCCATTGTTTTCAGATTCTTTTTTGAGACAGGGTCTCTTCTGTCACCCAGGCTGGAGTGCAGTGGCAAAATCACGACTCACTGCAGCCTTGAACTCGAGGGCTCAGTTGATCCTTCCATCTCAGTTCCCCTAGCAGATGGGACTACAGGTGTGTGCTACAATGCCCAGCTAATTTTTGTACTTTTTGTAGAGTTGGGGCTCACCATGTTGCCCAAGCTGGTCTCAAGTGATCCACCTGCCTCAGCCTACCAAAGTGCAGGGATTACAGGGTGAGCCACTGTGCCCGGCCAGTTTTTCTTGTATTCTCTCTCTACTTCCTTCATTTCTCAAAGGCATCTCAGACTCAGTGGGCTCAAAACCAAAGTTAAACTCCATCAGAATATCCTACTACTTCCAGCTTTAAAATATATCTTAAATCACAATTTTGTACTACATGCAGCCCTTTGGTTCAAACTACCATCATCCCTCACTTGAAATTAGAATTGGTTTTCCTGCTTTTGTATTTTTTTAAATTATAAACTATTTCAAAGAAACCACGTGTGACTTTATACTTTTTACTACACAAAACGTATGAAGATCTGCCGGGTGCGGTGGCTCTTGCCTGTAATCCCAGCATTCTGGGAGGCCGAGGCTGGCAGATCACTTGAGGTCAGGGGTTTGAAACTAGACTGACCGACACCGTGAAATCCCATCCCCACCAAAAACACAAAATCAGCTAGGCATGGTGGCCCACGCCTGTAGTCCCAGCTACTTGGGAGCCTGAGGCAGGAGAATCACTTGAACCCAGGAAAGAGGAGGCTGCAGTGAGCCGAAATCATGCCACTGCAGTCTGCCTGGGGAACAAGAGTGATGCTCTGTCTGAAAAAATAAAAAATAGTATGAAGAGCTTACATACTTAAACATGGAATTGCTTTAAGTGTTTGGCATTCACTATTCCCGTGCATGCCAGCAGCTTCTTATTGCAAACACTTGGGACTTGCTATAGCGCAGCTGGAATACTTTCCGGCCACTTGCAGGACAGGGAGCTGACAACCAAGGAGTGGCTGATAAATACTCCAGCTTTCTCCCCTCGGTTTCCCTGTATCTCAGCAGTATGGAGCTTGTTACCAATGGAACCTGCTTACTGACTTTAAACTGGTTTCCTTACCTTCTCAGTTCCATTTCTCCATACCTTAATTGATGATTTCTGGTAAGACCTAGCAAATAAACTGCTTTCACTGAAATTTCAGTCTTGGAATCTGCTTTGGATTCCCCAATCTGAGACAGTAATATATTCATTTTTCAATCACTGGACTTCCAGGTTGTTTTCAATTTTTTCACTGTTACAAACAAGCCTGCAACATTTGTCTACAAACCTCTGGATACACACACAGGAAGTTTTTGGTATTTCCCACTAGTGAAACTGCTCAGTGGAAGGGTATGTGCATCTTCATCTTTAATAAACACTACCGACATTTGAAAAGCCCGAAAATGTCAAGGACTGGCAAGAGTGCCACATGTGATGGTTGTGGAATGGCAGCTCACTGTAGCAGGTGCTGGGGACTCTGTCAGGGTCTTGGGGAGGTACTTAGTTACAGCAAGAATGTTTCATAAATGGTATCAGATATGGTGTAGGTTAGTGGGAAATAAGAACACATTGCTTAGAAATAATTATCCATAGATTTAAAGTCAACAAAAGTATTTTTTTTCTAATTTAAAAATACCTACTTTTTTCAGAGGGAGGAGGAACAACTTAAACCAGAAAACACCTTCATATTAATCATTCTTCTCATGTACTTCAAATTTGTACTTAATGCCTTTCTCCTCCTGGACATCAAAGAAAACATCTGGGTATTCTGGCAGAAATTTATATTTCTCCAAATCAATTTCTGGAAAAAACGTGTCACTTTCAAAGTCCTGTATGATCCTTGTGACAAATAGTTTAAGACTGCTTGAGTGATTCATGGATTCCTTATAAAATAGAACTACCACCAACTATCCAAATCATGTCTACTTTATTTGCTAATTCTGGTTATTAAGTTTTAAGGCATCATCCAGACTTCTTGCAAGAAATTGATCTCCTTGTGGAGGTTCTTGTGGTCTCTCCTGAGAACTAAATTAATTCTATTCTTTAAAGGTCGATTCTTCTCAGGAATGGAGAACCAGATCTTCCTACCCATAATCACCAAATTCTGTTTACCTTCTACTGAGGAGGTTGTGGTCACTCTCTGGAAATACCTGAATTCATTCCTGAGCGGTGGCCAGGGCAGGTCCCCGTTCTTGCCGATGCCCATGTTCCGGGGGAACACAGTGATGATGCAGTTTAGCAAACTAACCATGACAGCAGCGATGAGCACCTCCGAGCCTGCTCGCTACACCAAGACGCACTGCCAAGATTGGCCTATTTTATTTTTTAATTGACAACTAATAATTGTACATATCCATGAGGTTTATAGTGATGTCTCAATACACATAATGTATAGTGATCTGTTGAGGATAATTAGTATATCCATCATTTTAAACATTTATCTTTTTTGTGTTGGAAATGTTCAATATTCTCCTTCTAGCTACTTAAAACTATTTAATATATTATTGTTAACTATAATAATTCTACAGTGCTATAAATCCTAATAATAGCCAAACAATGTGGCTTCTTTCAGCTTATGTGTAAGCTGAAAAGGCAGTACATGTCAGGATATGAGTAATACTGAATTTACGTGTCAGAATATAACTGATACTGAACATAACCTTGCTTCTCCTGTAGCAGAACAACATTAATATTGACAAGAACAATATCAACAACAACAACAACAACCACAACTAAAACAATATTCCCTGTTCTGGTAATTCATAAACACTATCAGTTCTCAAGCTCCCCCCTTGCATGTTTTTCTTCTTTATTTCTTACATTGCATTAACTATTTGCTTGGGTAAAATTATGACATAAGGTTAAATTATGAATTATAAATCATAAATGCCCTCCAATACACAGACATAGACACTAGTGCTTATTTTTCAAATACATATATATAATAGATAACTATATAAGAAAATTTATATGTATAAATGGCTCTGCAACTTTCTGAAATTTATAGTTATATATTACACAGCATTCCATATTAATAAATATAGATTACTCAATTATTTTGAATCAATAAGTATTAATCACATACCTTCTATATGTTATACTAGGCACAAGGAAGCTGAAAATAAAAGATAAAATCTCTGCTCTCAGATTTGCACAGTTGAGAAGGAAAGATCAAGAATAAAGAGGGAATTTTTATGAAGTGAATTAAATGCTATAAATATACAAGCACAGGATACAATGTAGTCAGAGGTGAAATACTCAATTTATATTAGAATTTAAGAGGGAGGCTTTAAATTTTTTATTTTATTTTAATAGAGGTGGGGTCTTGCTCTGTCACCCAGGCTGGAGTGCAGTGGTGTGAACATAGCCCACTGTAGCATTAAACTCCTGACACTCTCACCTTAGCCCCTCAAAGGCTAGGGTTACAGCCATGAGCCACTGTGTCCAGCCCTACTTCTTGAGTCAAGATAATGTCTAGGCTAGATCTGAAATGTATGTAAGGGAAGAAGGGCAGGAAGAACCTTTCAGGGCATCCTCAGCAATTACAGAATATGTGAAGTCTGGGACTTGTAAAAAAAGAATATGAAATACTAGGATAATAGTAAATTTCTCACAATTATTTTTGAAAATTTGCAACATCAAAACAGGTGCTCCTGGAAGGGTCAGCATCTTGGGTCAAGTCCTGCCAGAAACAGACCCTGAGGTGCAGGTTCTTCAGCAAGGAATTTATTAAAGAAGAGCTCCCAGAACCTGATTAATCTTACATCCACAAAGCAAAAAAGGGAAAGAAAACATGCTGAGAAGATGCATTTCCAGACAAAAATACTGAAAAGATGCCGTCAGCCTTATCAGGAGCAGGCATTACAGCTCAGAGTTTGTTCCCCATAAAGTTAAGGAAGCTTGCTCTCCATCCTCCTGCAGCAGCTATTAATTGGCTAAGACCCACCCTGGAGATCCAAAAACTGCAGGCACTCCAGTCTCTCTGATAAATGGGGAAAGTGGTTTCAGTAGTCCAGGATGACATTCCAAAGAAAGCCTGTGATGCAGGCTGTTAAGGCAAAGACCCAAAGAAGCCATGAAGAGGCACATAGAAATGAATAAGAAGGTCTAAGGGAATCTGTGAAAGTACTCACATGGGTCATTACAGGTGGACATAAAGGAATCTTTCCTAAGTAGGTTTCTGTCATGGCTAATAAAAAAGCCAGACTACACCAAACTAAAGATCATTATTGATGAATAATTTACATATCATAAAATTCACCCATTTTAAGTGTACAATTTAATGATTTGTAGTAAATCTTCTGAGTCCTGCAACCGTCACTATAATCTAGTTTTAGAACATTTTGCTTATTCTGGTAAAATCCCTCATGCCAGTTAACAGTTTATCCCCATTCCCTTTCCCACTCTCAGTCCTAGGTAAACACTAGTCTGCTTTGCTCTTCCATAGATTTGCCTTTTCTGAGCATCTCATATGAGTAAAATTCTTAACACATGTGGACTTTGGAGCCTGGCTTCTTTGTATATTATACTTAATATGTTTAACTAATTGTACCGAACACCCACTTCACCCACTTTTATGTCAGATATTATAAAGTAGGCTATTAGTGACATATGTATGAGAGAGAAGAGATCGCATGCTCTAGTGAGGAAAATAGAGTAACCAGGTAATCCTACAAATATATTTTTCAAATTTCAAATAAGTTTTATGATGCTCTGGAAGTTTTGGAAACGCTTGACGTGGGAAACAATATTTGACTGAGTCTAGAGGATAGCAGTTAGCTAGGCAAACAGTGAAGCATTTCAGATAGAAGGAATCAGGATGTGTCCACTATCAAGAGGGAACAGGTTCAATACAACTGACTGAAAACATGTTTTTTGGCTGGCTGGAGTCTGAAAAGTAAGAAAGAATGGTAGAGACAAGGCTGGAGGGAAGCAGGGGCCAGGTCGAGTTGAGTCATATTAAGCCACGTTAAAGATTTTGGTCTATTTTAAGACCAACAAAAGCAATTAGTGTGTTTTAAATTGCGTTTGTTTAGAAAGACCCATTCCATAGCAGCAGCAAACTTTTAAAAAATGTTTTCAAAATATGCTTTCTAAGCCAGAGATTCCCAAATCTTGGGGCATGGACTCATACCATGGTCTGTTAGAACCTGGGCTGCCCAGCAGGAAGTGAGCAGCTGGCAAACAAGTAAAACTTCATCTGTATTTGCAGCTGCTCCCCACTGGTCACATTACCACCTGAGCTCTGCCTCCTGTCAGATCAGTGGTGGCATTAGATTCTTACAGGAGTGCAAACCATATTGTGAACTGTGTATATGAGGGATCTAGGTTGCATGCTCCTTATGAGAATCTAATATCTGGTGATCTGAGGTGGAACGGAGGCAGTGATGCTGGTGCTGGGGAGCGGCTGCAAATACAGATTAACATTAGCTGAGAGGTTTGACTGCATAAAGACCATAATAAATCAATTTCTTGCAGACTCGTATCAAAACCCTATCAGTGAGTGGCAAGTGACAAGCCGCATCCGGTGGCAGGCTTTATAGTGGCAAGTGATGTTATCTAACGAAGCCATGAAAACTTCAAAACTGCTTTGCCACATGGAAACCAAGTACCCTGCATTAAAAGATAAGCTTTTGATGTGCTTCAATTGTACAGCTGCATCTGATGGTTGGCTTTATAATGGCAAGTGAGTTGATGTACTTCAATTGTACAGCTGCATCTGATGGCAGGCTTCAAGTCAGAATTCAACAGTTATTTTAGACTGTTCATGACCTGCCCATTATTTTATTTGCCACTTCCATCCGCGCCTCTTTCCTGCACTGCACACTTAGTCACAGTTTTGGTAAGCTCACAAGCTAAAGTTAGCCAAAATTAGCAAAAAACAAACATCACTGGATAGCTTCTTTGAAAAGGGGGAAAGATGCAATGATGAGGCAGCAGAAGGATCTGTGACTGCCAACAACAACAACAAAAAGCTGCATTTAAAAGAAAATACCAAGAGTCCTACTTAAATTACAGGTGCGTTGCAGCAGATGATTCACATTCTCCAAGCCCACTTTGTATAATATGTGGTTACTGGTTATCTAACGAAGCCATGAAACCTCCCAAACTGCATTGTCACATGGAGACCAAGTACCTTGCATTAAAAGATAAGCCTTTGGAGTTTTTCTAAAGAAAAAAAAATGAACGTGAAGAACAGAAGCAATTATTAAAGGTCACTATTTCATCAAATGTGTCTGCACTGAGAACATCATTCTTAGTGGCTAACCACATTGCTAAAGCTAAGAAGCCCTTACTGGTGAAGAGTTGATCCTACCTGCCGCTAAGAACATTTGTCACAAACTTTTAGGAGATGCTCCAGTTCAAAAGGTGGCACGTGTTCCTCTTTCAGCTAACACCATAACTAGACAAATTGATGGAATAGCAGAAGATATGGAAAAACAATTATTAGGGAGAATTAACGTCACCATGGTGTGCAATCCAAGTTGACAAGTCCACTGATGTTGACAAAAAAGGCAACAATGCTTGTTTTTGTGTGATATATTTTTCAGGAGGATACATATTGGGATATGTTATTTGCACTTTTGTTGCCAACCAACACCACAGCTGCAGAAATAATTCAAGTCTTTGAATGATTATGTATAAGGAAAACAGAATTAGTCATTTTATATCAGTATATGCACTGATAAAGCAGCTGCCATGACTGGATGGCTTTCTGGTTACACTACTCAGGTCAAAGAAGTATCTTCTGAATGTGAGTCTACACACTGTGTTATCCATAAAGAAATGCTGGCTAGCCAAAAAATGTCACCTTAGCAATGTTTTGCAGGACGTGATTAAAATTATCAGTGACATAAAAGTACATGCCCTTAATCCACATCTGTTTGCACAGCTCTGTGGGGAGATGGATGCAGAGCACATACATCTTCTCTTATACACAGAAGTGAGTTGGCTTTCTAAAGGTGTATTTCTGGTCAGAGTTTTTGAATTATGAGAGCCACTCCAGAGATTTCTTTTAGAAAAACAGTCACCAATGACAGCACATTACAGTAACATAGAATGGGTCGCAAAAATTGCTTACTTGTGTGAACTTATACAAACCGCTCAACATACTCAATTTGTCACTTCAGGGGCGAATGACAACTGTGTTCAAGTCGTCAAAAATGGCTCCTTTCAAAGCCAAACTGGAATTATGGGGACAACGAGTGAACGTTGGGATTTTTGACATGTTTCAAACATTAGCAGAGATTTTGAAAGAGACTTAGCCAGGGCCCTTTTTCTCTCAGCTGCTGCATGACCACTTATCTCAGCTTTCAAAACTTTGCGCATTGTGGGGCGTGGTGGCTCATGCCTGCAATCCCAGCACTTTGGGAGGCCGAGGCAGGTGGATCAAGACCAGCCTGGCCAACATGGTGAAACCCTGTCTCTACTAAAAATACAAAAATTAGCCAGGCATCGTGGCAGGGGCCTATAATCCCAGCTACTCAGGAGGCTGAGGCAGGAGAATTGCTTGAACCCAGGAGGCAGAGGTTGCAGTGAGTCGAGATCGTGCCATTGCACTCCAGACTGGGCAACAGAGCGAGACTCCATCTCAAAAAAAAAAAAAGTTTGTGCATTATTTCCCAACCACAAAAGAACCCCGAACTGGGAAGGAATGGATCCATGACCCATTTCTGAATAAGCCAAGTGAATTGACTTTGTCCATGCTAGAAAAGTATCAACTGCCTGAGATCGCAAATGACGTTGGCCCTAAAAGTATGTTTGAGACAACTTCAAGTCTTCGTATGTTCTGAATTAAAATCAAGGCAGAATATCCTGAGTTTACCACAAAAGCTCTATAAAGTCTGCTTCCATTCCCAACAGCCTGTCTTTGTGAAGCAGGGTTTTCTGCAGTGACAGCAACCGAAGGAGATTATGAAGTAAACTGGACATAAGCAACACACTTTGGGTGTCGCTGTCTCCGATCACCACCCGATGGGACTATCTAGTTGCAGGAAAACAAGCTCAGGGCTCCCACTGATTCTACATTATAGTGAGCTGCATAATTATTTCACTACCCGAGTAGTGAAACCAGAAAGCCATCCAGTCATGGCAGCTGCTTTATTTATGCATATACTGATACAAAATCGAAATAAAATGCACAATAAATGTAACGTGCTTGATTTATCATGAAACCATTCCCCCTCCCCGATCCATGGAAAAATTGTCTTCCACGAAACCAGTCCCCAGTGCCAGAAAGCCTGGGGACTGCTGCTGTAAGCAGAGGAAGGAGCATATCTTATTTTACCTGCCTCAGACAAATCAAGGTTATTTAAAATGTTAACTCATCTCACAATTAAACAATAAAACAATTCTCTCGTGGATACTTCTGGACAATCTGCAGCTCACTCTACCTTTCTTATTCTGGTTTCATAATGAAATAGGCACATCTCATGTGCATCTGGGCATTGTACAACAATCATCTATTCTGATTAAATGATGAGTCGTGATCTAATTTCCCATTCAGTAAATTTAAATATATCCCTTAGTTCACTATATTGTATGAATTATGTGGAGAACTACTTCATATCTCTTGCCATATCATGACTATTTTCTGTGTTTTAGCACTAAAAATGGAAATGCAAAAAGACTCTACTCCTCTAACTAATATAAAGCCTATTTATTTAAAAGATAGGTAAGTTAAGGCAAGTATCCAGTTCATTGAGCAAAAAGCTCACTTCCATGGCCAGAAAGAATCTAGTATATTACTTACATGGATCCAACTCAGCACATAAAAACTTAGCAAGCTCTTCCAATATTCCTGACACACTGGATGATTTACTTAAGACATGCAGTAAGATTAAAAAGATGTTACACTAGAAATGAAAAACTTATGTTCAGTAAATAAGAAAATATATCTAGTAAATATCAAAGAGACTGTCATGTTGTTTGGTTTCCAATAATCGTTAACATGAATTTGAGAATAAAATAGCATAAATTAAATAGATATTGGGAGTTAAATTGAGATGTCAGGGCTTTGGAACTTGAAGATATGCACATGCTTAGACACATGTATATGTATACATATATGCATGTATGTTTATAAATATACATTACAAATGTATCATATATGATATATATGTTTATATGTATGTATGTTTATATGTATATATGTTTGTATATATGTATGTACATATATACACACACACACATGTCATTGTCCACTCAGGTACCAGATTTAAGCAGAGTTCAAATCTGTACTCCAGTTAGAGGTGGGTTCCTTTAGGTATTTTGTGAATTATATACAAGATGTATGGCACAAGGGATCATTTGGAAGATAGAGAACTCAGTGCCTTTCTCAAAACATGCTAGACACGTGTCTTTTTTATTGGAATGAGTCTAACATTGTGACCACAAGCACTCTGGATAAATAGATACCAAAAAAGCACACTTAATTTCTGAACATAAATTATAACTCCTCTTTTTCTTAGAACTATATGATGCAGGTAAATTACTGTCACTGTTCTACAGAGGGGGAAAACTGAGAACTTGGGTAAAGCATTTATCTAAAGCCATGCAACCATTAAAGTTATGTATCTGGAAATTAAATACCAGTTCTGATTTCCAAATTTCTATAACTTGTTGTTTCTTATCTCTATAAAATATTTAAAATTCATAGTTCTGTAGCAATTTTACCATAAGTAATTTTTTTCTTTTTAAAATATTTTATTAACTTCCTTTATGTACTGGACAGATGTTTCTATTTTATAATATAAAAATTATAGCGTAAAGAATTGAAGATTCTCTCATTTAGAGAACCCTTTACTTTTAGAAAATAATACAAACTCATGGAAATGATTATGATATGGACAGATTGGGCATCAAATGAATCATTTCAATTTCAATGACTGGAAACCTGCAAGTATTGAAGAAAAGGGGATTGACACAATTTATGATAGTTCTAGATACAGATAAGCTGGAAGAAAAATCAGATACCCAGAAATTTGCCCTTTTTATGTTGTGCCATTCTTCATATAGGAAAATTGAGATTCTGCATTATCGACTACTAAGATCATAGCCCAAGCCTGTGTCTATGTAGTGAACAAATAATTGCTTAACTCCTTTAAATGAAAATTTGGCTCAGTAACGAGGGAAACCAAATCAGACAGATTGATTGTATGGCTGAAATGAACAGCCTGAAGAGTTGTGTTGGGGGCTCTTTGCTACATTGGATCAGAGATTCAATAAATTTTCCATATTTCTTTGCAAGTCCAGGACACTATGTGTAATTCTACAACAAAATAGAGCTGATTTCTAGGAGGTTAACAAATGGTCTATGTTATCTTCATATTTTGTGTATATGCATTGAATATTAAGAGAATAAATCTCACTGTGGGGATGAAGAGGATTGTGGGAGAGAGGGAGAGAGGAAGTAAGGGCGATATGTCTGCAGGAATATCAGAATATTCCTCAGTATTTAATTGATCTACATATTTATTTAGAAACAGGGTCTTGCTCTATTGCCCAGGCTGGTGTGCACCTGTAATCCCAGCAACTCGGGAGGCTGAGGCAGGAAAATCGCTTGAACCCGCGAGGCGGAGGTTGCAGTAAGCCGAGATCACGCCACTGCACTCCAGCCTGGCAGCAGAGCGAGACAAAGGCCCTTGCCAGTTGCCAGCACCATGCTCTTGGTATTCCCCGCCTCCAGAACCATGAGCCAAATAAATTTCTGTTCATTATAAATTATACTCTGTTCATTATAAATTATCCAGTCTCAGGTATTCTTTTAGCAGCAGAAAATGATTTAAGGCAGTAGGTAAAATAACTACATGAATTTATTCTATAATGACATCAGAGGAAGTAAAGTGAAACAAAACAATATCATCATTTAAAACAAATAACACAAAACAAAAATGAGAGATAGCTATGGACAAGAAATCAATCTTTTTTTAGAAAATAAATGAAGGACTATGTGTAAAGGACTTTGCAAATAGGAAAGTTATTCTAGGTGCCCATAGAATTAGGTAGACAATTTGTCTTGCAGAACCTCAGAAATGTCTTGGGCACCAGGTACCACTGAAGATAATGCTAGGCTGATAACAGGAATTATTTAAAAGTTAATGCATGACTGTATTAGATACCAGTTTTCTTTCCTAATCTTATGGACAAAGATTGCTACAGAGAAGGGAGATCTGATCTCTTGCAAAAGTGAAATGTAACGGCCCTGAAATCTAAGTGTGGAGTTGATTCATTACTAGAAACAGTAAGATGAAGTTAAAACCTGTGCATAACAAAGACACTAAGGCTTTAGAACAAACAAATAAGCTTAATAAAAGATATTCATAAACTAGACGATTAGAAAAGCAAGGCTATATTAACTAGAAGTAGGAGGGCTGCCACAGGCAGATTTTTAACACCTAATCTGCTTATAGAACCTATTCTGTCTAATGTTATATAAAAGATTAACTTATCCAAATCTGGATCTCTTTCCTCCCTACTGGATTTACATGATATTAGAAGTACAGATACTCCGTCTTTCAAACATGTAACATGCTGAGACAATTAACTAAATGATACTGCATTGTTATGCTGCTACTTGGATTGCAATTTGAAAAAAATTGTAATTTGTGTTATTTATTCTTCTTCAATAAAATAATGTCTCCAAGAGAAAATATAATTGATTTTAACAACTAATGTTATACAACATCTGAGTTAATATATGATAATTTATAACAATCACAATGAGCAACTTTGTCTCTTAAAACATCATTTGTTTTGAAAAAGGAAAGAGAATATGTATGTGCTAAAATTTAGTTTCTCCCTGTGGCTCCCTTGGTTGTGATTAGGTTCTCAGTAACCTCAATGGCATTTTTTTTAAGTCACAGACTATTTGGCCTCAATCAATTTCTTTAAATCATAATATTTTTAAAGAATATTATCCAAATTTTAACAGCCTTATTTTGTTGTTGTCGTTACTTGTAAAATATTTTAGGTATATGGATTTCCATCACAAGATAGCATGCTACTAAATTCGGTAAAATAAACACACATACATACATATTCTTTTTTTTCTTTCTTTCTTTCCTTTTTTTGTTTTTGTTTTTGTTTTTTTTTTTTGAGATGGGATGTTGCTCTGTCACCCAGGCTGGAGTTCAGTGGTGCAATCTCAGCTCACTGCAACCTCCGCCTCCCAGATTAAAGCAATTCTCCTGCCTCAGCCTCCCTATAATTCTCCTGCCTCAGCCTCCCTATTAGCTGGGACTGCAGGTGTGCACCACCACACCCGGCTAATTTTTGTAATTTTTAGTAGAGACATGGTTTTGCCATGTGGGCCAGGCTGGTCTCCAACTCCTGACCTCAGGGGATCTGCTAACCGTGGCCTCCCAAAATGCTTGGATTACAGGCATGAGCCACTGCACCTGGCCCACATACATATTCTTGATACCAGAACTGGCATCAGAGTTCGTGGATCCCAGTGAAAAATGAAGATGTGAGTCTCCTTTTTCAAAACCATTTAAGCAAGGTTTGGGCCCCTCTGAGCACAGGGCAATGTAGAGCTACACACGTTAAAAGCCTGTGAAGCCAGGCATAGTAGATGCAGCTTTTTTTTCTTTAACAAACTCCTTCCTTTCACTTTTGTGGGATTTCTCTCTCTCTCTCTCTCTCTCTCTCTCTCATTTTGTTTAGTAAAAGAAGAATTTTATAATTCACAGATCTACAAGAGAAAAGAGAAATCGATGGGGGCAGACAGGAAGTCCAGAGAAAGCAGGATGCCTAACCAGCTGGTGGGAAGAGAAAGAAAGAGATACCTATTGACCTACTGAGACCTTTATTGGGGTCTAAATCATAACCTAAGCAGGTTTCTCCTAGTAAGTTCAAATTGGTTAATTTAGAGCAAGCAGACATGAGTTCTGGAGCTAAGGCTGTGTCTGAGAGATGGTCACTGTAGCAAAAATGTGCAGTCTATGGGAGGTGTCGAGATCAGTGGGGTAGTCAAGTAGGTTATATCTAGTTCTCCTATAGGGAGGTGGCCAGGTGGCAGTTGTATAAAGTAGATACCTAGATTGACTATATGGAAGAAATGAGAGGGGGCAGAGAGCTAGAAACTGTGTCAGGGGTGACTGAGCTTGCTTCTGGTATAAGAAAGTTCGATTTATATTCAGGATGAATGCTGAGGCAACATAAAATTATAAGAACTTACTAGAGTTATTTTTGAAAAATTGTTCCAGTGTTACATTTGTTTGGGAGGGAGGTATTTGTCAAACTCTTCATGCCACCATAGCTGAAGTTACCCTTCCTATCATTGATTTTTATTTTATTTTAATTGACAAATAACATTTTTACGTATTTATGGGTACACAGGTTGTTTCCATGCATATAATGTATAATGATCATAAGAGGGTAATTAGTCTATCCATCACCTCAATGTATCCACTGGGAATATTCAATACTCTCCTTCTAGCTATCTGAAACTGTATATTACTGTTAACTATAGTCATCCTGTAATAGAATAGAATGCTACAACTTAATCCTCCTATAATATTCCTCTCAAAGGCAGATTTCTTCTGACTGGCAAATTAACTGACAAGGACATTGTAGAATGGGGCAATTCCAATTCTTAAGGACATTTCAATGTCCTGAAATTAATAATCTCTGTACTCAAGGATAATTTGTCCTGTCCAAAATAATTTATGGTCAAAGCTTTCCTTACAACTCCAAGAAAGTAAAAATTGAATATCTCATTTACTAGATAAAAAACTAGTGTGCAAAACATGTAAATGTAAAGCAAACTTGGATGTCCACAGAAAAATTGACAAGGAGAAAGAGTGAAAGATAACTTTCTGAGCACTCTTCTGTTTCTATGGTGGATCATTTTGTTTTTACAAAGATTTAATTAATAAGTTAAGTTAGTGTACATGATATAATTATTTTACTTTTAATGTATTTATTATTCAAATTAATTATATGTCAAGTGAATATGGAGAGTATCTATTAAAATTATAATTTATGTTGGAAGGTTTTATTATTTTAAAATTAGAAACATGTTGCTCACTAGATTAAAATGTCATTAGTAAAATATATTTCTGGAAATAATGAAGTTTTTGGTAATTGATCCACAAGTTTATTTACTATTAGATTTAATTGTTCTTTTGTACATCTGTTTATAACCAATTTGTGTTTAGGTTGAATAATTCTATTAAGTCTAAATTTGTCATGAATTTTACTTTATATATGTTAACAATTTATGGCTGTAAGATGACACTGACCTATACTTGAGCTATAATATATTTACAGAGAGAGAAAAATAACTGCATAGATGCAAAGAATATTGTATTAGGGCTATTAACAATAAACTCCCCAGTAAGTAGCATAATAAAATAATGTCATAGTTTATTTCTTCTCCAATAAGTTAAACAGTAAAACATTAAGGTTTCAGGATAGCAGTCATGTATCACAAAGTATTAGGGAACAAGGTTTTTTCCAGCTCACTGCTCTACTGTCTCCAGCATGTGGCCTTCATCTTTATATTCCAAGATGGCAGCAGCTTCATTCAAGGTAGCAGGATCAAGACCATGATGAGAAAAAGTAGATTTGGAGGCTCTCTTTTAAAGAAAGCTTCTAAGAAGTACCACCAGACCTTTCCATTTATATTTAATGGACCGCAGTTAGTCACAAAGCTACATCAAAATGATTCTTCCTATGTCTTTATCCAGGGTAGCCAGGCACTAGCTAAAAACTATTCTACTCTTTAGAATAAAGAGAGATGAAGGAAGTTGACCAACCCATCCTTCCTTCTGAAAATGACAAAGCATGTGATGTTTCCATACTAAGAAATAAGAAGCCATAAATGTAAAATAAAATAAAAAAAAAGACTGGATGAATATTGGGCAACAACTTTTAATGTGTTTTTTTCACATCAACTTTCTAAGAGCCCCCTGTTTTTTAGATACAGAGATATCTTAGAGGGATTCCAGTGCTTTGGGGTATACAGATTCAGAGAATTGTTATAAAGGTTTAAGCAAAATTTTGGAGAGCTCTGAAATTTCAAAGATGAGCGACTTGAGAGAACCGTGTGCTTTTAAGGGAATGGCCCAAATGTTTATATTGATAATGTTAACACAAATGGTACAGATACGAATAAAAGCTTGGTGCTAAGTAATATATCTCACGGAGGAGATCCAAAATGTTTCAGAAATTAAATGTTCAAGTATTCCCCCAAGAAAACACTTGTTGTTGGTGGTTTGGTGAGTTTTACTTCATGTACAACATGATCCCAGGAAGTGAACTGGATTTAGAATAGGACACCAGGGACAATGGAGACTGTTGAGATAGTGATAGGAGTCGGATGAAAGCATGGTTACTAGCCTTATCTGACATTATAGGACACATAGAGGGCTGCCTCCTTGGGCTTGAAGAAAATCATGCAAGACTTCATCATATGCTCATCCTGAAGTTGCTATTAACATTAATATTTTTTGTAATTGAATGAATAAATTTTGAATAATTTAAGCACAAATATATACATATGTATGCATGCATACATACAAACATATCTACATACATACCTACATAAACTTTGATCTGATGGACAAAGGGAAAACTGATGGAAGGCCAGTTTTTTTTTTTAGCAACTGTTGGAAAATATAAATTAGTATAAAATTTGCAATGTGTTGCTGCTTTTATTATTTGAGGAGAAGTTGATTTGTGAAAAGAGATCTTATGGCTTTACCTCATAGTGTTCTTGTGATCTAGCTTCAAGTTATTAAACTACATTTTTAAAGAAGGGTAACCGGATTTGGGCAGAAACCTAATAAGAAATGTCTAGTCTTCACCTTTCTTGCTTCCCTGCAGCATCTAAGATGTGCAAATTCTATGAAACTTTGAAACTATTAACTTCTCCATCCTGCAACACTCTTCACTCTTGGTTTCCAAAATCCTGACAAATTTCTTTGTATGACCCAGAGAAATATCATATTCCTTAAACCTAAAAATAAGCTTATATTTTGTTCAAATCTATAATATTTCTTATTCACAAGGTATCTCAAGCCAGTGTCCTGTGGCACATTCTTAGCTTACTTTTCTCCCTCACTTCTCACATCTAGTTAAACTTCATGTTGATTCTACTGCTTTAATGTCCCTTGTTTAGTCCTGTTTCTTTTTATTCACACTTTTTCAACACAGTGTTCTATTAATTCTTCACTTGTACAAAATGCTATATAGCTTGTTTCTTTTATTCTTTCATAAACTCACCTACTTTCACATTCAATTGATTCTTTTCCTAGTTCTGAAGGAGATCTTTCTAAACTGTGAACTTTTATTTTGCTCCCTCCTCTTCATATCCTTTTTAGGTCCGCATTTACTCTAGTATTAATTTTCCAAGAATTTGCATAAACTACCAATGCTATCAATGATAAATCTTTTTACAATATTATTCTCATGTTTATCATGTGTTGCCAAAAGAGCTAGTTTTGATCATATAGAATTTGGAGAGCTAAGGTTAAGGGAGCCAAAGGCAGCTATAGAAACTCTACATATGAGAACATTTACTTAGAACTTCAGGGATGAGATTATGTGAATACTAGTCATTAATGATGGTAGAAAGTGAGAGAGGCTAGGCCAACACGTGATAGCAATTATGGATCTGTAGCTATGGTTATGAGCAGTTTCTGGTGTTCTACCTTACCTCTGTAAGCCTACTGGAACAAGTTCTGTGGTAGTGTCCACAAACTCAATTTGCCAGGGACAAGTGGACAAGGATTTATGGAATAAGGATTTTCCAGAATGGCAATGTACAATTTATAGTTCTGGCATTTTGTTATGAGATGATCCTATCACATATTGTTAAAAAGGAGATTCTATTGTAAGTCTATCAATCAGAATCTCCAACATGATAGGAGAAAATTAAAATAAATTATATTCAGAAAACAGAGAAGAGGAAACCAGGCAGACTCTGAAATTATTGGTCAAACTGACGGTTCTAAAAAGCTAAACATTAAGGAAATGAACACCAAAAGTTCTAAAAAAAAAAAGAAAAACAAAAAAAGTTATGTTTATTGAAGTGTATTGGAAAATAGAATCTTCATGTAGTAACTCTAAGCTCCGCTATTTCTCTTATATCTAATCTACCATCTTTTGTAGCAGTTTGGGTAATTCTTAACAGAATCAAAATAACCCAAAACATGCAAATAACTTACTCAAGTCAATTCAACCAGAAAAGCAAAGAGACAAGATTCTAACCTATGTCTGCTTCATTTTTAAGCTTTTGTGGATATATCTTGCTCTCTCTAATAACTTTAAAAGAGTTAGAAAATTGAGAATCAGCTATTTCAGTTCTCTGCTTCAGTGCATATAAAATATTAAATTTCATTTTCCAGGTGATAAAAATTAAAGATAATGAGTGTTATACTCTTGTTCAAAGTCATAGAGCAATATGTAATAGTTACAGAATTACAAGAAGCAGCAACATGAAGGATTTTATCCTCTCTCCCTCCTTCCTTTCATGCTTTCCTCTCTTCAATCAACATTATTTCTTTATGCAATGCTTTACGGCAAAAGTAACTTCAGCCACCCAAGAAGTGATGCCGACATGTCCTCCACAAATCTATTTATTCTATTCCTAATACCTTAAAATTTTGTGATACTTGTTGATTTTGTGAATCTGCCATCTCACCAGTATCTGTACATCTATGAACCTTTGTCTTCTCCCTTAGATTTCTTCCATCCCACCACACTCACAGAAGAATGCTAATTTACCCTCTTCTGAGGTGTCAGGGTGCATAGTTGATCATATACTTTATCGGATAAAATAGCACAATCCCACTGTTATGCTTAAAGGATAAATTTTCATATCAATAAGACTCACTAAGATAACAATCTAAAAGCAAAAGATACCAAAGGAGAGAAAGCCAATGGCTTTTGTATATTATTCCATGATAGAACACACTCTTCCACAAGAAAGATATTCTTTCACTCAAAAAATAAGTCAAAAATACAGATTAACAATGGAAGTAAACTTTTTTTTTTTTTTTTTTGAGACAGAGTCTCACTCTGTAGCCCAGGCTGGAGTGCAGTGGCATGATCTCGCCTCACTGCAACCTGTGCCTCCCGGGTTCAAGCAATTCTCCTGCCTCAGCCTCCCGAGTAGCTGGGACTACAGGTGCATGCCACCACGCCTGGCTACTTTTTTGTATTTTTAGTAGAGACCGGGTTTCACGGTGGTAGTCAGGATGGTCTCTATCTCCTGACCTCGTGATCTGCGTGCCTCAGCCTCCCAAAGTACTGGGATTACAGGCATGAGAGTCACCTCTCTTGGCCAGAAGTAAACTCTTAAGCAAGGATTGGTTTTGACAGGGATTCCTTTTTCTCCCCTTTTCATCCACTTCCTCTTAGGTTAATTCCATACTGAACCACTTTACTTGCTTCAAGTCTATTATTTCTGAATCATTGCCTTTGACTCTTGTTATTTATTCATTTATTTATTTATTCAAGCATTGACAATTCTGAGACTTTTCCAGCTCAGCAAACTACAGATCATTCATCAGCATGTAAATGCCATTCCAGCAGGGACCTTGACATTCCTAAAACAACATGGTCTATTTCTTATCCCTGATACATCAGGCCAATGTCCACGTTACAGAGCAATTCAAAATCTAAGAAGAAACTTGATTATTTTAAAGTTTATGTCACATTTTTAGGTTATATTTTTGTAAATAGTCTTGTATTAAACATTTTTGTAAATGTTTTGTATTAGAAATAAGCATTGAACAAAAGTGTAAGAAATCAGCAGGTGGTAGTAAGGCATTCTTTATTCTTCATTGGGAAGATGAAATTTACTTCTCAATTTTGACCTTTTTTCTCTGGAATACGTTGCTTGTAGTGGCATGGTCAGTAGTAGTGCTCAAGTTCCAAGCAGCATTACAAGCAAAGAAATCTCTATTCCTCTGATTTGAACAGTCAGGTTGTCATACACTGTATATGCCCCTTCATTCACATTTGTTCCATCAGCCTGGAAAGTCCTATTTTTCCTGTGAACTTCTTTACTACCAAAGCTACATCCCCAAGCAAGACCTCCCTGACCTTTTAAACATTGAGCAGAGAAAAATACTGTATGCGAACATAGAAAACGCCAGGTTTAAATATAATTTTACCAATATTATCTGCATAACTTTGTCAGGCATACTTATCTGCTCTGCATTTTCCTAAAATGTATAATAAAAGAATATTTATCCTGGAGGATAATTTTTTTAAAATATACATACTAAATTTAAAGTATCTAGCACATGGGAGACAATAAGTGTTAGGCAATCTTTTCATTACTATTTAGTTTTCCTTATTTTTAATAATTAACTTCCTATTTTTATAGTAGTTATTTCACCTCTTAATGGATCCCTTTGCCTCCATGACTGTTTATTATCCCAGGATCAGTAGAAATACAGTAAGTTGGGAGAATTAATGTGCTAAATATCCTGGGAAGCACAAGCCCAGAGTGATGAGAATGACAGAAAATAGAAAGAAGCAACTGATGTGATGCAATGAAAGTCAGTTCCTCACGGTTGTGGTTAACATTTCACATTCAGCAGTGATAAGACACAGCAGATGAATCAGTGTGCAGAACTTACAATGGATTGAGAGAAGTACCGCTCAAAGTAGCCTTCTACAGTAGGGGAAGTGTATGTGCCTGGATCCTTTCTGCTTCCTATCCTCACAGTTATAGATTCACCACATAGGGAGAGAACATGTCCCATTTCTGAGTTCAATCAGCTGGCTGCCCAGTGGACATTCTGAAAAATTCTGAACATAGCGTTCCATATCTCTCTGGTGTGGTGCTTCATGCACATCTGAAAAAGGAATGTCAACTTGGTGGAAGTGGGTACTACCAGAGAAGGTAAATGAATAGCAGTTGAGGGATCTGAGAAGGCATACATGGTTTTTATGCCAATTTTTCACAACAGATTGAGCAATACTTGAGTACAAAGACTTTGTTATCTTTTGTTTTATATCTGACACTTGGTATAGTTCCTGACATTGAGTACCTGCTTGTAATATAAATAAATGAATCAATTGAAGACAACACACATAAGCAACATCATGATACCAAGGTAGACTGTCCATTACTTTATTACTTGGAAGATATAATATAATAATTACTCAGTGAATGACCTGCACAGCATTAGCAGATTGAGTTGGATTGCTGGTTCAAGTTATTTTTATTTATTTACTAATTAATTACAGTGAATGAATCATCTATTTGTTTATAGGGATTACCAAATCAATAGAGAAGAAAAAATCAAAACAAAGCAATCTAGCATGATATCTATCACACCTTTACACCTTTAAAAAGATTGTCTTACTTTTTTTGCATGTCTTTCTCCATCTGTTACCTTCTAAAATGTCCTTAGAACTAGCTGGAGGTAGATTTCCACACCTCTGAGTGGTGCTTCTCTTAACCCATCCTAAGACCCTACTTAAGTCACTTACTACAAACCTACAATAATGTAAAGAGTATGATAGCAGCATAAAAACAGATACATAGACCAGTGGAATAGAATAGAGAATCCAGAAATTAATCCACATATCTACAGCCAACTGATTTTTGACAAAGGTGGCAAAAACACTGACTGGAGAAGTCTCTCTGATACATGATGCTGCTGAAAAAACTGGATATCCATATGTGGAAGAATAAAACTAGACACCCACTTCTCTCCCTATATAAAAATCAACTCAGAATGAATCAATCATCTAAATATAAGACCCAAAACTATAAAACTACTAGAATAAAACATAACGAAACACTTCAGGATGTTGGTCTGGAAAAAGATTTTATGAATAAGATCTTAAAAGCAAAGGCATCAAAAACAAACATAAACAAATGGAATTATATCCACAAAGTGAAAAGACAAGCTACAGAATGGAAGAAAATATTTGCAAACCATTCATTGGACAGGATAATAATATTCAGAAAATGCAAGGAACTCAAGCATCTCAACTGCAGAAGAAAAAATGTGATTAAAATTGGGCAAATGAACTGAACAGACATTTCTTAAAGGAAGACTTACAGTCAGTCTGGCCAAGAAGTAAATGAAAAAATTCTCAACATCACTAATCATCAGGAAAATGCAAATCAAAACTACAATGAGGTATCATCTCACCCCAGTTAGAATGACTGTTATCAAAAAGACAACAAATAACAAATGCTGATGAGGATGCATAGAAAAGAAGAATTTTATACACTGTTAGTGGGAAAGTAAATTTTGTTAAGTTATATAAGCCAGGAACATAAAGTTAAACAGTGCATGTTCTCAATTATATGTGCAAAACAAATAAGTTGATCTCATAGAAGTAAAAAGTACAACAGAGGATACTAAATGCTGGGAAGAGTAGAACAAAGAGACAGATAGGAAGATATTTGTTACAGGATACAAAATTACAGTTAGATGGGAAAAATAAGTTCTAGTGTTCTATACCACTGTAGATTGACTCTAATTAGTAATAATATAGAGTTTCAAATAGCTAGAAGGAGAATATTGAAAGTTCCCAACCTACAAATAATAAACATTTAAGATAATGGATATGCTAAGAACACTGATTTGATTACTACATATTATATATAGAGAAAGACTGTGAACCCCACAAATATGTGCAATTATTATGTGTCAATTAAAATATAAAATAAAATGTAAATAAAATATTCTCAGACCTTGTTGCCCCCCTCTTTAAATTCACCATCTCTGAGTTTTCATCATAACATCCTGAAAAGCCAAAAATACTCTATATTGCACATATACCCTGAATAGATTCCCTTCAAGCTTTTTACCTTTATACAGTTTGGTTTTTTTTTGTTTCACTGTGTATGTTTACATGTGTCTCCGTGTGTTTGTGTGTGTGTATGTGTATACCACAAATCACTAGGAAGCAATTATAATGCATTTTTAAATCGCCTAAATATTTTCTTGATTTGTAATTTTAGGAAAATTGCTCATAATTGCATAGCAAAGAATGGAAAACATGGTAGGGACAATCTTTCAAATGCTTTTGTGCTCTCACTGGCACAGAGAGATAGATACTATATTTGCATAACATGCAGATGAACAACTTTATTAAATAAAGTATCTACTTCAGGCAAATTTATTAATATTTCTTGAATCATTCAAGTGGCCAGCAGTTTCCCTTGGGAAAATCTTTGAGAGGTTGACAGTTATGTGTCACATGAGCCACCATTTGCTGCTTTTCCCCCTTTACTCCCACCCAACCCCATACACATAGCAATGCCTGATCATTGATCTATATTCCTATACCATTTTTGAATTTGAAAAACATAGTCTTAATTATTTTGGTGGGTTAATCCCCGTTTTGCTGCTTCCTAGACAGAGATTGTACCACCTGCAGATTAGTGTTTTGTATTTATTTTGCCACTGATCAGCAGGGATTTGCATAGGGTTCAAATATCTCAATGAACCATTTTAAAGCTCTGATTTTACTTACGTGTAGTGTACCGAAAGTCCTACCTTTGCATATATTAAAGAAAAATACATGAAGCCCTCTGGTACTTAGCTAAATGTTCCAGAAGCAAAAATGTAGATCAGCATTTTCCAAATTGCAAACACATCATTTACAAAGTATTTGGGCTTTCCTTTAGGGAAAAGTACTGTTTTAATGATAAAATGGGTTTTTGAAACTTGTATACTCTCTTCTATGCTCCTTTCCCACCACCATGCATATATTTGTATTACTGATATATAAATTAAATCTTCAAATACATACTTGTTTTGTGTTGTTTATTTCAGTGCTACGTAATCTTCTGTGTTCTAAGAAATCTTTAATCATAGAATATCTATAAATACATCCTGGGAATTTAGTGTTCCACAAAACACACTTTGGAAAACTTGGACTAAATGTAATACACCAGAGACATGGTAACCGGTTTCGGTTATTCTTCAAGTCCTCACTCAAACACATTACCCACCAAAAGCCTTCCCACATCTCTTCATATACCTGTAACTAACTTGTGGAACTACTATTAAAACTGCCATGATAGTATGACTATAGGTATGAGTATAGAGTCATTCAGGATAACTACTTAAATAACATATTACATAGTACCAATTATTTTATATAGAATTTATTTGGTTTTTCATAACAATTATTCAAGGTGGGTTTTAATATCCTATTTGCAGATGATGACATCATAGCTCAAATCATTTCTTTAAAAGTGCCCCAGTTCATTTGAGTGAGCTCTTTTTATTTTATTCCATTATACATGGTACCCTCCTTATGTTTCTCTCTAGGTAGACTTTGAGGTTTTTATTTATTTTTATTTTTCTTTCTTTCTTTTTTTGAGACAGAGTCTTACTCTGTTGCCCAGGCTGGAATGCAGTGGCACAATCTCTGCTCACTGCAACCTCCTCCTCCCAGATTCAAGCGATTCTCTTGCCTCAGCCCCCCGAATAGCTGGGACAACAGGCATGAGTCACCATGCCAGGCTCATTTTTGTATTTTTGTAGAGACAGAGTATCACCATGTTGGCCAGGCTGGTCTCGAACTCCTGACCTCAAGTGATCTGCTGGCCTCGGCCTCCCAAAGTGCTGGGATTACAGGCATGAGCCACTGCACCCGGCCTAGACCTTGAGCTTTTAATGAGCAGAGATTACCACAAACCAACCTTTGATTTCAAGCCTCCCCTGCCTGGATCAGCCACATGAATATTTTTGTTGGTAATTGTTCAGACTTTTTCTTCTGCCTTTATATCTGTGCATATATCTATGTTTGTAAATTTCTTGTAGACAAATTTAATATCTGAAAATAATTGTTAGTAAAGAGGAAGTATTATTTGTAAATGGTAGACTTTTCAGCCCTAACTGGTTAACATTTTTATTTTCTTGACTTGTAAGTACATCCTTAGAAAAAGTATCAAATGACCTGGAAATAAGAAGATAAAATAGAGTGAGTTACTCAAGGATCTTTAGTATGCTATGTTCAGACATTTTGAATTACCATGTCAATTGTAATTTCTTCTTTCTTACTTTTTCTCTCCCTTTCAGTTTTTGGTCCTAAAAATCAGTCCTAATTTAATCATGAAAATGTCTAAAATGGAGGCAACAATGTTTGACATATTTTGCTATGGATTTGCTAACAAAATTTTTGTACATTTCATTAATAATATTCTCTGGAACCACTAAAGTTACTTTTCTAATAACACATACTTAATTTTTTCACATCAATATGTCAGATTTGGTAAGCGTGTGAAACAGCTAGAGTAGCTTTGGACATGTCCCCATCCTTCTTCTGGACCATTCTATTACTCAGACTGCATGATCTCTGGACACCCATCCTGTGTACCATTTAGAGCAAAATATTTTCTTTGAAATCTTATTTTAAAAATCTATTAAAGTGTTCAATCCAAGCTTTTCTTCATAGAGACTTTTGAATTTTAATTGAGGACACATTGAGAGGTTTAATAACCTAAGTCATACGTTTCTACTAGCAAAATTTAGCATAAGAGAAGGAGAATAGATAACTTCAAAGGGGTGTACCTTCTGAGAATCCTTTAGAACATGGCCTGTGAATGTGCATGGCATTCATTATTATCTGGAGAAACTGGCTAAGAGGTGTAGTAGAGCTTGACTGTCAGTCCTTATATTGGGGTTACACTCTGGTAGGGAAATAGAATATGTCCAAGTGAGAATTCAAGGCTGAAACTAAGATAAATATGCTATCCAACAGAGTTGAAAGACAAGATCTTGACAAGAGAAAGCCTATGGGAGGAAAAAGAAAAAAAGGTTAGTTATTAAAGCTGGGAAGTAAGGGAAGTAACAAGGGAAACAAGAATAAGATTTCAAAGCTCATTTCCCTTACCTAATATGAATTCTGAACTTTTTGGTAAGGTTGTCATGTCACCACATTCAGATGCAAAACACACCCAGAGAGCGTGTCTTAAAATGCATTACTAGAAAGTGAAATCCTTTGAGTGTATTGTATTCAGAGTGATCGGTTGAGAGCAGAAATAGAAATATTAATGTCTTTGTTAGTAGAGTTGAATTAATGAAGTGATGAAATAGGAAACAGTAACATGTAAAATTATGAAAACTTAGCACCTGGAACATCTGTCTGACTGGTTTTTGAAAACGTTTCATTTGTGTTTTAACAGCCTAGAAAAAGTGACAGTCTTTCTGCCACACATTGGTTTCAGAGGCTGGTGCTGCACATATAAAACAACTTCCCTCTGAGGATTTCCTCAGATATACTGTAAACATTAACGTAAGCTTTGAAAATAAGCCTCTGAGTAGGATTCACTTGCTGCCTGAATTATTCTTTGCTGCTGTTGGAATTTCATAAATGCCCAAGTTTTTAAACTTAGTGTTTATAAATATCTAGACCCAAGGAAAAGGTTACTTCTACATGCAGACACTCTGCTAACCAATTATTTCAAATATCTAGAGGATTTGGCCTCATGCTGATCTTACACAAATAAGCTTGATTTGTATATAAATGAATGATTGAAGTGTACACATAAATTTTCCAGGAAGCACTGTATCTTCAAGTTTCTTGTTGTATCTTCAGCCAAAGA
The DNA here is from genome assembly GCF_028858775.2 of Pan troglodytes. Lineage (NCBI taxonomy): Eukaryota > Metazoa > Chordata > Mammalia > Primates > Hominidae > Pan > Pan troglodytes. Next base: position 39,899,980 of record NC_072410.2, read on the forward strand.
CAGCGATAGCACCACAATACATAAATAGCAATTTTTATCAGGATTTCTGCTCTTATCACTTTGTATTTGTGATACTGGCTTATGTATTCATCATTCATTTTAAAATTTGTAACTTACATTAGACTTATCACAGGTCCTTAAGCAGATAACTGAATGCAGTGGGAGACAGAAGTTTCGTTGTTTTAGTTTTAGTCTGTTTGAAAATTTTTAACTGTTAGCACCTGGATCACAGCTGACAACAGATTGGTGAAATTCAGTGTGGCCAAGGAAGAAGAAGGTTTGTCTAACAGTGGAAGGTATTAAGATTGAATTCACTGAGTGGGCTGGCAGTATCTAACCACCAAAGCACCAAACTTCTGAGTAGAGCCTCTTTTTGAATCAGAATATCTGAGTAAGTCAATGAAATATCAACACTGAGGAATGTCCCTTCATCTTGTGAGTAAAGCTGTCTTATAGATGTATGCAGTTATGGTCTAGTACATGAAGCAGTCATTTTGTGCAGAAGAGAAGAAATCAACAAGGAGTAGTGGATATGATTAAGCCCTCTGTCTTCTGAATAGCCCTTGTAATTCTAATGCAAACCATGGCAACATTTAAACCAAGAGTTCTGAGTAAACAAACATAGGTGAACAAACCTTGCTGGGTATTCTAGATCCGTCAATGTGGTATGCAAAGCTCTAGACTATAGGTCCCAAATTATGTGAATATTACGCATGATGATTCCAGGTGGGTCTAGGTACATCTAATTGCTAATTATTTCCCGTATGTGTCATGCTCTTTCAAGGTTATCTTTGACTATTTACTACTTTTGCCTAAAATTGCCTTACACTTTCTCTCTTTAATACAATCCTGTATCATGTCTGCAAAGTCTTTAGAAGATTCACCTTAAAAGTTTCCTTTCCTGTGATGACTATGTTGGACTTTTCTTTCCCTGTAGTCTCACAAAATTTTGCTTATACCTTTTTTAGAACACTTATTGAGCTTTGCTTTAATAACCTATTTGCATGTGTGTCTCATCTAATAAACATGTTATCTTTTCAAAGACAGGACCTTGTATTTTTATCTGTGTGTCCACAGAGCTCAGAATTGTGCCTGAAATGTAGTATTAAAAATGTGTATTGAATAAATGCAAGAATCTATTAATCTCACTTCTAGCCTTCATCTTGCATGAATGTTTGAGGGACTCCCTCTTATTTCTTAAATTGTATGCTCCAGGAGTATGAAAGGTAGTGTTATACAGAAAGCAATAAAATCTAAAGGCACAACAGGCAGTGTGGGTTTTAACTGAGAGATACTCATTATATGCTATGCCACCCTAAGAAAATTATAGTCTGTCTAGTTTCAGAAGCAGTTTGACCTTTTAGGACCTCTCCAGAGTTTACAATCTTTTGAATATGTAAGCCGTTTGACATAGGTTGCCAATTTTAGACTTGCAAATAATTAGCTTTCCAAAATATTAATGAATACATATTTTGAATATATTTCAAGTAAACTCACAATGTGTAAATGACATAAGTGAATATTATGGAAAATAACTCTAGGTTGTATTTATAGAAAAAGATGTAAACAAGCAGGAGCAATATTAGATTTTTGTTTGTTAGCATTAATATGTAACTTATTTTATCCTGAAACTGACCAGAATAGAACTTTATGTGTCAATAACAATACCTCACTATTTTTAGAAAGAAAAAAAAAGTACTATATGTATACTAAATCTTTCTCTCTGTTACACACACACCCCAGAGACTTTGCTTATGTTTCATGAAGAATAGAATGCTCATTGACTGGCAGGCAGCTGGAAGACCTGAGTAACTCTAACAAATTATTAGACTCTGACTTAGCAAATAATTTTCTCCTGAGACCTCGTATTTATAAACAGGTGAAAGGAGAGTGGTACATCAAATTATCTTTAAATTTTTTCCAGCTTTTAATTTTATTTTTTCATGATTTCTGAAATTAAAATAAAACAAAAGCACAGAAATGAGTATTCTTGGTTGCCTCAGAAATGTCAATCTTCTATTTCTTCTATTAGATGGAAAGTGTGGAGACATCCCTTGTCAGATGGAGAATTGCAAGGTTACCATTACTCTCAATATGCATTTAGTTTTTGTTCTACCTAGCAGGTTTGAAGCAGGATGAAGCAAACATCATTATCGAATAGAACAGAACAAATAATTTGTGTTCTACCTAGCAGGTATGAAGCGGGATTAAGCAAACATCATCATCAAATAGCATTTGATGTTGGGAAAATAAGTTTTTGGGCTTTTCCTATATCTGCAAAAAGTCATGAACACACTCTTGAACAACAATCAATGTAGTTAATGAAGGTTGGCTCTCCAAAGTAAAGACTTGAGTTACGAATAATGTAAACACTTTTGCTCAAGTTCTCTAAACATACTCCATTATTTCTATCTGTCTGCCCTATCATGCCTGTGAAATATAAAAATTCCAGACACTGTAGTAGATAACTGTGTTGATAATGTCAAAACTCAGATATTCACCAATATTGGGATACTGGGCATGGTGCAAAATTAATGGGATTAAAGATACACTATATGGAATTGTCTCTACGTAAGTAAGTTTTAAAGAATTAAACAGTTTTCTAGAGAGAGTGTCTGAATCAGCCAAGTGCTCTGAATAACTGCAGTACATTCCTTCACTTCCTCTTCCCTTACCCTTTTGTCCTTGTCTTGTCTACTAATTTTTAAGCAATCTATATTTTCAACCTGGAGTATAAACTGTGATGGCTCCAAATGGCTACTGCACTTTTCTCATTATCTCACTTTGTTCTAATAAACTTCTAAAAGTCACTTTCAGCAAAATGTAAAACTTCTGTGAAATTAAGAATGGATATTTCATTCAACTTGCTTGACGGCTGCCTAAATCTGAGTAGAGTTAACTAGATTTATTTCTGAAAACAGATTATTTTGCATGAATACATTATCATATCAAGAGCTTCTGAAATATATAAAAATATAGAAAAGTGAACAAATTCTCCAGGACCTTCTCTTTTACTTTTGCCTCAATTAAAAATGTTCATTATTACTATAAAATAAAATTTTCAAGCACTGAAAAATAGATCAAGAACAAATTATTTATATTGCCATAATATAGTGATTCCCTTGTTAATGTCATGGTGGTGGATTTCCTTCTAGTCTTTCTTTCTATACATAGAAAGTATAAATAATATACTATTTAATATAAGCATTATATTACCGTATGAATAATACTTTTATTTCTGTCATTATTATATTTATATATACATGTATAATTTTGTAACTTGAATTTTAAATTAACATATGAATTAATACTACTCTTTGTAACCATAAAAATGTGTTTAGTCAAGTTTAACCTAAATTTAATGTCTGGCATTTTAATAAATTCATTAAAAAGGTCCATGTTTTAGAATAGATTTTAAAGTAGTATCACTATTATTGTTTATACAGTTAATAATAATTACATTAATAAAGTATTTATTGAGCCTACTAAGCTAAATCATTTATTTAAATATTCCATTGAAACCTCTCCTTAAGTCTATGGTGAAAATTAGAGTTATTATTTTCCTATTGCATATAAGAAAAATGAGGTTGAGATATTTAAAATTATCCTTAGGTCATAGAACAAAAGATGAAGCAGGAATTCAACACACATCTGTATGTGTTCTTAGACCAATCCTCCTGAAGATTAAAGTAAAGAAAGTTGAAATAGGCAGATGCAGAGAAGTTGAAGCATGAGTGTATTTCAAGTACCAGAAAACAACACGAACTGACAAACACAACATACTGTTTTATTTTTCCTTTTGCTTTTATCAAGTGGGGTTCTGTGTTTCACCTTCTCTTTTATCTTAGTTCTTTAGATGTAATAGAGCCCATTTAACTGCCTTCAATACCAAAAGTTTTCTTTTTAGTTTTTCCTGATCTCTAAAACTTAAGGAACTAACTAAAATTTAGTAAACTGACTATAACATAGGGAACTAACTCCCCAACAGAACTTAATCTAGAACCCTATTTACATTCCTTACTTTGTCCATCTATGAATCCAGGGCACCCAGTGAAACTGGAGATAGTTCCTTTTCTGTGAGCAGCCTTGTTATAGGTCCCAGGTTAAGAAACTGACAGTATTTTTTTCTGAAAAAGAGAGAAAACTGAATGAGGAATGCAAAGTCAGCATCTAAATGCACACCTGACGATAATGAAATAGAAGACTAAATTGAGCAGAAAAATAATAATTTTAGAACGATGAAACAATATTCATTACATTAAAAGACATTTCAAGCTTTCAGGTCTCAGAAATAACTCTTTTGAAAGTATTTTATTTATGAAACGGGCAGATTTCTCAAAAAACTATATAAAATAGGCGCTATTAAAAATGTTATGAATAAGAATCAGCAAAATAAAAAACGTAGTAGTCAAAATAAGACCTCACATAGAAAACTGAAAAATCTTAAGATAGAAACCCTGGTTAGCAATATAGAAGATTACTTGGAGAATATTTTGAGACTGCAAGGACATATTTTTAAAAAGAAATGGTAGAAATATCATGGAAAATGAGCCAGATATTTAAAATAGGAATTGCAAGTGTCCTAGAGTATAGGATAGTCCTGAAGCAATAATTGAAAAAATTTGCCTAGATAGATGATATTAGAGATTCTACATTAAGAAGGTTCATACAATTCCAAACAAAAGGAATGATCAGCAATTAATGTCAAGATACTGTGAGTAAAGTGTTACTTAAACTATCATGAAAATTTCTTAATAATTTGTAAGTAGATAAAATTGCCTTCAAAAGCACTAAATTCAATTTAACCTATAAATTTCCCCTTGTACCAATACATTCAATTAATAGAACAATAGACACAAAATCATTATGAGAAATTGCTTGGATTCCAGATTTTACATTTCTGTTAACCTGTAATTTATAAAAGTGTAGTAGAAAGGTAATTCTCCAAAATGAGAAGATAGAAAGTATAACATGCAATTACATTTGCTGTAAAATTCTTTAAAAATATTCACAACATTACCAAGCAATAATCATAACAAAAATTAATGAGTGGAGAAGTTGCATTTGAAAATAGCTAAAGGCATTTTTCCACAAGAAAGAATGTATTTACATTTGTCTTTTGGTCTATATTAGAACTGTTCATACAGATCATACATATTCATTATTTAGAGGACTTAGTCAAGGATCCTTTCCCATATTCATTTTTACCTCTCCTCTCAAATATCTCATAAACATCTCAAGCTTAAGAACTTAACCCTAGATTTTCCTTACCACATGAAATGTCTGCCTGTGATTCCATATTTTGGCAAAGAATACCTGCAAACATGCAGTTATTTAAGCCAGAACTCGAAATCAACATTTCCATATTCCCAACGCATCATAAAATATCAATGACTCTACATTCAAATCATAACTCAGGTTACCTCCATTCTGTTTCTCTGTTGCCACACCTAAATTCAGGCCTTCATAATCCCGTGCTTCAAATATTACAGCATCTTCTTAATTGCGTATCTCATTAACATTTCTGCCTCTGTCCCTTCTCCCTCTGAATACACCCAACCACATCAATTTATCTTCTACATAGTGGCCGGTATATTTTTTAAAAATGAGATTATGACTTATGGTTAAGACACTATACCTTGTCTCTGTCTACTTAAATGCTGCCATTGCCTAAGTCTTAAATTCCTTTTCTCAGAGTCAGTCCTTGACTCTCAAATCGATATTAAGTCTTCTTTTAAAATTCCATTCATGTTCCCATGGAGTTTCTTTCAGAATGTTCATCTCAATCAGTAGTCATATACTTCTTTCACAGTATTCGACACAATTTGTACCTATTCATTTCATGACTTGCTTCTCTGTTATATTTTAAGGTCCTTGACAAAGTGGCCTAATACGTATTTGGGATGATCTGTATATCAGATATCAGATCTCCTTGCACAGAGCACAGATATCAGATCTCCTTCACAGAGCAGGTACTTGCTACTACAGGATTAACTCATGATTGGCAATTATTTTATTATGTTGCCATTAAAGAATGTTTCAAGCGACATCAAATAGGTACATAAAACATAATGTGCAAATTCAGAGGAAAACTATTATGCATTTAAGCTTTAACTATTTGCAGTGGGTTGATTGTAAACCACTGAAGGGATTGATTTCAACAAGCTAACATCATGACCAGGGCATTCTAGGGCATGTGGGACTCTTTTGCAACGGCTCTTAGATTGACATGTTTCTGAAAAACGGAGCACCAAGTGCTTTCTCAACCATATACTCATTAGAAAAAAGAAAAGGCGGAATGAGGTGACAAGAGCTGAGAACGAAGCAGTGACATTGGAATTTTCTCCTCTCTCCGAAAATATTGTATAGGAAGAGTTTAGAGCTTCCATATGCATCTTGCTTTAAAGTGCTCAAATCTACTAAAATAATTTTAAGTAGAACTTCCTTGAAATAAGTACATGAGAACTGGGAGAGAAAAAGTTTGTGTATTGCGACTTGAAACTACCCTCAGCAACAAGAAGGCAAGTTTAAGGTCACTGAGCACAGGTCACGTGGCATGGGTTCATCACTACTGTTGAAGTAAGAACCAGGTGATTAAAACACAGGTTTCATTCTTTGACAATTTTGCAGAAACCAATCTTGTTTCTGTTTGCCAACTTGTATAGGCAACATGTTATAAGGGAAATAAAATACTTTAAACCAGATTTTTTAGTGTGCCAGCAGGTACAAAGCCAGAATTTTCCATCTTGTGCTTTGTCTTCTAGGCAAATTTAGAGAAATAATTTACCTAGCCTCATAATTTGGATATTACATAATTGCTAGGTAAGTGGAAATTTCCTTAAGATCAATAACTTGCTTAGTCCAATGGCACCAGGGCCATCATTATATCCCCATGCCTGGTACCCAAGCATATTGCAAATGATGGAATGTGCAACTTTTATTCATGTTCAATCCAGTTTATGGTGCTTTTAGTCACAGAAAACATTAGACTGTATTTTCTTTTCAGATTAAACACTAATGACCCATCAAAAACAGCTGCAGCATCTCTAAAAAAAGTGAATGGTAGGACACATGAGCACAGTTCTGCCATTACCTTGGTTTTCAGTAATACCAGCTCTCTCCCCAGTTCCTGGTTTTCTGTTATTTGCATTTGTTGTTGAAAAGAAGGTTTATCTGAATTCTTCATAGGCAAAAAGAGAAGACCTATTTGTCAATGTTTTCTGTATTCAAAGCAAATATGGTTAGCCTACACACAACCCCTCAAATCTTGGCTTTATATCTTAGTCATCAATCCTATTAGTAAGGACACTGTTTGTGAGTGGAAGCATGCAATGTCATTATTATAGGCAGCTGAATATTCTTGCTTTAAAGAAAGTTATATATTATAATAAAAGGAGCATAAATTGGAATTGATTTCATTAGAGGAATTTAACACCCGCAAAATAATGACACTGTTTTTTCTTTAGGGACACTATTACATTACCATTTTGCTTCACTAAATTAAAAATGCTATCAAGTTGGTAGTAAATTCTGAAGTGTGTTACTGAGCAAACTCTAAAGTCCATAGAGGGGTCTGGAGCTCATATATAACAGCAGAAATAAATTAGACACAAAGTTTAAAAATCAGCTTTCATTACAGGAAACTTTGAAAACACATCAACATCTCATCTCTTTAAAAAAGAATACTTCATTTTAATGACTCAGCAGATAACTCCACTGATGTTTAGCTGCTAAAAGAGGTAAATTTAATGATGCCAAGCATTTCAGAGTTCAAGAATATTTGGACTGTAGACTACTCTACAATAATTGGAATTTATTACAAATGAGTTTCTCCACACCTGTTTTCTAAATGAGTGCTCAAAATGGCCTGGTAGATAATCCCAATGGAATGGTTTTAAGAACTTGTCAAATGATCAGGCATATTTTACTGCCTGGGAAGTTCACTGTAAATGATGTATAAGCAGAAAGCTTACGTGTGTGCGGGTATGAGAGAGAGAGAGAGAGCAGGGTATAAATATTAAACTAAAATGAATGACTGAGTTATCTTCAGAAGAAGGGTTCTGCCCTGCTTCTATTTTTCTAACTGACATCAATCAATTGAAATGTCACAAGCATTAAGGATTGCCAAGGAAAAAAGTGAGCAAAGCAGAAGTATTAGAAGGGACTAAAAACCTATCAGATGACCAGAAGAGCCTGTCCCAGTGGTAGGCATTCAGAAGCCAAGCTTCACAGGGAATGTGGATGGATAAGGGTAGTTACACACAAAATGAGAAAGAAACTGTAGGACCAATTACAGTCAAAGAGGCAAACACAGAATTATTCTCTGGACAATGGCATTTATCAGCAAAAATGAAGCTTTATTCTAAATCTAAGGCACCTTTTCTCATTTTGTAGATGTAGACTGGTGAAAAACAAATTTGCTAACCCCTTCCTATAAAATTTCTGGTTAATTTTAATCTTTTTACAGATCTTTTTATTGCAAGATTTTGGGCTGCAAACATATTTTCATTTGTGATTAAATTTACTTTTTATAAAAAATAGATTCTATGACATTATTTAGTCCTCTCAAAATTTTATATGATATAAGACCCCATTTCATCAAGCTGAAAAAGTACATTGCCATAAATAAACTGAATTTCAATGGCCACTGAACTCTTTGCTGCTGTATACAAGGCGTTGAGTTTTTTTTCTCCTTCTCCTACAATTTTTGGGATTATTATGTAGATACTCCTTGGGGAGTTTAAACATCTGACAAAATCCTTATGATTTCTGATTTTTTTTTATTTACTTTGTTTTTCCAAACACAGTCACATATCTTTCCCTTCAATCACTGCAGTGACTCCAAAGAACAAATTGATACTTTCTATAGCAAGCATGGAAATACAACAAAGAAAGTAAATATGTGGCTATTTCATTTCTCAAAAGGTCAGTTTTAACTTAATTTTGGTCTCTTTATTCTAATAATGTCCCCTATGTTGCAGAGGTGCCCTCTCCTATTGAAAAATAATGTATCGGTACCTTCACATACCTTGGATTCCATATGGGAAGTGAGACTTTGGAGAAAAGTTTTACCTTTCTTTTATGTTATTATCATTTTTTTTAAAGACAGATCTCACTAGGTCACCCAGACTGGAGCACAATGGTACAGTCACAGTTCACTGTAACCTCAAAATCCTGGGCTCAAGTGATCCTCTTGCCTCAGCCTTCTTAGTAGCTGGGACTACAGATGTTTGCCACCACACCTAATTTTCTTTTTCTTTAATCTCTTTCTTTAACTTTTTGTAGAGACAGGGACTTACTTCATTGCCCAGGCTGGTCTTGAACACTGGGCCTCAAGCAATCCTCCTGCCTGGGCCTCCCAGAGTCCTCGGATTACAGACATAAGCCACTGCAAGTAGCTTTTTCCTTTTAATTTAAGCCCTACTTCATCTGTCATTATTTTTGGACTGTTCATCAACCTTTCCACAATGATGGTAACTATGATCTAAGATAAAAATTCCTTCAGTGAAAATCACAACACCACTTTAAGGAATGTGTTTATGCCCAATAACTCCTGACAACAACTTCAGAACACAACAGCCCACTTTAATTCTATGTTATGTAACACCACATAATAAATAAAATAATATCATTGCTCTTTAGGCTATCAAAACTCTGCCCATTGCCCTTTATAATCTCTTCTATGGTTAGAAAATGGAGACTATGTTAGTACGTTCTTCCATCATTTCTTTCTGTATCTTCTCATCTTCTAAGTATACTTCAAAAATAATAGTTAAAAAACACATAAGCCTGGGCACAGTGGCTCACGCCTGTAATCCCAGCACTTTGGGAGGCCCAGGCGGGCAGATCACGAGGTCAGGAGATCGAGACCAACTTGGCTAACACGGTGAAACTCTGTCTCTACTAAAAATACAAAACAAAACAAAAAAATTACCTGGGTGTGGTGGCGGGCGCCTGTAGTCCCAGCTACTTGGGAGGCTGAGGCAGGAGAAGGGCGTGAACCCGGGAGGCAGAGGTTGCAGTGAGCCGAGATCGTGCCACAGCACTTCAGCCTGGGTGACAGAGCGAGACTCCATCTCAAAACAAAATAAACAAACAAAAACAAAACAAAACAGAAAAACACATAAACATATCACTAAGTAAAAAAATATTTCTATAATTTGATACTTAAATCTTTATATGGAGAAAAAAGAAACATTGCTTTCTCAAAATAACAGCAAAAGAATTTTGAGAACTAGTAGTAGCTTAAACAGACAATTTACAATTTATGTTGCCAAAGATCTCAATTTTTCAGTCCAAAAATTTACAGTTTTCTTCAGGAACAATGAGTGATTCCTTGCTTTGTATTTACCTTTTAGGTGTTATTTGATTATCTATTATTTTCCTCAACTCTTTGATTGCAGATGGGATTATGAAATAGTATGTAATGTTTCATATAGCAGCTGGGGTCTCTTTGCACAGGCAGGCTCTAATACTAGTCTAGTAATTTGGGAAGAATGGACAGAATAGTAGAATGCCCCATTTCAATATGTGTCTTAAGCTGTGTTCTCTAGTATGCAGCAGATATTGAAGATGATACTCTAGCTAGGTACTCATATAGCCTCTATTTAAGGATTCAGTTGAATAGATAATGATTCAAAGTAACAAATGATTAGGTTATCTTAAATTTTCAACAAAATTTGCTATAAGATTAAACATAGGGACAGCTTTTCAGGATTAAAGCATCACATACTGACATTAAGGCTCCTTGATCTATGGTTGCTGCATCATATTGATATCACTGAGGTGGGGATGCTTCCATGTGTAATCTTAACAAGAGGTAATAAAAAGGCCAGGACCAAGCCTATCTGTTTATGGGGTTGTGTGGACCCATCTAGACATTTTCAGTGTCTTGCTTTGAATGGTTAAGCTAAATTAACTGCATAGAATACTTAAGTGGAAAATTAAAATATGAGAAAGAAAAAAGAAGAAAGAGAGAGAGAGAGGGAGAGAGGGAGGAAGGGAGGAAGGAAGGGAGAGAGAGAGACAGAGAAAGAGAAAAAAAGAAAGAAAGAAAAAAGAAAGAGAAAGAAAGAAAGAGAGAAAGGAAGGAAGGAAGAAAGAAAATTGTTTACAGTTCTGGAAATTCAAGATCTTTAAAGTTGAATTAGCAGAGGTTTGGCTGAGAGGGTTATTCATAATTAGAGTATGGTTGACTTAGAGGTATGGTATATTGGGGCAGCACCTTCAGAGGGTTATGCTCAAGCTATTATATTAGTATTCGGGCAAAAGTTTAGTTAATACAGTTATTATAGCTAATGGAGGATTTATTTGGTAGAAGGGCCTTAAGTTTTTTTCAGAAAATTACATGAAGTGAGGGGTAGATGTTGGGGTGTTCGTGGCTAAAATATGATATCTGGGCTCTGACTGGGTTGCATTTTAGTCTCTTGTTTTTGGGGTTTGGCAAGGATATATTTACCTAGGTTGATGATAAAGTCAGAGATCGGGTTGGGGGGAGGCTTGTGGATTTAATCAGAAATAGTTCTTGAAATTGAGCATGCGTGCCTGAATGTACGTGCGTGCATGAGTGTACGTACATGCATGAGTGTATGTGCATGTGTGAGTTCTTGTTGATTAATTGTTATGTCCTTCAAGCATGAATTAATTAAAACCTTATGGTTGTTATGTGAGTCCGGAATATTCAATGTAAGTTCAGTTACAATGGATTAGGCAGGCATCAGGCTTCCCCCATGCTGAGTCACAGCTCCCCCAAAGTTAAAAAATAACAAATGCATGACAGTGCTCCCATGACTGGTTAACGGGGTGGTAGGCATCAGTCCCTCGAGATGTCTTGTTTACGGGGAACATGTAGGTGGTGTTAATTTTATGGCCCTGAAGTAAGAACCAGATGCCAGGTATAGTTTCAGCATAGTCACCCCCAAGTTTCATGGGCCCGGAGCGAGGAGGGTAGCACTCCCAAGTGGGGTGATGATTTCTTGGAGATTTGTAGCTTAAGAGACCAAAAATTGGTAGAGGATATCCGTAATGAGGAGGGATGTCTTAACTGAAATGTGCTATACCAGATGAATGAACATATGTACTATGTAAGAGTAAGGATTTACAGTACTGGTCAATATTCATGTGGGGCAGGTCTTATTGTACAACCAATAATGATGATGTGTGATAGTTGATTAAGAAATCACTAATATGTGCTTATATGCATATGGGCTAGGTTTTTAATGTATTGTTGTGTATGGATGTACTATGTATGAACAAGCAATTATAGTACTATATATTAGTCATGGGGACTAGCAGTAATGCACGAAGTACATAAAAGCACTATTATAATAGTGCTAGTTGATTAATACTGACATGGTAGTCAAATTATATGCTGAGAAAGAATTTAGGGAATAATTAGAATTTCAGCTTTGGGTGTTGACGGTGAAGTGGGATACTTTTTCCCTGAGCTGTCCTGGGGAGGAGATCCTCCATTTCTGGCTTACAAGACCAGAGTATTGAATTATACTACAAGGGCATCTTCATTTAAGTAGTTTATTTTCAATTAGGCCAGTGAGTGGTATAAGAGTGAGGATGGTAGAAAAGTACATAATAGATGCTGTCCACCTGATGGCAATAAAAGGGTATTTGACTGGCTGCCCTCCAACTCATGTGAGTGTAAATAGGTCAGCCACTAAAATTCAGAATAGATGTTGACTCAATGGTCAGAATATTATACTTTGTTATTTAGACACGTAAAGTACAGGAATAACTGCTAGAATGAGAATGGAGAATACAAGGGCCAGTATGTCTCCTAGTTTATTAGGGATGGAGCATACGATTGTGTAGGCAAACAAAAAGTACCACTCTGGCTTAATGTGGAGTGAGGTGTTTAGGGGATTGGCTAAAGCATAGTTATCTCGGTCGCCCAGGAGGTCAGGCGAAAACAGTACTAGAGTTATTAGAAGGAGGAGGAGAATAATTAAACTAAAATATCTTTGGTTGTATGCTAGGGGTGGATGGTAATTTTGTTGGAGTCGGATGAAACCCCGGAAGGGTTATTAGATCCTGTTTCATGAAGGCATGAAAGGTGAACAGCTGCTAGAGCTGTAATGATGAAGAGTAAGAGAACATGGAAAGCGAAAAATCGTGTAAGGGTAGCTTTGTCAACTGAGAATGCACCTCAGATTCATTGCACAAAGTCAGTTCCGATACATGGGATGGCTGATAGTAGATTTGTAATTACTGTGGCACCTCAGAATGATATCTGGCCTCATGGGAGCAGGTAGCCTATGAATGCTGTTGCCATAGTTGTGAGTAGGAGGATAATGCTGATATTACAGGTTTCTAGAAATGTAAATGATATATAGTATAAGCTCCAGCCAACATGGAGTAAGAGGCAGATGAAAAATATTGAAGTGCCATTAGCATGAAAATAGCAGATCATTCAGCCGTAGTTTTCATCTCAGCAGATGTGAGCGACTGAAGAGAAGGCGGTTGAGGTGTCTGATGTGTAGTGCATGGCCAAAAATAGTCCTGTAATGATCTGGAGGGTTAGGTAGGCATCAAGAAGTGAAACAAAGTTTCATCATGTAGAAATGTTAGATGGTGTGGGAAAATCAATGAATGAGTAATTAATAATTTTTATTAGCGGGTGTGTTTTGCTAATATTGGTCATTAGCATTCTTATAGTTGAAATACAATGATTATTTTTCATTCATTAATTATGGCTACAGTCCATGTGAGAATAATGGCATATACCATATTTTTATTAAGTGTCCTTTTGGTTATAGGGTTTGTAGGTTTCTCTTCGAGACCTTCTCCTATTTACGGAGGTCTAGGGCTAATTATTAGTGGTGCTGTGAGTTGTGGTATTGTGTTGAATTTTGCTGGGGCTTTTGTGGGGTTGATAGCCTTTTTTATTTATTTGGGTGGCATGGTGGTTGTTTTTGACTATACTATGGCAATGGCGACTGAAGAGTATCCTGAAACATGAGGGTCAAGTATTGACATCTGAAGGGCTTTATCATTAGGACTATTAATGGAGTTGATGCTGGTCTGGTGAATAGCTGAGCAGATGGAGTGGGGATTGTGATTGATTTCAATAGTGAGAAATTTTGGATGATTTTTGAGGGTGAGGAGGCGGGGTTGTTGCATGAAGATTCTGTGGGTGTGGCTGCCTTGTACACTTATGGGTGTTGATTAATGGTAGTTGCTGGTTGATCACTATTTGTTAGTATTTATGTTGTGATTGAAATTACTCAGGGTAATAGATTAGATAATTAGGAGTAGTGTTATAAATGATGGAATAAAAAAGGAGAGAAAGTACAGTTTAATTAGTCCTTTTTTAGTAAATACGGTAATGGAGCCTGAAATTTGGGTTTGTGTAATGGTCTTTGGTATAGACTCTTCTAGTCAAATTAGGTTTAGTAGAAGTGAGGCCAGATTTTGGCTTATGAATAGGTCTGAGTGGGAGGTTGTATGGTGAAATGTGGCTGAATAAATTCCTAGTATATTGGAAAAGTTGAATGTCTGTAATGGGTATTTTAGTTTAAGGTCATTAGTTATAAAATTAAGCTCCATCGCTAGCGAGAAGCCTAAGATGGTCACACCTAGGGCCGTGAGTTTCAGGTGGAGTGTCATGTTTGTTTGGGGGAATGAAGCAGGAATGATACTGTTGATGATGAGGAATCCAGCAAAGATGCTGCCTATTATTAGGTGCTTAACTGAGTTGATTAGGAAGGGGTTATTTTCGTTAATAGTAATCAGAGTTGTGAAGCAAGATTGTCCTATCAGAGTGAAGAAAATAATACGGGTACTATAGACAGCTGTCAAGGAGGTGGCAATAAGAGTAACAAAAAGGGCACAGGTATTGGTGTATGACGTGTTTGTAGTTTCAATGATGAGGTCTTTACAGTAAAAGCCTGTGAAGAAAGGCATACTTGTAAGTGCAAGACTGCTGATAATAAGGGAGGAGGAAGTGAGGGGTAAAGTCTTGAATAGCCCTCCTGTTTTTCGGATGTGTTATTCAACATGGAGGCTATGGATGATGAGCCCTGAACATATAAATAATAAAGCTTTAAAAAAGGCATGGGTGCAAATGTGAAGGAAGGCTAGGTGTGGTTGATTAATGCCAATTGTGACTATTTTTTTGTTTTGTTTTGTTTTGTTTTGTTTTGTTTTTGAGACGGAGTCTCGCTCTGTCGCCCAGGCTGGAGTGCAGTGGCGCGATCTCGGCTCACTGCAAGCTCCGCCTCCCGGGTTCACGCCATTCTCCTGCCTCAGCCTCCCGAGTAGCTACAGGCGCCCGCTACCACGCCCGGCTAATTTTTTATATTTTTAGTAGAGACGGGGTTTCACCGTGTTAGCCAGGATGGTCTCTATCTCCTGACCTCGTGATCCGCCCGCCTCGGCCTCCCAAAGTGCTGGGATTACAGGCGTGAGCCACCGCACCCGGCCCAATTGTGACTATTATAAGGGCTAGCTGGCTTGAGGTGGAGAATGCTATGATTTTTTTTAATGTCATTTTGTGTTAGAGCACAGGTTGCTGTGAATAAGGTAGTAACAGCCCTCAGACATAATGTAAAGGTTTGGATTGATAAATTATTTTCTATTAAAGGGTAGAAGTAGATGAGCAGGAAAACTCCTGCTATAACGATAGTGCTGGAGTGGAGTAGGGCTGAGACTGGGGTTGGACCTTCTATGGTGGATGGAAGTCAGGTATGGAGGCCGAATTGAGCTGACTTTCCTGTTGCTGCTAAGAGAAGGTTAATTAATGGAAGAGAGTTGGGGGTAGGATCTAGAATAAATGTTGAAATTCTCATGTGTTGGAGGACAGGAGGAACCATGCTATAGCTAAAATAAAGCCAATATCACCAATGCAGTTGTACAGAACCACTTGGAGGGCTGCTGTATTAGCATCTGCTCACCCTTACCATCAGCCGATTAGTAAGAAAGACGTAATTCCTACACCTTCTCATCCGACAAAGAGTTGAAAGAGGTTGGCGGGAACCAGAATTAATATTATGATGAGGAAAATAAGTAAACATTTGAAAAATGGATTAATGTTAGGGTCTGAGTTTATATATCATATTGAGAATTTTACAATAGATCAGGTAATGAATAGTGCTACGGGGATAAATATTGCAGAAAAATAGCCTGGTTTGTAGGTTAGTGAGAGTTTGAGAATCTGGATCGTCATTCAATGTCAGTTTGCTATAGTGACTTCTTGGTCTGCGCATATAAACGTTGTAGGGATGAGGATAATGAAGGCACATGTGATAGATGTTTTTATGTAATTTGGGTATGAACCTTTTTTGCAGAGGTTGGTTAAGGTAATAGTAATTGGTAAGATTAAGGGGATTAGGGTTGTTATAACAGTGGAAGAATACATGTTTGTTACTTTTATTTGGAGTTGCACCAATGCTTTTGGTTCCTAAGACCAACTGATGACTCTCATCCTTTAAAAGTTGAGAAAGCCATGTTGTTAGGCATGGAGGAATGAGTTAGCAGTTCTCACATACTTTCTCCATAGATAAGAAGTTGCAGGCTTCTATTGTTAGATCCACAATCTAACGTTTTGGTTAAATGATAGCTACAGCATGCAAACCCCAAAATAATTTTAGGGTTTAAGAATAATAGGAAGATAGGCTCTAGATGTATAAGTGTTAATGTATTTTCTCTTGTAAAGGAAGGTTTGATACTGTTAATATAATATACAAGTGCCCCTTGTTGTGTTGTGATTAGCATATACAGTATAGGGCTGTAATTAGCATATTAAGTCCTATAAGCATAATACTGATATTTGATCAGGAGAATGAGGCCATAGTCACAAAGAGTTCCCCTACTAGATTAATAGTAGGGGGCAAGGCAAGGTTAGTAAGATTTGCTAAAAATCATCATGAGGCTATTAGTAAGAGAAGTGTTCCAAGGCCTCGGGAAAGTAACATGTTTCGGCTACAGATTCTTTCTTAGCTTGAATTTGCTAGGCAGAATAGTAAAGATGAAGTGAGTCCATGAGCAATTATAAGGGTGACCGCACCTGTAAAGTTTCAAGGAGTCCGAATGAGGATAGCCATAATAACAAGTGCTATGTGGCTTACGGAGGGGTAGGCAATAAATGATTTTAAATCGGTTTGTCATAACTGATACTGGGAAAAAAACAAACAAACAACAACAAAAAAGAGGGGTTTCTACTTACCTTTAGGACTCTCATCAACACTTTTGGAAACGAATGTGTGAGAATGTTTCAAAATATTTTAAAACTAGGTTTATGTGCCACAAGTGTTGGATTAATAGTATAGAAAGTTTTCATTTTCTGATATTTGGTGCCATATAAAGATGAATACTAATTTGTCATTAAAAGTTTAATAAGAAAATTAATTGTCCCGCATGTATTTAAATATTACCAGGGAAAAATTAAGATTATCCCAGTAGTATAAGTGTGTGTTTACGTTTTTCATCTCTGCACATCTAACCAAATTCTAACTCCTATCACCATAGTGTATTCATGGTCCTAAGTATTGATAACCCAGATTGTGATACATTTTATAAACCACTGAGTAAGATGCACAACAAGTACTTATTATGTGAAAAGTTAAGCATGCACAGTAGAGACCAAGGTGAATAAAAATTTGAATAAGATTTTAACAATGCAAAGAACCACATATTAATAAAGCAAGCGTGTATGCAGTAAAGAAAGCCTATGCTCAAAATGCCTCAGAAAGAAGATTCAGGTTGGCATGGGAACTATGCAAATATGTTAACAACAAATAGAAGCCACTAAAGTATGTTTCAAAGGAACATAAAAAATATAGCTCAAGAGATGGTGTTAGCTTTAGAAAGAGCAAAGAACAAATCTGGTGAGCATATGAAAAAATAAAAGGACTTACTCAAGAGCAATCTTGAAATAGTAGAGTCCAAACTAAACATACACAAAAAAAATTACCAGAGTACTGCCAAAAAATAACCTATGTTAAATATGTTTGGAGATTAAAGAAGAGCCAGATTCCTTATGCTTTTCAAAACATTACAAGATCCAGGAGGATGAAGGAGATCTAGACTTCGTTATTTCATAACTGAATGAATGATAAAGAAAATCTGATTCATGAAATTCTTCAGAGTTTCTGCAGATAGAGTAACAATAATAAAAAATATAGTTGAGGCCGGGCGCGGTGGCTCACGCCTGTAATCCCAGCACTTTGGGAGGCCGAGGCGGGCGGATCACGAGGTCAGGAGATCGAGACCATCACGGTGAAACCCCGTCTCTACTAAAAATACAAAAAATTAGCCGGGCGTGGTAGCGGGCGCCTGTAGTCCCAGCTACTCGGGAGGCTGAGGCAGGAGAATGGCGTGAACCCGGGAGGCGGAGCTTGCAGTGAGCCGAGATCGCGCCACTGCACTCCAGCCTGGGCGACAGAGCGAGACTCCGTCTCAAAAAAAAAGAAAAAAAAAAAAAAAAAAAAAAATATATATATATATATATATGGTTGAAACTTTTCTTGAATTAACAGAATACCTGCAAAGAACTTGACTAGATATGGAAAGGTAATAAATGGTCATGAAATATATTGATGAAAGAGCAGGTTATGAAATGTACTCATAAAAGAACAGGTGCTAATTACGGAATTTGTGCTCTGGGAAAAACCCAGTGAACATACCCATAACTAAAGGGTAGCTAGGAAGGATAGCAGTAGTTAGAAGTTGAACAGAAACCACAGTAACTCCTGTTGATTAGTGAGGACATCACAAACCTGAGTCATAAATAGGAAATTTAGATGAAGAACTAAGGAGAGGTTTTGGAAACAAACAAACAAAATCATAATAGTGAAAATAATTACCCCAATCATCTAGGGTGGATACATTTGAAAAATAAATTTGGTAGACCTAGAAAATTTTGAGAATGCTGCTTGTAAATAAATGGCAATTATGAAAATAAAAATTAAGTTAGATGTCTTAAAATGCTTCACTTAAGAGTTCCAGTAGTTCAACTAGAAAAAATAAAATATAGGTAACATTTAATAAAATATTAGACAACATAAGCTCTCAAATTTAAAAGATGTGACTTATGTTCATAAAAATATTTTAAAGGCAAATCCAGTTACATAATAGTAATAATAATTTAAAAAGTAAACCCAAACTAGACAATATACTGTTCATTAGAAACAGATCCAGGATTAGAAGACAACTGTTCACCTCTTGGATCAATTCCTCATTTCGTGGTCCTATATCATGAGTTTCTTAATTCAATTCAACTAAAATGTATTATGGACTTTTATATGCTAATTATGTTAATTACTATAACGTGTTACATGAAAGAAGATAGAATTTAAATCAACTAGAAAATTAAAAATAAATAACATTGTCTAAATATAAAATATGTCTATAAACAATGTTTTTACCGGTAATCAGAGAGGAATTTATAGCTGAATACATGGTCTCTATTTGATGGCTTGAAAGTGTAATCTTAGTAACTCACTGCCCTCTTAACTCACTTGTAACATCTATCAGTTTGTTAGTAACTTTCAAAATCATATGTTAACAAAAGTAAAAAGCAAAGCTTAAATGCACCATGAAGTGTCTCAGACTGGAGAGGAAAGACATGGAGGCCTATATAAAAAGACATATTCTAAGTAATACACTAAGAATTAGTCAACTTTGTCTTACAAAAAATGTGTAGTATTCATTCTCAAACACACAGTTACACTAAAAGATTTAACTGTAAAATAAAATAATTCAGTGACCACAAGCTTTTCTCTATTACAAATACAATTAATTCACATATTTAAAGAAATTATTATTTGTATATGATCCTGGCAGACAAAGAAATAGCAAGTGTCATTTCTTACTCTGCAAGAAATTAGAGACTTTCAAACATCCAGTTTAAATATCTAATTTCATTTTTGAACTCAAGATTTTCTTTGGCTTATAAAGTCCTCAAAGGTATCTATATAAATATAGATAACTTACTATTCCAAAAATTTTATGGGCAGGTAAATCTTGTTTATTTTTTATTTTTCTTATGGCTAATTTTTTTTCTTTTTTAAGACAGCTTTATTGAAATATCATTGAAATATAAACATTGTATATATTTAAGGTGTACCACTTAATGTTGTTAAGATACCTCTACATTGTGAAGTGATAATCTGTTCCAGCTAATTAACATATATATCACCTTTACATGCATACTTACTATTTGATTATAAAGAGCTTTTAAGGAAGGAAGTAAAGCTGACTCTCAGGGCTGAAGTCATGTCTGGAAAAAGTTACATTTGCAGCTGTGCTGTGTTGTTACCGATATCTGCTGGGAAAATGCTCTGACATTTTCTCTGAAATGATTAGATAATCATCTTCCTAGAAATAGGCTGGAGTACCCCAAATAGTACATTTAGTCTGCTTGCATAAGGGTCTACAGTTCAAGCTAGAGCATTAAAAAGGTTATGTAGCAAACATCCTCTAGCCATTTTCTAATTTTCCACTTCAAAGCTATGGAGAAAAAGTGTCACTACTAATTGCGTTTTAAGTTTGTATTTAAAATGTAGGATGAGATGTTAAAAAGAAAGAATAGGATTTAATCTTCAATGCAATTAATACAATTTGCAATCAGTGCAATTAATGCAATTTGCCTGATACATGATACCTTTTTCTTTTATTATTTTTAAATTAACATTATATGAAAATAGCTGTTTTTGAAGGCAGGTAAGGTTATGTTCTTATTTAAAAATGAAGAAAAATACTTTTTTAGTATTTCTAACTGATAAGAACAGATACTACACTTGATCTTAGCCAAAGGGCATAGATATTTAGGTCTATTCTTATTTTTTTTAATCAAACTCTTACTGTTTGATTGACAGTGCATTCTTCTCTTCTAAAGTTGTATTACTATTACCACTCATACACTTCATCTTCCCTTTTAGCCCTAATACAGAGCTTCATTTTTTAACTTAACCTGGTAAACAAGCCTAATAACATTCAATGTTATGACTGTTCTAAAAGCCAACTTAACCATTTAATTATAGGTAGTTCTAATACAAGTGTAGACTATGGTAAAATGATGAGTTATATTGTACATAGGCTCCATTTTTAGTTTGTACTTAAATTTGCATTACATCAAATTGGTTAAAAAATATTTTAAAGTAAGCAATATTAACTACATGCTACCAGTGCAAGTGATGTTTTCTTTTTCATTTAAATTATTTCTTTCGTTAGGACACTTGGCTGAGAGGAATAAAATATCTCATTAAAAGTGGATTAATCAATAATATGTGCAATTTATCCCTTACAGTATGTCTGTATGTAGGTAGTTCTAGGTTATTTTCAACTTTCTACCTACAGTGTATCAATAACAGCTCTCTTTGTTCATAATACAGCTGCAGAAACACCCATCAAACCCACACAAGGCATCCTCTAAATCATAAAGGAAATAAAGTGGTTTTTTATAAAATTTTTCTGTTTTATCATGAGGAGCATCTAAACACACTCCTATTTCCACTCCTAGCAAGAGCTCACTCAAGAGTAACTGGTCATGATTTGCTCATATAGCCAAACTTTACATAAGAGGAAGCTGAACAAAGTGAGTCTTCATATATTTGACCTCTATTGTAGGAAAATGACTCTCCTAGCTAGAAGTATAAAGGGCTGAGGGTTGCTACTGAATAGGCAATCAATAGTGTCTTCCAACTTCACATAACAAGGAAACTGAGATTGAAAGAGATTAAGGTCAAAAATATAATGATAATTTTAGATCAGGTTTTTTGTTGTTTGTTTGTTTTTGAGATGGAATTTCACCCTTGTTGCCCAGGCTGTAGTGCAGTGGTGCAGTCTTGGCTTACTGCAACCTCTGCCTCTCAGGTTCAAGAGATTCTCCTGCCTTGGCCTCCCAAGTAGCTAGGATTACAGGTGCCTGCCACCACGCCCAGCCAATTTTTGTATTTTCAGTAGAGACGGGGTTTCATCATGTTGGCCATGCTGGTCTTGAACTTCTGACCTAAGGTGGTTCATCTGCCTTGGCCTCCCACAGTGCTAGGATTACAGGTGTGAGCCACTGGGCCTGGCCTTCAATCAGGTTTTTAGACCATGCTACACTCCACTGTGTTAACCACAATAACATCACACTTTGGGGCAGGAAAAAAAATAGCTGTATTTGGCTTCTGCAAAACAAAATTAAGAAAATATCTGATATACATCTATAACATTTTATATTAAAAAACTATTTCTTATAATTATTTATAACAATTGTTTGCTACTACTATTACTAGACAGAGCATCCAGGTAAACATTACAAAATCAGATAAAGTTATTTTATAGAAGGTTCAAAACATTGCCTTTTACATCTGTGAAACAAATTGCTTAAGTTTTCACTAAATTCAACATAACTCTATTATTTTACAACCTAAAATAAAAACACTATGATTACTGATTTGACAATCTTGTCCTGTGTTTTTTTTTCTATTTCAGTGAACCTAACTTCCTATTCATGGTTACAGTCTGAATTTTAGCATAATTCTCTATCTTTAAGTCATAAACTCTAATATCCTTTCCTTTTATTTTTATGTTTCACTCAGTTCCTTATCCTCTTGTGCTCCCACAAATCTCTGGAGCCACAATTATCTTCAAAATAATTGCATTTCTCCTGCCAGCACTTCCTTTCCTATGTACTCTGTTTAACACTCCTCAGAAATCCAATAATTCTGTTGCTAGCCCTCCCCAATTAATTTCTTTTGTTTTGTTTTCTGGTATATACACCCAGCAAAACACCAAATCATTCATCATAGAAGCCATCCACCCTACATAATTTGAGAAGCAACATCTGATCACTACTTGAATAAAAGCATGCAGCTATATAGAATGTTTCATTGTCAATCATTTTGTTTTTAAATTGACAGATAAAATTGTTTGTATCATATAGCATATGACGTTTTGAAGCATGTATACATTTTTGTATGCTTAAATTTAACTTATTAACAAATACTTTACCCCACATAGACATAGTTTTTCTTGTGAGAACATTTAACATCCACTTAATGGATGGATGTCTTAACATTTTTCAAGAATACAATATATCATCATTAACTATAGTCACCATATTGTACAATAGGTCTCTTGAACTTATTTAACTATAATTATGTATCCTTTTACCCACATCTTCACAACATCCCTTACCTGTTAGAAACCCCAGGCTCTGGTAACAACCATTCTTTTATAATACTTCTATGAGATTAATTTGTTTAGATTCCATATATGCAGGAGAATATACAGTACTTGTATTTCTGTGCCTGGCTTATTTCAATTAACATAATGTCCTCCAGGTTTATCTATGTAGACAGGATTTTTTATAGCTGAGCAGTATTTCATTGTGTATATATCCCCCATTTTCTTGATTCATTCACCTGTGGATGGACACTTAGCTTGATTCCATATCTTTGCTATTATAAATAGCCCTGGTAGCAATTGCATGATTGGGAACATCAAACACACACACACACACACACACACACACACACACACACACACACACACACATTCTGTATGTTGAGCAGTCATCTGACATTATTTTTAAATGTTCAGCAATTCTTCCCAGATCAACAAATTGTTTAATTCCCTAAAACCTTTATTTGAGAGAGAGTTAAAAGATAGTGGATAAAAGCATCAACTCTAGAGTTAGAATTCTTGGTTTTTAATCTTTTTGCCATGGAATAATTTTGAGCACATTATTACTTTTGTGAACCTTTGAGGAAGTAGTCATACCTACACCAGAGGAATGAAAATAATGAATATAAAGTGTTTAGAAAGTTTAGCACACAGTAAGGCCCCTAAAGAGGTAGTTCTTATATTTTTGAACATTTGTCAAATTCGTAAATTAATTTTGAAATCACAGATTAGTGCAGTGCCATCTGTGTAGTCTGGTTGAATGAACATTGATTGTGGCCCTGTTCTTCAAATTGTAATTTTTTAATCTAAATTTTTATTTTCTTAACTTTTAATTTCAGGGGTACATGTGCAGGTTTGTTTCATAGGTAAGCTTGCATCATGGGGGTTTGTTGTACCAATTATTTTATCATCCAGTTATTAAGCCTAGTACCCATTAATCCTTTTTGCTGATCTTCTCCCTCCTCCCACCCTCCACCCTCCGATAAGCCCCAAGGAGTATTGTTCACCCCATGTGTCCATGTGACCTCATTATTTAGCTCCAACTTATAAGTGAGAACATATGGTATTTGGTTTTCTGTTTCTGCATTAGTTTGTTAAGAATATTGGCCTCCATCTCCATCCATGTCCCTGCAAAGGACATGATCTCTTTCCTTTTTATGACTGCCGAGTATTCCATGGTGTATACGTATGACATTATCTATATCCAGTCTATCATTGGTGGGCATTTGGGTTGATTCTGTGTCTTTGCTATTGTGAATAGTGCTGCAATGAACATACACATGCATGTGTCTTTATAGTACAATAATTTATATCCATTTGGGTATATATCCAGTAATGGGATTGCTGGATCCAATGGTATTAGGTCTTTGAGAAATCACCACAATGTTTTCCACAATGGTTAAACTAATGTACACTCCCACAAACAGTGTAGAACTGTTCCTTTTTCTCTACATTGCCAGCCTCTGTTATTTGTTTTTTGACTTTTTAATAATAGCCCTTCTGACCAGTGTGAGATGGTATTTCAATGTGGTTTTGATTTGCATTTCTCTAATGATCAGTGATGTTGAGCATTTTTTCATGTGTTTCTCGGCTGCATAAATGTCTTCTTTTGAGAAGTATCTGATCATGTCCTTTGCCCACTTTTTTATGGTGTTGTTTGTTTTTTTTCTTATAAATTTGTTTAAGTTCCTTTTAGATGCTGGATATTATACCTTTGTCAGATGCCTAATTTGCAAAAATTTTCTCCCATTCTGTAACTTGTTTACACTGTTGATAGTTTATTTTGCTGAGTAGAAGCTCTTTAGTTTAAATTAGATCACATTTGTAAACTTTTGTTTTTTGTTGCAATGGCTTTTTGCTTTCTTCATCATGAAATCTTAGTCCGTGCCTGTGTCCTGAATGGTATTGCCTAGGTTGTCTTCCAGAGTTTTTATATGTTAGGGTTTTACATTTATGTCTTTAATCTATCTTGAGTTAATTTTCATATATGGTGTAAGGAATGGGTCCAGGTTTAATTTTCTGCATATGGCTAGCCAGTTCTC
Organism: Pan troglodytes; assembly: GCF_028858775.2. Lineage (NCBI taxonomy): Eukaryota > Metazoa > Chordata > Mammalia > Primates > Hominidae > Pan > Pan troglodytes. The sequence goes on from NC_072410.2 coordinate 39,925,146, forward strand.
CCGGCACCATTTATTGAATAGGCAATCCTTTCCCCATTGCTTATTTTTGTCAGCTTTGTCAAGGACCAGATAGTTGTAGGTGTGTGGCCTTATTTCTGGGCTCTCTATTCCAATCCTTACAATATTGCATTGAATGGGAGAGTGAGACATGGCATCCTTGTCTTGTGCCAGTTTTCAAAGGAAATGCTTCCAGCTTTTGCCCATTCAGTATGATGCTGGCTGTGGGTTTGCATGGATGGCTCTTATTTTGAAGTGCATGCTTTCAACATCTAGTTTATTGAGAGGTTTTAGCATGAACGTATGATGAATTCTATTGAAACCCTTTATTTCATACATTGAGATAATCATGTGGATTTTGTTCCTAGTGCTATTTATGTGATTAATCACATTTATTGATTTGTGTATGTTGAAGTAAACTTGCATTCCAGGGTTAAAGCCTACTTGATTGTGGCGGATAAGCTTTTTGGTGTTCTGCTCTATTCAGTGGGCCAATATTCTGCTGAGGATTTTTTTTTAATCAATGTTCATCAAGATATTGGCCTAAAGTGTTCTTTTTTTTGTTGAATCTTTGCCAGGGTTTTGGTGTCAGGATGATGCTGGCCTCATGAATGAGTTAGGGATGAGTCCATCCTCCTCAAGGTTTGAAATAGTTACATTAGGAATGGTACAAGGTCTTCTTTGTACATCTGGTAGAATTTAGCTGTGAATCCATCTGGTCTTGGGCTTTTTGTGTTTTGTAGGCTATTCGTTACTGCCTCAATTTCAGAGCTCATTACTGGTCAGTTCAGGGATTCAATTTTATTCTGTTTCAGGTTTGGGAGGGTGTATGTGTCCAGGAATTTACCTATTTATTCTAGATTTTCTAGTTCTTGTGCATAGAGGTGTTCATAATATTCTCTGAAGGTTGTTTGTATTTCTGTGGAGTCAGTGGTAACATCTCACTTGTCCTTTCTGATTGTGTTAATTTCTTCTCTCCTTTCATCCTTATTAGTCTAGTAGCAGTCTATTTCATTACTATTATTATTATTTTTTGGAAAATCAGCTTCTGGATTTGTTGACCTGGGGATGGTTTTTCATGTTTCTGTCCCCTTCTGTTCAGCTCTGATTTTGGATATTTCTTGTCTTCTGCTAGCATTGGAATTTGTTTGCTTTTGGCTCTCTAGTTTTTTTAGTCGTGATGTTGGGTTGTTTACTTGTGATCTTTCTAGTTTTTTGATGTGGGCATTTAGTGCTTTAAATTTCCTTCTTAACACTGCTTTACCAACATGGCCCGTGTATACATATGTAACAAACCTGCACATTGTGCACATGTACCCTAAAACTGACAGTATAAGAAAAACAACAACAACAACAAACACTGCTTTAGCTGCATCTCAGAGATTCTGGTATGTTATATTTTTGTTCTCATTATTTTCAAAGAACTTTTTGATTTCTACCTTAATTTCATTATTTACTCAATAGATATTCAGGAAAAAGTTATTCAATTTCAACATACTTGTATGGTTTTGAATGAATTTCTTAGTCTTGATTTCTAATTTGATTGTACTATGATCCAAGAGACTGTTATGATTTCAGTTCTTTTGCATTTGCTGAGGCATGTTTTACTTCTGATTATGGTATTAATTTCAGAGTAGGTGCCCTGTGGTGATGAGAAGAATGTATTTTCTGTTGCTTTGGGTGGAGAGTTCTATAGATATCTATAAGGTCCATTTGATGCAGTGCTGAGTTCAGGTCCTATATATCTTTGATAATTTTCAATCTTGATGATATGTCTAATATTTTCAGTGGGGTGTTAAATCTACCACTATTATCATCTTTGTTAATTTTCTGTCTTGATTATCTGTCTAATATTGTCAGTGGAGTGTTATAGTCTGCCACTATTATTGTGTGGGAGTCTCTTTGAAGGTCTCTAAGCACTTGCTTTATTAATCTAGGTGCTTCCTGTGTTGGGTGCATATATATTTCAGACAGTTAGATCTTGGTGAATTGAACTCTTTACCTTTATGCATTGCACTTCTTTATCTCCTTTGATCTTTGTGGTTTTAAAGTCTGTTTTGTCAGAAACTAGTATTGCAAACCCTGCTTTTTTCTGCTTTTTATTTGCTTGGTAGATTTTTCTCCACCCATTTATTTTGAGCCTATGTGTGTCATTGCATATGAGATGGGTCTCTTGAAGACAGCATATCAATGGGTCTTGGTTTTTTATCCACCTTGCTACTCTGTGTCTTTTAATTGGGAAAATGTAGGCGATTTTCCTTTAAGGTTAGTATTTGTAAGTGTGGTCTGATCCTGTCATTATGCTGTTAGCTGGTTATTTTGCAGACTTTTTATGTGGTTGCCTCACAACATCACTGGTCTTTATGCTTTAGTGTATTTTGGTAGTGGTTAGTAGTGGTCTTTCTTTTCCATATTTAGTGCTTCCTTCAGGAGCACTTGTAAAGCAGATTTGGTGGTAACAAATTCCCTCAGCATTTGTTTATCTGAAAAATCCCTTACTTCTCCTTTGATTATAAAGCTTAGTTTGGTCAGGTATGAAATTCTGGGATGAAATATTTTTTTTTTTAAGAATGTTGAATATTAGCCCCCAATCTCTTCTGGATTATAGGGCTTTTTCTGAGAGGTAGGCTGTTAGTCTAATGGGCTTCTCTTTGTAGGTTACTGGCCTTTCTCTCTAGCTGCCTTTAACATTTTTTCTTTCATTTTGACCTCAGAGAATCTGATGATTATGTGTCTTGGGATGTTCTTCTTGTGGAGTATCTTACGGAGGTTCTCTACATTTCTTGAATTTGAATGTTGGCCTCTCTAGTGAAGTTGGGGAAGTTCTCATAGATGATATCCTGAAATATGTTCCCCAAGTTGATTCCATTCTCCCCATCTCCTTCAGGTACACCAGTCAGTCATAGATTGGGTCTCTTTCCATAATCCCATATTTCTCAGAGGTTTTCTTCATTCCTTTTCATTCTTTTTTCTCTATTATTATCTGCCTTTCTTATCTCAGAAAGGCAGTCTTCAAGCTCTGAAATTTTTTTCTCTGCTTGGATTATTCTGCTATTAATAATTGTGATTGCACTGTGATATTCTTGTAGTGTATTTTTCAGCTGTGTCACAGGAGTTATATTCTTCTCTGTACTGCATATTTTGTCTGACAGCTCCTGCATTGTTGTATTATGATTTTTGGCTTTCTTGCATTGGGTTACAACGTACTCTTATAGCTCAAGGAACTTTGTTCTTATCCATAATCTAAATTCTACTTGTTATTTCAGCCATCTCAGCTTCAGCTCAATTCCAAACCCTTGCTAGAAAGGCAATGTGGTAATTTGGATGGAAAAAGATGCTCTGGCTTTTTGAGTTTTCAGGGTTCTTCACTGGTTCTTTCTTATCTTTGTGGGCTTGTCTACCTTCAATCTTTGAGGTTGCTGAACTTTGGAGAGAGTTTTTTTCTTTTACCCTATTTGATGACCTTGAGGGTTTAATTGTGGTATAAGGTGGATTCAGCCATCTGGCTTCCTTTCAGGAAGATTTAGGGGGACAACACTCAGCTCCCAACTTTTGGGCTGCATGCTCTAACTCTGGGGTACTTGTATTGGGCCTCAACTTTGTTCTCTGGCTCCTTGAAGTTTGGAGTTCACTGTGCTGGGGGTACTGAAGTGTGGCAGCTGCAGAAGAGCATTAGCAGATGCAGGGATGCCTGCCTCCTTGAGGGTATTCACCACATTGGTGGAGGCAAGGCAGCTAGGGAGTTGGGAGCCCCTGCTGGATACTATGTGAGCCACCATTGCACTGGGGGTGGTGTTGGCTGTGGGCGGGGTGCTTGCCAGCACAGGTGTGTGTGCTTTCTCTGCTTGGCAAGCTGGAGTGAGTGTATGGGAGGATCTCCTGTTCTCAGTACAGCATATCACAAAAGTAGGGCACTGCCAGGGCTGGGGCTTTCTGGCTCTGTGCTTCCCAAGGCACTGCTTGCAATGGTAGTCAGTGCGGGTGGAGGGTCATATTGTACTCCTATGTGCTAGCAGGGCAAGTTAAGCAGCTTAACAAAGCAGTGTTTTGTAGGGCAGCTGTGCTATGCTGGGGAATTCTATCTATTCCTGATCAGCTTGGATTGTCCAAAGCCCCAAGGTCAGAATGGCTAAGTCATCCAAGTAGCAAAGGTGGTGGCCTACCCCTTCCTCTGGGAACTCCATTTCAGGGAAGTGCAATGCTGCTGCCAATGGCTGGCTGGAATTTCAAGCCAGTGGGTCTTATCCTGTGAGATGCCATGGAAATGGGGCCCAAAGTTCATCATTGCTTGGTCCCCTGGACTCAGCCTCTCTCCTAGGAGTATGTAATGGGGTCTAACCTCCTGTTTTGCTGGAGTTATGGCTACTTTTGCCAGGAAGCCCAGAAAGTGTAAGTCTCTAAGGATCTCAGGTCTCCACATGTGCCTGAGCAGCTACTTGCTGAGATTCCATAGAGCAGTGTGTAGCAGAATGAAGGCTCTGGTGAAGAGGGTTCATGAGCGGATCTCCTGACCCGAGGGTTGCAAAGATCCATGGGAGAAGTGTGCATTCCCAGGGTTGCAAAAATCCGTGGGAGAAGTGTGCATTCTCAGGGTTGCACATTCTGCCTTCTTGGGTGAGGGAGTTTCCCTTGGCTCTGTGTTGCTCCCAGGTGGGTCATTGTCCTGCCTTGCTTTTCTCAGTTCTCCATGGATCAATTTGTTTTCTTGATTAGTCCAAATACAAGGACCTGGATATTTCAGTTGAAGGTGCTATATTTACTCACCCCTTATATTCCTCTCTGTGAGAGCCACAAACACTAGCTGCTTTTAGTCAGCCATCTTGTCCACTTCCCCCCAAATTTTCTTTTTAATAAGCTGTACAGCTCAGGATTTATATGACATGTATACGCTGCTCATGTCTTGGACTGTCTATTCTGCAGTCTGTTACTTCCAACTCATGTTCTAAAAGATCTGCCTCAGCTTCTGCCACCTTGTCCATTTCCAATAAATTTTTGTTTCTACATTCTCAAACAATAAAATCTTGTTAAAAATGATCCCCCAATTTCTTACACTCTCCATATTTTAAAAGTCCTATCTGTGCCATTTTCTATCCTTACCACTTTCTATTTTGTTTCCATGGTAAAGAGGGATATTTCTCTTACGAAAGAATATCTACTTACATACCAAATGTCTACATTTTGTCCATCTTTTCCCTGATATATATCAGTCCCGCAGTTGTAAGATTGTGATGGGGGGAAAAAGGAGTAGAAATATATTAATTTTGCCGCTATCTACAGATAAGTTTACCTTAATGGTTTCAAACATAGCACATGGATTTGTTGAGTTCATGTAGGTCTAAACCAATGTAGTGATCTATTAATTATTCAGGCAAATAATGTCCTAGGAAAATAACTTGTTATCTAAATATCCAAAACCAATTTCTGCATCCTTCCGAAAGATATGGCTTCATGCTCATGCAGATTTTTTAGTATCTTGAGGGAAGACTCTCTCATCATAAACCTTATGTTGTAGAAGGAGGAGCAGATAAATCAAAGGACAGTGAAATCTTGATGATGTAGATGAAATAATCAAACCAAGCCAAAATGTATACTTCTTTCTGGATCATTCAAGTATGTGTACCAATAAATATTTATTTATCTATTTTGAATTAGGTTTTCATTACTTTAAGTATTTTAATTTATAACAGAGTTACACATTGGATTGTTTCTCTGATATTACAATATCTGTATTTGATGTCACATGCTAAAAGTATCCTGAAGGGTTTCATTGGTAATCCAGTAATGAATTTAACTGAATGAAAAATTTGACTAATTTAACTATTAGGTAGGAGTTACTTTATATCAATAATTTATGCCATGTCACCTTTGATATGTTTTTGGAGGCAACACAAATATATGTAATAATCATACAATTAATATTATAAGATTTTAGATGTAAAAGTTTCAAAAATTATCACATATATAAGCAAATTTTGATAGAGTTAAAAGATGATTTGAACTGTCCTGATTAGAGTGCTATATAATGCACATCACCTCAGTCATTCATATTAGCTAGGATACTCCTACCCTGCATCTTTAACTGTCGAGCTTAATATTATTCACAAATGCCCAACTCATGCCATAATTCTGCCATAAGACTTTTCTAGTTGTATCTTTATTTTTAGAAGTATCTGCATTGTGGAATACATTTTTGCCATGATTTTGGATTGCCATTACAGACCATCTTTCCTTGGGTTGCATCTGGAAAGCAGATTATCTATCTATCTATCTATCTATCTATCTATCTATCTATCTATCTATATCTCACTATATCCTTCATAATACGTAATGCAATACCTACTCTAAAGAACATGATCACTCAAGGCTTGTGGGATTCAGCTAATTTCAGGTTCATAATGTAAGTTCACCAAATGATTACTTGACTGCTTATTACAAAAAGTTCCTATAGGCTTATGGTCAATGCATTCTTTTTAGAAAACCAGCGATATCACAAATAATTGGGTTGTAAAATCATGTTCACAAAAATCAGTGATTTTCCACGTAATTTACTAATAATTTTAAGGATACAGGTAATACTAAGGCACAAATAAATTAATGAGTGAGATCTGATAATGCTAATGCAGCTCTCCACATCTTTTCTTGTGGCATCAGGTAAGGCAGTTTAACATTTGAGGTATCTAAGTCCTATATGTAGCTACATTGTTTAAGCAAATAGAAACAGATGTTTGTCACCAAACATCTCAACTTCATATTCAGATTGTTACAAACCCAATGTTTTTTGAGAAGTATGTTCATATATCATAGACTACTGGTTTTATTCCTGTAGGTAGTCCCAAGTAGTCCAGGTGTATCTTGCTAAAATTATTCCACAGATTAAAAACTCTTGTCATCCAGAATACATGCTATTAAAAATAATAGGATATATTAAAAGATATGCTATTATATATTTTAAAATATATACTATTAAATATTTTAAAGTAAGCTGTGAGCAAGCCAACTTCCTTTTATATCGCTTGGGGCATTCCTCCAAACCCCTGATAAAGAGATAATGTATTGCAGGCCTGTTAATAACCATTTTACATCCACAAACAAAAGAATATACTACTCTCTTCTTAATAACAATACATTTTTAGGTAATTTTCTAGAATTTATGCCATGGAGACTATCATGGATCTACTCAAACTGTAGCAGGCCACTAACACAGGCCTCCATAACAGCTGTTTCAGTACTCACCAAATGGTTAAGTTAAATATTAAAAGCCAGTGCCCTTATACAAAGGCTGGCATGTAACAGAAGCCCATCAAGTGTTTTGCCTAGGCCTTTCCTGGGCCTTAAAGCATGACAAATTAATGAAGGAATTCTTAACAGGACCCATTTAGGATTAAACACGTTTTCTTTGGGTCTGAGGAAACTCCCCAGGTCTCCACAAACAAGTTTATTGAGGATCTAAAGGGTCCAAATCTCCATGATTTAGCAGGAGACAAGATAAAGGTAATTACTCCAGCACCTGGACCCATTTAGATTAAGTAAATTTACTGAGGCTCCAGAGGAAGGTCTCCCGGACTCAGACCTTAGTTATAGATTAAAGAAGTTAATCACTAATGTATTTAGATAAATGCACATGTACACATAGACATATAGCTTAGAAGGTATATAAGCTCTGGAAAACTTTGTAATTTTGACTTGGTCTGGTGATAATTTCCAGGCCTTCTCCCTGTAACCGGTTGCGGAAAACAAATTCTCTTCCTCCCCAGTTCATTTGCATCTCATTGTAGGGCCATGAGAAATAGCAGCCTGACCCTCAGTTTGGTGACATAGAGCTTAATAATTTAAATATGTTGGATATTTGAAAATTTAAACATAGAGAGAATTGACTTTTTCTTACTGAATATTTGCATTTTTCTTATTCAGAATAAGGGAGATTAATTCTTTAGATTAATGTGTAGCTTACTGATATGGTTTGGATCTGTGTCCCTACCAAGTTTCATGCCAAATTGTAATCCCTAGTGTTGGAGGTGGGACCTGGTGGGAGGTGACTGGATCATAGGCATAGATTTCTCATAAATGGTTTAGTACCATCTCCTTAGTACTGTCCTCGCAATAGTGAGTTCTCATGAGATCTGGTTGTTGAAAAATATGTAGCAACTCTCCCCTCCCTTTCTTGCTCCTGCTCTGGTCATGTAACATGCCTGCTCCCCCTTCATCTTCCCCTATGATTGTAAGTTTCCTGAGGCCTCCCCAGAAGCCCAACAGATCTAGCATCATGCTTCCTGTACACTCCGAAGAACCATGAGTCAATTAAACTTTTTGCCTTACAAGTTACCCTGACTGAATGCGGTGGCTTATGCCTATAATTCCAGCACTTTGGGAGCCTGAGGTGGGTGGAGCATCTGAGGTCGGGAGTTCAAGACCAGCCTGACCAACATGGAGAAACCCTGTCTCTACTAAAAATACAAAATTAGCCGGGCATGGTGGCACATGCCTGTAATCCCAGCTACTCGGGAGGCTGAGGCAGGAGAATTGCTTGAACCTGGGAGGTAGAGGTTGCGGTGAGCTGAGATTGCATCATTGCACTCCAGACTGGGCAACAAGAGCGAAACTCCATCTAAAAAAACAAACAAACAGACAAACAAACAAAAATACCCAGTCTCAGGTATTTCTTTATAGCAATGTGAGAATGAACAGACTAATACACTGACAATTTGATTTGCTTGGGAAGGAAATCAAAATATTTCACCCTAAAATATAATTTTTAAACATATTTCAAGATGGCTATTCAGAAAAGGTAGAAACACAAGAATAGATAAAATGTTTTCTTTTGTGTGGGAGATTTACATATGAAAAAGAAATAAAATGCAGTAAACAATGAATGCAAATAGTCTTTCTTTGAACCCCTGCCTCCAGCCCCTCTTTCCATATCTAGGAAAGATTAACAAAGAGTGTGACATCTCTAAAGGTCTGACAGAAAAATTTGCTACTGGCTATCATCTGTTCTTTCTGAGGGCTGCTACCTGTGAGGTTTCATCTGCACAACAAGCCTCCTTTTGCAATCCAGGCCTTTCCTCTTCTCTCCTTCTCATACCCTATTTTTCCATGTTCCCAAGGCCCAATTCTTTCTGTGGCCTCAAGACAGTATAAAAGCTTAACCATCTTGCCTTTTTTTGAGGTTTTTATAATTTATATGACTTCCATACACATGTGTGCTTGTAATAAAATTTATATGCCTTTTTACCCTGTTAATCTGTGTATTATGAGTTTGTTTTATAGACTCAAAATATTAAAATTTCAATGAAAAAACTTAATTTTTTTATACTTGCCTGTTTTATTTCCCCTCCCGTCAAAATAAAATAAAATATTCTTCAAGAATTCGAGAAAATTGACTTTTGTATTAAGGTTAAATGAGCCTAGAGTACCTAGTATGTTTTCAGTCACCTCGTTGCTATATTAAATTATGTCCTTTACCAGCATACAAAATGAACCAGCAATGGCTGAATGAGGGAGGGATTATGTACTCTGTGTGCTCCGAAAAATGTTGTGAAAGTGTCACAGGACTTCCCTTTCCACCATCAAGCCAAACAGTTCCTATTGTTGGTGCCAAGGTGCCAAGATAAACTAGCTGGAAACACGTGTGTCCCCTCTCATCCCTACCGCTCCTTTCCACTGGCCAACTGACAGAGACTTCTGGACTTCTGGCTTAGGGCTTGGAAACAACACAATCAGGGCTCAACTATTTTGACCAATCAGAACTAAACAATTTGAATACTTCATTTGCATAGATAGACCTGATTGAGAATCTGAAACAGAAATTTCTCTATTTAAGCCAAATCCTCTCTTTGTTCTTCAGAGAGCACACGTTCACTTGTACTGAAGGCTGTGCTTCCCCAGTATGTAAATTGTTTTTTTTTAAATAAAGTTCTGCTTTTACCTCTGCAGATCTCATTGATCATTTGTTAATAGTTACTATGCATGTATTACGTAAACCTTAGGTCCAGTTGTCAGCTAATACCTCTGTACTTGTTTAGTCCTCAAGATATTACTACTAAGCACCATATCTAAGTTCTGTGAGTTGACAAAAATGAGAAGGAAAGAAAATATAGCTAATAAAGGTCAACAAGCGCAGTTATTCCAATATCCCTTATATTTGTTTTCTGACCAATGATTGAAACCTAGTTTTCACATTTTTTCTTCTGATTCCATTATGATTATATTCGATCTCTCTTATCTGGCTAATATGTAATAAAATAGCTTTAATAAAGAATGAGCAGGGGAGTTAAGTATAAAACTTCAGAATATGTTTAAAATAATGAAACAATGTAAGTTAAAGAAAATATAATTGGTTTCTAATGGAAAGTTATTCCAATGTGTTGTGCTACTCTGTGAACCCAGAAGGGAGATATGTACTAGAGACCTGTGGACCTACTTCACTTTATTTTCATAATAAACGTGTCATAAGAGAATACATTAAGTCCTGTCTTTTAAGTTCTGAAGTTAAATAAAGCTGAAATGAGTAGCTTATATTTGACCCTCCATATCCATAAGTTCTACATCTGTGAATTCAAGATTCAACCAACCACAGATAAAAAATATCTTCAAAATTCTAAAAATAAGAAAAAAATAGTACAACAATAAAAAATAATACAAATGTTTTAAAGCCACAGAGTAACAGCTATTAACATAGAATTTATATTGTACTAAGTATTATAAGTAATCTAGAAATGATTTAATGTATAAGGGAGGATGTATGTAGGTTAAATGCCAACATTACGCCATTTTATATAAGGAATTTGAGCATCCACAGATTTTCCTATTTGCAGGAATCCTGGAACTAATCCAATAGTCTATATGATAAATTGCTAATCAAGATTTAAAATAAACCTGATGAATCACAATACCAAATTAAAATAAACAAGTTAAATTTTACAGAAATGAATGTAAATATTTTAATAAAAAATCAAATTTGTGATCTTATTGTATGAAGGAGAGTGGGATGACTCAGGTGGAAAACATCAATTCTGGGACACTGAACACCTAAAACAATGTAGTAACTTCCAGATATGTAAACTCAAACATAAGCTGCATTAATAAAAATGACAGTGTTTTTATGACAGAAAGTACTTACACTTCACAGTGATAAAAAAAGTAATAAGCTGTTTCCAATTAAATAATCTCCACTTAAGAAGGACAAAAGGACATTTGCCCAGATACATCTGACCATTATGACTGAGTGATATAAAAATATTTAAATAAGTGTTCAAATGTGTTTATTCATATTTAGAGGACTGCTATTGTGGACAAGAAGACAATTTGTTCTAGTACTTCTCCAAGAGGAACAGTAGGACTAATAAGTGAAATCCACTATTAATTCATTCCTTTAAAAGGGAAAAATTTCAAGTAATTGCAGCTGTACTGGATAGAAAAGAGTTATTTAAAGAAGAATATTTTGACAACCTTTTAAAGTTATTTTAAACCGCAATTCAAATTCAAAACTTTTGTGATTGTTGTCGATATTGTTTTTAGGTTATCAAATTTTATACACAAGAACATAGCTTCTATGAATAAAGAGTGCGCATAACTCATGTAAAAATGTGCATGACCTCTTGTTCACACAAACCCCAGGAAATGCAGGGCCCATTAGTCATCCTTCAATGGCTGAACTATTTCATGCAGCATGAATTGTTGTCTCTACAGGCTAATTATGATTTTTTTTAACTGTTAGACAACCAATTTGTGTTAAATTTCTACTATCTGTCCAAGATGACCTACATTCCTAGAACATATTAATTTACTATGAATACGGCAAATAGATTATGGAATTAAAGAAATAAATTATAAAACTTTGCACAGAGAGTTGGACTTATATATTCTAATGAAAGATTTTGTGAGGAGTAAAAGTAAAGAACATATGATCAGCTTTCTTTAGTACACAATTTGTTTATTAAAATAAGATTAGCACTTCTCTCTAATACAGGAGGTTCAGGTAAACTCCCCAAAATACAATATACCATTCGTTGGGGGTCTAGAGAATATTAATATGAAACAATTTTTCAAATTAATTTAGTACTATAAATTTTGCAAATATATAATAATACTATTCAAGTAAATAAAATATACACTGGAAATTTTATAGAGCTTTGAAAACCAAAAATAAATGGCTTTAGTATTTTGGATATTCAAAAAAACAACAGTAGCAAATAACAATCCCCTGGTATTTTATCAGTCTTCCACAATTACAGGTATAAATAAGATATATTTATTTATATATGCATGTGTGTGTATACACATATACATACATTTATATTTATCTAAATCAAGAATTTGACTGATTGGTTCATTACACTATCTCTTTGGACTCCTATTGAATTTATAGAGTATGCCATAAAATCTCATATTGTCTTGTTTTACGTCTTTACCTTGAAAGGAGAATTCTCAGCTACCTGAAGGCTACTGTAATATCTCATTTTTCTATTATATTTTTTCATAAACCCAAACACTACATGGAAACTGCTGGACAATGAATATGTATCAATGAATTGATTTTTCACATCCAGGTGTAGAGTTTTATAAATTTTAATGACTTAGATCTTTTTTGTACTAGCTAATATTTTCCTATATTTTATGCCCTGAGGTAAATTTAGTTTAATGAAAATTAAGATGGCCCATGTAAAGACAAAACCAGCCAGTCTAGAAGCAGAAGATAAGTTACTACCGTTGAGTTGAATTCAATTCTAAAATGTTTGCACTGAAATGTTCTACACCTGCTAGGATTTGAATCTCAATATTGTTAGGCCATGGGAGGATTTCATCTTGGTAAAATGCAAATGTCTCATTTGTTTTGATGTCCTGTGTTTGGCGCATCTGTGTGTGTGTGAGGCATTATGAGGAGGGAGGCCAAAGGAAAATTGTCCTAATGCACCTGTCCATTAGTGAATCCTCATGCCCAGCAGAAACTTTCTGGCACCATCTGGTTATAATCTTATGCTCTGAAGCATGAGAATTGATGAACCTTTTAATTTTTATCTCAGCTAGTATAATTGCAGATGCTATTCTTATTCAAAATGGGCTACATTTTGCCCACGGCCAAAAGCATACAGCTTCCATTGGCTTTAATGTGAGGACAGGCACAAGAAACTGACAAGAGAATTCAGTCTAATGCTTCTAATTGCTTTATGAATCTTAATAAGCCTGTTTGACTTAATAATATTCAATCATGGAGAATTTCACAGGTTATTTATTCATTTGCTATAAAAAGCATTTTCTTGAACCCTTTTAAAAGGGGCTTTGTTTTCATTACAAAGCAGATTCTTTGCTTTCTGTGGCCAAGAAGGATGGCATGGAGTCCTGTATTTTATGCAAACAAAATGAATCTGAAAAAGACTGAAAATATTAGTACCAACGTTGTAGTAGACACCAAAAGTGCATGCCACAAAATGATGAAAGCCCAAGAGAGTTCACAGAGTGCCTTTTTCACACAAAGACAAGTGCAATTTGTATAGAATATAGTCATAGTTAATTAGTTTAGCTTTAATTGGGTTTGCACTACATCCAATGCTTTATAGAACCATCAGTGCTAAGAAGGAAAAAGCGAGTCAATTTGTAAAATATGCAGAGAAATTGACTACAGAGAACTAAGCAACATAAATAGAGGCTAAATCCCTGATAGAGGAGAATCAACAGAAAGTAAGAATTAAGCACACATTTCTTAGAGGAGATAAATGAGAAATTACTTTTCATCAGTAAATGTACCCCACCAAATTCCCGCTTTCTACACTTTGAATTTTATATATATGGAGATGCCTGTGGATATGCATATTTTCTAACACAAAAATAAAGTATCTCCTTCAGGTAAGGTGATGTTATCTTTACACATATGGAACAGTGTTGTTAAGGTCAAAAACATTGTAGATTGACAATACTAAGTCGTGGTGTATGTGATTAAGGACAGCTGACCTAGCCCATTTCTATTGGAGAGCAAAAACATGATTGACTAAACAGTTAACATTAAAACATATGGACACACATATATACACATGTACAATAAAAATATATCAGGGTAACCTACTCCCAAAGCTGTGGCAGACAGACTTACCAGGTTTAATAACTAAGGATAACATCACTTCTCTCTTTTACAAGTAATCAGGAAAACCTCCAGCATATTTTTAAGGCAAAAGACTCTCTAATTTTCTGGTTTATACCATCTCTAGGGAATGAAATACTGGTGTTAAGCAAACTGTTACTGGGAATCTGTGCTCCAACTTGACAAATCCCATTTTTGTATTATTAAAGAGCCATATCTCTGTTGGCAAGCCTTTAAAAGGTATATGTCAAAGAGGAAGGGATGAAAAAGAAGGCTGGTGTCTTAGTACATTTGTGTTGCTATAAAGGAATACATAAGGCTAGGTAATTTATAAACCAAAGAGATTTTATTTAGCTCATGGTTCTGGAGGCTGTACAAGAAGCACGGTGCCAGCATCTGCTTCTGGTGAAGGCTTCAGGCTCTTTCCATCCATGGAGAAAGGTGAAGGGGAGCAGATCTGGAGAAATACATGGTGAGAGAGGAAACAAGAGTGTTGTGGGGGAATGACCAGGCTCTCTGGCAACCAGCTCTCTGGGAACCAATAGAGGAGAGCTGTATAACTCATTCATTACCACAAGCATGGCAGCAAGTATTTCATGAGGGATCTGAACCCTCAACCCTAACACTTCCCACTAGGCTCCACTTCCAACACCGGGGATCATATTTCAACATGAGACTTGGAGGAGTCAAACACCCCATACCCAAACTAGCAGCTGGGCTCCAAAAACTTGAATTGGGCTTTTGTTCTCAATTACGTCAAAAAGTCACAGGGATTAGCCTACAATATGATCTACATAAGGGTGTATATCATACTAAGCCTGTACACATTTGCATTTTGCAATTGAATTTCATTTCTCAAAGTTTAAAAGTGGCTACCTTACTCCATATATCCTATCTTAACATGACAGAGGATATTTTGTAGTTCTTAGAGGGTATAGTAGGTGTTGGAGAGGTCACTTTAGACGTAATAACTAGGGAAATGTATCCTCTAGAATGCAAGGAATTATTAAAAACTAATTTCAGAGTAATGAAAACCAAGAACATTTGATTACAATAATGATAATAATAAATTAAATGTTTAAAATATTAGTCACTGCATTAAGCATTTCATGTATATTAATCATTTAAGGCACACACACACACACACAATCACATACATACTATTTGATGCACAATATCTCAATTTTTAAGGTGAAGAAAATATTTCTAAAATGAGTTGCCCAATGTCCTTTATCTCTTAATTCTGGAAACGCTAATGTCTGCAGCAAATTTCTGGAAATTTGATAATAGATATGTCTACTATCTTAACTGTTGTGATGGTTTCATAGGTTTTTATATATGTTAAATTTTATCAGATTTTACACTCTGTATGTATGCATTTATTATGTGTCAATTTTAGATTTTAAAAAGCTGCTAAAAACCTTACAATCAACTGTCTATCAATAGTACATTGCTCTTACACCCCTATACTTTTCTGTTTCAAGTTATGATAGAATTATCACGGTGATTGCACTTAATCTGCAGATTAATTCATGGATAACTGACATCTTTGATATCTTGGGTTTTCTACCTGGAAATACAATATATTTTTACACATATTTGTATATTCTTATTTTCTTCATATAGTTTGTTCTATATAACTCCTGCGAATATTATATTAGATTTATTTCTAGGTACTATATGAATTTGTTGCTATTGCGTTCGAAATACATTTTGTGTTTTACATTGATTAAAGGATTATTGCTTGAGTGAGTTGGGTATGAGGTTCAGGAAGAAAAAATGTAATTTTAAATTAAAATAGGCTTGTATGAAAAATTTAGCACAACATTTCAATGGAGCTTCCTTTCTATGAGCTGCAGAACTTCTATTTTCTTATTCAATGCTGATATTACTTATGTTTTTTTCGGTTTAAGACTAAAGCTTTATACCAAATACAGAATATTGTACATTATCAAGAGTCTGTGGACCATGCTATTCTAAGAATATATAAAGTTGTATATGCATATTTAATTCATATCTACAGCTATCAAAAAAGAAACAGAGAGATTATTCTTCTTTTCAAAATGGCATTCTTTTTTGGAAAAGCAGAAAAAATTGTCTACATTAAAAATTGCATTCTGTTCTCCAGGAAAATGGGCGAAAGTGATAGGGTGGTGAAAGCTCCACCCTCAGGCCGAAAAGCCTGAAACCGCAGCCCAAAGTGAGATCTTAAATTCCTATTTTCCTGCTCATATGTTGGCTTTTCATAAACTACCCATGCCTGCCCCGCCTCCCATCCTGTTCCTATAAAAATCCCAGACTCAGTCGGACAGGAGAGGAGAAGCAGCTGGGTGTCATAAAGAAGTGGCTTGACTTCAGAGGGACAGCCTGACGGCATAATTTTGCAGAAGAATCCGGCTGGAGACCAGGTTCTTCAAGGGAAAATTACCTGCCCCAATCCCCGTCCCCTTTTCAGTTCCCCTTTCCGCTGAGATTACCAGGCTTCAATTTGTTTGTGCGACCTTATTTTTCCTGGATGCTGGACAAGAGTTCAGGAGCCACTAGTGTGCATACAAAAGGCTGTCACACCGGCCCTTTGCCCTCGCTGGCAGAGGGCAGCCACCTCACATGATGAGTCAAAGGGCCCACTGAGCTGTTAACACTTAAGCTGTTCACGGATGGCAGAACTAAAAGAGCACTGTAATATGCTCCCTGGGGCTTCCGGGAGTCACAGGCACCCTCACCTAGATGCTGCTGTAGGGCCCACATGGAGTTCACTCATCCCAGCACCAAAGTGGCTAGAGGTTTCAGGAACTCATGCACTCCAGTTCCTGCCTCATTTGCTCATGCACACTCCCTCCTGTAAGGAGTTTAGAGCGGCGGGCTGAGTAAACAAAACTACGGTGACATGAGTCCAGCAAAGCGGGTCAGGGAAATATCCTGCTTCAGGAGCAGAATTTCTCAACTGATACTCAAATTTCTAAGGCTGAGGCCAAAACAAATTATGGATTTAAGAACACATACATATTTTATTTAGATACACTTATAAAAATTTTCCTTAATACCAAGAAAGAGAAGCTTCTGGAAAGGCTTCCTAAAGGCAAGGATTTCTAATGTTGGTTTGGGATTGGAAAGTGAACACTAATGTGATCCCGTAGTCCACTATTAGCATATATGTGTGTTGGAGTGCAAGGGAGGGGAGGGATGGGGATGGGTATTTGATGTTGCTCCAGTAGTATCTGCTGAGCCACTCTCTTGTTTAAACACTATGACTTATATTTGGCTCCAGCTACTTAATGAAAAGGCAAAGCTAATTTCCTCTTTATCTCCCAGTATGCACTGTTATTTGCCAACTTTACAATAAACTATGATTTATCTCAGGAGGTTATGATTTTGTTGTTGAGAGAAAACTGCATCTGAGCCTTAACTTTGATTATTAGTCATTGAAGCTCCCTCCTGGAATCATTTTTAGTTTTATTTCAAAACACTGCTTCACCACTTCTTCTCAATAGTTTTAGAATCAAAAATTGAGAAAATGTTTGTTCATCAACTGTCAGAAACATAATCTTTGGCATTCCTCTGTAGCTTAAACTTTTTTGTCCCTTTCTCCCTAGGCAATAAGTCAAGTCAAAAATTTCCCTTTCTATCTCTATCTTCTGTACTACTTAGACACCTATATGGAATTACCTCCTAATGCTGGGCTGGATCTTCCTGTTTTCCCAAGTAGAGTGGAATCCTCAAAAGGGTGGTGTCATGCCATTTCAACTCTACTTGGAGGGTGGACATAAAGTCCCACACATTGTCTACAACGTTTCCCAGTAAAAGAAACATACCCTGCTTTGTGACCATTCCAACCTATTCTTTACTGTATCTGTTAAAACAATGATAACAGAACAGGGATAAAATGTGTGCACAGGAGCATTATTATAAATTACAAATAATAAAAGGCATGTGATTGTCTATTACAGCCTACAAAGTGCTTATCGAATGTGCTCATTAATTCCTTCTTTCAATTGCCCAGAGAATCTTCAAATATCCATTGGTTTTTACCAAGCATCTGGCACTCTGTTAGGGATGAAGAGATTAGTAAGGTATGAGTGTAGCTTCAAGCAGCTTGCAGTTAATATGGTCAAAGTATTCATACCTACTGCCATTATCAGTGTTCTCACAGCCTAACTTGCAAATTTACTTCTTTGTCTTTTCTCTCTTGATTTCTGATATGGATTCATAATCTTCTACATAACTTTCCAGACAGTAACAGTGAAGCAATTGCATTTTTAAAGGAATAATATATCTTTTTGCTATTTGCAATTCCAGTTTGGTTTCAAATTAGTGCAATTCTTTTTCTCTGCAGCATTTCAACCATTCTTCTGTACAGAATTAATAACAACTATACAGAGAAGTTTCATTTAACTTAACTTACTTTTTACTTGTCTAAATTTTAGGGGTACAAATGTAGTTTTATTACATGTGTATATTGCACAGTGCTGAAGTCTGGGTTTTTAGTGTAATCATTACCCAAGTAATGAACTTTTTACTCATTTAGTGATTGCTCATCCCTCCCCACCTCTCTTCCAAGTCATCAATGACTGTTATTCCACATCCTATGTCCAAATGTACCATTATTTAGTTCTCACCTACATGTGAGAGCATGGAGTATTTGACTTTTAGTTTCCGAGTTGTTTCACTCAAGATAATGGCTTCTAGTTTCATCTGTGTTACTGCAAAAGACATAATTTCATTATATTTTAAGTTAAATAACATTCAACTATAATGGCTAAATGGCATTCTATATGCCATTTATGGTGCATATATATACACCATATTTTCTTTATCCAGCCCTTAATGGACACTTAGGTTGATTCCACATCTTTGCTATTATGAATAGTGTTGTGATAAACATACAAATGCAGGTATTTCTTGATAAAAAAATTTCTTTTCCTTTGGGTGTGTACCCAGTAATATGATTGCTGGGTCAAGTGGTAGTACCATTTTTAGTTCTTTGAGAAATCGCCATACTGTTTTCCATACAGTTTGCACTTATTTAAATTCCCACCAACAGTGTGTGTGTTCCCTTTTCTCCATATCCTTGCCAGCATCTGGTATTTTTTAACTCTTTAATAATAGCCATTCTGACCAGTGAGATCATATATTATTGTGATTTTAATTTGCATTTCTCTGATGATTAGATATGTTGAACACTTTTTAAATGCTTGTTGGCTATTTGTATGTCTTCTTTTGACAGATGTCTATTCATTTCCTTCATCTACTTTTTACTGGTGTTATTTTTGTTGTTATTGTTGCCATTGTTTGATTTCCATGTAAATTCTGGATATGAGTCTTCTGTCAGTTCAGAGTTTGCAAATATTTTCTCCCATTCTGCAGGGTGTTCACTCTGCTGATTATTTCTTTTGCTGTGCAAAAGGTTTTTCATTTAATTAAGTCGCATTTATCTATCGTTGTTTTTGTTGTTTGTGCTTTTGAGGTCTTTGTCATGAATTATTTGCCTAGGCCAATGTGCAGGGGAGTGTTCCCTAGGTTTTTCTCTAGTATTTTTATAGCTTTAGGTCTTAAGTTTAAGTGTTTGATTCACCTTGAGTTTATTTTTATATATAAGAGATACAGGTCTAATTTCAGTCTTCTTCATATGACAATCTAGTTTTCAAAGCATCATTTATTGAAAAGGGTGTCCTTTCCCCAGTGTATGTTTTTGTTTACTTTGTCAACGATCAGTTCGATGTAGATAAGTGGCTGTATTTCTGAATTCTCCATTCCGTTCCATGAATCTATGTGTGTGTCTATTTTTACAGCAGTACCATGCTATTTGTGTTAATATAGCCTTGTAATGCAATTTGATAGCAAGTAAAGTGATGCCTTCAGCTTTGTTCTTTTTTGCTAAGGGTTGCTTTGGCTATTTGGGCTCTTTTTCTGGTTTCATATGAATTTAGGATTGTATCTACAGATGCAGTCTCTATCAAAATACCAACATTATTTTTCATAGAGCCTTTTTATATTTGTTACTAAAGTGACACACAGTAGTTGGACAGTGTTCTTTGTTCAAGTAGATATGATTTCTCCGAAGTAAATGAATAGAAATAAAGGATGGGGTTAATTATTCTCTGAAGATTTTTTCCCCTTTGACAGCCTGGGTGACGGTCGATCTAAAAAAAAAACCTTAAAGGTTATATTGGAAGTGGATTGAGAAAGCAGATTGGACACAGAATAGAAAGAATTAATGAATGAGAACATTTTATTAATCTAATCTCCTTTGACAGTAACTATTATCTCTTTTCAATATAGATGACATAACACTTTTCTTTATATATTTTCATTATAGTTTTTTATATATATTCATTATAGTTTTTTACAATGTAAAACCTCCCAGAAAATAAAAAGGAGAATATTCTTGCAATTAATTGGACCAGAACAAAAAGGATGCATTTATTTTCATAAAGCACTCACTTATTTATTTATAAGATGAGCCTAAACCTGTAATGATAATTGTTCCTTTCATAGAAAGAAAATACAATCTATTTTAAATAAATTAATATTTTAATAAATAGAATATTTAGAATTGATGGCAAATAATTATATATTGTATAGAGAAAGCCACATTTTTCACTCCGCATTTATGACCCTTCTATGAGGTCAGTCATATGTTTATCACTGAGTCTGTTATCTTGTCTCTTCTCTCCTCTCCTCTCCTCTTCTCCTCCCCTCCCCTCCCCGCCCCCCTTCTCTTTCTCCATTACCTATTTCTAATCCTCAAAAACTCTAAGATAAAAAGCTTTGACGCTTCAAGCTGTCTCTAAATTTTGGCAACTTTATGTGATGGAAAGGACCTGCACCTTACTGCATCATCTGCAAGACTAGGTAGTGGCACTGAGGGATTCTTGACCAATTTATGAACATTAATATTGTCTGTGAAATACTCTTAATTTGTAGGTCCTTACTATTCAGCAATTATCCTTATATAATATTTCTATTGTCACAATGTGAGTATACAGAAATATGATTTTCAATGACACATACACATGGGCTTCAAGTCAGCAGCCTCTAGGGCAAAACTCAACATGGAAAGTCTTATAGATTTTTTTTTAACATTAAGCTAACTACAAAGATTTAAATCCTCAGGAAAAGAGAATACAGCAATAAATATATCTTTTTACATTAATCCCAAAGTGCTTTAAAGTAGAGATTAACCCAAGCAGGAGAAGAAAAAGGAAAGAGAGTATTGAAATGGAAGGAAGCTCTCCTTGATAAATTGTGGTCTCAAAAGTAGCTCTCACACAGGTATGACTCTGAGTATATGCAGTCTGTGTTGGCAGTGGATTTGTAAGCCTTAAAGTGTGTGTTGAGGCAGACTCATATGATTTTCTTCTGGAATTTTTCATCTAGGTCAGTGACTACCAATTATCAGTGTTTACCAGGCTTAAGGTTTGTGACGTAAAGCCTCATAAACAATAATCTTTATAAACACACTGACATAAACTTGACATGTAAGAATGAACAGATAGAGATTTAGAAGCAACTGTGCTTTTCATGTTTAAAGCCAAACTTAATTACAGGAAATGGAAAGGTATAAAAAGTAAAGATGATTAAGACAAATCATCTAGAAGATCAGAATACAATAACCAAAATTAAAAGCCTTGAAGGTCGGCCAGGTGCTGTGGCTCATGCCTGTAATACCAACAGTTTGAGAGGCCAAGGCAAGCAGATCACCAGGTCAGTTCCAGACCAGCCTGACCAACATGGTGAAACCCCATCTTTACTAAAAATACAAAAATTAGCCAGGTGTGGTGGTGCACACATGTAATCCCAGCTACTCAGGAGGCTGATGCAGGAGAATCGCTTGAACCTGGGAGGTGGAGGTTGCAGTGAGCTGAGAGCACGCCACTGCACTCCAGCCTGGGTGACAGTGGAAGACTCCATAAAAAAAAAAAACAAAGCAACAGCAACAAAAACCCTTAAAGATCATATTGGAAGTGGATTCAGAAAACACACTGGACACAGAATAGGAAGAATTAATGAACTAGAACATTGTATTAAATTACTCAGAATACAGCATACAGAGAATAAAGGATTAAAGGTATATACATACATATATACATATATGTATGTATATATGTACAAAGTATATATAAAGTATATATGTATATATAAATTATGAGTGTGTGTATATACATATATACAGATATACTCTATATATACAGAATCTTTTATATACATTCTTTAAACACACACACACACATATATATATAAATGATATCTGTATATATAAAGACAAGGGTATTACAGAGGGAGTATCCAGTATATGTTTGATGTGCATTTTAGAGAAAGAATATAGAGCTGAAGACTTTTTGATGAGATAACAACTGAGGACCTATAACTATTAATGGAATGACATCAAGCTGGAATTAATATGTAAAATACTTGATATGGTTTGGATGTGTGTCCCCACCTAAATCTCATGTTGAATTGTAACCTTTGGTATTGGCAGTTTGGCCTGGTGGGAGGTGATTGGCTCATGAGGATGGATTTCTCACGAATGGTTTAGCACCATCCCTTTGGTGCCATTCTTGCAATAATGAGTGACTTCTTGAGAGAAGTAGTTGTTAAGGGTGTGTGGCACCTCCTCACTCCTCTCTCTTGCTCCTACGCTGGCCATGTGATGTGCCTGCTCCCGCTTTGTCTTCTGCCATAATCGTAAGTTTCCTGAGGCCTCCTCAGAAGCTCCGTAGATTCCAGCATCATACTTCATGTACGGCCTGCAGAACCATGGAACAACTAAACCTATTTTGTTTATAAATTACCCAGTCTCAAACATTTCTCTCTAACAGTACAAGAAGTGACTAATACAATACTGCTTTTGAGAATACCCTTCAATCCCACCTTCATCCTCTTTTCAGAACTTTTCCTCTCATATCACCCTAAGCTTACTATTCATACAGTGCTTCTTTCAATTTTTTAGCATCTATTTACTTTTTTCTCTTGTCTGCTTAGATTTTGAATTCAATAAAAGTAAGACACTTGTTTCTATGCCTTAATTGTAAATGCCTGGCTAAATTCACGTCACAAAACAAGCATTAAGTTAATATTTGTTGATTGAATTCACAAGTTTTTCCTGGTGCCTAGAATTCTTTTATTTACTTATTTTTTTTGAGACAGAGTCTCTCTCTGTCGCCCAGGCTGGAGTGCAGTGGTGCAATCTCAGCTGACTGCAACCTCCGCCTCCCGAGTTCAAGCGATTCTTCTGCCTCAGCCTCCCGAATAGCTGGGACTACAGGCGTGTGCCACCACGCCTGGATAATTTTTACATATTTTATTTTAGTAGAGACGGGGTTTCACCACATTGCCCATGCTGTTCTTGAACTCCTGACCTTGTGATCCACCCGCCTCGGCCTCCCAAAGTGCTGGGATTACAGGCGTGAGCCACCACGCCCGGCCTAGAATTCTTATATATCGCAATGAGAGTGTATCTAATACAACTGTGTTAGCTTTTGTGATTTACTTCCTCATACTTTTCCAGAACTACAATCTCTGATAGTATTTGCTTGCTTGCTGGGTCCCTTAGTTCATAAATGCATTCAAAATTATTTACTGGATGTCTACTACACATAATAAATTGTTCTAGATATTGTGAATATATTTATAACCAAAGTGGAAAGCCTTCTTCTATGTAATTAAAGATCTAATGAAGTGAGGTAGACAATAAAATTGTAAGTAAATAAACAAACATAATGATTTCAGAGAATAATGATCTCTTTGAAGGAAACAAGCATTACAATATGATATTTTCAGCAATGGGTACTTTAAAAAAAGGCCATTTGGAAAATCCAAAGTATATGTTAAAGAGAGAGAGAGACAGAGAAAGAAAAATGGACTTTCCTTGTACATATCTACAGCAAATGGCTACTATAATAGGTCATGAAAGATGTAGCTCTGATGAGGGCAATCTCTGAAGGAAATGTTTGTAAGTCTATATGATGAATGTGAAAAGTCTCAAGATGATATGCTAATTAATGAAAATATGTGAAACACTCAATATATTCATTTTTCTTATGTTAAAATAAGTCCTTAAATCTATTTGAAAACTTTACTGTCTAGTTAAGGAAAGAGGATTTTAAAATATGAAAAGCTTTTCACCAACATAGAGCAGTGAAGATATAAACCTAGTATTCAGTGAGATGTCAGCTGACTCCTTTATTCTTTGTAGCCAACTTATATTTATTTTTATTCAGGAATTAGGTTCTGTTTTCTTTATTGTCAGTTTTTCCATGCTTCAGTAAATTGGCTAAATTCTCATTTCGTGAGAATGAAACCCTTCTATTTGCAGTGACTCTGATAGAAATAGAAGACATTATCCTGTAACCTTTCTATTAGATTACTGTGAGCATTAGTCTTTAACTTCAGAAAGGCATAATCAGGTTAGAATGAATTCTTCTTTCTTATTAATGTTCCCTTTCAGAAGAGATTATTGTGAAGTCTGGAATGGTTCAGAAGTACTGGTTCAATTCTGGAAGATATAAGATTCTTGATTTTCCTAATTTTCACATTTTAGTGCTGGGGGAGGAAGGAGTAATTCACCTCTAACACATCTCTCCTAGGAGTTGACAATTCTGATAAATAATTTGATAAAAAGCAAATGTTTATATGAAGGAGATTTGTAAATTGTATACATTGTAACTTTAGGGTGATCTTTGAATTTTAAACAACCAGCGTTCTCCTTGTTTCCTATTATCAGGTGAAATGAGGTTGATTCATTTGAACAGAATCTTGGTAAGCTATGGGGAAAAACTGAGGTTGTCATTGATGTAGAACATCATAGGAAGTTGCAATGCATTGTCAAAAATATTTTTTCATGTTGGGAGAAAAATTAGGATGACATTCTATGTGCACTGCTTGCAATAATTGTATTTAGTATTAAAGTGGTAGAAAGACGGTTGTTTGTAATTCTTAGATTTCTAATACACTCTGGCTCAATTCTGTTTGAATAGAAGACATCTATTTGAAAAGCAAATGTAATATGCCTGAAACCAAGACATTTATATTTCTTGAGTATAAAAATTGCAGCACTGTGCCAATACCTTTGACAGAACACTTGAGCAAAGTAGAGATACAAAGACTTTAAAGCACATTCTGTACTTTTTTATTTAATAGAAAAATGGAAGCACCTTGAATAAAAGAAAAAATAATTGAAGATGAGAAAATGATATTGGTAAGAATGAAATAGCAGAGAATAAAATAAATGCATATAAACTCACGTAGCTTTCTCTAAATTGCAGCAAGAGTACTTGTTAATGAATGTTGGAGGATTTAGAATTTCTAGACTTTCAAAAATATAATTGATTCCTTTCAGAAATGGTATAAATTAGTGCATCCACGCAGTCATTGTAAAATATTCAGAGTTTAAAATTAGACCCTTCTCCTGGGAGAAATGGCTGATTCTAGGGCTGGGTGAGGAAATAAACAAGATGAATCATACAGTAAGCTCTCCCAATGACCAAAGTTGGAAAATTTTGAGCAAAGTAATAATAATAACAATAACATAGTATTGAATTATAATCCAAAATATAAAATAAATATCCATGAGTTATTATGGTTATATCTATATCTATATATAAAACAATATTGAGTAATAACTAACAGATATATATATCAGTAATACACACACATAACTGTGCATATGTGTGTGTGTATGTGTGTATAAAAGAAGGAACAAATTTCCTGTACAGAATTTCAAATAATTGTGTAGATATTCTGCCTTCAAGGAAATGGAACATAGTTATCTTTCCATAGGCATCAGCTACACATAATGGCTTCCTTTCATAGGCTACAGTATGAAAAGAGGGGAGGTTACTTTACAGTGGTGAAAACTTATAGGAACTACTTTAGCCAATTTACCAATGGCAGCATCAAAAATTTGGAGAAAACTTATAAGAATTATTTCAGCCACGTTACCAACATCAGCACCAACAGTAGTAAATCATATTGATAGTGTGTGTCTTTACCTTTCAAATAATCTGACTAAAATGGAATTTTACCTCTGTGGTTTTTCTTCCAGAATCCTATAACCCCTTTTTAACTATAAGAAAAATATCAGACACATTTCATTAAAGGAGTATTCTACAAAATACCTGACCAATATAATTCCAAATTATCAATGTCATTGAAACCAGAACAAGTCTGAAAAACTGTTAGAGGCCCGAGGAGACTAAGAAATATGACAACTAGATGTAAAGTGTTAATCTTGTATTGGACTCTGGAATAGAAAAGGATGTTGGGTAAAAACTAGGAAAATCTATACAAAGTATAAACTTTAGTTAATAATAATGTACCAATATTAGCTCATTAATTGTGACAAATGTATCACAATAAATGAAGACACTAATAGTAGGAGGACCTAGCTGTGGGATATATAGAAACTCTGTGCTATCTTTGCAACTTTTGTATAAATCTAAAACTATTCTAAAACAAAACGCTTATTTAAATATATAAAAAAGAACTTAGGCCCTTGGAATTTTCCACTGCTTTATTTTTAGAAAAATGATTACATTATCTTTCCTACTAAATTAAATATCTTACATTGTTCAGAATGCCCCAAACTTCTTAAAACTATGCCTTATTCTGCATTAGGGATAATGTCTCCATTTAGAATAACAGACATTTTCCTTAAAGTATATTGTGAGAAACACATTCATCCATCCATACCCAAAGAATGGACTCAGAGACACAAAGAACAGCTGAAGCGAGACTTTTAATGGCAGTCTTGCAAGATCGGGTATCTGGTAGGCAGGCATACCTGGGGCAGTTAGAGCGGGCAATTTATTTCCTAGCATGCAAGTCCCTCCCCCAATTCCTCATTGGTTGAATACCATGGGGTTACAATCTTCCTGGATGTTGCCTAAGTTTCATTATCCCCTTGTAACGTCATACCCAGGTCCCCTTTCCTGCTTAAGTTTTGATTTCCCAATAATGAAACTTTATTCCCTTTTATGGGCTGACCTCTTCTCTACATTCTGTTTGCTTATCATGACTTTCTAGGTGCATGAGCCGTGTGGTTTGTCACGTATGCAGGCTAGCTGCCAGTACTTACATCTATCATGTCTTGAAACTGGACCATTAAAATGTTTTCTCAGAAGTTCCCTCCTATTTTTTTTGTCTTATTTTCACTTTAATCTTTGGGTTCTTGGATCCTCAAATCGTTTTAAGACTAGTTACTTTCTTCTTCATAGTCTGGTTTGGTGTCTAACAGCAGTAAATTATTTTGCTGGTAGGTCATGGACATTTGTTTGTTAATAGCTATTTCAATTAACCTTTGTGCCAGTCCCCTTATGCAAGGCATAATACAGCATCCCACTGCCATTAAGACCCCTGCTACAATTATGAAAGATGTAAGGACTGAAGCTACTATGCCTTTCCATTTCCCTCACTAACCTTCCAGCCAACCAGTAAAAGGGTCATCAATTCCAGCATTTTCTGCCAGTTCGTTGGTGAGAGTGTCAGTCCTTGTAACGCTTTTGTAATGGTTCCATCTGGGGCAGTATTTTTGGGAATGAAAGTACAACATTTCCCACCCGGCATAATACATATGCCCCCTTTTCTGCTAGTATCATGTCTAGTGCACACCTGTTTTCCCAGGCCATTTGGCTGCTGGCATCTAACTGGCTAGCCACCGCTTTGAAGGCATCCTGATTATAACTGAAGAATCTCTGTTGATTATAATAAATATAATTAATCCAATCTACATTTTTATTAATAATTGACCACCAGAAAAGTGCTAACTCAAACCCAGCAGCTATTTGGTTTTGGACCTTAAATTCATTAGGCACCCCCCTAGAAACTCCTATTGAGTCAACATATATATTGTGATCAAAAGAATTTGTCAAGCATCTCCAGTTTTGATGGCCATGTGTATTTTTGGATATTTTATGGAACATCAGGGTGAAGGAAATGGCCAATTGAACTGAAGTACAAGTCCCAGTCCAATTGGATGGTAACAGGTTATGGAGGTTCCCCTTCCTGCAATACCACCAGACATCAGCCCAAGGTATATGGAGAGCTGGGTAATGTCCATTGCCTGACTCACTAGTGACATTTAGGATGTAGGTACAAGTCGAGAGTTCTCTATGGGCTTACTGAACTGTGCCCCCTGCCTAGAAAGGCAAGAGGAGTGGTTTGTATTTCCTACAGAGAACAAGGGGATTGCTCTGGGATCTGACCTCCCCAGTGTGGGAAAGAGCAATGACAGACTCTTACAAGTCTCATTTCACCATGCCTCCTTGTACTGGTGTGAAGCCAACATGCAGTGCATTCCTTCAGCATCAGCATCCCATCCTAGGGGAAACGGAACCACCTGCATCTGAGGTTGTCCCACAGCACACGCGTAGCAGTTACTCTTCTTAAGGGTTTGTACTGAAAATTTGACCCATTCCACTCAGGCATTCACATCTTTTTACCCTGTCTCAATTTCTAAGGTTTGATGTAAATTCTTTACTTCAATTATTTCTACTCTTTTAGGGTCATTACTTGATGAACTAAAGTGTTTGTTAGGTTCTGGGGTTGGCGTAGTCCCAGGCAAATGGAAGGTCGAATTCTTGATAAGTTTCAGAACAAATTACCCTGGGGTCTTTCACTGTGATTTCTACCCCTAACCCATATACCCAAGAGGCTACTTTTGATTCTTGGTCTAGAACGGCTGGATTTTCAATGTTGAGGAGTATAGGCTTGCATTCAAAATTCTAGCAGTTATTTGGTGGGGACCCCTTGGATAGACGTAGTTTATTCTTCAAGGATCTCCAGCTTGGAGTTACCCACCCCCATGTTTACTGTCCAACCCTGAAATTGGGTAATCCACTGTACATCATCCCAGCTGGGGCAGGGTGATGCCCTACTGTAACCTGTATCTGGTTCAGGGCAAAGATATTTATCCACCTATGAGAGCTGTCTCTGATTTTCTAAATTCCCATGAGATAAAACCTGGCAGGCATTAAATCTTATAGTCTGGGGTGCTACCAACTTGGTCACATTAATCATCAACCTGATTGGGTAGGGAAGAGTCCCCTGCCAATTTTCATTTCAACCTTCTAGTTTTATATAGTAACCCATCCCAGCCATATTAATTTCCAGAGATGGGGCCAGCCCATGTTTCCTTTTTCGGTTTTTCTCAGAGTTAACATTAAGGGTTCCTCAGGTGACCCGTGCACTTTCCATTGGTCTTTTCCTTCCTTTCCAAGCTCTCTTTTACCAGTTCCTTGACTCAAGTATAGTGAGTCCACCCCCATTCAGTTGTTCACATGGCCATCTCAGTGGTCAGGAGCACTTGATAGGGACCTTCCCAGCTTAGATGGAGCTTGTCTTCTTTCCAAGTCTTAATCAACACCAAGTCGCCAGGCTGGAAGTGGTGAACTGCGAACTCAAGAGGCAGAGTTTGAGTGAGAAGTCCTTTTAACCTAAGGGATGACAAGATGGAGGATATGGCCAGTACACAGTTTCTTAAGAATTGATCCTTGGTTTCTGTAGTAGGAAGGTCTATAAATCTGCCCAAATAAAAAAGAGTCCGTATAATAACTCATAGAGGGAATATCCCAAGTCTTTTCTTGGGACTGTGCTAATCCTAAGGAGCGTTACTGGAAGATATTTGGTCTAAGGAATTTTAGTTTCTAAAATTAGTTTGTTAATATGTTTTTTGAGAGTTTGATTCATTCTCTCTACCTTTCCAGAGGAAGGAGGCTGCCAAGAGATGTGATAATCTCATCTAATTTGTAAACCATCCATAATTGCCCTTAACACCCTTGAGGTAAAGTGTCTACCATTGTCCAAAGCAATATTTTCCACCAGGCCAAATATAGGTACAATCTGTTCTAATATTATTTTGACCACATTCCTGGCAGTGGCTATCGTAAGGGGAAAGGCTTCCACGCAGCTGTATAAGTGATCTATGATCACCAGTAAATACTTTAGTCTTCCTACTTTGGGCATTTCTGTGAAATCTACTTGAATGCTCTGAAATGGTCTTAGTCTGGGAGGTCTTCTTCCCATGACCTGTTTTCTAATCACTTTTTCGTTTATCCTTTGACAAATTACACAGCTTTCACATACTTGTTTAGCAAGTATATTTATTTGGGGTGAGAATATTTAATATTCTCTCTCCCAGCATTTTCAAGTGTGTAATATGTCATTATTCACTGTAGTAACTATGCTGTTTAAAAGATATCCAGAACTAAAATTTTAACCAATGTTTTCCCATCTTGGACTGTCCCCTAGTAACCGCCACTTAATTTTCTGCTTCAATGAGCTCAACTTCTTTAGATTTCACATATAGGTGAGATCAAGCAGTATTTTCCCCTCTGTGCCTGGCTTATTCATTCATAAAGAAAAAAATTGTGTTGTTTATCCTGATATACATAAAATACATATTTTTTTCCTTGTCCATTCATTAGTTTTTGAAAATATTGATTGATTCCATATTTTGTCTATTGTGAAAAATATTGAAATAAACATGGAAATGCAAACATATCCTCAAGATCCTGATTCCATTTTCTTTAGATATATTGTATGCCCAGAAGTGGAATGGCTGGATCACATGGTATTTCTATTTTTAATAGTTTGAGAAACCTCTATACTGTTATTCAAAATGGATATATTTTTCTGTTTTACATTCCCACCAACAGTACACCAGCCTTCCCTTTTTTTTTCACAGTCTTGTAAAACTTCACTTCACGTTTTGATAATAGCCATTCTGACAGATGAGAAGTGATATCTCTTTGGAATTTTGTTTTGCATTATTCTAATGACCAGTGATATTAAGAATTTTTTCAAATACTTCTTGGCTATTTGTATGTCTTTTTTTGAGAAGTGACTAAATCTTTCGCTCATTTTTATTTAATTGGAAATTTGTTTTTTGTTATTGAGTTGAGTTTGTAAAGCTTTTTTTTTTGAGGCAGAGTCTCACTCTGTCAGTACAGTGGCACAATGTTGGCTCACTGCAGCCTCTCTCTCCCAAGTTCAAGTGATTCTCCTGCCCAGCCTCCCTAATAGCTGGGATTAGAGGGATGCACCACCACACCCATCTAATATATAATATATAAATATATAATTTTATACAGTAATATATACATTATAATATATATTATATAATATATTGTATATAATATATTGTATATATATTATATAATATATATTGTACATATTACTGTATATATAATATATAATAATATACTATATATTATATTATATATTATATATTATATTATATAATTATATATTATATTATATATTATATTATATATATTATATATTATATTATATATATAATATAATATACTATATAGTATTATATAATATAATATACTATATAGTATTATATAATATTATATACTATATAGTATTATATATCATATATAATATAATATACTATATTATAGATAATATACTATGTTATATATAATATACTATACTATATGTTATATATAATATACTATACTATATGTTATATATAATATAATGTACTATATGTTATATATAATATAATGTACTATATGTTATATATAATATAATATACTATATGTTATATATAATATACTATATGTTATATAATATACTATATGTTATATAATATACCATACGTTATGTATAATATACTATACATTATATATAATATAATATACTATACGTTATATAATAATATAATATACTATACGTTATATAATATAATATACTATACGTTATATATAGTATACTATACTATACGTTATATATAGTATACTATACTATGCGTTATATATAGTATACTATACTATGCGTTATATATAGTATACTATACTATACGTTATATATAGTATACTATACGTTATATATAGTATACTATACGTTATATATAGTATACTATACGTTATATATAGTATAATATACTATATGTTATATGTAGTATATTATACATATTGTATATATTATATAATATATATTATAGATTATTATATTATATATTATATATTATTATATAATGTATAATAATCTATAATAATTATATATAGTGTATATTATATTATAATATATTATAATATTATATATTATATTCTAATATATTTTAATATTATATATATTATTTTATAATATATATGATATTTATATATTATTTTATAATATATATGATATTTATATATTAATATTTATAATTTATAATTCTATAAATTATATAAATTTATATAAAATTTATAATATAATATATATTATATTGTATATTATATATAATATATATTATATTGTATATTATATATAATATAATTTTATATTATATTACATATTATATATAATATAATATATTATATATAATATAATTTTATATTATATTACATATTATATATAATATAATATATTATATTATTATATTATACATTATATAATATAATATATACTAATATAATATATTATAATATAATATATTATATATTATATATTATATATTATAAATAATCTATAATATATTTTAAGTAATATATTATATATTATATATAGTATATTATATATTATATATAATATATGTATAATATAATATATAATATATATTATATATTATATATAGTATATTATATATTATATATAATATATGTATAATATAATATATAATATATATTATATATTGTAATATATTTTATATATATACATAAAGTAAATACAGGGTTGCACCATGTTAGTCAGGCTAGTCTCGAACTCCTGATCTCAAACAATCCACCCGTCTTGGCCTCCCCAAGTGCTAGGATTACAAGCATGAGCCACCATGCCCAGCCCTGTTAAGCATTTTGGATACTAATACCATAACAGATTTATGGTTTGCAAACACTTTTGTCCAGTCCATGGGTTGT
This sequence comes from Pan troglodytes, assembly GCF_028858775.2. Lineage (NCBI taxonomy): Eukaryota > Metazoa > Chordata > Mammalia > Primates > Hominidae > Pan > Pan troglodytes. Next base: position 39,958,059 of record NC_072410.2, read on the forward strand.
CTCTTCACTCTAGTGAGTGTTTCATTTGGTATGCAGAAGCTTTTAGTTTGAGGCAGTCCCATTTGTCTATTTTTCTTGTGTTGCCCATGTTTTGGGATTCATATCCAAAAATCTATTGCCCATATCAGTGTCAAGAACTTTCTTTCCCTATGTAGCCCCCCAAGAAGCTGGGATTATAGGTATGCATCACCATACCAGCTAATGTTTTGTATTTCTTGTAAAGATAGGGTCTTGCCATGTTGTCCAGGCTGGTCTGAAATTCTGGAGCTCAAGCAATCATCCCACCTTGGCCTCCCAAAGTGCTGGGATTACTGACTGGCATGAACCAACACACCTGGTCCATATATGATTTTCCAGTAGGTTTATAGTTACAGGTATTACACTTAAACATTTAATCCACTTTCAGTTGATATTTGCACATGATGGGGGATTAAGATTCTAATTTCCTTCTTCTACATGTGGGTATTCAGTTTTTCCAACAACATTTATAAAAATAACTGTCCTTTCCCTATTGTGTGTTCTTAGCACTTGTATCAAAGATCACTTGACCATGAGTGTGTAGATTTACTTCTGGGTTCTTTGTTGTCTTCTATTGATCAATATGTCTTTTATTCCTGTATCATGCTGTTTTGCTCAATAAATATTTGTAGTATATTTTGAAATCAGGTAGTGTGACACCTCTAGCTTTGTTATTTTTAGTCAGTATTTCTTTGGCTATTCAATTCTTTTGCCAGTCCATATGAATTTTAGGATTGCTTTTTATTTTAGTGAAAAAAAGTCATTAAAATTTTGATAGGCATTATATTGAATCTGAAGATCATTTTGGGTAGTATGGGCATTTTAACACTACCAATTCTTCCAATCCATGAATATGGAATTTTTTACTTATTTGTGTCTGGTTCAATTTCTTTAATGAGTGGTTTTTCAGTGTTAAGATCTTTCACTTCCTTGGTTAAATGTATTTCTAAGTTTTTTTTTCAGATGCTATTATGAATGGAATTGTTTTCTTTTTTTTCAAAACTCTTAAAGATATGTATTTAATTATTTTTATTTCAAAAGTTTTTGGGAACAAGTGGTGTTTGGTTACATGGAAAATTTCTTTAGTGCTGATTTCTGAGATTTTGATGCACCCCTCACCTAAGCAGTGTACACTGCAGCCAATGTATAGTCTTTTATCCCTCAACCCCCTCAATTCCCTCCCACTCTTGTCCTCAAGTCTCCAAAGTCCATTATATCATTTTTATGCATCTGTGTCCTCATAACTTAGGTCCCACTTACAAGTGAGAAGATAGGATGTTTGAATTTTTTCCTGAGTTACTTCACTTAGAATAATGGTCTCCAACTTGATCCAGGTTGTTATGAATGCCATTGTTTCATTCCATTTTATGGCTGAGTAGTATTTTATGATATATATATATCATACCATATATCTATATCTATGTATAGATAATGTTTTCTTTATTCACTCATTTGTTGGTAGAAGAGCATTTAGGCTGGTTTGGTATTTTTGAAATTTGTGAATTGTGCTGCTACAAACATGCATGTGCAACTGTTTTTTTTAATATAATGACTTATTTTCCTCTGAGTAGATACCCAGTAGTGGGACTGATAGATCAAATGGTAGGTCTACTTTTAGTTCTTTAAGAAATCTCCATACTATTTTCCACAGTGGTTGTGCTAGTTTATATTTCCACCAGTATGTAAAAGTGTTCCCTTTTCACCAAATTCATGGGAGGAACTGCTTCTTTTTTTTTTTTTTTTTAAATTATGGCCATTCTTACAGGAGTAAGGTGATAGTTCATTGTGGTTTTGATTTGTATCTCCCTGATAATTAATGATATTGAGCATTTTTTCATGTGTTTGTTGGCCATATGTATATCTTCTTTTGAGAATTATCTATTCGTGTCCTTTGCCCACATTTTGATGGGATTATTTCTTGTTTTCTTGTTGATTTGTTTGAGTCCCTTGTAGATTCTGGATATTAGTCCTGGATTCTGAATATTATTCATAGTTTATGAATATTTTATCCCATTCTGTGGGTTGCTGTTTACTCTGCTGGTTATTTATTTTTCTGTGCAGAAGATTTTTAGTTTATTTAGGTCCCATCTATTTATCTACGTTTTTGTTGCACTTGCTTTTGGATTTTTGATCATAAACTCTTTGCCTAAGACAATGTCTATAAGAGTTTTTCTGATGTTATCTTCTAGAATTTTTATGATTTCCGGTCTTAGACTTAAGTCTTTGATCTATCATGAGTTGATTTTTTGATTAAGGTGAAAGATGAGGATCCAGCTTTATTCTTCTACATCTGGCTTGCCAATTATCCTAGTATAATTTGTTGAAAAGGATATCCTTTTCCCACTTTATGTTTTTGTTTGCTTTGTTAAAGGTCAGTATGCTGTAAGTATTGAATTTTTTTCTGGGCTTTCTATTCTTTTCCATTGATCTCTGTGCCTATTTTTATATGGGTACAATACTGTTTTGTTTAACTATATCCTTGCAATATAATTTGAAATTGGGTAATAAGATGCCTCCAGATGTGTGCTTTTTGCTTAGTCTTTTTTTTTGGCTATGAGGGCTCTTTTTCGGTTCAATATGAATTTTAGAATTGTTTTTCTAGTTTTCTGAAGAATGATGATGGTATTTCAGTGGGAATTGTGTTGAATTTGTAAATTGATTTTGGTAGTATGGTCATTTTCACAATATTCATTCTACCTATTCATGAGCATGGGATATGTTTCCATTTCTTCATGTCATCTATGATGTCTTTCAGCAGTGTTTTGTAGTTTTCCTTGTAGAAATTTTTCACCACCTTGGTTAGGTATATTCTTAAGTATATATATTTTTGTAGTTGTTTTAAAAGGGGTTGATCTCCTGATTTTATTCTCAGCTTGATCATTTTGGTGTAGAGCAGTACTACTGGTTTGTGTACATTGATTTTGTATCCTGAAACTTTACTGAATTTATTTTTCAGATCTGGGAGCTTTTTGGATGAGTCTTTAGTGTTTTTTAGTATGTGATTATATCCTAGTCAAACAATGATAGCTTGACTTCCTCTTTTCCAATTTGGATGTTCTTTATTTCCTTCTCTTGCCTGATTGCTCTGGCTATGACTTCCAGCACAATGTTGAATAGCAGTGGTGAAAGTGGGCATCCTTGTCGTGTTCCAGTTCTCAAGGAGAGTGCTTTCAACTTTTTCCTCACTCAGTATAAAGTTGGCTGTGGGTTCATCACAGATGGCTTTTATTGCCTTGATGTGTGTCCCTTCTATGCCAATTTAGCTGAGGGTTTTAATCATAATTCAATGCTGGAATTTGTCTAATTTTTTTTTCCTGCATATATTGAGATGATCATATGATTTTTATTTTTAATTCTGTTTATGTGATGTATCACATTTATTGGCTTTTGTATGTTAAACCATCCCTGCATCCCTGGTATGAAATGCACTTGATCATGGTGTATTATCTTTTTGATATGCTGTTAGACTCACTTAGCTAGTATTTTGTTGAGGATTTTTGCATCTATATTTATCAAGGATATTGGTCTGTAGTTTTCTTTTCCTTATTATGTCCTTTCCTGATTTTGCTAGAGTAATATGGCTTCATAGAATGATTTATGGAGAATTCTCTCTTCCTCTATCTTTTGAAATAGTTTTAGCAAGATTGGTTCCCATTCTTCTTTGAATGCCTGATAGAATTCAGCTGTGACTTCATCTGGTCCTGGACTTTTTCTGGTGGGCAAATTTTTTATTACTGTTTCAATCTTGCTACTTGGTATTTGGTCTGTTCAGAGTTTCTATTTCTTCTTGGCTTAATCTAGGAGGATTGTATATTTCCAGGAATTTATGCGTTTCCTCTAGATTTTCTAGTTTGTGCATGTAAAGGTGTTTATAGTAGCTTTGAATGATCTTTTATATTTCTTTTGTATTGGTTGTACTATCTCTTGTTTTGTTTCTAATTAAGCGTATTTGGATCTTCTTTCTTCATTTCTTGGTTTATTTTGCTAATGGTCTATCGATTTTGTGTATCTTTTTGAAGAACCAGCTTTTTGTTTCATGAATCTTTTGTATTTTTCTTTGTTACAATATTTTTTAGTTCTGTGCTGATTCTTGCTACTTTTTTTTTCTGCTGGGTTTGGGTTTGGTTTGTTCTTGTTTCTCTAGTTCCTTGAGCTGTGACATTAAGTTGTCAATATGTAATCTTTCAGACCTTTTGATGTAGGCATTTAGTGATATGAACTTTTCTCTTAGCACCACTTTTTCTGTATCACAGAGGTTTTGGTAAGTTTTGTCTCTATTATCATTCAGTTTAAAGAGTTTTTAAATTTACATCTTGACTTTATTGTTGACCCAAAAATCATTCAGGAGCATGTTATTTAATTTCCATGTTTTTGTATAGTTTGGAGGGTTCCTTTCAGAGCTAATTTTCAGCTTTATTCCCCTGTGGTCTGAAAGGGTACTTGATATAATTTCAGCTTCCTTAAATTTATTGAGACTTGTTTCATGGCCTATCCTATGGTCTAGCTTGAGGAATATTCCATTGCTAATGACAAAAATGTATATTCTGAAGTTATTTGGTAGAACATTCTGTAAATAACTCTTAAATCCATTCGTCTTAGGGTATATTTTAAGTACATTGTTTCTTTGTTGACTCTCTGTCTTGATGACCTGTCTAGTGCTTGCAGTGGAATATTGACTTCCCCCACTATTCTGTGTTGACATCTATCTCTTTTGTTAGGTGTAGTGATAATTGTTTTATAAATTTGGGACCTCCACTGTAGGGTGCATATGTATTTAGGATTGTGATATTTTCCTATTGGACTGATTTTTTTTTATTATTTATAGTGTCTTTCTTTGTCTTTTTTTAACTGTTGTCGCTTTAAAGTCTGTTTTGCCTAATATATGAATAGCAACTGCTTACTTTTCATTTTCATTTGCATGGAATATCTTTTCCACTTCTTTACCTTAAATTTACTTCAGTTTTTGTGCATTAGGAGAGTCTCTTGAAGACAGCAGATACTTGGTTGGTGTACTTTTATTTATTCTGCTATTCTGTGTCTTTTAATTGGAGTATTTAAGCCGTTTACATTCAACATTAGTATTGAGATATGAGGTTCTATTTTATTCATTGCACTATTTGTTGCCTGAATACCTTGTTTGTTTTTCAATGTGTTATTGTTTTATCAGCCCTGTGAGACTAATGCTTTAAGGAGGTTCTATTTTGTTGTATTTCAAGGTTTTGCTTCAAGATTTAGAACTCCTTTTAGCATTTCTTTTAGTGCTCGCTTGTTAATGGTGAATTCTCTCACTATTTGTTTGTCTGAAAAACACTTTATTGCTCCTTCATTTATGAAGCTTAGTTTTTCTGGATACAAAATTCTTTTGTAGCAATTATTTTGTTTGGTGGGGCTAAAGATAGGACCTAAAATTCCTTCTGCCTTGTGTGGTTTTTGCTGAGAAGCCTGCTGTTAATCTGATAGGTTTTCCTTTGTAGGTTACCTGATGTTTTGCCTCACAGCTCTTAAGATTTTTTCCTTCATCTTGGCTTTAGATAACCTGAAGACTATGTGCCTAAGTGATGATCTTTTTGCAATGAATTTCCCAGGTGTTCTTTGAGCTTCTTATATTTGGATGTCTAGATCTCTAATAAAGCCAGGAAGGTTTTCCTCAATTATTCCCTCAAATGAGTTGCCCAAACTTCTAGATTTCTCTTCTTTCTCAGGAACACAAATTATTCTAAGGTTTGGCTATTTAACATAATCCCAAATTTTTTGGAGGCTTCGTTCATTAAAATTTTCTTTCTTTGTCTTTGTCTGATTGGGTTAATTTAAAAGCTTTATCTTTGAGCTCTGAAGTTCTTTCTTCTACTTGTTCTAGTCTATTGTTGAAAGTTTCCAATGCATTTTGTATTCTTTAAGTGTGTCTTTCATTTCCAGAAGTTATGATTGTTTTTTCTTTATGGTATCTATTTCCCCCAAAGACTTTCTCATCTATATCCTGTATTTTTCTTCTCTTTATTTCTGTAAGTTGTTTTTCACCTTTCTCTGATACCTCCTTGAGTAGCTTAATAATCAATCTTCTGAATTCTTTATCTGGCAATTCAGAGATTTCTTCTTGGTTAGGGTCCATTGCCGGGGAGCCAGTGTGGTATTTGTGGGGTTTTATAAAACCTAGTTTTGTAATATTATCAGACTTACTTTTCTGATTTCGTCTCATTTGGTTAGACCTTTTCAGTGGAAAAATCTGTAACCCAAGAGCTACTGTTCAGATTCTTTTGTCCCATGAGGTGATTCCTTGATGTGGTGCACTCCCCCTTTCCCTAGGGATAAGGCTTTTTGGGAGACTGCAGAGATTGTTATAGCTCTTCTGGGCTTAGTCACCCAGCGGGGCTATCAAATTCTGGGCTGTTGCTGGAGAATGTCTGCAAAATGTCCTGTGATGTGATCCATCTTCAGGTCTCCTAGGCATGGATAACAGCACCTGCTTTCACGTAGGTGTCAGGGGAGTGAAGTAGACTATGTGAGAGTCCTTGGTGGTAGATGTGTTTAGTGTGATGGCTTTCTTGAATGCTTGTTATACTAGCAGTGAAGTTGTCATGTGCACAGACTCAGGACTTCTTATTAGCTAGGATGTTTCAGGCAGTGGAATTACCTATTGTTTTCTCTTTCCTTGAAGCAGGGTTATTCTGTCATGAGTTGCTGTAATGTCTTAAGTTGGTTGGCCTCCAGTCAGGAGGTCGTGCTTGCAAGAGAGCACCCATGTTTTTTATCTGTCTTGTGGAGTTTGCAGCAGTGTGCTGCTTCTTTCAAGGATATTTGAATTATTTAGGTTTTCCTGGTAGGTTCCTGCAATGGTTCTTGGAGCAAAAGTCCATAGCGTGAGTCTCCACATGTTGTTCCATCTGTCCAAGTGGGAGCTGCACGTTAGCCCTGCCTCTTATCTGCCATCTTTCTCTCTTGGAGGAGGAGGGGCACAGTTGTGCTGGATGCTGAGACCTGAGCTGGGTGGTCTGGCAGCACAGAGTTGCCTACTCACTGGATAGCCCACAGGCACCCATGGACCTTAGCCAAGCATGGGCCAGAGTGGGCAGGAGAAGAGTGAAATCATTTTCTTGATTGCTCTTTCAGATAGTTTCTTGTTACTGTTTAGAGGCACTACTATTTTGGTATGATGATTTTCTATTCTAAACTTTACTGAATCCATTTATTAGTTCTAATACTCTTTTGAGGGAGTGTTTAGGTTTTCTATATATGATTGTGTCATAGTAAGGCAATTTAACTTCTTCCTTTCCAATTAGATGTCTTTTATTTATTTCTCTTTCCTAATTGTCCTGGTTAAAACATCTAGTACTGTGTTGAATATATGTGGTGAGAGTGGGCTTCCTCATCTTCTTGATCTTATAAGAAAAGTTTTCAGCTTGCCACCATTAAGTATAATATTAGCTGTGGTGTCGTCATGTATGTCCTTTATTGTGTGGAGATTCATTCTTTTTATACCCAATTTGCTGAGAATTTTTATCATGAATGGATGTTGCATTTTTTCAAATGCTATTGCTGTATTTATTGAGATGATAGTATGGTTTTATCTTCTATTCTGTTAATGTGGTGTATCACCTTTCTTTATTTGCATACATTAAATTATCCTTGCATCCCAGGTATAAATTCCACTTAAATTTTGTGTATGAACACTTTCATGTGCTGTTGATTTTGGTTTGCTAGCATTTTGTTGAGGATTCTTGATGCTATTTCATCAGGGATATTGGCCTATAAATTTCATTTATTTTAGAATTTTTTTCTTATTTTTGGTATTAGGGTAATGATAGCCTTGTAAAATAAATTTGAAAATGTTTCCTCCTTTTCAATTTTGGAAGAGTTTGAGAATGATTGGCATAATTACCATAAATGTTTGGTCAAATTTACCAGTGAATACATCAGGTTCTGAGCATTTCTTTCTTAAGAGGATTTTAGTCACTGATTCAATCTCCTTACTCATTATTTCTTTATTAATATATTCTATTTCTTCACGATTCAGTCTTGGTAGGTTGTATGTTTCTAGAAATGTATCCATTTCTTCTAAATTATCCTATATGTTGGCATATAATTGTGTAGGTTAGTTTCTTGTACTCCTTTGCATTTCTGTGGTACTGATAATAATGTCTGCTCTGCCATTTATAATTTTATTTATTTATTTTTCTTTCTTTTTTACTGGCTAGCTTACTTACAGGTTTCTAAAATTTGAGTTTCTTTTTTTTAAAAAAAAATCTCAATATCATTTACCTTTTCAATTGTTTTTGTAGTTTCCTATTTATTTCTGCTTTGAGTTTATTAACTCCTTTTTTGCTGATTTTTGGTTTAGCATGTTTCACTATTCTACTTCCTTAACAGGTGACATTAGTTTGTTTATTTTAGATGTTTCTTTTTATTAATGTAGGTGTGTATTTCTATAAACTTCACTCTTATAACTCATTTTGCTGCAACACATAAGTCTTAGTAGGCTTATGTTTCCATTCATTTGTCTCAAGATACTATTTGAATTCTCTTTTGATTATTTCTCCTTTGACAATTCGTCATCCAGGAGTGTCTTTTTTATCATCCATGTGTCTGTAAATTTTCTAATTTTCTTCTTTTTATTGATCTCCATTTCCATATGACTGTGGTCCGAAAAAATATTTTACGAGATTTAAATATTTTTAAACTTGGTAAGACTTGTTTTGAGGTCTAACATATGATTGATCTTAGAGAGTATTCCATGTGCATTTACGTATATATTTTTCTGCAGTTGCATGGAAGGTTCTGTATATGTCTCTTAGGTCTATATTGTTGAAGTCTGCTTTGCTGTTACCTAATTGAATTTCAGCCTGGATGCTCTATCCTTTGTTGAAATTGGGGTATTGAAATCTCATATTAGTATTGTATTGCTTCTATTTCTCCTTTCAGTTCTGTCAAATTTGCTTTACATATTTAGGAACTCCAATGTTTGGTGCATATAAATGTACAATTTTTTTTTTTTTTTTTTTTTTGAGACAGAGTCTCGCTCTGTCGCCCAGGCTGGAGTGCAGTGGCTCGATCTTGGCTCACTGCAAGCTCTGCCTCCCAGGTTCATGCCATTCACCTGCCTCAGCCTCCTGAGTAGCTGGGACTACAGGCGCCCGCCACCACGCCTGGCTGATTTTTTGTATTTTTAGTAGAGGCGGGGTTTCACCGTGTTAGCCAGGACGGTCTCGGTCTCCTGACCTCGTGATCCACTCGCCTTGGCCTCCCAAAGTGCTGGGATTACAGGCGTGAGCCACTGCGCCCAGCCTAAATTTACAATTTTTAATCCTCTTGATAAATTGACCCCTTTATCATTGTACTATGGCTTTCTTTATCTCTTATGACTGTTCTTGACTTAATGTCTATTTCATCTATTAGGAGGTTATTAATCCATTTCTAGTTAAAATAATTATTGTTAGAAAATGGCTTACTGCTTTCCTTTTGTTGATTGTTCTCTGATTATTTCGCAGTTACTTTGTTCCATTTAATCTTCTGCTCTTTTTCTTTTAGGTTTGATTTTTTTTTTTTTTTGGTAGTGGTAGGCTTTGATCCTTTTCTCTTTATCTTTTATGTATCTATTATACATATATCCCTTTTGGTTATCGTGAGGCTTACATAAAACACTTTATAGTTATAACAGTATATTTTAAGCAGTTAAGCAACTTTCACATTTTTTAAATGTAAATTTTAATATTTCCTTTTCTCACATTATATGTCACTAATGTCACAACTTAAACTTTTAAATATATTATGTGCCCATTAACAAAATATTTATCTATGATTACTTTAAATATTTGTGTCTTTTAGCTTTTAAATCTGCTTTAAATGTGATTTACGCACGATAACACTATTACAATATTCTCAATCTGAGTGCATTCCTTTTACCAGTGAGTTTCATACTTGCATATGTTTTTATGTTGTTCGTTAGTGTCCTTTTATTTCAACTTGAAGAGCTCCCTTTAGCACTTCTTGTAACGCAAACTAGTGGTGACAAACTCCCACAGCATTTATTTGTCTGGGAAAAGCCTTATTTCTGTTATTTCTGAAGGAAAACTTTGCCAGGTATAGTATACTTAATGGTAGTTGTCATGCTTGTTTGCTTTTTCCAACACTTTGAATATATGACCACACTCTCTCCTGTCCTGCAAAGTTTCTGCTGAGAAATCCACTGATACTGTTATGGAGGCTCCCTTACATGTGACAAGATGCTTTTCTCCTGCTGCTTTCAAAATTCTCTCTAACATTTGAGAATCTAGTTGTGACATGCTTCAGTAAAAATCTCTATTTAATTTATTTATAGTTATTTGAACTTTCTGAATCTGTATGTTTGTTTCCTTTTCCAGAATTGAAAAGTATTCGGTCATTGTTTATTTAAATAAGCATTCTGCCCCCTTTCTCTTTCTCTGCTCCTTCTGGGAAATCTATAATGCATACATTGATATGTTTAACAATATCCTTTAAGTCCCATAAATTTTCCTTACTTTTTAGTTTTTTTTTTCCGCTGACTACATAATTTCAGATATCTGACTTCAAGCTCACTGTTTCCTTCTGCTTGTTTATGTCTGCTATTGAAGCTCTGTGTAGAATTTTTTAGCTTAGTCTTTGTGAACTTTAGCTCCAGTTTTTTGATTGGTTCTTTTTGATGGTTTCTATCTATTTGTTGAACTCTCATTTTTTTCATGTAGTTTTTCCTAACTATGTTTAGTTGTCTGTGTTTTCTTGTAGCTCACTGAACTTAAGGTGTTTTTAAAATTTATTTCTCAGGCCTTTCATAAATCTCTGTTTATTTCAGATTGGTTACTGGTGCTTTTGTTGTTACTTTTTTGGTTATGTCCTTTTCCTTGATTTTTTTTTTAAGACTTGTGTTTCTGAATTAGTATCTGCACATTTGAAGAAACAGGCACTTATTCCAGTCTTTATAGACTGGCTTTGTCAGGGAAATCCTTTCATCAGTCTTCCTGTCTAGAGATTCTGGGTAGACCATCTGGTGGGGTTCATGGAGAGGCTTTCTGCAGGAATTCTTAGGCAAGATGGTCTGTTGCCTGTATCAGCCTGTGGGCTGGTCAGGCACTAGTTCATTGGGGCCACTTTGGTCTCTGCATCTGCTGGTGCAGGCCTAGAGCTTAGGTCCACTGGGGTAAGCCTGGACCCTGAATCCAGGGGTTCCATCCTGGTTCTAGGGTCTACTATCGTTGGTTTGCTGACTGGGCCTGTAGAGAGTGTGCCTGGAACCTGGGTAGACAGAAGCCAACACAGTGCTGGGATAGGCCTCAAGCCTGAGTCTGTGAGGGCAGCCCTTGCACTACGATGAGCCTGATGCCCAGATCCATGAGGACAAGACTGAAGGCTGAGTCAATGAGGGCTGATCTGACAATGGACCAGACCTTGATCCTTAGCTGTGGCAGCAGGCCTGAGTTCTGGGTCTGCAGAAGTGGTCCTGGAGCTTGGGTCCATGGGTTTGGACCACAACTGGAGTTTACTGAAGCAGGCCTGGCCCCTGAGTCCACTGGAATCTGGGTCTCCAGGGGTCAGTCTGGAGTTTGGGCCTATATGTACTGCCATGGTGCCTGGAACCACGGATGCCTGCCAAAAAGCCTAGGACCATGGGTTCTGAACTGGAGGCTATGCTCATGTGTCTTTCGGGGTAACCTGCAGTGTGGGGTCACAGAGGTCATTCCGGTGTTGCTTGAGTCTTCGACCTGGGTTTCATGGGGCACGCCAGTTGCTGGAGGTCCACAGCAAAGCCAGGTATTCACTTTACTCTTCTTTTCCCATGTGAAGGGTATTTTGTCCATGCTGTGCTTTCTGGACTTGGGGCAGGGGTGACTTAGGAAATGTGAAACTATCCTTCCTTCTCTCATCAGTGTATCTCTTTTTATTTCTATGCTTCAGGTATTATACTCACTCGTTTGGATTTCTTAACTCTTATGAAGGTATTTTTATGAATGGATAATTCTTCAACTTGATGCTTCTGTAGGGAACAAGCACTAAAAAGTCATATTCTGACTTCTTGTTCTATAAATTCCACTCAGAGCTCTTTTAAGAGGTGGAAGACATATTTTGAAAGTTCTCCTTAATCAAAATGTTTATGATATACATGGATTAGTGAGACTAATACAATTAAAGAACATATAAGTATCAGTATGAAACACAAACCCTCAGTGCAAAAGTCATAAAGCAGAAAAATTCATATGGCTATTTAAATATTCATATTAAATATTATAAGTGTTCGGGAAAACAAGTGATGGGCAGAGTGGTATTCTCATGGGAAATGTTATCTTGAAAAATTTCCAAGAAATAAAATCACCTAAGCTTTCCCTTGAAATCTAAATAGATTTTAGTTAAATTGAGTAAGTAAATAAAACCAAGAAACAATCCAAAAACAATAAAACAATGCTTTCTAGAAAGGCAGAATTGCGTGAGCAAAGGCTATAAACAAGACAGAGCAAATGAGAGAGAAGGTGGTTTGTTAGCTTATATATATGGGAGAGACAAGTATCAAATAATAGTTTGAGTACAGTTTGGAAGCTAATTTAGAGCTATAATATACAAGATTTTGGGGGTGTCACAAACAAAACTATTTGGAACAAATGAAAAAATTAAATTACATTTTAATTAGCCATAATCAACTACCTTGACATTTGGTAACCACCTTTTACTCTGTTATTATGCCTAAAACCACAAACTAAGTACATAAACACATTTTGATGTTATTTCACATCTGTATTATATAAAAACTGAGATGTTACAGTATAGCACAATAATCTTATATATAAGCAATTAGAAAAAAAACTAACATATGAAATTGTTGGTCCTAAATTTATAATCTCTTACACAAATGTTTCCTTATAATTTTTTAAGAATAATCCTCCTATTTCAAAATATTGTTTGTACTCAACATTATTTCTCTAACACTAACAGACAATGGCCTTGCTTCTACTAAATATGAAAGATATCTTGTCTCTAGGATTGCTTGGGTGAACAGATTGTGGGAATATAAACAGATTATTATCCTCATCATAAGTGACTTTCAACCAAATCAGCCCAATAGAATACATTATATTACTTAAATGGATATTAACCAGCATGCTGGCCCTTATGAATTTCCATTCTAATTGATGTACTTACTGATGAAAATTAGATGGCATTAGGTTTCAATGCCCTTTCAATTGAGAGAGAGAGAGATAATGTGTGTATTTTTTTTTCCACTGGAGAAAGAGATTATGAGAACTTTAAGGCTCAATTATCCTGATCATTCACTCCTATGCAAACATTTACATTTTTAGTCTTAGTTTAAATAATTGCCACCTCTTCAAGGGAAAGGAAAAAGTACAGGACTGGGTTGCTTGCTTACAATTCAGCTCTGATGAGAATTGCAAGTAACTTTGAACAAGGCTTTATCTTCCCTGTGCTTCGATTTGGGTCTGTAGGAGTGAGAATGAGGTTCTGGAACATGTAATAGTCATTCCAGGGATTTAATAATTGCCTAATAATTTTGTTGAAATCTTGCTTTCGTTACAGAAAAGGGGTCCCGATTTAGACCCCAAGAGAAGATTTTTTTATATGCCACTCAAGGATGAGTCCATAGAGTAAAGTGAAAGCAAGTTTATTAAGAAAGTAGAGGAATAAAAGAATGGCTATTCCATAGACAGAGCAGCCCCAAAAACTACTGGTTGCCCATTTTTATGGTTATGTCTTGAAGATTTGCTAAACAAGGGGTGTATTATTCATGCCTCCCCTTTTTAGACCGTATAGAGTTACTACCTGACATTCCATGGCATTTATAAATTGTCATGGTGCTGATGGGAGTGTAGCAGTGAGGACAACCAGAGGTCACTCTTGTTGCCATGTTGGTTTTGGTGGGTTTTAGCCGGCTTCTTTACTGCAAATTGTTTTATCAGCAAGGTCTTTATGACCTGTATCTTGTGCCAACCTCCTATGTCATTCTGTGACTTAGATTGCCTTAACCATCCTTAACCATCTGGGAATGCAGCCCAGTAGGTCTCAGCCTCATTTTGCCCGGTCCCTACTCAAGATGGAGTTGCTGTGGTTCAAACGCCTCTGACACTTTCATACTTCACCATATTATTTCTATTTTTGTTTTCTTATTCTAAATATTTTTGTAATTATTTTGATTTTCAGACCCTAGGACAGTTTCTATAGTGATTTGTTGAAAGGTATTGGAGATTTTTGCAAAGACTTTCTGAAAGAGTATGAAATGACTTTGAATCACTTTTGTTATACATATTTTGTTCTTCTAAACATTTTCCAATAAAATTATATTTATTAATTTACATGTTTGAGTAGTAATGTGTGTGTGTACACAGGCATAGACAGAAACATACAGAGGTAAAATTTTTTTTTTAATTTATTTTTAGCCCATAACTTGAGTCATATATATAAAAGTCTTGTTTATGATGTAAGATTTCCCCAAAACAATTATCATTTGTAGCAGAAATTTATAAATATTAAACAATATCTTCTCCAATTCAATTCCTGTTGCCATTTATTATTTGGGGTTTCATGTCTCCTGGAATGTTTTTCATTAATTCATATTTACACAAACCAGTGGATTCTATTTCAACTGAATTTTGTGGCTCTGCCCAATTTGGCCACTCCATTTATTCCCCTGACCTATTGTTATTCTTTTTCCTCAAAAAATGTAGAAGTTAACGTAAAAAAATGAAATAATCTGCCTGAATTCACAAAATCATATGAAGAAAGAAGATAGAGATGGTATGTATATTAAAGATTGATTATTTTCTATAATAATGGAATATTTCTACCAAATAATGGGTTTCATAGCTATTCACGACTATGTCACTTGCATTGATTATAGCAAATTTATGTTTTCCATTTTTAATAAAATGTGATATTTAAAAATTCATATGATGTACATATTTACTATGTACTTTAGTGAGACATTAGGTGCAGAAATCAATGCCTAAATACACCAATGCCTACATAAGCACAGGATATCACTCTATTAAGCACAGACAAGGAAGACACTACCGTGGTGTTCTTGGCTTACACTTAAATTTAGATTCACTGTAAAGCAACATGGAAACTTGATGAAAGGCATATAGATGAGAAAGTCCTTTAAAAGTCTAAGCACATGGAGCTTCCTGGACAATCACAGAGTTTTAATTATGTGTGTGTGTGTGTGTGTGTGTGTGTGTGTGTGTTTTCTTACTTACAAGTTGGAGCTCAGCTATGAGGATGCAAAAGCATAATAAAGACATAATGGACTTTGGGGACTCAAGGGGAAGGGTGGGAGGGGCCTGAGGAATAAAACACTACATATTGGGTGTACACTGTGTACACTCCTTGAGTAACAGATGCACCAAAATCTCAAAAGTCACCACTACAGAACTTATCCATGTAACCAAAAACCACCTGTTCCACAAAAACTATAGAAACAAAATAAAACATATATATAGTTTTATATCTATATATATAAATATATAGTTATATATATATATTTAACCCTCATCTTTAATAAATGATGCTGTAGATAAAAGTAAATTCTCTACATGTAGTTTGTAATTAAATTCTCCTTAATTTTAAAGTCCATACCAGGCTTTTCTTAAGAGTGACAGATATCTGTCTGCGGAATATGATTTGTCACTATGAAGTGTCAATATCTCAGTCAGAATTCAGTTACAAATGTAAGACACTACTCTAGATATTTTAGGAAAAATAATTTAGTAAAGGGCAATTTGTACATATAAAATATTGAAAGTGCTAGGTAAATGGAGAGAGAGAAAGATGATCATTTTTAGGAAATTGGCTTAAGTGATTATGAAGCTTAAGAAGTCCCATCATCTGCTGTCTGCAAGCTGGAGACCCAGGAGAGCTGGTAGTGTAATTACAGACCAAGTCCAAAGTCTTGGGAAAGAGGAGAGGTAAGTGAGAGTTCCAGTCTGGGTGCCAGAGACCAATGATCCAGCTCAAAAACCGGCAGAGAAAGAAGGAATACTCCCTTCCTTAACCTTTTGTTCTACTTAGGCCTAAAATGTTTTGGATGTGTCCCACTCACAAACACACCCAGAATAATGTCTAACCAGAAATCTGGGCATTCTGCTTTCCAGTCAAGTTGACATATAAGATTAATTATAACAATGAAAATAGTATTCTCCAATTTTTTTCTATTAGTTGTATAGATTTAGATTTTATATTTACATCTATGATTGATTTTAAATGGATATTTGCATATTACGCAAGGAATTCATCAGTTATTTTTGTGCATATGGATTTCCAATTTATCCAGGAAGATTTATTGGAAGATATACCATTTCTTTTCTGGATTGCCTTTGCTCCTTTTTCTAAAATCAGTCATCTGTACATGTGTGGGTATATTTCTGGATTCTCTATTCTTTGCCAGGTAGTATGAGTCCTACTATTACGTATTCTTCTTTTGAACAGTTGTTTCACTGTACTAGATCTATTGCATTTCAATATGAATTTTGAATTGGTATGTAAATTTTTACAAAACAAATATAAGATTTTGATTAGAATTGTATTGAGTCCATAGAAAAATAGTTTTTAATTTTGAGTATCTGATCAATGAACACAATACACATTTTCTTGGGAATTCTTTAATTTCTCTCAGCAATGTTTTGTAGTTATTACTGTGCATATATTTTACCTGTTATGTCAGATTTATCACCAGGCATTTCATGCTTTTAATAGCAATGTAAATGATATTGTTTTAATATTAATTTTTGGTTGTTCATTCCCAGTATAAAAAATAGCAATTTATTTTTGTATATTGATCTCATGTCTTGCAACCTTCATCAACTCATTTATTATTTCTACCAAATTTTTTTGTGGATATAATCAGATTTTCTAATAGACAATCATGTTGCTAGAAAATAGTTTTCTCTCTTTCCAATTTGTACGTTTTTTTTTTAATCTTTCATTTTTTACTGACTAGAACCCCCAGTCCATTGTTGAGAGTGGGAATTGTTATTAAGTTACACAAGTCAGGAGGAAAGCATTTAGCTTTTCATAATTATGATGAAGATTATATTATATTTTAATACTTTTATCAGGTTGATGTAGACTCCTTACTATTTAGCTTCTTAATTTTTATCAGAAACAGATGGTATATTTTATTAAATTTTTTTATATGCATGTTGAGATTATAATGATTTTTTCTAGTTTATTAGTATGGTCAATTAACTTTTATTGATTTTTAAAAATATTAAACCCTTGACCTGATAGAAACCTCTTATTCATGACATACTGTTATTTATATATGTTGTTGGATTTGACCTGCTAAACCTTAATTTATAATTTTTTATCTATATTTATTAGAAATTTTTGTCTATATTTATTAGAAATCTATATTTATAGAAACTTTATCTGTATTTATTAGAAATATTTATTAGAAATTAATAGTTTGTTGTTATAATTTTTAATAGTGTCTTTGGTGGTTTTCATATCAAGGTAATACTGGCCTCGAGGAATAAGTTAAGAAATATTACTTTGTTTTATATTTGTAGAAAAGTTCTTGTAGATTTGTAATTATCTTTTTAATAACTATTTGGTAGAATCCGTTAATGAAACTTTCTGGACCAAAAGTTTTCTTTGTGGGATATATGTTCAGAATTGGTTCCATTTATTTTTTAAGTAGAGCTATTCAAGTTATGTATTTTGTTTTAATCCAGTTTTAGTAGTTTTTGCATATTTTGAGACATTTTTCTATTTTGTTTAAGTTGTTAAATTATTGGCATAAAGTGGTTCATAAGATTCACTTATTTTTCACTTAACATCTGAGAGTATGTAATTATCACCACAGTCACTCCTGATACTAGTAATTTTTCTTTTTTCTTTTTCTTGGTCAGTCTTCCAGAGGTTTATCGATTTCATTGCTCATCACAAGGAGCCAGCTTCTGATTTCATTATTTTCTTCATCGTATTTTTATTATATTGATTTCTGATCTGATATTTATTATTTCCCTTCTTCTAGTGACTTTTTGTTTATTCTTTGGAATTCTTTGTTTCCTTAAGAAGAGGAAGGAAGGCCACTAACTTGAGATATTTTTTCTTTTCTAACACAAGCGTTTAGTGCCATAAATTTTCCCTTAAGTTTTGGTTTTGGGTTCATTAAATTCTTATGTTCTCAAGTATACTAAATTTTTCTTCTTCAATATGGAATTGATAGTTAATTCCACTCAGTTTATTTTCACGTGCCACATGGTAGTGTTTATCTCTAGATATAGGATTTTTTTTTACATCTACTGTATTTCCACTTAACTTTTGAACATATGGACTAGATTATGAACTATCTTAATATACTTCACTGCTAATTCCAACATAGGTATAAGTCTTGACAGGCTGATTTTTTTTCTCACTAGAGGTTGCATTTTTCTGCTTCTTTTCATGTCTAGTCAGCTTATTGAAAGCCAGGGATTTTAAATTTCTTATTTTTAGGGGTACGGATATTTTCTTATTTGTGTGTGTGTGTGTGTGTGTGTGTGTGTGTGTGTGTGTGTAAGCTATTTCTGGATGAAATTATGCTACTTGGAAATACTATGATTCTTTTGGGACTTGTTTTATATGTTAGATGGGTTCAGAGTAGTGTTCAGTGAAAGAGAAATTCAGCTATTCAGTATCACTGCCTTTTCCTTTTGCCTCAGGCTATAATATGATAGCATGGCTCTAAAGCTGATTCCATCTTTATTTAGAATTATTTTTTTCATCATGTATTCTTTCCCTCGATATTGATTTTTACAAAATATTGCATTATATTGACATGCATTTTGATTGCAAGTTTTTTTTGGCATCTTCATAAATTATTTGCCCAAGTCAAGGGCCTCATCCTATTTATGCTATTTATAATGTTTTTCTAGCCTGGCTGTTGGGGAAACACAATTTATGACTCTGTGAGCTTTGGGCACCACTTTCTCTAATAGTTTCAGACCTTTTCTTGTCTGATCTTGGTTAGCTCTGCCACATGTAATCATTACTCAGCCGGATACTCAAGGGGGGATCCTCTCCATATTTCTAGTGTTCTCTCTCTATGCAGCAATCTCCACTTCAGAGATCTGTAATGAGAGCTCTAGCTAACTTCTCTCTGGGCTCTCAAATTTTTCTCTTTAATTAACCAATCATCTGGGCTCTGCCTGACTTCCCCCTCCCTCATGTTGGCCTGGAAACTCTCTCAAAACAGTAAGTTGTAGTAAAGATGGAACTTACCTTATTTGTTTATCCTGTCTCAAGGATAACTGTCCTTCATTGCATGAGATCTAGCACATTGAAATTGTTATTTTATATATTTTGTCACTGTTTTGATTGTTTCCAGCTAAAGAATAAATATGGTAGTTTTGACTCCATATTGTCCATAGGGTAAAAAGTCTATCCACTTTTAATCAAGTATGATCAGTATTTGCTATATTCTGTGCCTCAGTTTTCTCATTTGTAGAATTGGGAGTATAAAAATATGATTAATAGAATTAATTATAAGGGTGAAATAAACTAATACGTGTGAAGTGTTCAGAATTATTTTTTGGTTATAAGAATGCCTATTAAAAATATGCATGTCATTCTTATTCACAAGTCATTAACTGAATTACACATCCATCCAGGAGACAGAACATGGTGACTGGCAGTCGTATGTAAACATGAAGACTGACAGCAGCTTTATCCTATGGAGCCCATTTTGATGAGAATTATTAGATATACAAAATTGCAAAATTTTAAAAGGATGAGTAAATACAGGCTAGGAGGTAGATGTCAATGATTACATTTTCTGAAAATATTTTGCTTAGGTTAGATCTTATCTAATGTTACATAGTATAACTATTCTTTCTCTAAATTGAAATTACTCTAAAGTGTAATAGAATTCTCTGTATGTTACCCTGACTGAGATATCAAAAATTATATATTTTAAACTTGATATATTTATTAAGAAAGTTTGTTTTAATTTTGATTTTTAAATTGTTTTCTTAAAATGTATACTGCTGTTATGTTCTCTTAATTCAAATGTCATCTTATTCATTCAGGCATTTAAGTTTGGTCCCTTGTTAAATTATGAATAAATTAATGTTGGAATTAATAACTGTTGGTGTTTTATTATATGCAACACTACAGAGGATGTTTTCACAGACTTTTTGTGTTGCCATTCTAATGCTCCATGAATTCTAAATAATGTTTTTGTTTCTTAAGATAAAATCATATTGCAGCCTGCAATTATGACTGAAGTAGAAAAATTGGCCTATCATCGACATAAATTAATAAGTCATTTCCTCAACCTAGCTCTATTTCTTTATTTTCAAGAATGAATAATTGTTGTATTTGTGATGTGACTTATAGTTCTGAAATTCCAGCGTTTCAAAAGACTTACTATGAAAAAGACCACAAAATTCTAAAATTACAGAAAAAGTTATTTTAAAGAATTTGGGAAAATATAAACACATTTTTAGTAAAATAACAAATTATAGAGTCTTTTTTATTGTGTTAATATTTATTAATGCATGTGTGGTGTTAGTATTGATAATGGGAGATATTTTTTAAATGTTTGGGGGCTTTAGGAACATGGGCCACCCTATAGGCTAAAGAGTAGAGAAAAATGTCTTGTATTTAACCTGTTCTTACACTAATAAAGGTGATTGGGGAAATAATAGATGAAATTATATTACACATATTTCTACTTGTTACTGCCAAGAAAATTTATTTCATGCATTCAACAAAGTAAGTCTCACAGAGGACAGAAATTGCATTTCCATATTTATAAATAAGAGAATTAAAAAAGAGAGCGTGGAATATTTTAAGTGTAAAAAGATTGAATATAAGAGAGTAGTTAAGCATAGTTCCCTGACTGGAATTGAAAATAATGAACAAATAAAAGCTAAAGTGCTGGTCTAGTCTAATAACTGAATGCATGACTTTTGCGTATGCTCTATTTAGACACACATTCCTTAAAAAACATATATATATATATATATATGAATAAAATGAGAATAATATTACAGGCAAATGTGTCTAACATATGTTAATATAAAATGTTGCATATATAAGGTAACAGAGTTAGACAAAAATATTAATGTTTGTAATTCAGGATTTTGTATTTTTAACTGGACCATATATATTTACTACTTGCATGGAATTCTGCTCTGAAAGTATAAATTTTTTAAATTCTATTTGTCTGTTACCAAATGTTAAATATAGAAGAAAATTGTCTAAAATTAACTGCTAAGGTAGAAAAATAGAAGAGATTGGAAAAATAGGTACTTGCTTTAAAGGTCAAAATAATTAATTCTACTTATTTACTTTATTGTCCTATGCTCAAATATTAAAGATCTGTGAGATGATAAGGACAAGAAGAAAAAAACCTTGAGAAAGCAGCAGAGCCCTGTTTACATTATAGGAGCTCAGATGCAATTGGAAAAAATAAAACAAACAAGGAAAGTAAGTTCCCATAGCCATACAGTTTTTCTTCAGTGTGTCAGCCTCTTGTTCCATTAAAGATCAACCAATAAAAGCACGTTCACTCATTTCTCATCATATAGAACTTTAACATTACCTTTCAATGAAAATATGTAATCAATTTCACTATGTTGTTACAAAATTTATCTGAAAACTGTAAGAAAATGTTAAAACCTTACTGTTGTTTTTCTTCCTTTTCCTCCTCCTTGTCATCCATTTTTCCTGTACTTCTTTCACTCTGTCTGCTGCCCTGTTCTCTCTGCCCTCCCTTTCTTAGAATCTCATCATTTTCTCCTTCATGCTATTTCTCCTATCCTGTTCCCTTTCCACCTTAAGAAATCACATTGTCAAAAGTGTATTAATCGAATCAAGAAAAATAATAAGACTGACTTCATTTAGTATTCTCCCACTATTTTGACACCTACAGTACCTTTAAATTTTCTCAACCGGTGTCCCCAGGTTGCTCACTCATGCCTGTCCATTGCTAACCCATAAACATGTCCTTATAACTGGCCCGTTTCAGGCTCGGCCTGACTCATCTTTCTCCTCTAACTTGTCAAAGATAAACCAAACCTGCCACTAGTGAAAGGGATAAGAACAGACTGCAATCAATAATATACTAATACAGTAAGGAAAAGAGTACCACGTGAACTAAACTCAACTTCAATTTGTACAGAGATCACTTGATATTTTCAATAGAGTATGAGAGAGTATGGAGGAGAGTGAGAAGGAGTGAAAAATTATAAAAGGCAGAGGCTGGTCCATGAGAACGACATCTGGGTCTGCTAACCTGGCACTTATTGAAGTTAGATTTCTATACTACCAAAGAACCTAGGGGGGCAGTAGACTGATCTGTAGAATGTACTGGAACAAACAGGACATTCTTTTAGTTGACTTGAGTTTTCTCAAGAAGGCTCTTCAAGAGGTACAGGGGACATCCTAGGAATGTAGTCTTGAGCTGTTAGAAACCATGTTAGTGTTTGTTCAAGTCTTCATGGGCCAAGGTTGAGGCCTAGTCAAGAAAAAAACTCTGAGGACCCTGGCTAGTTTTTGTCCAAGTAGAAAATATTTGCCTCCTTGTAGCCCTGGCCTTTACAGATTCTCTGAATCAAGGCATCCCTATGCCTAACTAGAAAATTAGTTTAGTTATTCTTTCTACCACTTGATTCCTATTATGTGCTATTTTTATTTACTCCATTTTCCTCAAAGAGCATGTGGGATGCTTGATAACTAATCTCCAGTCAGTAGGGAGTGGGCTGTCACCAGAATGGTGCCATGGTGGGAGAGCTCCTCTGGCTTTCTGGGATCTCTTCATTGACCTAGAATATCTGATAATCGGTTCCAGCTTACTTCCTTAGACTGAGTTATCCTAACTGCTTGTTTCTTCTGAGTAGGATTTGAGGGCTTTTCCTTTTGCTACCTAAGAAACATTACCATAATCTATAATACTTTATTTCACTAAAACCTTCAATGCATCTTTTATGACTCCTCAGGCTCTTCCATTAACTTGAAGTCTCTGATCCAGCCATGAATCTACATAACACAGTGTATACATCTCCTTCTCCAGAGGAGAATACTGTTTTCTCTTGTGTTTTTCACTTTTCTCAAATTCTTTCACATTTTCTCTGGATATAAAAAATATATAATAATACAGAAGAATACATCTTACTGTAAGAAGGAATGAATGACAGGGATATAAATTGTCTTGTTAAACATTACTCGGTAAGTTCAAAATAGAGGGAGTTTTACAACTCAATTTTGTGCTAAAGATATTTCATTGAGTCATATACTTAATCTTATAATATTTTCAGATAAGATAATCAAGTTTACACATGGAAAATCCTGTTTTGGTGAAGCAGGAGACTACCCTCTCTCTCTCAATCAAGAATATATTACATTTTCCTTTCTCTATTATACTTTCTTCCTCTAGTCTATACCACTACTATGGCAATGAGCACAGAAGTAAATCTGATTTTCTCTTAACCTGGGTTTGTACTAAATACAAGAAAAAGGTGGTAATTCTTATTTAGTTACCCAATTTAGTTGAAGAACTTATTCTTCATATATTAACTATAATTTCTTACCTTACAAACTCTCTTGGTACCCTTGCCTTTCTTATTCTCTTTTATGTATCATAAGTATGCTTTTTTTTTTTTTTTTTTGACAGAGTCTCACTCTGTCGCCCAGGCTAGAGTGCAGTGGCGAGATCTCGGCTCACTGCCAGCTCTGCCTCCTGGATTCATGCCATTCTCCTGCCTCAGCCTCCTGAGTAGCTGGGACTACAGACATGCGCCACCATGCCCAGCTAGTTTTGTTTGTATTTTTAGTAGAGATGGGGTTTCTCCATGTTGGTCAGGCTGGTCTCGAACTCCCGACCTCAGTTGATCCACCAACCTCTGCCTCCCAAAGTGCTGGGATTACAGGCGTGAGCTACCACGCCCGGCCAAGTGTGCATTCATAATATGTACATGTCTCTGGAGCAACCTTTTCCACAAATATCAACTCCCTAAAGACAAAAAAGAGTTATGCTAATATAACTCAACAAGTAGAAATGAAATAGAACACCTCATAATGCCATTTTATATTATTGAAATATATTTCAAAAAATTAAATATTCTTTTTCCTATTGTGTTCACGTTGCCACTTCTCAATCACACAGTGAGCACTTGATAAATTCCCTATATATTGCCAAAGGAAAAATATATAAAATATGTAGTATATAATTAATGCATATATACACACATAAATGAGTACTATGAACTATAATATTTTGTCCACAGAGAAATAAATAAAAGATTCAAATTATCAGACATATTTTTTTCTTTTTTCTCCTATTTTCATTGGAGAAATAGGATTTCTTTATGTGTTATATTACACATGGGAGAAATATGTGTAATATAATTTCATCTATTTTCTTCTTCCTCCTTTTTTTATTTTTTTCTTTTTTCTCCAATTTTCACACTTGTCTTCTATGATGATCGGGACTTGGTGAAAGTGTGCCTTTCCAAAACATGCTACTGTTCATATGCTTTCACTGAGGCTATATACCTGAAGATTAGGCATTTACCATATTTACCTCCTGATATGATTTGGCTCTGTGTCCCCACCGAAATCTCATCTCAAATTGTAATCCCCAGAATCTCTACATTTCAAGAGAGGGACGTGGGGGGAGGTGATTGGATAATGGAGGAAGTTTCCCCCCGTGCTGTTCTCGTGATAGTGAGTTCTCACGAGATCTGATGGTTTTATAAGTGTTTGATAGTTCCTCCCAAGACCTGCCACCTTATGAGGAAGGTACTTACTTTTCCTTTGCCTTCCTCCATGATTGCACGTTTCCTGAGGCCACCCCAACCATGCAGAATTGTGAGTCAATTAAACCTTTTTCCTTTATAAATTACCCAGTCTCAGGCATTTCTTTATAGCAGTGAGAAAACAGAATAATACAGGAACTATTTAGTTTAATATATTTTTATCACTCATTCTAGCTCCATTTTCATATCCCGCACTTCTATTTTGTCTCCCTTCCAGGACCTAGTAGTGGCACAGTCTACCCTGCACAGTGCTTCAGATGGCTTGGTTTTTAATGTTAGTTCAGGTTTTACCTTGATTTCTTCCTGCAATGATTATTAGATGTCTAATATTGAAAAATTTATTTAGCCATTCTAAAGCATATTTTATTCATTTGTAAAATTGGTTGGTTGGGGATTAAATGAGATAATATATCTGAAGCACTTTGTACAATATCTGTCACCTAACAATATTTTGTTACATGTCAGTAATTGTTATAATGACTCAAGTTATATTTTATATTCAGTAGAATACCTTTCTGGTTCCCTAAAGTGCATGAGAACATCTAGAAAAATCTTTTTTGTTTGTTTGTTTAAGAGACAGGATCTTGCTCTGTTACCCAGGCTGGAGTGCAAGATCATAGATCACTATAACCTCAAACTCCTGTGCTCAAGGGATTCTCCAGCCTCAACCTCCTGAGTAGCTAGGACTGCTGGTGCACTCAATTTCTTAATTTTTTTTTTTTTTGTACAGACAGAGTCTTGCCGTGTTGTGCAGCTAGTCTCAAACTCTTGGCACCAAGCAATCCTCTAAACTCGGCCTCACAAAGTACTGGGGTTACAGACATAAGCCACTGTACCTGGCCTTGGAAAAATCTTAAACTAGAATCACAATAACCTCAGATATCTATCTATCTATCTGTCTATCTATCTATCTATCTATCTATCATCTATCTATCATCTATGTGTGCGTGTATACATATATATCATTTAGTATGGCTGTATCTTACTTGCTAAGTGATTTAATATTAAAAAACTTTGACTTAATGACCATTCAACATAAGTAGATGGATTAAGTGTTGAGAAATAACCAGCATGCTTAAATTTAGGGGTGATTATTTGTAAAGCTATATGCCTTTGTAAAGAAATATATATCTAAACCTGTCACATTGGCTGTGCGTATTGTAAGGCAATCATGTCATCTCACATACTTTCTTAGCATGTAGAAGAGCCATCCATATTACTGTATTCAAGAAATCAAATGTCTAATGCAGGAGAGTACATGATATATTGCCTTTAAGGAGTTCTGAGGAGCAGCTGTAGGAAGCAGTCTTGTTAATCTAGCTTTTACTTCAATAACAAGAATACTTGTCCCTCAGTGAAACAGAAGCCGAACTTGAGTCCTTGTTTGTTGTGTGCTGCTTTCTCTTTGCTGTAAAAATGTATTTGAAAGTAATAGTTGGGCTATATCATTCCTATTAACATCAGTAAATGTTTAGATGAATTCTGTTTCTCCAAAGTTTTCAGATATTCAAAAACCAAACATCCTTGCATGAAAAAATACCCCTTTTGTATGGTTCTGTTGTCACTGCTGAAAGTGACACTCTTCATTTTATTCTAAATGTGTTAGCCCTTTTCCTTCTGAGTATCATTGGATAATAAAACTATTGTCTCATTAATCTTGGTTCTAGGCTTTACAGTTAACTAAATTTCTTCCTCCCTCTTCACTCAACAAATCCAATCAATTGACAAGTCTGGTAAGCTTATTTCATAATACTGTTTAAATTTGTTGCTTCTTTTCCATGTCATTGTGAACATGTCAGCATTCTCTTATGTATTTTACTTATTTCTAATACATTATAATTTTTTAGCTCTACTTATATTTTTCATAAATATACTTTTCATTATGCTCTCTCCTGCTTACAAATAGTAGTAATTCAAAATTGACTTATTTGTCAAATATATGTTGTGAAAATTAGCACTCTCCAATGTACTGAAATGTAAAATCATAAAGACATCTGACCACAAGAGAAATCATAGTCCAAAAATATTTTCACCTCTACTAACTTCTCACTGCTCCATAGATGCTCCTTTCATTTATTAAGACAATCCTTTTTACAACTATTCTCCTTAACTGCAACAACCTCCTATCTCATCTTCTTCCACCTGCACTGTTAAAGACTGATGTCAATCATGGCCTTCATCAAGAGATCTCCTAGAAACCTCAGGACAATATAATCTTTGCCCATAAATTATAGGCTTTGTATTAATTGTATAAATTTTTCAATTTTTTAATAATAAAATTTAATCTGTGCATATTTCCCAATGTATCATAAGCAGCATTGAACTATATTCAATATTCAATAAATGTAATTTTCTCAATTAAGACCAAAGGACATGTCATTCTTCAGTATGAGATGCATGATTAGAAAGGCTGAAAAACAAATTAATCAGGTCTGTGTAACCTTACTAACAAGCTATTATGATCAATGACCGAAGTATGTGAAGTGCTGAGGTGACATCATTGAATTCCTCCTTGAATCGACTATATTTGATTGCCTAGGCAGGCAGGAGCACAGATAATCTATGAAGTTTGTCACATTAATCTTTGATGCTTTTCAGACCCTCCACTTCCCTCTTCTCCATGAAAAGAGTAGACGTTTTTGTAGCTTTCTGACTTCCAAGTTAGTAAAATGGTTCCCCTAAGATTAATTTTATTTTAGATAATGCCTCACTTATTTAGTTTTCTTATTTTTTATCAAACTAATTAGGAAACTGGGAGCAGTATCATCTCTGATAAAGCACCTTAAAGAGTTACTGAGTAAAGAAGAAAGAGAGAGACATTGATTAGAAATTAATTTTTGCCACCTTGGCCTATTGTAACCCTTGCACTCAGTTTTCTTTTACAATGTGGAAATTGTATGAGTCACTCTTTTCTTCTTTTGAAAAGCCTGTTCGAAGCAACTACCTCCATTGGTTTTTCATTGCTAAAAAATGATGTTTGAAATAATTTATTAAAAAAATCTTTTCTGAACTCATAGAATTCTGAGAATGCTCTGCAAATATGTGTATTTATCAAATAAGATCCCTCCAATTCACACAGGAATCTAGTGCATGTCCTCTTCTATGTAGGAGAGGCTTGTCAGTTTCAGTTTCCTTCTGGGAAACATCCCCAAGGACTTACTGACTGATAGGAAAGCTAAACTTTTCCTGACAATGTTGTAGAATATATGACACAACAAAACGTTCAGGTTTTGAATTTTCTAAGCTAGAAAATAAAATAAAATAAAATAAAGGTGAAGAAATAAGTAACACAGTCATTAGTACATCAACCCACATGCTTCTCAGTATCAGCCACTCATGTT
Organism: Pan troglodytes; assembly: GCF_028858775.2. Lineage (NCBI taxonomy): Eukaryota > Metazoa > Chordata > Mammalia > Primates > Hominidae > Pan > Pan troglodytes. The sequence goes on from NC_072410.2 coordinate 39,986,173, forward strand.
CAAAGATGCAGATTGGGAGGCCACCTGTGAACAATACATTTGTAGAGATTTTTATTTGTTCACTTTTTTGTGTGCTCATACTTATGTATCTGTTTGAATATTTTTAAAGGAGAAAGGAAAGTATATAATGAAAAAAATTAATAGAACACAGTTTGTCATCTAATTTATACCAGTGACCCGCTTATGTCCATACAGTCATAGCATCTTTGAAATAAAATCTACATTTTTATATTAACAGATCGTTCTGATTATCCACATGAAGTCCAGGGATTCTAGACCCACAATAAGCTTGTTCAAATAACAATGTATTAAATATCTGTTTCCTAAGTCACCTCAATACTGAGTGCCCAACTATACCTTTAGAAGTGAGACTCAAATACAGCTTTAGAACATGTTGATGGGAAGCATTGTTTTTAAGATAAGGATGGGTGGTGGACCATTACCCTAGACCAGGTATTTGCCTGCCTCAACTCCCTTTTTTCAGTTCCCATGAATCTTTCTTCTTCCCATAGACATACTAATACAATCAGAAAACATTATAACCTGAGGCTTTGATGAAACAACCACATTGTAACTAAATCTCTTCACACACGAAATCTGATATGATCCTCAGACATGACAAAAAACTATGTTTCCTGGTGCCATGTTGGAGATAAGCAAACCCATGAAAAACTAAAACCCCAAAATCACATTGCATGTGACTTTTTAACCTTGAACTATGACGTACCAGAATTAAAAGTTAATAACTAAACATAAAATAATCTCACAGAATATGTGAAATATGTAGAGAACCTGGGAAAAGAAAACACATAACCATGCTATATAGACACTACCCAAGCCCAGAGCACGTGGGACGTTACTGGAGTGGGAAGGAGCCATGAGTAGGCAGAAAGAAAATAAAAAGATCTTCTGGTAAAAATAAATAATGAACACACAAATAAAGGAAACCATATAATATCCAACATGGAGTCAACTTATATAATAAAGTAGAACATTAGCATATCAAGATATTACCACATAAATAAGAGACCAATCTTAAAGTAATTATAATAATTGAATATTTAAAGTTATTAAAAATGATGGATTAGAGACTTTAAAAAATAAGTGTAGAAAAAATACAAATACTTAAAAATAATGCAAAATGAGTGGAGAGTGCTGTAGGTATCTATCAGGTCAATCTGATCTGTAGCTGAGTTCAAGTCCCCAATATCTTTGTTAATTTTCTATTTCAATGATCTGTCTAATATTAATATTGTGAGTGAGGTATTAAAGTCTCCCACTCTTATTGTGTGGTAGTCTAAGTCTCTTTGAAGGTCTCTAAGGACACGTTTTAGGAATTTGGGTGCTCTTGTGTTGAGTACATATATATTCTAGATAGTCAATTCTTCTTGTTGCATTGAACCCTTTACCATTATGTATTGCTCTTCTTTGTCTTTTTCATCTTTGTTGTTTTAAAGTCTGTTTTGTCAGAGCCTACGATTGCAATCCCTGCTTTTTTTCTGTTTTCCTTTGCTTGATAAAATTTCCTTCATCGCTTTATTTTCAGCCTATGTGTGTCTTTGCATGTGAAATGGGTCTCTTGAATATGGTTTATCAATGTCTCTTGGTTCATTATCCAACTTGGCACTCTGTCTTTTAATTGGTGGATTTAGCTAATTTCCATTTAAGGTTAATATTGTTATGTGAGGATTTGATCTTGTCATCACAATGCTAGCTGGTTATTTTGCAGACTTGTTTACATTGTTACTTTATAGTGTCACTGGACTGTGTACTTCAGTGTGTTTTTGTAATGGATGGTAATGGTATTTCTGATCCATATTTAGTGCTACCTTCAGGAGCTCTTGCAAGGCAGGTCTGGTGGTAATAAATTCTTTCAGCATTTGTTTGTCTGAAAAGGATCCTATTCCTTATTTGCTTATGAAGTTTGGCTAAATATGAAACTTTGGGTTGAAAATTATTTTCTTTAAGAATGGGGAAGGGCAGGCATGGTGGCTCACACCTGTAATCCCAGCATTTTGGAAGGCTGCAGCGGGTGCATCACCTGAGGTCAGGAGTTCAAGATCAGCCTGGCCAACATGGTGAAACCACATCTCTACTAAAAATACAAAAAATTAGCTGGGTGTTCTGGTGGGCCCCTGTAATCCCAGCTACTTGGGAGGCTGAGGCAGAAGAATCGCTTGAATATGGGAGGTGGAGTTTGCAGTGAGCCTAGATTGTGCCATTGCACTCCAGCCTGGGCAACAAGAGTGAAACTCCATCTAAAAAAAAAAGAATGTTGAATATTGGCCTCCAATCTCTTTAGGCTTGTAGGGTTTCTGCTGAGAGGTATGCTGTTAGTCTGATGGGCTTCCCTTCAGACTTTCTCTCTGGTTGCCCTTAACAGTCTCTCAGACCACAGAGCTATCAAAGTAGAACTCAAGACTAAGAAATTCAGTCAGTACAACTATGTGGAAATTGAACAACCTGCTCCTGAATGACTTTGGGGTAAATAATGAAATTAAGGTAGAAATCAATAAGTTCTTTGAAACTAATGAGAACAAAGATGAAATGTACCAGTATCTCTGGGACACAGCTAAGGCAGTGTCAAGAGGGAAATTCATAGCACTAAATGCCCACATCAAAAAGCTAAAAATATCTCAAATTAACATCCTAACATCACAACTAAAAGAATGGAAGAACCAAGATCAAACAAACACCAAAGCTAGCAGAAGACAAGAAATAACCAAAATCAGAGCTAAACTGAAAGAGATAGAAGCATAAAAATCCATTCAAAAGATCAATGAATCCAGGAGATGTTATTTCAAAAAAAAATAACAAAATAGATAGACCATACTAATAAAGAAGAAAAGAGAAAAGATTCAAACAAACATAATCAGCAATCATAAGGGAGATAAAACCACTGACCCCACAGAAATACAAACAACCATCAGAGAATATTATAAACAACTTTAGGCACATAAACTGGAAAATCTGGAAGAAGTGGATAACTTTCTGGACACAAACGCCCTCCCAAGACTGAATTAGAAAGAAATTGACTCCCTGAACAGATCAATAACAAACTCTGAAATTGAAGCAGTAATAAAAAGCCTACCAACCAGAAAAACCCAGGGCAAGATGGATTGACAGCTGAATTCTAGTAGAGGTACGAAGAAGAGCTGGTACCATTTCCACTAACACTATTCCAAAAAATTGAGAACGGACTCCTTTCTAACTCCTCTAAGTCATTCTGTGAGGACAGCAACATCCTGACAATGAAACCTGGCAGAGATACAAAAACAACAACAAAAAAATTTTCAGGCTAATATCCTTGATGAACATTGATGCAAAAACCACAACAAAATACTGGCAAATCAAATCCAGCAGCACATCAGAAAGCTTATCCACCATGATCAAAAAGGTTTCATCCCTGGAATGCAAGGTTGGTTCAACATACACAAATTAATAAATGTTATTCATCAACTAAAAAGGACTAAAGACAAAAACCACGTTATTTTCTCAATAGACACAGAAAAGGCTTTTGATAAAATCCAATATCCTTTCATATTAAAAACTCTCAATAAACTAGGTATTGAAGGAACACATCTCAATATAATCAAAGCCATTTATGACAAACCCACAGCCAATATCATAATGAATAAGCAAGAGCTGGAAACATTCCACTTGAAAACTGGCACAAGAGAAGGATTACTTCTCTCACCATTTCCATTCACCATAGTGTTGCAGGTTCTGGCCAGGGCAATCAAGCAAGAAAAATAAATAAAGCATATTCAAATAGGAAGAGAGAAAGTCAAATTACCTTTGTTTGCAGGTGACATGATCCTGTGTATCTAGAAAACTCCATTGTCTCAGCCTGAAACCTTCTTAGGCTTATAAGTAACTCCAGCAAAGTCTCAGGATACAATATCAATGTGCAAAAATCGCTAGCATTCCCTTTGTTTGCAGGTGACATGATCCTGTGTATCTAGAAAACTCCATTGTCTCAGCCCGAAACCTTCTTAGGCTTATAAGTAACTCCAGCAAAGTCTCAGGATACAATATCAATGTGCAAAAATCGCTAGCATTCATAAGCACCAACAATAGTCAAGCCAAGAACAAAATCACAAATGAACTCTCATTCACAATTGCCACAAAAAGAATAAAATATCTAGAAATATAGCTAACAAAGGAAGAGAAGGACCTCTACAAGGAGAACTACAAACCACTGCTCAAAGAGATCAGAGATGACACAAACAAATGGAACAACATTACATGCTCATGGACAGGAAGAATCAGTATCATGAAAATGGCCATATTGCCAAACCAATTTATAGATTCAGTGCTATTCCTCTTAAACTACCATTGACATTCTTCACAGAAGTAGAAAAAACTATTTTGAAATTCATATAGAATCAAAGAAGAGCCCGAATGACCAAGGCAATCCTAAGCAAAGCTGCAGGCATCAGGCTACCCGACTTCAAACTATACTACAAGGCTACAGTAACCAAAACAGCATGCTACTGATACAAGAACAGACACATAGACTAATAGAACAGAACAGAGAACCTAGAAATAAGACTGTACACCTACAACTATCTGATCTTCAATAAACCTGACAAAAACAAGCAATGGGGAAAGGATTTCCTATTCAATAAATGGTGCTAGTAGAACTGGCTAGCCATACACAGAAAATTAAAACTGGACCCCTTCCTTACACCATATACAAAAATTAATTCAAGATGGATTAAAGACTTAAATGTAAAACCCTAAATTATAAAAACCCTAGAGAAAAACCTAGGCAATACCTTTCAGAACATTGGCATAGGCAAATATTTCATGACAAGGATGCTAAAAGCAATTGCCACAATAGCAAAATTTGACAAACATGATCTAATTAAAGGAAAGAGCTTCTGCACAGCAAAAGAAACTATCAACAGAGTAAACAGACGACCTACAGAATGGGATAAAATTTTTTCAATCTCTTCATCTGACAAAGGTCTAATATCCAGCATCTATAAGCAACTTACACAAATTTAGAAGAAAAAACAACAACCCCATTGAAAAGTGGGCAAAGGACATGGACAGACACTTCTTAAAAGAAGACATACATGCCACCAACAAACATATGAAAAAAAGTGCAGCATCCCTGATCATTAGAGAAAAGCATCTCAAAACCACAGTGAAATACCATCTCACACCAGTCATAATGGCTATTATTAAAAAGTCAAAAAATAACAGATTCTGGCAAGGTTGTGGAGATAAAGGAATGCTTTTACACTGTTGTTGAGAGTGAAAATCAGTTCAACCGTTGTGGAAGACAGTGTGGCAATTCATTAAAAACCTAGAAACAGAAATACCATTTGACCCAGCAATCCCATTACTGGATATTTACCCAAAGGAATATAAATTGTTCTGTTATAAAAACACATGCACATGTATGTTCATTGCAGCACTATTACAATAGCAAAACCATGGAATCAACCTAAATGTACATTAATGATAGACTGTATACAGAAAATGTGGTACATATACACCATGGAATACTATGCAGCCATAAAAGGGAATTAGACTATGTCCTTTGCAGGAACATGGGTGGAGCTGAAGGCCATTATCCTTAGCAAACTAACACAGGAACAGAAGACCAAATACCAAATGTTTTCACTTATAAGTGGGAGTTAAATGATGAGAACACATGGATTCATAGAGGGCACAATGCACTCTGGCACCTACCAGAAAGCAGCGTGGGAGAAGGGAAGGGGGATAATTAGGAGAAATAACTAATTTATACTAGGCTTAATACCTGGGTGATAAAATAATCTTTACAGCCCACCCCATGACATATGCATATGTTTACCTATGTAAACAAACCTGCACATCCTGCACATGTGCCCCTGAACTTAAAATAACATTTAAAAGAAGAAAATACAAAGTGACTCTTTGAAATATTTAATTATTGAAATTTTGTAAGAAATCAATGGTCATGTTAAATTGCAGTCCAGATGCTAATGAGATAATATGCAAACTTTGAGATAGATCTGAAAATATTATTAATATTAAGCTGGATACATAAATTTATGAAAAATAGAAAACATATAATAAAAACACATGTAACTCTAGTTTCTTGAAAAGCAAATAAATATATTGAGAATTTTTTCCAGTGATTATGGATGAGTAATAGTCACAATTGCAAAAAGATAAAACTCCTAAAGTGGGGAAAATCAGATTGACCACTTACTTCTCATCAGTAATAATAAGATCCATAACAATATAAAATATCCTGAAATTGCTAATGAAAATAATTCTTAACCAAAAATTCTATGCCCAGCTAAATGTTCACAAAAGTGTAGAAGAAATATGAAGGTTTTTTTTAGGCAAAAACTAAATATTAAACAAATTTCACACTCAAATATCATCAGTTAAAGGACTACCAAAAGTGTAAGAAGAAACTAAAACTTAAGGGGAAAGAATTGGATGCAGAAAATGTTAATAATTAGAAACCCTGGTAGGTAAAAGTTTCAGAAATTTAAATAATGATTGACTAATACTACTTAATTTGAAGTTTAAATAGAAAATGAAACCTACCACAATAATGATACAAGCTATCTCATATTTTGCTTAGAGTTTTATTTGCTTTACATATAACATTTCACTTACTTCTCATTGTGACTCATTCCAATAGATATTCATCTTCTCCTCATATTTTAAAAATGAAGGAAAAAAGGAATGTAAATTGTATACTTTTCTATGGTCATAAGCAGTTGAGGTGAGATTTGGATTCCGACAGTTATGAAGCTGTAAAGAATTGATGAGTTCTTACATTCTTAGTACTTTGAGGAAAAAGACAGAGGGATTGATTAAGATGTACAAGTTAAAATACATGAGTATCATGCAATAATAGAAAATAGATATGCAATTGAAAATTAGAAAGAGTAGATAAAATAGGGCAGATGTAATCAAATTACTAATTTTCAGGAAAAGAGAAAAAACTAAAAATAAACCATAGTTTACATAAATCATATTATATAATTGCTATATAAGTCAGAAAATATAAGGGCAGGGAAATTTAAAAAACTAATTAATTAATTTAATTATTTTTGTATATCTAATATTTGTTATGAATTTTCCTAGTGTGAGAGATAAATAAATGAACAAAAGCTGCAAAAATTTATTTTTCACAGAGCATATCTCTTCACAATCACAATAAGTATTAATAATTTCAACTGAATTTAAAAATAGTTTCTTTACAATGTGCAAAGAACAAAAATTTAGTTATATAATGTTTACAAGAAAGAGCTAATAGGAAAAAAAACAAAAAGGTTAAAGGCCTAAAGATGGGAAGAGAGCACCCTCCCCTGCAAAAAAATGCTATTCAAAAGTAAGCTTATGCAGCTGTATTAAAATCAGATAAAATACACTATAAAGAAAAAAGCTTGATTTGAAATAACCATAATTTATTTCACAATCTTAAAATGAAGAGATTACCAGAGAAAGAAGGTAAAATAACAAAAATTATATCACTAAAATATAAGAAACCAAAGTGTTAAAAAATATTTTAAAAACAATGAATGCATCAAAACACTGTTAGGTTTTTATGAGGCTTTCTTCAGAAAGTGATAGGTCATTAAATAGGAAAGAAGAGAGTAAGGATAAAGGGAGAGAGAAAGGGAGGAAGGAAAGGAGAGAAGAGAGAAGTAAAGAAGGAAGGAAGGCTAATAGACAAGCCAAACAATTTAATCAGTACTTTAAATGAAAATAAAATAAAATCTACACTTAAAAGACAGAGATGAGGCTAGTAAGATCCACATGATAAAGAATGAGATTTGACAACGTCAATATAAACTCAATAAGCTTAAAATATGTCCATATAATTACGTATGTTTTGTGGGTGTTTGTGTGTGGTGTATATACACACATATATTTTCTTTCCCAGCTGAGAGACCTGGACACAGTGGCATCCCAGTATCAATGAGCTCACCAAGCACACAGATTTTGTTTAGTAATACCATTGTCCATTAGTGAGAACACGGCTCCTTAAAGGAATGAGTCATTCTAGGACTTGGGAATGGAATATAAAAGATGAACCTGAAGCATCATGTATTTTAATAAAGTAAGTGATGATAATATAATAAAAATCTACAATGGTGAAAGTATGTCAAAGGGACAAAGAAACTAAAAGTGAAAGAACTCTATATGGCTGAAATGGAAAACTAAACTTACTAAATAAACACTGGATTATAGCTGAAAGTATAAAAATATATATTTGCCCATAATGAAATTAATAAATTTAGTAAAAGTTGGGGAAAAGAAAACAAAAACTCTCTTGAGCGGATTTCCCAGTTATTTATATAAACACTTCACCTTTAAGGACATAAACTTTAACTTTCCACTTCTTAAGTAGGGATTGTGTATAGTTACTTCCTTCCAACAAGAACGTAATGCAAAAGGGGAAAAAGGGGCACTTTAAAGTGGAGAAAATCTGACAAACACTACATCAGTCAAGTGATCAAGGTCAACATCAACAGTAATATATCATATTAACAGTTCACACCCTTGATGGAATATGAGGAAAATGGCACTTTACATTTGCGATCTTCCTCTTCCAAACTGATACTTCCCCTCTAACAGTAACAAATCCTGAATAAAGTATTCTGCAAAATAGATGACTTGTATTCCTTTAAATATCAAGGTCATCAAAAACAAGGCAAGTTTGAGAAAATATCATACTCAGAGAGCCTAAGAAGATATGATAACTAAATGTAATGTCATACCCTGGAGGGGATCTTGAAACAAACAAATAAACAAACAAACATATAAAGGGCATTAGGTTAAAAAAATTAAGGACTCTAAATGAAGTATGGCCTTTATCTAATAACTATATGAGTATCATTTTATTAATTTTGAAAAATGTACAGTACTAATTTAAGATGTTAATACTAGGGGAATAGAGTTTATGGGACGTCTCTGTATTGTCTAAATAATTTGGAAATCTAAACTATTCTAGAATTTTAAAAATTTATTGGGAAAAAAAAAACAAAGTCTAGGTTTGGTAGACTAGGGTAAAATACCAAGGCTCACATACATACATTTCCAAGAAATGTACTTTAAATGTTTTAAAAATAGTAGGTTAAAAATATAGTGGTAAACATTATGCCAGGGAAACTTTAATCATTGGAAAGCTTGAATGTTTATGTTAATATTAGCAAGAGTACACTTTGAGATAAGGTATTGTCTTAGTTATTTTGGGTTGCCATAACAAAATACCGTAATGCTGGGTAGCTTATAAACAACAGAAAATTATTTTTCACAGTTCTGGAGAAATGGAAAGTTCAAGGTTCAGTGATAAGAAGATTTGGATTTGGTGAGCTGCTTTCTTGCTTTCTGGTTTCTGGATGTTGCCTCCGTCTTTCTATATCTTCAGATGGTGGTTGAGCTTTTATGTTTTTTTTTTTGAGACATAATCTTGCTTTGTTGCCCAGGCTGGAGTGCAGTGGTGTGATCTTGGCTCTTCACCTCCCAGGTTCAAGGGATTCTCATGCCTCAGCCTCTGAGGGCCTCTTTTAAGAGGGCACTAATCCCATTCATGAGGGCTCCACCCCTAATCACCTTCTAAAGATCCCACTTCCTTATACCATCCTCATGGGTGTTAATTCTTCAACTGATGAATTTTGGGAGGACAAAAACATTCACACCATACGAAGAATATTATCAGAGCAAAATGTATATTTGATAGTATTAAGAATGTCGATTCATCAAGAAACAGGACAATTCTAAAGGGTCTTTCTGAAGTTTATCTATAATTTTGGATATTTTTGTTTTTAATTAAAATTTTATACAATCTCTTTTGCATAGAATGTGTTTGCACTCTTTGATGTATAATCTGAAGAAAACAGATACACTGTGTTTATTCATTCTCCCTATTCCTATTCAGTCCTCAATTACAATGGTATATGATTCCCATTGATTCTGGATTGAAACCATTTTCAATCTAGTTAAAAATAAGGGAAAATGTTGTTGGAAATATGGAATATACTTGTATATTGTAGTGACATAATTTATCCCAGGGGAGCAGTTCTAAAGCTTAATTTATAACAATAACTCAGTTTCATGGCTGATACCATCTATGGGCTAGACAGAAGGGTGATTATTCCGCTCTTTGGACTATTTTCAAATAAGAATGTATAACACAGAATAATAAATAAGCAGGGAAAGGGGGCCATTGCAAGGAGGCAATAAATGTCTGATCTGAGGAGGGGAAGGGGGAGAAAGTGGAAGGAGAGAAGGGACACAGGAAGAGAAAAAGAGAGAGAGGGTGGGAGGGAGAGAGGTGAGGTGGGGATGGAGGAGGAGCAAAAGAGGGAGGCCACTACAGTGAGACCATTTCAGGAATGGAAAATAATGAACGCAGATGGTGCTTGTTTAGAGTAAGAAGATAAAGAGGAACATGTTGTACTTAAGGTTGAAGCACCTGGACTATCCAAGTGAGATTGACAAAAAGGGTTTTAAATTTGAAAGAGTTATGGCACTTGGCATCCTCTCTCTGCACTACTTATTTGTAGTTAATTTTCATATCTATAGTTTCCTTCTCACATTACCTAACTCTTTAGAATTATGCCTATAAAATATTTGAAAATTTACCCTGAATGTGTTGCAGTCTTACCAAAATCACCAATAAATTATAGTGCACACTTTAAAAATAATTTTAAAGTGACATAATACTCAGGTCACTTCTTTATGCTGAATTAAACCTTGTTATCTATTTTCTTACATTAGTACGAAGTACAAGGCTGGGCTTTTCCTGCTTGGCTTCCAAGCATTAAACACTGAATTAACATTGAAAGTGGGATAAACTGCATTACAAGAGATTATTTTTTGGTATCATCTTGTGTTCATTCACTTTTCATGTCTTAAATTCATTTTGTTTTCCAGTTGTATCTTATCATGTCTCAAGCTTTAACTTCCAAATAAAAATAGCAGTAGGGGCTAAAACCCCTCTCTGAGTGTATGTGTGTGAGTATGCTAGTATATAATGTTGCACATGGGGCAAGTATAAATGTAAAATAAAAACCATAGAATATATTATTCTCTAAAGATATATGTTGGTGAACATATATTCATCATATGTGTAGAATTATAGTTCTTTTTAAAATTGACTTTTATGCTAAATTATACAAACATTGCTACTTAGCACTGTGAGGGCACAGAGCCTATACTGAGCCCCAAAGATCAATTTATTCTATTTCACCATCTGTTTAAAAACACATTTTTTCCCCAACTTTTTCATTCTGGCTGAATAGAATTAGAAGAGACAGATTGTAGCCTGTTGACTTCTTAGCAAGTAAATTCACCCCAGAAAGAAAGTCTAAACAAGGCAGGGACCCTATTACATCAACCACCTTTAGGGTTGGAAGCCAGAGTAGATGCGTTTGTATTTTCTTAAGCTACTCGTTGGAAAATGAATCAGGTCATTGAAGTCACTGTTACCCACCTCTCTATTCACAACTTAATTTTATAACTGTTCCTTCAACTACTAGTGAATTAGGCTCAGTAAGAGGCATTCAAATCTACTAGCACCGTAACTATGCAAAACAGGAATTCAGTTATGTAAGGGTTCCATTTGCCTCCTGCTCTCCAGGTGCTGGGCTGATAATCAGGGCCTGGGTGGAAGAGTAGGCAGAGACTCTTCAGAAAGCACATATGGGTTAGTGGGAAACCTATCCTCCCAGGAGACACCCTGCAGAGTGAAATCAAATGACTGATTCTTACTCAGGAAGAGTTTGTAGAAAGGAAATGTCTGTTTTGTTCATTAAACACCTGCCTTATCACTCCAAAATTTTAATAGATTATACATAATATTTCAAAGAAATATTTTGTTTTAATAAGACATTGACCTGACTAAAGATCATTAGAGAAATTGTAAAAGTGCTCCTCTCTTTTATTCACCAATATTTACCAATTGAACTTTATACGAAGTACTCACAGAAGGGGTAGGAAATACCCCGAGGCTTTGCTTCCATTAGATTCACATTAGATTTTGGTGCAAATCAAGGGGTGCACTTTCTGGCTGCTATTTCAAGTGTCTCCTCCAAATATATGTGAGGGGAAATAAATGTTCACTAAACCTTTAACACGTTAACATACTTTAAAGGGAAGCAATCAGAAATACAGAAGCTATGTTCTCCTTTAAATGTTATCTTTCAATGTTTCAATTTCTTTCACTTTCTTATGTTTACCATCCTGTATAATATTGTTATATATTAAACAAGGTCATCTCATCATCAGCCACCCTTCCTTTGTGTCTCAGAACATTTTCCTTTTTCTTGCCATAGTTTATAACATATAACAAATATTTCTCTGTCCACATCAACCTAGGACTACAAATGAAGCTGATACTTTAATATCTGATCTTTAAAGAACTGTGTGTCTTTCAAAACATTGGCCTTTCTCCCCTCCCTATTCTCAAACCAATACACTGCTGAAGAAACCAAACTTTTACCTCAGGGAGAATTTAGGTGACCATAAGTGGGTATAAACATAGCCCACGGACTTATGATTGGTTTAAATCTCTGTCTGGCTACCCATCAGAGAGTCAACCAAAATCAGCATCTTGTCACCATTCTGACAGCCCCCTAATACTGGAAATGAAAGACCATGGTGACCAGTGGATGTGAGCTGCTCACAAAGCCAGTCTCCTAGGAAAAACACATAAGCATGAATTCTGACCTGCTTTGGGCATCTGGATTACACAAGGAATAAAGGGTTAGAGAGTGCTTTGAAATGGAGACACAGAGATCAAACATTATATCAATCTAGATCTTGGCTCAGACCATCCTACCCAAATGGCACCAGTGTCCTGGGCTGGTCGCAGTCACTTGAGAAGGATGTAGAACATTTTGAAAGAGGTTCTATGCCTTGTTATTCAGCGGATATTGCTGCCAGTCAGATAGGTCCAGGTGCAAGGGTGGTACTTAGGAAATTTCATAAAATGCACTCAACATGGTAGAGCCCCCAGAGGTGTAGGGCCCAGGATAGGAGTCATCTTTCTGTGGTCTATGGATAGGACAGTTGCCACAATAGTGAAAATAAGATCAACTCTATCTTCTTCCTTACATTATCTTGCTCGTTTCATTTTATCCATTATCCATAAGTAAACAAATATACATCTATAAATCTAAATGTATACATTTATGTACATATAGTATGTAAATATTTATATATAGTTGTAAGTAGACAGATACAAATATATATATAGAAAAATGCATGTGTATCATACACTATGCCCTCTATAATAATATTTTTAGCTTATCCATAAGATCAGAAATAATTTAAAATGATTCAATGTTAATTTCTTGATAATTCTATAGTGAAATAAGCATAATGTTAAGGCATATTCATCAGTATACATGTATTATCAGAAAATAAACAATATATTTGTATTGCCAAGTAGTTAATGCATCACATTTCAATTAGCAAGGATGGTTCTCTGTGGTATTGGGATGCTGAATTCACTAGTTAGTGAACCATTTAATTCCTTCATTACCAATTATCGCAGAGGTAGGTGGGTATGCAAAAAATACAAAATATCCTAATTACTGTTTTTAGTTCAATAATAATTAGCTACTCTGTTACAGAGATCACTATATTGCATGGTTTATTTTTTGCTTCTAGCCGAATCATTTACACATTTACTTTTTCTTGTAATTTAAAGCTATGTTCGTCATGCTCATCTGTTTTTTCTTTGTACTTTAATTGCATTTATGTCATTAAGCTTTGTTTACGTTGAATTAATAAAAAATCGTATACTCTCTAAGTTTTAAACGCAATTGTTTTGCATAAAAAATGGTATACTCTCTAAGTCTTAAATGCAATCTCGGGAATAGCATGAAATAAAATGTTCATGTTATGCTACTTTAACATAAGCTTACAATGTATTAGGTTGGTGCAAAAGTAACTGCAGTTTTTGCCACCTTTTTTTTTTTCTTTTTTTTTTTTTTGAGACGGAGTCTCACTCTGTCGCGAGGCTGGAGTGCAATGGCTCGATCTCGGCTCACTGCAACCTCCACCTCCCGGGTTCAAGTGATTGTCCTGCTTCAGCCTCCCCAGTAGCTGGGACTACAGACACGCACCACTATGCCCAGCTAAGTTTTGTATTTTTAGTACAGAAGGGGTTTCACCATATTGGCCAGGCTGGTCTCGATTTCTTAACCTCGTGATCCGCCCACCTCCGCCTCCCAAAGTGCTGGGATTACAGGCGTGAGCCCCCGCGCCCGCCGCCACTTTTTTAGTGGCAAAAACCTCAATTACTTTTACACCAACCTAATATTATACATATAGCCCTTCAGTGTTCACATTTCGTGAAGCGTCATTACCAATAAGTCTATCCTTTAAGTACCATCAAACTCTCTACGTATGAATTGATCTTATGACTCTACTTATGAATAGGCCTTATCACCCTCTAACTATTCTTCCTTAACTAAAATTTATTTGTAGCCCCTAGAATCTATTTTGAGGATTAAAGACAAGGAAACAACATTGTCCTAGAACAGCTCATTAAAAAGGCGCAGGTTATCTGCAAAAAAAAAAAAAAAAAAAGTCATAGTTAATTTATATGTTGGTTTCTTTTTTTTTCCTTTTTTTGTTTTACCATTTTTATTCCTTTATTTATTCCTTATTCATTCATTTACTGAACTCATACGTGAACTCTTATGAGAAAATTTAAAACATTCCTCTTGCCTTGAGCAGAAAGCACCTTCCTTTATAACCTGTTACTCTGCTTTTGCTTTTTATTATTTTTAGAAGTATATTACTGAGATTTAGAAATATATTATGAATGATATATCAAAAGAGCATAACAGTGGTTTTCATTCTATGAAAATAATTCAGAAAATTATCAGTATGTTGATTATAAAACATTATCATAAAATACATACTGGCTTCATGTTTACTTGGTATATTCTAGAATATTAAGTCACACTGTTTTATTATGTGATATCTTAGATTTAATTTCCTAAAACCACACTTGCTGATTATTTTAAAAAGATTCTAATGCCTCCCTGTTAATGAGAGGACAAAGAAAAACCTCTACAGAGTGAAATTAAAGGCCTCTTGCAATCAGTTGCCATTTGTTCAATTTTTATTTGCTTCATTTCCTCAGTGTGGTTGGATTGACTACAATACATGCATGTATGATACATTATAAGTTTAATACATACATGTTTTATAATCCTCACCTTCATTTTTTTTCCTATACTTTCTCTTGAGTATGTTGCTCTAATTCTTCCTATTCACTTTGCTATTTTTTACCTTAAGGACCTTGCCAGATCTTAAATTTAAAGGAAGCTTTTCTTCTACATTTAATGCATTTGAAGTTTTAAGTCACCCTCTAATTTGCCCTAATATCTGTATGTATTAATCATTAATCTACCAAGTTTTAGTCATAAAAATGTATATTAATTTTGTAATTAGATCAGGAGAGGAGAATGTGACTGCTATAATATGTAGTATACTTGTTGCATTATGTCATATTTTACATAGACATATGTTTTTCATTTATTCACAGGGCTAACAAAATGCTAATAATGTAGTAGAATCTAAATGTTTGATTGAATGGTTGCCTATTATCTGAATTAAGCACTTTAACATTTGACCCATATGAAGCTCATTACTAAACTTTCCTGCTGCAAAACTTTCTATTCTGCAAAGTTTTCAGAATAAAAATCTTCGATGATGGAAATGCTCATTGTGTCAAGAAATATGAAGGGTCTTCTATTATCCTGTTCTTGTAACCTCGCAGGTTAGGCTGCTACTATTTCACCGATGCTGATAGAAAACACAAGGTTTCTTTACAGGACAAACAGAAGGAAGAGCATCATGACTACATTTATTCTGTTTCTCCCAATCCTGTAAGAACATGCAGTGAAGACCAGGTGATACACACATATGCAACTGTTGCTGTTATAGGAGAAGAATCTTGAAGTATATGTCTTATTTAATAGTAGGACAGAGAGGAGCCAAGATGGCTGACTAGAGGCAGCCAAGAAGAGCTTTTCCACTGAGACCATACTGTAAGGAAGACCAGCACATCCCAAGAAGATCTTCAGAAGCAAGGCATTTGGAGTGGACTGAGGGAGCACACAGAGCCTCAGCTGAAGAAGAAGGCCGGTAACCTTCTACGGGATGCTGAGCACCAAGACTAATTCCTAGCTCCTAGTGACTCTGGGGGAAGGGATGAATTAAATATGTGTGCAATGGCTGACTCTCACCATGGACCTCCAGAGTATTAGCTACCAGAGACCCCAAGACCCTAATGTACATTTGAGCTGGCAGGAAGAGCTACTTGGAGAGTTGGCAGGGACAGGACTCTATCCTGTGTGGAGTCCAGAAGGTTTGGCATGGGAACAGCTGCAGTGGAGCATGGCCAGGCCAGGGACATCCATCACCTAAGGCTCACCATGCTCCTCTGGGTAGCTTTGGCCTTTGTTCACTCTCAGATCCTTGAACCTGAACAGAATAGGGCTATTTTGCCCATGAGATGGGGTCAGTTTGAACTGAGCACCCGTCTGTCTACTGGCCTCTCCCCAGGTCCCTGCCTTATTGCACTTGTAGCACAGCTTCAGTTGCCCAACCAGGACATTTTCCAATGGCTGCCACTATAGCTTCTTTGCTGGCAGACCTCATTTGACTGTTGGAGAGTTCTGCAGACTGACAGTGCAAGCACATACCCTCCCATTGGCTACCTATACTGCTTTATCAGCCCATGCAGGTGGACCTCCTCACCCCACCACTATGGACATGTGCATGTGTGGACCTCACCACTGCTGCTCTGCCCAAGCTGCTGCCAGCACACATGTGCATGTGGGCTCTGTCATACTGCCACTTTGCTATCACCCACACATGTGCGCAAGCACGGACCCAGCTGTTGCCACCACAATGAAGCACTTTTGCTAGTAAGCCCTATCGGAGTGTTGCTGCTAGCAGATGGGAAACACCTCAGCTCCACCAGCACAGCAGATACTTAACCTCAAGGGACCAGGGAACAAAACTGAGGTCTTGGTCCCAGTCCCCCAGAGTTAGAGCACAGGAGTACAGATTTGGGCTTATGGAAGAATACTTATGTAAACCATTAGGAAAGTAAAATGGTGAAAAGGAACATCTTTCAGTAATAAAACTGATAAAGAAATGTTGATAAGCCCAAAGCTTATTAAACACATTTAATATCGAATGCTAGTTTAAGTGAAGAATGTCATCCAATTTGACTTTAAAAATTAGGTGTGAATTTGATTTAATTATAAATGTTCCTCTAAACAGTGGTTATCTTGATTTGGTAAAAATAATAAGCAGAACTAAACCAACCTTTTCAGAAGGTGAGTTTTCTCAGAGGTAAATGACAAACATGAGGATCCAATAATCAATTTCATATTAAACTCAGCATATTTCTATTAGGAGAAATGCATTTTACTCACTTCTCAGCAATGAGTATTATTATTAATATTATTATATTCTTGATTACAAAGTTGTATTTTTATGAAGGAAAATATAAAATGACCTCTTAATTTGTTTATGTCATCCAGTGAAGACTGGGTTTTTGGAAGGCAAACATATAAACTTTTAGGAGGGACAGTCTGAGCTTAAGTACATTGCCCCTGAGTGATTATCCATAGTACTGTCTTTCTCAAAAGTGTATTGGTTTGAAATCGTATGATTACCCCTAGGTTCTGCTGGCTATAGGGGAGGAGTGCTGTGCTATCTAAGTAAAACAGTCTGCCAAGAAGACTGAAAATCAAACACACATGAATTTGTCACGGGAGAATTCTGAGTTCATTCATAATATAATACAAGTTAGAGAAAAAAAGGAGCTCGACTTCAGACAGTGAGAATAATGAAGAAAAAAAAAAAAGCAGAGCAGAGCAGGTAAGAAGTAAGTGGCAGAGATAAATTCCAGAAGCATAGTGTAGAAATCTGCTGTGACTGTAATTAAATTCTGAATGGAAATTTACATGGGCTAGCCAGCGTTGTTTAACGAATACATAGGAATAGTAGCTCTTCTGGCCTTTGCTGTCTTTCTTCTCAATATACTACTTCAAAAAAAAATATTTTGAACAGCAATTACTATGAGCTACATCTGGGGAATGGATCTTGGCCACAATTAAAGGTAAACAAAAGACAAATGTAAATGCCATAAAAGCTGTGCAATGTGATGACTGTATTCTCAGAAGACATAGTTTAATTGATCTCAAATAAGCTTTAAACACACTGGAAACTGGTGTGATTTTTTCTGGGTGCATAAGTACAATGGCAAAGGTATTTTATACCACAAAATTTGGGGGAAAAGCCTACAATAAAGCAAAATCAATTTGTTATTTCACATATAGAATATAAATGGTACCTTCCTATATGTAATGACTCCCTATAATGAACACTAGTTCTATGAGGCTCCAGACAGCCAGATTTTAGGATGATTATGTGAGCATGTCATACTACCACATTTTACTTCCGTGAGAACATTTTTTTATCAATTATATCTGCTGATAATGAATTTCAAGAGCTAACGGAGTAACCACTTGCTTATATATTAAACATTTTAAATAATATCAGAAAGCAATGTACCATGGATACGTGGAAGAAAATGGTAGCTTTAATGGAAGAATAGAACAGATGAAGCTTGGAATATCATTCATTCAATTCAATATATTAGGTAAGGTTTTTAGTTTGTTTAAATTTTAGCTTAGTTTTAATGAACCACTATGTTTTTATTTTAAGAGTTTTTATATAGATAATAAACTCACTCTTCATCTCTTAGTCCGCTATGTGTCTGAAACCTATATGTATATAAAATAAGTTTATAATCAAGACTACCAGTCACTGATATCAGTATATAGTCTCATGGTACGAGTCTTCTTTAATTGTCACTTCCTCATCTAGCACAAATTTGTAGTAAATGGTATGTTTAGCACAATCAGGTGATCACTATTTTATAATCTACCAATAAATACCAGTACTTTCCACAATTTGAGCAGCAATTCTCTATCTGTGTTTTGAGTATTCTACAGTATAGGACCAGCTCCTCTTCTTATTGGATGGTAACAGTCTTAAAAATATCTCAGTTCAGAATTTTTTGTCTTTGTAGTCACTTTTTTCGCAACATAAACAGTCACTTTTTAAAATCACTTTTGGTCACAGTTCTCTGATTAGCCCTAAACATCCACAGCATGGACTCTATGTCACATACCTCTGTAGTTCTAACTATGCCTGGTGCAACCATAACATTGAATTCTGTATCTCTCACAAACCTTGCCATCAAGATGAAGCAATGTGGTCCCCTCTCATCTTGCCTTTTCTCAGTGATTCCATCTTTTCACAAATATTATTTGCCATTTTTAGTAGAACAGAGGAATATCAGAATATCAGACACCTAATGAATTATACATCCATTCATATACTCAAGGTTATATCTGGAGCCTCTGTACCTGTGTTCTGAAGAGAAACAAGCTAAATTGAAGGACTGCCCTTTCTTAATGAACAGTGTATTTCTCAAATTTGATTGTTTCTTTTTCTTCCTACATGCCTCTCTGATCACCTGGGAAGGTGGGTGGTAGTTAAAACTGTACTAAAATTGTTTCTGTCAACTAAATTGGAAAAATTTGATAGTGGGATTCCCAGTATCTTATGTTCTCAGCTGTTGATCTTAGTTAACAATTTAATCACTAAATTATTTAATATTTCCATGACTAAATTTATAACCATATACTCTTACAGTAACTTTTCAGTATTGATCTTGTAAATTTAAATCTTATTACAGCTACTTTATAATTGTACTTAAATAGCTATAGTTTTTCCTACCAAATGCATGGGATAATTGCATTTTATATAAGACCCGAATTTTCTTTCTGATCTGTTGGATATAATCGTATCAGTCAGGGTCCGAATAGGAAAGATAAGTCACATTCAAGTTAGGTAAATTAAGACAGCTTAATAAAAAGATTATGTACAAACTTGTGTGCAGAGTTTAAGCAAACAAAGAAATGACTTGAGAGAGTTAGCAGGAAAAGAGCCAGGGGAATAAATAATTCAACATCGCTCTCTTTCTACTTCTCTCCTTCTGCCACTGCCTGCCACTGGCCAAGCACACCAGGAAAAAGAGAAAGAGGCTCTATTGATATAGTGCATACATAGTATCCTCTCACATAACATAGCAGGGCATTGAAGGGCGGCCAGTTGATCCAGCAAAGCAAACAGAAAATATTCAGCATAATGAGGATTTTCTTCTCATTTTCCTGTTTACTTATTTGTTTGAAATTTCTTTTAAAATTTTATGCCTTGAATAATTTATCAGTATGTTAATATATGTACTTTGGACCACTATGGTTAATGTGGCTTCTTATTAGCTAAAAATGATGTTAAATTGTATTCAAGGAAATAAATACATTTATCTCTGTTGGATTTTATTTTTTACTTGTGAACCTTACTATGCATTTCAGTAGGAGAGATTTCCCAGTGAGAACACTGCGGATATTTGGCTTTGGATTTCAATATCAATGGCCAAC
The DNA here is from genome assembly GCF_028858775.2 of Pan troglodytes. Lineage (NCBI taxonomy): Eukaryota > Metazoa > Chordata > Mammalia > Primates > Hominidae > Pan > Pan troglodytes. Next base: position 40,006,689 of record NC_072410.2, read on the forward strand.
AAATCTGCTTTGTTGTTTATTCTTTCATAGTAGTTTACCAGATTGAGCCTCACAATCCCCAATTCAAAGTCTTACTCTTCTGTATGTATAAGTAGTTCTCACCAACTTGCCAACATCTAAGTAGGTCAACTATATTTTCCTCCCTTTACTTTTTCTGTCACTCTACTTCCTTCAAGCATACTCTTTAACTGCTTCATAGCTACCAGATGTTATTCGCCTTTCAATACCTAGAATTAGCAAATGGTCGATTCTTTCACCACATGCCCACTCATCATTATTAGACTTGAAAACTTCCAAAATAATTCCAAATACTTTTTTTTTTCTCAAGGACAAGAAGACTTGCTTTATGGGCTTATTTCAAAATGTTTACTAGACTTTACATAGAAACATGTTAAAAACAAGACTACAGTAATCTATAGAAATATCTCTTTCTTCATTAACTTAAAAAAATAACATCATAGCTCACCATACTTTTTTTATTAAAATGCCCTAGTATGAGTAATTTGTGGCTAGGAATTTATTCTGATCTATGCCTGCTTTCTTAGTGTCATTCTCATCCTCCATGGGCTTAGGTCATTCTAATGGCTTGTTAAATATAGCCAGATTTGTGGGAAAATTAACAGAGTCTAGAGCAGCATTTTTATAATAAGAAAAGGCTATCAAGTCATTTAGTTTTGCATTATAAATGTTATGCATTATAAATGTTATGACAAATGAAAGCTGTCGGGTAGCAGACGTTTTCTTCAAAAGTCTTACAATGATTTTTGCATTTTATTTACTCCCTTTAATGATATTCATATATGATTTTCCAGTAGGTTTCAGGGATCGATATATTATTTGTATCTGAGGGAAAAAAAATCCAAGAGTCGATTCGTAAGTCAAAGTTCCCAGTCAAGAGAAGGTTATATGCTTTTCATACAGGCATCTCATTGAAATAACTTCTGAGAACAGGGTAGGTGAACTTACCAGTTCCTGTTGGATCCTTCAGAGATGAGTTGAGAGACCTGTGTTCTCACCATTTTTTATTTACTTTTATTCTTTTTTTTTTTTTAAGACTGTCTCGCTCTGTTGCCCAGGCTGAAATGCAGTAGCCTGATCTTGGCTCACTGCCACCTCTGCCTCCCAGGCTCAAGTGATCCTCCTGCCTCAGCCTCCTAAGTAGTTAGGACTACGGGTGTGTGCCACCACACCCAGCCAATTTTTTTGTATTTTTATAAAGACAGGGTTGCACCATGTTTCCCAGGCTGGTCTTGAACTACTGGGCTCAAGCCATCCTCCCACCTTGGCCTCCCAAAATGCTGGGATTACAGGAGTAAGCCACTGTGCCTGGCTTCACCACTATTCGACAGTTAGGAAACCTGAAAAGTTGATGACAAAGGAAATGCATCTAGTTAGGAGTTCAACAAAAGTTTGGCTCAATGTATTTTCTCCTTTAATGTCTGAACAGACTCTCTGGGCAAGCATTTCATGTTTTCACAGGAGATCATACTAGCATAATGTCCATTAAGTCCTCAACTAGAGCTTTTCTCCTTTACTGAGGGCCTTGCACTGTCAAGTTAGTGACTTAATTGTAAGGATTTCTCACTTCAGTCAACCATGCCCTATCCCTAGATTTTCTCAATCTTTGTACTATTTCTCCCTAATTTAATTTTCTGTTCTCTCTGTGATCTTACTATTCTAAAAACAGAAATTTTTCCTGTTGGAGCATAAACTCATGTTAGTTTTTTCACAATTACTTATGTCTCCCTAAGGTACCTAAATTTTCATATTTGACTCAATGGAGAGGGGGCAGCTATTGAAAATTATTTAAAATAGCATCTGTTTTCAAGAAGATTAGATCTAAAATTGAGTAACATTTAGAATAAGACATAACATAATTGGGCTATATTATTTGTGCTAGAAAGTATTTAAAGTTTTGATGAAAAATAGCGAGTGCAGAAAACACAAGGGTCAGGAAAGCAACGTTATTGTGTGGGAGGATTTGATGTGAAAGAGAAAGACAAAAAGCCACTCCAACAGGAATGTGAACAACTGCTTCATCTGACCACATGATGCTAACTTTCAGAGCAGAGAACTTGGAAACTTGTTTTATGAAACAAAGGAAATAAGGTTGATGGCTTCGTGTCAGAATATAAAAGATCTAGAGTGCCAAGATTAGAAACTCTTCCTTGCTTTGCCTGGAAAGAGGGAGTCTTTGCAGGCTGTTTGTAAGGTGGATGTGATAATGAAGTTTGAAGCTGTACAGAGGATAGAGAAAACTGAGGTCACCGATGCTACTGAAGAATGTGTCAGGAACTGTAGAACACACATAGCATGTTAAGCATAATTGTGTAAAAATGAAAAATTTTACACAATCAATTCCAATAATCAGTTTTAAGATTCACTAGTGTGCAGCAATTCACTGTGGTACATAAAAAATTTTCATGATAACATCAATAGGATTTATTTCTCTAAATATGGAATTTGAAGAATATTATTAATAGATTAATTTAACGTTGAAGTAGAAAACTTAGAGACATTTTGAAAGGTTCCGATTTTGTTGTTGTTGTTGTTGGGTTGGAGAAGGTGGAACAAGCAATTTATTTGGATAAGAAGGTGGAGCATAGTGATTTACAAAATTCCTAGCACATTACTGCTGTGCAAATATCTGAAAAATGAAACTGTGAAAAACTTTGCATAAGAAGGAAATATGACTTCAGCTACTGTGGGAAGACAGAGCCGGAGGAACATAGATTTGGAAATTATCCACATAAAGTTAATTAGAAATATGAGCTATGCCAAAAATGATAAATCCAGAGAAAGTCTTTGACATAGAACACCTAGTGAATATTTTCTAATTGGCAGGAATTTCCAGTGCCACTCAAAAAATGTACAGAGAATAGTCAATTTTATATTTTCATATTTTACTTACAAGTAAAGCCGCTCGTAAGACTGCCTTCATAAAGTAGGCACAATGACTTTTTGGCATTCTCGTTCTCTTTTTGATAAACTTTGTTTTTAAACTTTAGAAGGGTTTTAGATTTACAGAAAAATAAAAAAGAGAGTATAGAGATTCCCATAGTAGCATCTTATATTAGTAGGATATATTTGTCCCAATTAATGAACAAATAATGATGCACTATTAATGTCTATATTTTATTTAGATTTTCTTAGTTTTGACCTAATGTTACCTTCTTCTCCTGGGATCCCATTCAGGATTGAATTTAGTCTTCATGTCTCATTAGGTTACTTTTGGTTGTCAGAGTTTCCTGTACTTTCTTGTTTTTGATGACTGTGACACTTTTGAGAAGTACTGGTCAGGTATTTTGCAGAATGCCCATTTATTGGGATTGTTCTGATGTTTTTCTTATGTTAGACTCAGGTTATGTATTTTGAGGAAAAAGATCACAGAGCAAAATTGACATTTTCATATCATCATATCAAGGCTATGACTTCACTGCTGATGCTAATGTTGATGGCTGTGGCAATGTTTCTCAGGTTTTTGCACTGTAAAGTTATTCTGTTTCTGCCCTTCTCGGTCTTTTTGATTTGCTAATTACTCATACACTTTACTTATTTATGCAATTCTGACTCAGAAAATAGATTCCCAGAATTATTCACAATTTCTTTCCTGCTCCTGCCACCCTGAACTTTCTCTGCTTTGTACATTTGAGTCACTTAAGGAGGATTAAAAACTGCCATTATCTAGGTTCCATCACCAGGGATTCTCATTACATTGGTTGAGGTTTGTCCTGAACATCAAGGAATTAGAAGTCTTACCTTGCGATTCCAATATATAATCAGTTTTAAGATTCACTAGCCTGCAGCAATTAACTGTGGTCATTTTGCCTTATCATTTGTAGTAACACAGCTACAGCTGAGAGGTGAGGAGCTAAAAGAAGAGGGAATTGTTTTGGTTCTATTACTCTATTAACAAAACTTTGGCTCAATCAGGTTTGGGTGTAGGAGATGGCTTAAACACAACTTCTAAAACCCTGCTTTTTTCACTGAAAAACTAGGGAAACCATAAAACTACTGCTCTGAGATTATCTGTAATATGAAAAAATAGATAAAAATATTAATAAGCGTACCTGTGACTGAAAACATTTTAAGAGGTAGATTTTAACATAAAAACTTCAGAAGAAAAGTTATAATCAGAGAGGTAAAAGTTGGCTCAATGATGCCCAGAAATGCTGTGACATACTACATACCCGAAGAAATATATGCGACAATATAAATCATGTAAACTACTTTGCTGCCCTTATTAATTTAAGATAATGCTATATGAATAAATAATGTTTAGGAGAAGCAAGTACAATGTTCTTTTACATGCATTTTAATTATAGTTAGAGTAATATCAAGGGCTTTGCAGTGAAAAATAATTCAAATACTTAAAAAAACTATCGGGAGAATATATAAGATTATACATGTGTATATATATGTGTGTGTGTATATGTATGTGTGTGTATATATATATATATATATTTTTTTTTTTTTTTTTTTTTTTTGAGACGGAGTCTCGCCCTGTCGCCCAGTCTGGAGTGCAGTGGCGCGATCTCAGCTCACTGCAAGCTCCGCCTCCCGGGCTCACGCCATTCTCCTGCCTCAGTCTCCCGAGTAGCTGGGACTACAGGCGCCCGCCACCACGCCCGGCTAATTTTTTGTATTTTTAGTAGAGACGGGGTTTCACCATGTTAGCTAGGATGGTCTCGATCTCCTGACCTCGTTATCTGCCCGCCTCGGCCTCCCAAAGTGCTGGGATTACAGGGGTGAGCCACCGCGCCCGGCCAAGATTTTATATTTTTATGACAAGTTCTCTTACTGTTTTTAATAGTATATTAGGATTAATGTTAAAAAGTAGCACCCACAGACTGACAACACTCTTCAGATTGAACTAAATCATCTCCATGGAGTAGCAAAAGACGCATAGATGTCATCTGTCAATACAGGTCTTAAATGGAGTAGCGAGTGTTTATGTACACACCACTTCTAAGCGACAAGTGGCTATTTTGACAAACTGTAGTTCTTTACTCTTTCTGGAGTTTCAAGTTAATAATTATTACTTTTTAAGATTGCTGCACTTACTTATGACAAGTATTAATGTATAAAATTTATTGGAAAAATAAACCAAAAATTTTAATGTATTTGATTTTTATGATTATTTTCTGACTATAAACCTGTAATTTTAGGAGCCAGGTTTTTTAGAGCTACATAACTTAAAATATATAATTTTGCTTTTGGTCCAAGTTAGCTGACAGCACACTCATACACTTATACAGACACATCTCTTTTTCTGACAGTATTTCTTAAGTTAATGAAAAAAGAAATGATTCATGGGCTCTTTGGAAATAAATTACAATGGGAATGCTAAAAACAAAACACATCCACCTGCAATTAAGTCAAATGTGTTATGATATCCTACCAAACATGCAACAGAATATATTCTCTGATAAACATTTCAAGATCACTGAATAAAAAAAATAGATTATGTGTCAACTTGTTCTTTGAGAGTAGAATAACCCTAATGCCCAAAATTGAAGTAAACATAATTGATAATTATGAGGTAAACATAATTATGGTAAACATAAAACTAAGCTGTATGTAATGATATCTTAAAGTATAAATTGACAAATTTAATTAAAACCTTAGCATAAAAGTCTAATTATAATTAATGTAATGCATCATTACTAAGTAAAGTTTGTCCCAGGAATGGAATGATCAATAGGTCAAGCGAAATATTCTCATAATTAATTTAATTAAGTGAATAGCACTATGATTTCACTACTCAGAGATAAAAAATAATTTTACAAACTATAACATAGATTGTCTACTTTAAAACAAATACAAATTAAGTACAAAAACTAACAGAAAATGTCGCTAATATTTTGAAACTATAAAAAGTATTTCCATTGAAGTTAAAAATAAGAGTAGAATATTTACTATAATCTGCACTATACAAGAATACTACAGAGGTTCTACCTGAAGCAATAAACAATTTATAGAATAAATACTTGCAAACCATGTTATTTGCTACCAGAAATATACATGAAAAAATATTCAAATATAAAATTATTAGACAAGTAAAATGTAATGCTTTCATGCCACAGTAACATATGAGAAAATATATGATTCTACTAGACAGCATGGATGACTATACATATATAATAAACTAAAGGGATTACTTATAATAAAAATAAAAACTTTAAAAAACTTTTGAAAACATCCAAAAAGAAATGGGTAATAATTATATTAAAAAACTATAAAATGTTTTCAAAGTTTTTATAATGGTTTCCAAACAAATAAATATCTATATCATGTTCTGAGATATCATAACTAAAATTTTCAAATTATTTGCTATAAATAAACTGTATATTCAACAAGATCATACTTAAACACTCAAAGTTGATTTAGGAAAACATGCCAGTCTATTACAAATGTAATGTAAAATAGTAATTGTTCAAAAAATAATAAAATATATTTTAATAATAATAAGTGAAGTGGCAGTGAACATACATTTTCCCTACCAGAAATCAAACCTCAAGATACTTTATAGTTAGGGCAATTTAAAGAGAGGGGTTAGCAAAGAAGAAATCATGTCCTTTATTTTTCATTATTAACATAGTTTATATCATGTAATAAAAATGAAAAAATAGGTCATCTGACAGAGAGAGACAAAAAGACAGAGAGTGTGAGAGAGAGAGAGACAGAGAGAAAGAGAGAGATTCAAATATTCTAAATGTTCTAAATGTTATACTCCCTTGCAAATCTTTCAGGGCTGCATTAGAGATATTCAAAGCTATATTCCTCTTTTGCTTTGAATTTATCTTATGACTCCTCTTTAGTCTGATGTCTATAAGAACAAATCTTTACTTTTCTTGTGAATGCAGAGCCAGTCCCAAAAAGAGTTGAGGTGGTAAATCTTGGAGTATATTCAATCATAACAAGACATTCATGATATGGTAAAAATTGAAGTGTAATTGTCTCTAATTTCTTGCTAACTGTCAAACTATTTCATATATAACTTTCAACAGGTCATTACTAACGTAAAAAAAAGAAACGTCATATCAAAATTTCCAATAAGGAATGTTTACATGTTTTGAAAATACAGGAGACAAAATACAATATAACAGAATAGAATCCAGCAACGTATTTATGCATAAGTAGGAATGTTATATTTTATATAAATTCATGTATAATCAATCGCTCTTTTAAAAAGTACTGCATTTAAAGCTACTGGGATAATTAATTATTCATATTAAAATATTTTTTCTAAATAATATTATAAATAAAATACAGTAAAGACAAAAATCTGACATAAATCAAAATTTTGATGAATATATTCAAAATATGAGATTTTTAAAATCAGGCATTACATTTAAAGAAACAGAATATTAAAAAATAGAAATATTGACGGATTTAAGCAAAAAAAGGAAAAATGAAAAATGTCTTTACATTCAACATCAACATAATTTTTAAATATGAAATGATCTAGAAGAAAGTACTTGCAATAAGCATTTGGGAAATATTTATACTATATAATAAATTCCTTCTAGACTGAGGTATGGGGAAAGAAAAAATAATAAATAAATAAATTTTTTAAAATAAATTACAAGTAGACAAACAATTTTTTTTTCAGTGTAATCACCTCTGGTTTTATTCACTATATTCAGAAGCATAATTTCCATGGAGGAAGAATAACTGGTAAAAGTAAATAAACAGTCAGCTTTTGATGTTTCTCTTAAATGCAGTAATTTGTTCTATAATGAATTCGTGTTCATAAAAAATTTAAACCATACATAGCGATACAGTTAGAAATTGTTAGTGTAATATTACTGAAAATGAACATATTCTCAGACAATTATTTTATTTGTGTGCCCTAGGTGAATATTTTTACACTTTTATTTGAAAAAATTTTTACATAAATTCATTTCTTTCTCATTGATGCTTTTTTTTTAGAAATACATATTTTTTACAAAAATATTTTCAAAAATATTTCTAACATTCCAGCTTTGGATAATATATGTAGAAAAGAATGCTAGTGATGCAAAGCCTTCATTTGCTGTTTTAAATTCAACTCCTACCTCCTCAGAAACAAACTTTTAAAGTTGTCTCATGTCTTATGTCTAAAAAGAAAAACTCATTATTTAAAAATTAAAAACTATCAACAGCAGTCCCTTCAATAAGGCAAGGAATAAAAACTGGTTTCTAATGACTGCAATGATACAGATTTTGAGTTAGCCCAAAGGTAGAGTTTGGATCTCTGGTTTCCGATTACACCAACATTAGATTTATTGATGTTAAGAAATAGTTGCCTGTGTCATTTACATTTAGGGATCTAGTAATAGCATTTTATTGCTACCTAAGACAAGATCTGCACATGCATGTTTTCCAAATCTCACAGTGAATGAGGATCTGAGTTAAGGCACCCGGGGAGCAAAGGAAAGGATAATAAAGCATCTTATGGGGGTCCTCAAGGGACTAATAACTCCAGGTGGTCTTAGAAATCATGGAGAATATCCCATCAGGAGCTCTCCGGAGGAAGCCAGGGATATGTAGCTGGTACAGTGTTCAAGTCCTCTTTACAAGCCGCCTCAATACATGCCCTTTGTCACTCCTCAGGGCAGCCCTATGAGTGAGAACATGCAGTGCTTGCTTTTTGTCCCTGCGATAGTTTGCTAAGAATGATGGTTTCCAGCTTCATCCATGTCCCTACAAAGGACATGAACTCATCCTTTTTTATGGTTGCATAGTATTCCATGGTGTATATGTGCCACGTTTTCTTAATCCAGTCTACCATTGATGGACATTTGGGTTACTACAGTAACCAAAACAGCATGGTACTGGAACCGAAACAGAGATACAGACCAATGGAACAGAATAGAGCCCTCAGAAATAATACCACACATCTACAACCATCTGATCTTTGACAAACCTGACAAAAACCAAGAAATGGTGAAAGGATTCCCTATTTAATAAATGGTGCTGGGAAAACTGGCTAGCCATATGGAGAAAGCTGAAACTGGATCCCTTCCTTATACCTTATACAAAAATTAATTGAAGATGGATTAAAGACTTACATGTTAGACCTAAAACCATAAAAACCCTAGAAGAAAACCTAGGCAATACCATTCAGGACATAGGCATGGACAAGGACTTCATGTCTAAAACACCAAAAGCAATGGCAACAAAAGCCAAAATTGACAAATGGGATCTAATTAAACTAAAGAGCTTCTGCACAGCAAAAGAAACTACCATCAGAGTGAACAGGCAGCCTACAGAATGGGAGAAATTTTTTGCAATCTACTCATCTGACAAAGGGCTAATATCCAGAATCTACAAAGAACTCAAAAAATTTACAAGAAAAAAACAAACAATCCCATCAACAAGTGGGCGAAGGATATGAACAGACAATTCTCAAACAAAGACATTTATTCAGCCAACAGACACATGAGAAAATGCTCATCATCACTGGCCATCAGAGAAATGCAAATCAAAACCATGATGAGATACCATTTCACGTCAGTTGGAATGGCGATCATTAAAAAGTCAGGAAGCAACAGGTGCTGGAGAGGATGTGGAGAAATAGGAACACTTTTACACTGTTGGTGGGACTGTAAACTGGTTCAACCATTGCGGAAGACAGTGTGGCAATTCCTCAAGGATCTAGAACTAGAAATACCATTTAACCCAGCCATCCCATTACTGGGTATACACCCAAAGGATTATAAATCACGCTGCTATAAAGACACACGCACACATATGTTTATTGCACCACTATTCACAATAGCAAAGACGTAGACAAACAATTTAATAGAATTCTAGAGATAGAGTATAATTCAGCAATCCAGAGAAGAAGAAATGCAAAAGACCACTAGACTCTTGAAAATATGGCTTTACAAGCTTTTATAATGTTGAGGAAACAATTTTTAAAGATTAAAACTAGATACCACTTCTCTCATTGAATTCAAAAATATTTAAATTAGCAATAATATCCTATATTAATTGGTCATGTAGAAATAGTATTCAAATATAATGTTGATGGATGTTTGAACTGATAATTTATGGAGAGGAATTTGGCTCTAATTATCAAAATACAATATTTTTTGTTCCAATAATTCATGTCCAGTTATTTATCACAAAAAATAATATACTTGAATTAAGTCACAATTATACTTGTTTATATGTTTCCTACAATGTTGTTTTGAATGTAGAATACTGGAAATGATATAAACATAATAATATGGTCGGGTGCGGTGGCTCATGCCTGTAATCCTAGTACTTTGGGAGGCCGAGGCAGGCGAATTGCCTGAACTCAGGAGTTTGAGACCAACCTTGGCAACACGGCAAAACCCTGTCTCTACTAAAAATATGAAAAGTTATCCGGGCGTGGTGGCACATGCCTGTAGTCCCAGCTACTGGGGAGGTTGACTCAGGAGAATCGCTTGAACCCAGAAGGCAGAGGTTGCAGTGAGCTGAGATCGCACCACTGCACTCCAGTCTAGGAGACAGAGTGAGACTTTGTCTCCAAACAACAAAACAAAATGAAACAAAACAAAACAAAAATTTAATAATGAGAGTATGAGTAAATAAATAAATAAATTGGGGTATCCATACTGAGAGTTGTGGTCCCATTAAAATTAGTGAGGCATCTTAACTATGTGCACCCTAATTTAAGAAATTGTGATATACACCCCAAAGTGCACATGCACATAATTGCAGACTTAGGAAACAGTCCATATGATCACCTTCACTTTTTTTTTTATTTGAAGATGGAATCTCACTCTATTTTGCAGACTGGAATGGCCTGATCATAGCTTACTGCACCCTCAATCTCCTGGGCTCAAGCAATCCTCTCACCTCAGCCTTCCTAGTAGGTGGGACTGCAGATGCATGCCATCACAGATGGATTATCTATCATCTGTCTATCTATCTATCTATCATCTATCTATCTATCTATCTATCTATTTATTTATTTTTGTAGAAACAAGGTCTTACTATGTTGCCCAGGCCATTTGTGAACTTATGGTCTCAAGTTAATCCTTCACTTCAGCCTGTAAATGTGCTGGAGTTAAAGTTGTGAGCCACTGCATCCAGCACTACTCTCACTTTTGACGCGGATTTGAAGTTCAGGAGTCTCTAAGACTATCCTCAATTTCAGTTATTCACTAGAAGATCTAAACAGAAATCACTGGAAGCTGTTATAGTGAGTTGTGGTTTATTACAGAAAAAAGATACAGATTAAAGACAGTCAAGAGAGGTTATGCATGGGACAGAATCCAGAAAATTATTCATGCAGAGTTCTTCACCCAGCGGAGTAATGAACAGTGTTAACTTTTCTAGCAATAATGTGTGAAAAAACGTGTCATCCAGAGATGCTCACTTAAGCCTTGCTGTACAGAGATTCTACTGAGGCTTGGCCACATGGGCATTATTGGCCTCCATAGTGGCTGACCCTTTTCTGTAGACCCTCCTAAGATCAAGGTGATACCAGGTGATCCAAACCTTCCACATATACCAGACTGTCTAGCATGGTACAAGGCCCCCAGGTACACAAAGGTATTCTTATCCAGCAGGAAATTTTAATGGTTTAGAGAGTATTACCCAGGACCCCAGGACAAAGTCCAGACCTCTCTTTGGGCAAGGTTAAATTCTTTGCTACACAGAATTATTCAAACATATACTTAAAGGTGTGTTTTTGTTTGTTTAGGGAAACGTTTGCATGTATGTTTTCACTTTTAAAAATAATTTGGAACAGAACACATCAAATTGACAATAATAATTTGTGAGGAAGAGATGAGATTCTGAGAATGAAAGAATCTTTGGTCTTTTACTGTTTCTGTGTACTTTTTACAAGCATGTATTCATGCAATGCATTTTAATTAAGTATTTAAAAAACATATATCAGAAAGAAAATTATTTACTTGTCAAAGGATAGCATTTAAATATTAAAATTTGACACTGTTAAGAATATATAATGAACATGTGCCCAAAATTTTATTCAGCTCATTAATGAGTAAAGTTGTAATGCTTATGCTAAGAACATTTGGGAAACAGGAGTTTATCAGCTAATTAGAAAGTGCAGAAGTTAAAAAAGTATCAGAACAAGATTGCTGCTAGATGAAATTAGAACATTTTCTCCATAATAATAAAATCATACCCTTTGAACCCCCAAAGTGTTATCTTCCTATCAGACAAAAATCTACTTTTTAACCTAAGTCTTTATAGTATCTGATCTCTGATCTCTGATAAATCTGTAAATAACAAAGACAAACATTATTCACCAACAATTAAATAATTTTTGAGCTACTTTGTAAAAAATGTCCCAGTAGGACATGCATTTCTTTCTTTCTTTCTTTCTTTTTTTTTTTTTTGAGACGGAGTTTGCTCTCGTTGCCCAGGCTGGAGTGCAAAGGCATGATCTCGGCTCACCGCAACCTCTGCCTCCTGGGTTCAAGCAATTCTTCTGCCTCAGCCTCCCAAGTAGCTGGGATTACAGGCAATCACCAACACGCCTGGCTAATTTTTTTTATTTTTATTTTTAGTAGAAATGGGGTTTCTCTGTGTTGGTCAGGCTGGTCTTGAACTCCCGACCTCAGGTGATCCGCCTGCATCGGCCTCCCAAAATGCTGGAATTACAGGCCTGAGCCACGGCGTGCAGCGATATGGACTTATTTCTAAGTGATGAGTTATTTTCTTTTTAACTGCATTTAGCCATATTTATAATGGAATTAATATTAATTAGTTCTCGAGAATGCTGTATTTCTGAGAAGACTCATCTCTATGCAGTTATACATAGAGATCAAATGAGACTTTTACCTTTAATTCTTTGCAGTTTTGATTTTGAAAGCAAAAGATGCTTATGATGGCAATGAGAATAGGTATTAGGGTCTCTAGTAGATTATTTTTGTTAAACCTTTGACCACGTTTTCCATAGCAGAATTGTTAACATAGCATTAGAAATTGTTTCTACCAAAAATTCATAAAACGTTTGAAAAGAAAAAATGCTGAAGTTGCTATGAATATGCTCACCATGGAAAGAGTGAAAGTGCAAAAATATATTTTAACTGTTTAGAACATAATCTTATAAAAATGGCAAAATTATTGCTTTATTTTGTCTGTTAATAGCATTGTTATTAACTTTAAGTTAATATAGCTCTTTTTGTGATTATGGTAAAAGATAAAAATCAAATGTAATAAATTAGTCTCAAGTATTACTGTACATTTAATTGATAAATTATAGGTTCATTTATTTAACATAACTTCTTAACTCTTTCTTTAATTTGATCATCTCAAGCATCCTGAAATTATTTAGTAATTATACTTCACAAGATAGAATGTAGGAAAATGTTTTTACTTTAAGTTTTAAAAGTTATATTAGTAATGACACATTTATTTTAGGGAGAGATTTATTTGTAAGAGCTTTGTGTTGTAAAAATTTTAATAGGCTTATTCTGTAATTATAAAAGGAACTCTTTCTTTCCCCTTCCCCAGCAATTGTTTGTTTTATTATGTTAGGGAAAATAAATGAACAAAACAAAACCTCTAAGAGCTAGATTAAGGGAACTTGCAACAATTATGAATAACTTTTAATTCCTTCTTCACTTTAGAAAGTTTTCTACCATGCCAATCTATGTCAGAACTTTATCATCATTTCCAGTCCCAAATTTACAGGCTCAAATTGGTATTAGTGGCTGTCATGAAGCCCACAGAGAACCTCACAGTTTTTCCCTAGGCTGCCTACTTTTTAGTTTATAAACATGGTGTGTTACTCCCTGCATTTTAGCATTTTGTTTTTCTCTTGCCAGCAATGTTTTTCCTTCTTTGATAATGAAAAAAAAAACACAATCAATAAACAACAAACAAACAACCAAAAAGTAGCGTTAAAGAAAGCTGTCCATTAGACCTCTCCAATTAATAAAAATGGCCAGAGATAAACACTAATAGAAGGAAAGAAAAAGACCTTTGGTAAGAACATAAAGAAAGAACAGTGAGGATCACCCAATGAGAAAGGCACTGAAGTTTTGTTAGACTTCATGAAAATAGCATGAGATTGGAGGACCAAATCAAAGCCTAGATTAGAAATTCCTTATATTTATTGTTTTCATTTATTCAGGCTGCTTTAACAAAATATCACCAACTGGGTGGCTTATAAACAACAGAAATATATTTCTTACAGATATTATCTGGAGCCTGGGAAGCTCAAGATGAAGAGCTAGTGGATTAAGTATCTAGTGAGGGCTCACTTCCTTAAAAGTGTGCCTTCTTGCTGTGTTCTCACATGATGCAAGGAACAAGAGGTCTCTCTCTCTCTCTCCAAGGGCTGCTTATATAAGGACATTAATTCTATTCATGAGCATGGGGCCCTCACAAAGTCCCCAGCTCCCAATAACCATTATTTTGGAGGCCAGGATTTCAACATATAAATTGGAAAAGACACAAATATTCAATCTATAGCATTTGTTATAAACAAATAAAAATGTTCAGAAGTTACAAATTTATATTTATATATATATATAATTGTAACATTGACTTTCTGGCTGGTATTAATATCGATAGACATAGATACTATAGATAGGGATAGTGATAGAGATATAGTTTCCATATTTTCTTGAAATAAAAATGCCTTTTTTGTAGGTAAAAATACAAGTTCAAATTATTTGTCATTAGGGAATTGAAAATTAAGAAAATAAAATGCGGCTGGGCGTGGTGGCTCAGACTTGTAATCCCAGCACTTTGGGAGGCCAAGGCGGGCCTATCACCAGGTCAAGAGATCAAGACCAACCTGGCCAACATGGTGAAACCCCATCTCTACTAAAAATACAAAAATTAGCCGGGTGCGGTGGCATGTGCCTGTAGTCCCAGCTACTTGGGAGGCTGAGGCAGGAGAATCGCTTGAACTCAGGAGGTGGAGGTTGCAGTGAGCAAAGATCATGCCACTGCACTCCAGCCTGGAGGCAGAGCAAGACTCCGTTTAAAAAAAAAAAAAGGCTACAACACATTTATTACAATGGCTAAAATTATTTAAAAGCAAAACCAAATGCTAGAGAGACAAAGCAGAGCATAAAAAGCTCTAAATCATTGCTCATCACTGGTGGGAATACAAAATCAAACTGCCACTATGAAGGGAATTTGATAATTTTTACAAAGCTAAACATAGTTTTATCATATGATAACATCCTAAGTACTTATCAAACAGATTTGACAACTATGTTCACATAAACCTTGCATATGAACATTTATAGCAGGTTTAATCATAATTGCTCAAAACTAGAAGCAACCAAGATGCCCTTCAATAGATTAGTAGATTAACTGCCGTGCATCTATATAATAAAATTCATTGAGCCCTAAAAAGAAATGAGCTATCAGGCCATGAAAATGCATTTATAAAACTTAAATGCATGTGGCTGAGTAAAAGAATATAGTCTGATATGGCTACATACTGTACAATTCCAATTGTGTGACTTTCTGGAAAGGAAAACCTCTGGACACTAAAAATACCAGTGATCATCATAGGTACAGGTAGAAGGAGGGAGTTAAATACGTGAAACACAGGATTTTGTGTGGTGAAAACAATACATATGGTATTGTAATGGTGGATGCATAAAATTATACATTTGTCAAATGTCACAAAATTTTACAGCACAAAGAATGACACATTGTATGCAAATTAAAACAAATCATTTGGTAGATGGGAGAATCTTAGGAAGGAATGAAGATGGTTACAAATAAATCAAACTGTATTACAAATGTATGAAAAAACTTTGGTGAAGAGCCTTGGCAGGTGGGGGGAAATGGTTAACTATCTAGCTTTGGATATGAGTAGAGTCAGTAAGACTGAATACAAAAGGAACTGCACATAAGCAGTGGCAAAAATCTAAAGAAATCTAAATAAACTCTGGGGGCCTGGCACGGTGGCTTACATCTGTAATCCTAGCACTTTGGGAGACCAAGGTGGGCAGACTGCTTGAGCCCAGGCATTTGAGACCAGCCTGGGCAAGATGGCAAACTCTCTCTACAGAAAAATAAAAAAATTAGCTGGGCATGGTGGTGGGTGTGTGTAGTCCTAGCTACTCAGGAGGCTGAGATCAGAGGATTGCCCGAGCCCAGGAGGGGTCGAGGCTGAGATGAGCCATGATGGTGCCACTGCGCTTCAGCCTGGGTGACAGAGTGAGACCCTGTCTTAAAATAAAAATAAAAATTATAAGTAAAAACTGTGAGTTTTAGTTAATAATAATATATCATTATTATTTTATTAATTGTGGCAAGTTTACCATATTAGTCTAAGGTGTAGTAGAAACTGGTTGATGGGGTATATGTGGATCTTCTCTACTATCTTTTGAATTTCTCTGTATATCTGAAACTTGAAAAAAGAAAATATCTTCTAAAAATGAATAGAATGCATTTATGATCGAGTATGATTATTGATAGAAATTTATATTGTCTTTGTTTATAGTTAGAATTTTTTCTTTTTTTTCAGCTTTTTTTACTATACTTTAAGTTTTAGGGTACATGTGCACAACGTGCAGGTTTGTTACATATGTATACATGTGCCATGTTGGTGTGCTGCACCCATTAACTTGTCATTTACATTAGGTATATCTCCTAATGCTATCCTTCCCCCCTCCCCCACCCCACAACAGGCCCCGGTGTGTGATGTTCCCCTTCCTGTGTCCAAGTGTTCTCATTGTTCAATTCCCACCTATGAGTGAGAACCTGCAGTGTTTGGTTTTTTGTCCTTGCGATAGTTTGCTGAGAATGATGGTTTCCAGCTTCATCCATGTCCCTACAAACGACATGAACTCTTCATTTTTTATGGCTGCATAGTATTCCATGGTGTATATGTGCCACATTTTCTTAATCCAGTCTGTCATTGTTGGACATTTGGGTTGGTTCCAAGTCTTTGCTATTGTTTTTTCTAAACGAAACTTGATTTCTTTTATTAAATAAAGCAAGAGCGAATATGGTTATTTTTCAATAGTTGATAAAGGTTGAGCACATGTGACACAATGTGTGAATATGATTATTAGTCATTCATGTTATCAGTAATATTTCCATGACGAACTCTCAGACAAACACAAAGAAGATGCTTTCTAGGCTACCATCTGGGGAGGGAGGATACTCAAGCAGTTCTTACAATTACAGAAGAAAAATGATTTCATGTACAAACTTCAAATTCTGACACAAAAATGAATTCAATTTGATGGAAAACATCTACAATATTGATTAACATAATAATTTCAAGCAGAATGTGGTCTTTACTGGGCAATGATAGTAAATAGAATAAATACAATTTCAAACGCAAAGTTCTATCCAAATGGACCATGGATTCAATGACGTTTAGGGAACTGTGGTTTCTTAGCAAAACACAGTCTTGGCTGTTTAGGAGCTTAGAGATTTCTTTAGCATTATATCTTTTATGAAGTGGATCAAAGCAATCCAATAAATGCGGTTAATAAATAATTGATTTTAGATTCTATAATAAGAAACAGATTCAATTACATATAAATTGAAGACAAGTTTACTTGCCATCTTAGTGACATCTTCATAAAACTTTTAAATACATGGATTTATTTTCTACATTTAATTCTTACAGTCTACTAACATGCTATTTGGTAAATGTTATTATCAATACCATATATATGGAAGGAAAGTAGGTTCACAGAGGTTAAGTATATTGCCACAAGTCATACTACTTGTGGTAAGAAGGTTTGAATTTAACTTAAATTTTATAAATCAATGAGTAGGTGATTTTATTTGTCTGTTTGGTTGGTTGGTTGGTTTTATTTTGTTTTTAGAAACCACAGTCCTCTCTGAAACCCTGAATAAATTACACTAAGCAGAAGAACACATGGTCATTAGTCAGATTGATCTTAAATAATTAAATATATTTTATGCTATATATAGTCCTGACTAAATAGCTATAATATTAGGTTGCTTAGAGTAGCCTGATATAATGTGAATATCCAAATACATTTTATTAACTTCAATGTACACATTTTGGTATATATTATTCTCATTAATATCCAGATCATTGTTCTAAATATGATTAAGCTTCAGTTTGGGGTAAAGCCCAAAGCTTATGCACTACCTTAAAAATCAGATTATAATCCTTACAAAAATTCAGTATCAAACATAAAAACTTGCTGCTATATGTAGGCTGCCATACGTCAAAGGAAGCAAACTATAAGGGCTGAATATACGTGAATAAAATTTTCTTTTGAAATAAAATAAATCCTTTAGCAATAGCAGAATGATACATATTCGGTGATGATAAGCATCAAATCATAGGCTTGGACAGAATCTTGAAGCATGTGTAAACAACGTACCTAGCTTTGCTTAAATTTTATTTATAATATCACAGCCAACCCAGGCCAATATTTGTCCAGCATTTTTGTGTTTGTTTGCATTTCGATGTGCTTTATTTTTTTTTTTAACTCCAGCAGCAATACTTTCACTGTATTTCAAAGCTATCAAGTCTTTATTGAACCATGTTGTTAGAAGATGTCTTGGGTACCTGCCAACTGTCTCTCTTATAGCTTCTCCATACCATAGTAAATTTTAATCTTGGGACTAGCAGAAATACCAAGTCTTTCACTGAAGACTGAACAAATATTTACTAAGAGTTTGCTAAGAGCCAGGGACAGCCATAGTCAAACCCTGGGGTCGCCACTATGTATTAAATATAGAATCTGCTGTCAGAGTAGTTGATCTCAATGGAGAAATCCTACAGGGTTTTGAGGATACAGTTATACAAAAATTCTATCCCCTGTACAGTCCATGTTCACATATGAAGGCAATGGGAAAAATGATTTCAAATACATCAAAATTTAGCAAGCCTAACAAGAAACAAATAAATAATGACTAAGAGGGATAGGGCATTAAAAGTTCCATATGATTCTGAAAGAACATGTTGCCCAACTTTCTGTGTCATTTCATATTGTCCTTAAAAGTGTTTTAACAAAATATAATTTTATATAGACATTAGTTTCTTTTGCAGTCACCCTAAGAACACACTAATATTTTAAATAATATTACTATTAAGAAAGAGACCCTATAAAAATATTGGTAGGAAAGGTGATTAGGCAGCTCGCCAATATTGGTAGATACTAGATTACCATCCAGAAATCAACAACATTGTTATATGTTAGTAATTATTCATTAGTGATTATTACAAAACCACAATAAAAAACAGAGCTTATTCACAATTGCCAAAAATTGCATAGTTAATAATAAATTACTCACTGCTGCCTATTTCCTGGGGAAATATAATTAAAACAAAATCTTCTTTCAACCCAGAAATACTTTGTACAAAGGTGACAGAGAAAGAAAACACTTACCATTTAAAAAACTTTAATCCAGAATGTGATGTGCATCATAAACAGTCTGCCAATAAATTGTAAAGACAAAAATCTCACCCTTTTGCATCAAACAGACACAACCCATTACATACATGTCTTCAAGATACACACTAACTGCTTTTCAAGTAAGAGGAGTTAATAGCACCATTTATCACATAGAGTTTATCCCAGTTTTACCTGATAATTGGGGTAACCATCTATGTTAGCTAGCTCTTTCCAGAGGAAAAACATCCTTCTCATATCGTTGTGGCCGGAGGTGGTTTTACAAATTAGAGCTGGGAACCTGCTGAAATTAGGATCCTATCCTCCCACAGAAGCTGGGAGATGTGTGGTGCTACCTCCTTACTGTTTACATTCAAAGGTGGCTCCCAGATCCTTGAGAAACACATTCCTAGGTCACAGAGCTGACAAAAGTTTTATATAGTCTTCAAAAGAAGTTATATACGTTTCAAAGAGAGGAGATAGTACTTAAAATCACAATTTTTCAAAATAAATGCTCTAAGAAAAAGAAACAGAGAACAATCTCTTATTTTCAATAGAGAAAAGTAAGACTCTTATTTTCAATTTGTATTTGTCCTTACATACCTCAGGCTTTAACCACAGAAGCAATGGAAAGATCTAAAAAATAAACAAACGACAAAAAGTACTTATTACTAAGAATAGCTGAACTAAGACAAACTACAAAATTATATAACAAGGAAATACTACTGACATATGTAAAAAAGTTACCGTTTAAGGTATATAAAGAAATTGTGCATATTTATAGAAACCTCAAATTTTTAAATGCATATTATTCAATATAAGAAGAAATATTTTTTAAAACTTTGAATAAACTGAACAGCTGTTCAACTTTTCTTTTAATAAATGAAGTTATGTAACATTACATTAATTAAATCATACCATTTTACACATGGGGCCAAAAAACAAAACAAACTCCAAACCAAGAATATCCTGGATAAAGGCTGCTGACAAAACCTATTCTTATAGCTGGTTCAGCCAATAGTAGGGATATCTGCACAGTATTCCTAGCCAATCCAGAATTTTTAAACTACATTATTTTTTATTAATAAGGTGTTATCTTTAATTTCCCCTACTAAATAGCAAAGTCTTCATTGCTAATGGAAAATTTACTGGTTGTCTCTGGATAGTCATTCAAATGCTAACCAACCACCTACATTGTATATTAAGTGTATATACTTAGAGTACTTCCAAATACTAACTCACCACTGAAGAATGGAGGGAAGGCAATAAAACTCATAACACGGAAATGTATTGCTTTGTCTAGCTTAAGTATTTTAAAGAAAATTAAGCACAATTTAATGTTGAGCTTTAAAATAATCTATGAAACTTTTGTGTCAGTTCCTGAAATGGAGATGACTGTGGAACAAAATAGGTGTTTGGGGTGGCTAAGACTTGTGTATAAATGTGGTAATACAGCAATGAAGGTAGTGGAAATCAAATTTCTGTTTTGAACAATTTTAGATGGAAGCTTCAATGAGGTAAGGCCATTTGTCTTTCACTAATGATGAGCACAGAGTAGCATAGCTAGCAAGTGGAGGAGATATAGAAATAAAGGAAGATCACCTGCAAGAAAACAAGGCTATACAGAGCTTGCTAATACAAGGGAGTTAGTCACTATCCCTTTCAGTTGGTAGACTCAAAGGCAGGCAAAAATGTGGTAAAGACTTATAGTGGAGAAAAGGGAAGGTTTCAGCTATTCTCTGATTGGAGGCTGCTGGCATGGGGAAGCTGGAGGTGGACTAACTAGATCCTAAGGGAATGGTTTGGGAAACAGATTTGCCTTTCTCTGGTTGGTCCCACATCAGAAGCAGGAGTAAAAATTAGGGATGCTGTCTGTTATTAATCAAGTCCTGGCCTTTGGGGGTTTATTGCTACAGATGTTATGGCTTTACCTCCCTTACCATTTGCTGCAGAGGTCATGCTTGCCTTTCTAGTCTGGTGACTGCTGATTATGGGTCAGAGTTCTATTTTTATATACAGAGTTGCCAATTGTCTGTCTATACAGTTCTTAGAACTGAGGTATAAACACAATACGTCTGATTCTAGACTTTGTGCTCTTAAATGCTACACTGTGTTCCCTCTGTAACAGAAATGTGTGAGCTCTGATTCAAGCAGTGGTAAGAATAGCTACTGGGCACGATCTCCTCTCAGGACTTTCAAGGCTAAGGTTTACCAAATTGCAAAGTGGCAGTGTGGCTGCTTTTCCAGGCACTAATTCTATATGGATTACCAGCAGATATAGTCCTTTCTCACAAACCCCAAAACCTCTTAGGTTCCAAACAAATCTCACAATATAGAGTCAGGATGGGCCCTGGAATCTGTCACTTACAGGCCCTATTATACTTTCTTCTCTATTCTTCTCCCAAAGCCCTCTGCCTCTTGGCCTAGTCCCATAAACACACAAAAACTTCTCAAATATCCAGATTATTGAGTTTGTTTAACTCCATAGTGTTCTATAGATATGAAACACAAAAGGACATTTAACTGTTTCTGATAATGTAGAAGGTAGTGTTTGGGAAGAGGCAGGAAATCCATTTCAGTCCAAAGCAATTCACTTTCCCTACTGCTGCCCACCTGGCATTTCTTTCACTAAGCAGAGTGTTAAAAAATAAGTCAGTAAAATAAATAAGTTAAGGTGTAGCTGGGCATTATGCCAGAATTTTGTTTTTGTACTTTTTAACTTCAGAATTTTCTTTCAGATAAACCCCAGACTTAGAAGCTAGGTGTGACAGCAATTGACATATTAGGATATTTTATTGAAAATACGTTTATTTTATTCATAGTAGGCACTGAAAACTACAGGTAGTAAATTTATTCTTCATAGGCTTCAATGAATCAAAAGAGAATGTTATGTTACGGATGGCTAAGAGGAGAAGCCATAAACAGACGCATGTATTGAGCAGAAATATTAAAAATAAATGTGTAAATGAAGAAAAAACTATATTGTTTTTGCTTCTGTTTTGTTTTCAGGTGAGTGGGAAGGTCAATAAGGTTGTCCTTCTAGCTGACATAATTCATTTGCATGTCTACAACTCACAACGTTTATCAAAGCTCCTGTTAGAATCAGAATCAGACAACGTGGAAGGGTGTGCTCTAAACAATGCGCCCTCTGTCTCATTGAAGAATAAATTTGCCACTAGAGTGTCAATAATGCCAACATACTTGAATGTAATATCAATTTTATAAAAAACAAGCAAAATATTTTTCTCTTATGGTAAACATGATACATCTGATAGCTTTAAGTATCTTCTCTCGCAAGGCAAGATTTGCAAACTATGACTGGCCCACATGCCAAATCCTATCTGTTGCCTATTTTTGTAGGGCTGTTAAGCTAAGAATTATCTTTCTTTACATTTGTAAAGGCTGTAGAAAAAAAATACTATGTGACAGAGACCATATGTGGCCCATAACGTCTAAAATATTTACTATTTGGCCATTTACAGAAAATTTGTCTCTGCCTTTAATGAACTGACTTTCTTGAGAGAAGTTTGCTTTTTCACAGCAGAGTCAATATATTGCCCACTCTAAAATTTCTCTGTTTTTCAAGCCATAATTTCCTTTCCCTCTAAATTTTTACCTTCCTAATTTTTTGGTAATTCTTTATGAATAATTGCCCACTGATATGTTGTATTTTCTCCTACACATATGTCATCTGTGTACTAATACAATTCCTTCCCAATGGTAGGATTCATTAAATATGTAGTGTTGCTGATTTTGTAGATGAAAACAAAACATGTTCACACCAAAGAGTGTTCCCAGGCTGGCAGAAAGGCTTTTTTTTTTTCTCCTAAAAATTCAAGTGAAAGTTGTTCTGAGAAACTCATTAGTAGGACCTGGGAGTACCTGCAATGTAAAGAAGATTGGTATCTCATCCTCCTGTTGGACAAGACCAACTGAAGCCGCAGCTGTATTGATCAGCTTTGCATCTACTGTGATTGTGTGAAGACAATAGCAAAACCATGATAGTCAATCAACCTGCCTTCTTTTTATTTGGTAGATCTACACTGAATGCTTTCTAGTGGGTCAATTGGACTGTAGAATAAGTAGCTGTCCTAAAACCTCTACTAGTATCATACTTAAGAAGTCTTGCTGCAGCAAGTTTTCTTCTTCAGAGAAGTGTGTACTTGGGAGAACTCCCAAAGAAAATCCACATGTTTTGCACATACCTCCCACAAGAGAGTCTGCATTTAGAAATCAGTCACATAGAAATCATCAGTGGTCAATCTGTATTGCTCAGAGAACAAGCATCAAGAAACAGAAAGAGGACTCATGAGGTGGTGAAATAGATATCCTCTTCCCCCTGCCAAATACAAGACAGCTATGTAAGTATTGCAAGCAAAAGGGATGTGAGAGGAAGCTAACCATGATCCCACTTAGTCTACAGGAGGAACACAAAAGCTACCCAATTAAGTTGTTCTTTTCTGAGTAGTGACTATGAGGAGTAGGAGGGTGAACTCTGGTTTTTCCATGAATGTAGACTTTTAATGGGGCAGGTTTTAGCCACTGAAAGCTACTTGGAAATTATGCAAGCTGACCAACATGTCATTCAAAATCTGATGCTTGACAGAGAGGAGAGATTAGCATAGAATATTTGGGTTCAGAGGCTGAGCATACAGCTGGGTATAGTTTGCACACAAATGAATTAAACCTGGTTAATGCATAGATTATCCTTAGAATTATTCTTATTTATTCTGTTAGAATTTTCCTTCTTTAAATTTTAATTACTTCAAAACATTTATTTCTATATGTGAAATCATTAGGTGATAATGTAGCCCATCTTACTTTTCTCAAATAGAATTATTCTCCTATTTATTTTGAAGTATACTCATACCAGATGCTTTTGTGTTTCTGTTTGTGTTTTTCTATTTTATTTTTCTCAGATGTATTCATATCTGAGAGTAGTTTTAATGTGGAGTAGATCTTCTTTGGGAAGGATTAAATTTGTTAAGCATAATTTGTGCTTCCCTTTTCTGGAGACCAAAAGATAGCAAGGGCTCCAAATTGAAAAAGAATATATTTCTTCATCTGCCACACAAATGGAGGATGACATTTGAACATCATTATCAGATACCAATTCTCCATGACATAAAACATAATTTTCTCCCAATTGTACTGACTTCTGTGTCCATTTGATTAACAATGAATGACTTGCACCTTGCCTTGGTTAAAACAGAAATCTCCTGACATTTGCAATAATTCAATTTTGTAGAGAAAAAAAGGAAAAATAATGCTACCAGATAACCCCACTGGATAGTCAACTGGACTCGGAGAAGTTCTGCTTTTGCTTAAAGTTAAGACAAACTCTGAGCTTGTCATCCTGCTACAGATTCCACCCTACCCCACAGGATTCAAGGTATTTAAAATGTTTTCTCCTCAACTCCTTGAGTCTCCTTGTTCTTTCTCTAATTATTTAACAAAGTTTGGGGCTCCTTTATGGTCTGAGCCGAAGGGTACTATGATATCCATGGACCTTATCATATTGGGAAGCAATGAATTTCAATCCAGGCAGTCCCATATTAACAGTGATTTTACACTATTTGCAAATAATGGATAGAATTAGAGAAATTATTTACTCTATACCACTCAGTTTCCTCATCTGTGAATTATAATGTTTATCTACGAGATTGTTATAATTGTTGCATTTGATAGTCCAGAAATATTCATTCAGGACATATTTGAGCAAAGCTTGTCCTGACTACGTTGTAGAGGGTCCCATAACTTTGGGAGTTTACGGGCCAGTAGGGACAAACTATGTATAGTAGGCAAACAGACACAAACGTAATTAAACATTATAAAACACTGAGAATAAAGTTTAAAGACATGCTAGGGTGGGAAAAACTGGAATAGAGAGCATAATACCTATTTATATTGGGCACACATGGAGTGGGTGGGATTAGAGATCTAAAGATCTGAGAAGTGGTCCAGCCGTATGATCACAATCAATTGCTAAGTTTCCGAGACAGAAATGAACTTGGCAATTAAAACAAAAAATCACAGGGATATAAAACATTCAACCAGTGTTAAGCATGCAGTAGCAATTCAATAAATGTTAGTTTATTTATTCTTCTTTCCCCTGTGAATTTCTCATTATTAAAGTAATTTGCCTTTAGGTTTTTGTTATTCTCCAAACTTAATCGTGAATCTTGGTCCCATCGTATTAGTTGTATGATCAGTGCATAATTTTGAAGTCATTAAAATAACTGCTATTTGAATTTCATAAAAACATTAAACCATGTGTAAGAAGAGCTAGATCACCACATCAAAATAAACTCTGTCTGTGGGGCTATAAAAATCCAGGTTATACAATCCTTAGCTACAGAACACGGTGAATTATGAGTTGTGGCAAGTGATGACAATTGCTCTGGATGTTTTATAGTAATATCTCCAATGCCAATATACAATTACGATACATTTTGTTTAATTAGTGTGAAACACATTGTCATGAGTTCTGAATGAGGAACTAGTATGTGTGTGCCTATTTGAGAGGGAGGCGATGGTGGCTGCTAAGAAACAAAAGGCTGGGCTGATCAATATGATAAGCTGAGTGTTTTCTCAGATATACTGTTTTGGCTGCAAATTGCCTAATTTAATAGATTTCCTCTGCTTTGTGTGATGAGGATATGTTCATTCCTTTTCATATCATCCTATTCACTTGATTAACATAATAATTGTGAAGGTGAAATGAGACAATTAAGAAAGTGAGTACTTATAGAGATTGTTATCAGTTACTAATGACCAATTGAAAATTTAGCTGTAATGTTTAAACCTAGATATGTGTAAGTCTGTGTTCTCCTATGAGATTATGGACCAGGGAATAACATAAATCATAAATATTTATTTTTTGGGCTAACTTCTCTTGTCCCTGTGACTCTCTAGTTTTGGACCTTTAGTTATGAAGGCATCCAATGGGTAGCAGCATCAGAGAAAATCTGGCTGATGTTCCTCAAACTTAGACCTAGACTGATTTGCAATAGGAAACAAATTAGACAAATTTTGATGTAAGCTACGGGCTGCCGAGTCACTGAGAATTGGTCAGTTATTTCTCCCTGAAAAAAAGGCAAGTTGTGAGAACAAATTCAGTTTAGGGCTCTTCGTATTAAGATGTTAAGAACAGCACAAAGAAGAAGCTATCCTTTTCCCCCTTTCTATCCAAGGGAGCAACATATATATATATACACACATATATATATACACACACATATATATATATACACACATATATAGTTTTTACTAGCATCGGCAAAGTTTTACCTATAGCTCATATTGTGCCCTTCCCCAGTGTGAATATTCCAGAGGACTATTTCTTGCTATCTCTAGTCACATACTATAGAATGCCACCACATCCAGAAGATAGAATTGCAAATTCTTGCCAAGGTCATATATGGCTCCTGAAGATGAGGAGAATAACAGTGGAGGAGGATGGGCTAAGGAAGGCCCTAGTCATAATACTATTAGCAAACCCACTGAAATTTTGAGATATAAAAATGTTAAGAAATACATTATTCTGGCCAATAAATAAATAATTCTGGCCAATAATTATATCCACACAAACAGAATAACTTATTTTTAAATTACAATTATCTCAGAGACTAATTTATTCTATCTTTTTTAATCCTTCAGAATTAATTTGAAACATTTACTAAAGAACATAGAAACATTTTAGACACAGCCAATTTCCAGAATCACTCTTGAGACAAATCTCTGGTAAACAAATAAAGCAGAAAAAGGAACTCCGTGTGATGTTGTGGGTCTATGTGTCTGTAAGTCATATTATATATTTATACATATGCCTGAATGCATGTATTTTTTTGTCAAAGGTTGTGACTTCCTACTGTCATTGATGTTTGTTTTGTAATTGAAGAAAGAAAAATTTGACACTCAATCTTTTTCTTTCTCCACCATCTTCTTCATTTCATTCTCTTTCCTTTCTTGTAATACACATTTTATTTTACTTATTCTGCTTTGTGCCTTACATGTAGTCTGTCTTCATTAGATGAAGAATAGGGAGGAAAGCCTTTGGAACCACAGACATAAAAGTCTGAAATTCCAGCTCTTCTGCTACACTGTAGGTGGACTGAGAAAAATTAGTTAAATCCTCTGAAAGTCCAGGGTAAATTGGAGACAATGAAAGCTTTCCCTAGAACTAGTGCATAGCAGGCACTGCTAAACAATAAGTAATAAATTTAAACATGTCTTCCCACCTAATGCATGTGGGATAGTGATCATTTGAAGCATCCATTTGCAGATTATTAGGTTATGGCTTTTATTGTCATTTTGTTTTTTTGGTCAAGACCTGCACTCACAGTAGCATTACTTTATTTCCTTCCATTTGCATCATCTGCCTTTCTATAGTTTCTATTTTTGCTCAGTCTCTCAAAATTTCAAACACGCTAATTAAAAAAAAAAAGCACATTAATTAAGAATCCTCCCAACTACCATCAGTTTTTCCTTGCAAAATCGTAACAGACAGTATTAAAGTAATTAATTAAAGTAATTTGCCTTTAGGTTTTTGTTATTCTCAAAAGTTAATTTTAAATCTTGGTCCCATCATATTAGCTGTATGATTTGTACATCATTTTGAAGTCATTAAAATAACTGCTGTTTGAATTTCATAAAAACATTAAACTATGTGTAAGAAGAGCTAGACCACCACGTGAAAATAAACTCTGTGGAGCTATAGAAATCTCAGTTATACAATCCTTAGTTATGGAACACAGTGAATTATGAGTTGTGGCATAATAAATGTGGATGTTTTATAGTAATATCTCCAATGCTAATATATAATTAAGACACATTCTGTTTAATTAGTGTGAAACACATGATCATGAGTTCTGAATGAAGAACTAGTATGTGTGTGCCTATTTGAGAGGGAGGGGATGGTGGCCACTAAGACAGTATTGTCAATTTCATCCTACTAAGATCTCTCTCATGACATGTGATGCCCCTAAGAAAATTCCGCTGGCCTCTTCATTCTTATGGCCTCAAATATTAATTCTACCTGGTTTCTAAACCATTTAAACTTATATTTTCCATACTATTGTCTCATAAGGAACAGATCCAGTTCCAGTTGAAACAGTAGAAACCTCAAAATTACCATCTTTTATTTATTTATATATTTTTTGAGACAGAGTCTCACTCTGTTGCCCAGGCTGTAGTGCAATGGCATGATCTTGGCTCACTCCAACCTTTGACTCCTGAGTTCAAGAGATTCTTCTGCCTCAGCATTTGGAGTGGCCAAGATCCTGGCACCTGCCATCATGCCTGGCTAATTTTTGTATTTTTGTAGAGACAGGTTTCACCATGTTGGCCAGGCTGGTCTTGAACTCCTGACCTCAGCTGATCCGCCCATCTCGGCCTCTCAAAGTGCTGGGATTACAGGCGTGAGCCACTGCGCCTGGCCAAAATTAACTTCTAAGCTCAGTTCATTTGTCTCTGCCTCAAAGTTTCCTAGCTATTATGTCCTCACACTTGGTTACAAGTGTCTGTCCAGCATCCAAAAACTATCCAGGCATCCTAAAACAGAAACCTGAAAGATATTTTTAAACTCTACTTATTCATTCTCAGAGCTCATTGAGCCACCAAGTTAATGTATAATTGAGTTTTTCTAAATCTCTCTCAACACCAGCTCATCTCCATTTTCTTGCTTTATTTTAGGATCTTACTATCATTTATCCAGCCCATTTTAAGTCATTTTCTCACAGTTAAAAATTCATCCTGTACATGTCTGCCCAAAATATCTTGTAAAAATGGAAATCACATCTTGTAGTTCATATTCACGATATACTCCCAAATATGGCATGGGTTGCCCTTCAAAATCAGGGTCTTGCTAACCTTTTCTGTATCACATTCTGCCACATTGCCAGAAGGCTTTCCTTTCTGACAAACTAAACTTCTTGAAGTCCCTCACATTTCCATGGGGTCTCACCATTCTGTTTTCCAATGGCCTGAAATACATTTTCTCACTTGATCATATAGAAAGTATCTACACATCTATTAATACAAGGCACAATCACTGCCCCTTTTGGAACTGTGTATCCTGATTAGTTCCCTCATGCAGTTTTATTTCCAGGCATCTAACTGTGATAGCTCTCATCATCTTGAATCACAATAGTCTCTGCATGTTCTGAGTTACAGACACTGATCCATTTATCAAAATATGCAGTAAATGTTCCTCTTGCAAATTAGAGAATGGGGGAGCATACACTTCATTCTTCACTGGGGCTATTGTCTTTGTGCTGCCCTCAACATGTGATATTCACTTTTTACACTTATTTCTTCCAAGCTTTACTTTATATATTTTTCCTTCCTCAACATGCTCTTTCTTTTTCACATTGCAATATTTTTAAATATATTACCTATTTAATTTTTATAACATCAGTGTAATACAGACATTTCATCTGATATAATGGTTAAAGCAAACGAGTCTCAGAACTAATGATTGGCAAAAGTCTAACATCCAAAAATTAGAAGACACAGGAGAGGAAACCGGGACTACAATTACAATTAATTACAAGGCTACAATTAATATTACAAGGCTACAAGGCTACAATTAATATTAATCTTTTTTTACATATTATGGTACAGTCTCATTGAAATTATGGTTCTTCTGAAAAATATTGTAATCTCTCCCTCTTCGATGTTTGCCTGAATTATCCTGGCTTAAATGATCTGCCTCACCTATGGTATCCTATGTCAATTATTCTGTGAACCACAGAGAACTAGATCACATGGTAGTCAATATAATCTTCTATTGATTCGTGTTGTCATTCTCAGACTCATAATCTGAGACACAAATTCTTCATTTGTAAAATGGAGATAAGAACAGAAATTCTCATATGATTAATGTACCAAAGATGTGTTAGTAACATATTATATATCAGTTCTTATTATTTCCTTTTACATAACCTCAACTTGTTTTTTTTCTTTGTTTGTTTTTAATAGAGACAGGATTTCACTCTGTTGCCTAGGCTGGAGTGCAGTGGCACAATCACAGCTCACTACAGTCTCCACCTCCTGGGCTCAAGTCATCCTCCCACCTCAGCCTCCTGAGTAGCTGGGACTACAGGAGTGTGTCACCACCCCTGGCTAATTTTTGTGTGTTTTTTGTAGAGATGGGGTTTTACCATGTTGCCTAGGCTGGTTTCAAAATCTGGGCTCAAGCCATCGGCCTGCTTTGGCCTACCGAAGTGCTGGGATTACAGGTCTGAGCCACCACACCCAGCCAACCTCAACTAGTTTTAAGTTTTGTAATATCAAAGATGGTCTCTTTGTTTTTTGTATATTGCATGGCCCATTGCATGATGTAAGCACATAGTAATTGATAGGCATTTATCTTTTTTCTTGCTTATAATGATTTATAATGCAGTATGAGAATTTTTACTATCTTCTTATATTATCATCTAGATATATTTTTCCTGTATTGATTTATTAGGTTATAAAAATCTTCTTTTTTTGTTTTAGTACCAATCAATGCATTAAGATCAGAAAAAACATAAATGAGCCATAAAAATTGGATAGGGAAAAGGTAAAATAAAATATTATTTAAAAAAATCATGATTATCTTTCATGACACACACCTCCTACAAATTCATATGCAATTCTATTAAAACTAGAGATTATTCAGATATATGCTTAAAAGTAAGATAGATATTGAAGTCAACATTTACTACAAAGAATTGTATATAAATCACTGTGTTGTTGCCGTCCATTAAAAAGAATACACTAATTGTATACAGCACCCAAATAAAGGTATAGTGAAATATGTCAACTTATGTGGATGGATAGATAGATAGATAGATATTTGAATGGGAACATTTAACTAAAATAATCTGTGAAGTACATTTTTTGCTCTAGTTTTCAGACCCAAATCTCTGGAATTATCTTCTGCTTGTCTGTATTACGCATGTACATCCAATATTTCAGCAAATACTTTTAGCTGCAAATGCTCCAAAATTTGACCATATTTTGCTATCTCCACCACAACTCCTTTCACATCGCAATCATCTGTCGTCTGGGTGACTCTAGTAGCCTCCTCCCTGGATTTCCTGCTTCCACTCTGGTCCTCTGATATAGTGCATACAGCAGGGTGCCCCTGTGAAGCATGTGAGATCAGGTCCTTCTACTTTTTAAAGTTATCTGATGGCTTACATGTTTTTCAGTGTGAAAAGCTAAGTTCCTTAAAAGTTCCTACATAATTGTTTCCACACCAGTCTTCCCATTTCCCCTCCTACCATTCTCCCTGTCACAGACATGGCTCTGGTCAAACTAATGACCTTGCTCTTCCTGGAACTAGCAAAGGGGACTTGCTCTTCCCCTTCATGGATCATTGTTCCCCCAGATGTCAAAATGACTTATTCCCTCACTACCTCCAAGCATTTGCTTCTGTCACCAAATTAAGGTAGAGATGCCTTCCCCGACTTGTATGTATGACATAGAGATCCTAGCCTTTTGATGGACTCCTGATGTTTTCATTATTTTTTTTTCTTTTTGTTCAATCTTTATAATACCTATCTTAACCCTTTTTGAAATGCAGGCTCCATGAGGGTAAAAGATTTGGCTACTTGGTTCAGTGTGTTATTCTAGAGTTTAGAATATGGCCTGCCATCTACAAGACACTTAGTTAATATTAAATAAATGAGGGTAAAAATGATAGGAAAGATTTAAAAGACAGAATTCAAACCAAGATAATAATAGCAACAAATATAATGAAGTAAATTTAGATACTTTATTACATCAGGTAATCTTATAAATCAAGAAAGATTGGCTCTTAAGAGGGAAAGTTTCAAAATTAGAAATACAAGTCATACATAAATATTTGAAAAAAGCTTACCTCACTAGATATCAAAGATGTGAAATTTCACTGTCTAACTAGTAAAAATAAATAGTTTGATAAATTACAAGTTACAGGAGCATGTTGAGAAACATAATTTTGCATGCTGCCTTTATAAGAAAAGGTCGGCATTAACAGTTTTGGAAAAATAGTATAACAATATTGATCAAAGTTAAAATTTGTAAACTATTTGAAGCAGCAATTCTTTTCTTCAATAATTCATCCTTAGAAAATAATTAAACAATTGACAAAAAAGTTCATGAAAATGTATATAGAAGACTATGTGTTATATTCATGAGGAATCTTCATGACAGCATTGTACTATAATAAAAAAGAAACAAATTAATTGCCATCAGCAACACATTTATTAATTAAAATAGTGTATATACATGCAATGCTATGTTACAGAGTAAATTAGTGACTGGTGAGTCTTTTATTAATATAAACTATTTCTCTGTTATATATTGAGGTAAAAAAGCTATTACAAATGAATTTAATAATTTAATATCACCTTATTTATAAAACTGTCACTCAATCTCTATCAAGAGAAAGAAAAGAAGAGTTTCTGAAAGGAAAATGTATAGCTATCTCATAGTGATGTAAATACAATTATGTGAGGTGCTTTTTCTAAATTTTTGTTCATAGACATGTTTTTTTTAAAGGATTTCAGACAAAATAATAATCAAATGAGAGCAGGTTTACCTGTCTTACAGTGGGACAGAAATGAGAATTTATAAAGTGCCCAGATCATACCAGGCATTGTGGTAAGTATCTTCCTATACCTAATACATGGTGATATTTTTCCCATTTTACTGACAAGCCATTGATAACAAACATACAGGTATAGATGGAGTTAGAATTTTGTTCCAGAATTGATTCATTTATAGTCTCAAGTGGATAATTTATTTATGGAATCAAAGGTGTTCAGATATCATTTTTTTACCTGCATTAGTATTGTAGTTAAATGTTATCATGTTAGCATGTGTGGTAAACTTCATGAATCATTAGCACATTTTCAATCCCCGCCTTCCTTCACATGGTTGAAAAGAGTGTACTTCCTGCTCCTTGATGCAGGGCCATGCGACAGACTTTGCCAATGAAACATAGACAGAAGTGAAGGTGTACCAGTTCTTAGCGGAGGCTTGCACCAGTAATTTTGAGCTCTGTCCTCTCCCATAGAAAGATCACGCTTCAGGTAGAGGTTGCATCTTAAACCTAAGTAAAAAATCATTTACCACCTCATACTAAAACATCCAGGTAGCTGGTTGTCAGAAGATTAGCCAGACATCTTTTATGATTATCAAGGATATTCACAAAGCTCTCATCATCTGTCTCAGTCTACAAGACTTCATCAAACATTCTCAAGTCTTCACTAAGCCTTTGTGTTACTCATGTATACCTTTCACAGCTGCCAATATATGTGATTGAAACCATTTCTGGAGAACAATGGCCTTCCCCCTTTGCATCTTTAAAGCTTTTCTAAGGTCTTCCCATTGGCAAACTCAAATTTGGCAGGAGATTCTGGGAAATGTAGCTCCTGGTTTTCACTCCACAACGAAGAGGGCAATGTATAAAGGAGTAGTAACAGTGTCCAGGTGACAAGACACTGACTGGGCATCATTTTGTAAAACAATGTAACCTAGTTTATACATTTTTAAACATTAAGTGAAGCATTTTAAAGAGAGTATAGAGTCTCCTTGGTTCTATCAGTAAATGAAAAAATGACTTTGAGTAAATTACTACACCTGTTGAAGAAGATAGCACTTAATACCCTTGCCGACACTGTAGGTTCCATCACTGAAGGATTAAACAATTAAAGAATATATATTCACAAGAAAGGCAAAGAAATCTGTGTATCTGGTATTTAATCTGCTCAATGTATGTAGTTTTGGGTAAAGATTGTTGTTTAGTTACATTATGCTCCTGTGGGACTGAATTTATTTATTTTTCTCAATTGCTTTGTTACTAATTGGCTTAGTTAGAAAGAGCTCTTTATATTTGAGTCTAACAAATGCATGTTGCTAGATTTCACTGCCTTTGGCCATAATCCCATTCTTGAATGCCTTTGGCTCCTTAGAGGCACACTTTCATCTGAGCTAATTACAAGTGTTTGTCAATCTCATAGACAAACTCCTTTATACTTCTGCCACACTGTATTACTATGCACAGTATATCTCATGCCATAGCCCAATACTCGTAGTATTTTTTTGCACCTTGGCTCTGTGTCTACACTAAAGATGACACTTACATCAGAATAACTGAATGCTTTTCTTTCTGGGGATATGTAAATAAATATATAGCAGAAATAGTCACAGAATTAAGAACTGTAACACAACGTATGAGAAAATTAATTATCTGGAAATGTAGCTAGAAACTGTTTCATGGTCACAAGAGCATTCTAAGTTCATGGCCTCTAACGGATGTTGTGGAATGAAATTTGCCTGCTGGAAAACGATGTAAGGAATTATGCTACAGTTGATAAATAAACAAGAAAATGTCCATAGCATTCGGTAAATACATGAAACTCTCAGATGTAACCTGATTTTAGATAAAGTCTGACATTTAGCCATATTGCTGAATTCAAGTGCACCATGAAGTTTCTAAATTTTGTAAGGGAAGAGAATTTCCACTGGACTGTCTAATAGAGAAGGGAAAGCCTGTTCTTCTCAAGTTGTTTACATAGATGCTATTGTCAAAAGCCCAAAGATGAGTTGTTTAAATGAGGTTCGTGGTGATAATTAATCAGGATGTTAAATACATGGCAATTACCTTGACTAATAAGTAATGAATGATTTTAGTTATAAAATATTAAATAAAAAGAAAGAAATGCAAAAACTGAAGGGTGTTATTGGAGACCTGCACACCCTACAGTTAAGATAACTATACATCCTTGTTGTCTGAGGATATGGCCATATGACGTTGATTGTCCTGGCATAATTATTAATAGCATAGCTTTCATTCTCGAAATTGTCACAATTTGGATTGACATATTGTGAATTTGGAAGCTATGGTGCAGTCTTTCAACTTATTAGAGGTTCATCAACTTATACAGCTACTGGAAAGTCTTGCTTTTGGGCATTATCTACAACCTTTAGAGTTGAAGAAAGGTTGAAGAAAGACATGGTTGATAAAGGGATTTGGACATTATAATACCTGTAGAACTAGGTGCCTTGTCTTTAAGATAAAATTAGGCAATGAGAAGTTGCTTATGTGATCATCTTCTTTGATAAGATCTATTATTTTCACAAGTTTTCAAGTATTTACATGTTTCTTCGATACATTACAAGGTGCTGCTGACAGAAAAGATTCAAAAATTGTATTAGTATAGCAAGATAGATTTGAAAATTAACAAAAATTTGCAGTCAATGTTGTAATAGGAATGTACTTGAATAAACATAAATTATGAGAGAAAATAAGAATGGTTTCTCATGCTGGAAAGGTGAGGTAAGCAGTGAGGAGTCAAATAACTCAGATGGACATTATTTGACAAACAATACAAATCCAAGAAGAAACAAAAGAGAATATTTCCAAAAAGTGAGGACAATTTGGTCAAATAGCAATGGTATAACAGAATATGGAGATATCTTACATTCCAACCAAGACTGCTGCCTAATTTGTGGCATTAGTAGAAAATAAATATGCAGGATCTTTTTTTTCAAAAATTATTTAAAATTTATGATGGCAGTAATAGAGTGTTAAGTGAAACATGGGGCCCTTCTAATCTTGGGAACCTGTGTGGCTGCAGAGGTCCCAAGCTAAGAAGCTGGCCCTATTAACATATAGGAAGAGGGTATCCCAGTAAAACATAACGAGTTATTGTATGAATATTACTAGTGCACTAACTAGTATAGCTAACTTTTGATAATTGCAGCTTTGTAGATATAATTTCTTAAGTTTATAAATGTCATATGAATTGGCAGAACATCCATAGGTCCTTGTACAGGAAGAAAAAGATGATACTGCCCTACCTGTGAACAAGGGACATTTCCTTAGGACGTTTATCAGATTCATTCTTTAAACAGTATTTGTTCTAGAAGAATAAGAATTACAGCTGAGACTTATATTGTTAGCAATTTTTAGCCCAAATAAAGATATTTTTATTTCCCTAATTGCATTTATGACTCTAAATTTGTGATAGAGGCTTCAGATTTGAGGGCACCAATGGACATGGAAATCTCTGACTGAACCTGACTCAGCCTGATCTGCTGTGATTTAAATTCTGACAATCACATCAGTTTGTCCTAGTTAGAGCCAGTTGTCAGAGAAGTATCCTGATGATATAGTTTTGATTATTATTCTGCTAAGGAGGATGAATGTGATATCCTGGCAGATAAGTCTCTCCCATGGCAGATGTGGTTTCTCTTATATAGGATTGCAGGAATTCTTCCAGCTTTTTTTGAGAAAACAAATACAGCAGAACATGCTGCATGTACGGCTTCCACCAACGTGTACCCGGAATGATTGTTTCATTTTTAAAAAGGGAAAGAAAAAAAGGAGTATTCATGAATCTACTACAGGTACTGTCCCATAAAATTTATTCTGCTATATCACATAATTCCTAAGATAAACATGAAGTCACTGTTAGTCTCTTCATTTGAGGAATACGAAAACTTAGATTTCAAAAGGCTAGGTAATTTTCCCAAAAACATAGAGCTAGTGATTCATGTGTTTATGATTTGAACTCAGGAACGTATGAATTGAAAAAGCCATGCCTTCCACACAAGGCCTCAACATACAGCAACATCTGAGAGGTACAAATTCCCCTTGACCTTCATATAAAGGAATTATAACAATAGGAATTTCTTTCAACTAGAATGGCTTGAGCCCAAGTTTTGCAAGGTTTGCAGTAGCAACGAAAGTTGATGAGCTAGGAGTTAATACAATGGATTTGAAATGATGCAAGTCTGAGAGTAGCTGAAGGAAGAGGTTTACATAATCTCATTCAACAAAAAAATAGTTATTCACAATAAAATAATCTTAAATGCTAGCATGAGTCAATAAAAGAAAGGAGAGGATACAATGATTTCCTGTCCAATAATGTGTTTCCTATCAGACAGAACACATGAAGTTACTCCACTGGCAATCCAAATTAAGTTCTATTGATAGTATTTTTCTCATTTGATAAATATTTACAACTAGATACAGGTAAATAAGCTTTAATGTTAGCTTCCTAAATCTTAATAAATATTAAGATATAAATGAAACATCACGTAAGTCACAACCCTTCCAGAATGATCTCCATGCTATTATATTTTCTGGGATGCTAGTTCAACAAGTTAATGTGCTTCAGTTTCCTATGGTCTGAAATTTGTTTAAATAACTTCTAGTTCTACTTTCTGCCTTGAGATCCTACCAGTCTGTACTATATTGGGTTGTTCCATGGTTTCTGAACATTTATTGTCCTAATCTACATCTTTCCCCTAAAGTTCAAAATAAATCCAGTACTATATCTTACCATTCCTGAAAAATTGACTTGTTGGAATCACAGGATGCTACCAAGTCTAGGGACATTCAGTTGCATTCCAGACATAATCTAGCACACACACAGAGCCTCTGCCTGATCAAGTTGCCCATGGGTCTGATATTCTTCATATGTTAACTATTATTACTTAATAAGGCTAAAACTGTATCTATTTTAAACTTGTGTTTTAGTGTGGTAAGAACACTTAGCATGAGATCTACCCTCTTTATAAATTTTTAATTGTACAATACAGTATTTTAAACTATGGGAACAATATTGTATAGCAGATCTCTAAAAGTTATTTTTCTTGCACAATGATTATTTTATCCCCTTGACTTAGCAACTCCCCACTCCCCACTCCCCTTGGCTCTTGTGACCACCATTCCCCTTTTTGATTATATTAATTTAACTAGTTTTAATACCTCAGAAAAGGGATATCATGCAGTATTTGTTCTTCCATGACTGGCTTTTTTTCTTAACATAATATCTACTAGGTTTTACCGGTTTTTCTTTTCCATATTTAGTGCTTCCTCTGGGAGCTCTTGTAAGGCAGGCCTGGTGGTGACAAAATCTCTCAGCATTTGCTTGTCTATAAAGAATAATATCTACTAGGTTCATCTATGTTATCACAAGTAGTAAAATTCTATTATTATTATTATTATTTTTATTTTTATTTTTTTTTTTTGAGATGGAGTCTCACTCTGTTGCCCAGGCTGGAGTGCAATGGCACAATCTCGGCTCACTGCAATCTATGCCACCAGGGTTCAAGCAATTCTCCTGCCTCAGCCTCCTGAGTAGCTGGGATTACACATGCTTAGCTAATTTTCGTATTTTTAGTAGAGACAGGGTTTCACCATGTTGGTCATGCTGGTCTCAAACTCCTGACCACATGATCCGCCCACCTTGGCCTCCCATAGTGCTCAGATTACAAGTGTGAGCCACTGTGCCTGGCCAGAAATCTATTATTTTTTAAGGCAAGTATTTTTTGAAATTTCATAGGTTGCTTTTTTCAGTCTGTTGATTGTTTTCTTTGCTGTGCAAAAACATTTTAGTTTAATGTAGTTCTATTTGTCTATTTTTACTTGTGTTGTTTGGGCCTATGGTATCATAGCCATAAAATTCAACACCATATCATAAACTCTTTCCCTATGTTCCCTTTTAGGAGTCATACATTTCAGGTCTTATATTTAAGTCATTAATCCACATTGAGTTGATTTTTATGTATAG
The DNA here is from genome assembly GCF_028858775.2 of Pan troglodytes. Lineage (NCBI taxonomy): Eukaryota > Metazoa > Chordata > Mammalia > Primates > Hominidae > Pan > Pan troglodytes. The sequence continues at coordinate 40,045,564 of NC_072410.2, forward strand.
CGTAAGATAAAGTCAAATTTAATTATTCTGTGTGTGGATATCATTTTCCCAACACCATTTCTTGAAGAGACTATCCTTTCCCCATTGTGTATTCCTGGATCCCTTGCCAAAGATCAATTGATGATATATGCGTTGATTTATTTTTGGGTTCTCTATTCTGTTTCATTGGTCTATATGTCTGTCTTTATATCAGTACCATGCCATTTTAATTATTGTAGCCTTGTGATATATTTTAAAATTAGAAAGTTTTATTTTTCTTTTTTAATTTTGTTTCAGTTATTTGAGGTCTTTTGTGATTTAATGTAAATTTTAGTACTTTTTTCTATTTCTGGAAAAATACCATTGGGATTTTGATAGGGATTGCATTGAAATTGTAGATCACTTTTGATAGTATAAATATTTTAGCAATATTAAGTCTTTCAAACCTTGAACATGAGATGACTATTTATGTGGGCCTTTTTTTTATTTCTTTCATCATTGTTTACAGTTTTCAGTGTACAAGTTTCCCACCTTCTAAGTTCTTTTTATAGACTTTATTATTAAATTACATTTTTTATAAGTACCTTTTCAGATATTTATTTTTTAATTAGTTTTTGAATTTTTTTGAGATGTAGTCTTGCTCTGACACCCAGGCTGGAGTGCAGTAGTGCTATCACACCTCACTGCAACCTTTGCCTCCCAGGCTCAAGTGATCCTCTTGCCTCAGCCCACCAAGTTCCTAGGACTATAGGCATGCACCACCACACCACACTGATTTCTGTATCTTTTTGTAGAGAAAAATATAAAAAAATTTTGTTCAGGCTGTTCTCGAACTGGGCTCAAGCCATCCATCCACCTCAGCCTCCCAAAGTGCTGAGATTACAGGTACTGTCCCTGGACTTTTTAGATATTTCATAAAACTTAGTCCATTTGAAATAAAGCTTTTAAAAGTAACATATAGTAATTTTTAAAGTGATCCATATATATTATAGAAGGCTTGGAGAATAGAAAGAATTATAAGAAACAAAAATATTATTTACAATAAAATCTACTACCCATATAAAAACCGTGTTAAAATTCTGGTTATATATTGCTAGTCATGACATAAGCATAAACTTGTATCCTACCTTTTTGTTATTATTTTCCAAATCTCTGAACTATATTTGAATGATGAGACAGGAGATACCTAAGCATTATTTATTTAATTACTCCATAAAGGTTTATTGCATTAAGTGGTGAGCATTATATTTAATATTTCACTGTTGGGAAAATTTTAGGTGGTTTTACTCTCATAAACATTTTTGCTTACTGGAGATGTTATTGATACAGCAATTGCAATTGCCTTCTGAGCATTATTTTTTGATACACGCATACTGCCTGGCACAAATGTTTCATCCTGACTCTACATTCTTCCTTGTGTACTCTTCCAATCTTCCATTTGATATGTTGCTATCTCCATATTTTGGTTATCTAAATATGTAACACAAAGTTTCACAGTGTCTCCACTTTACTGACACCCAGAAAATACATTCTTCTTAAATTTAATATTTCTATTTCTGAAAACATGTTGAAAAATTATATAGTCATTGACACAAAATGCTGTGTCATCCTAGTTCTACAAATGCCATGATACATGTCTGTTAAAATTAAGAATGGGATTGATTTGAGGAGTTGATGAGTGTTTGCGTTGTTCTACAGTCTTATTCTTGCATGGCTAGTTAGCTTTTCTTTGTCTTTCACATGGCTCTAGCCAGCACATTTTTTCCTATGACAGAGTCTAATGCATAATTTTTATTTTTTTAAGGCATATTCCATGGCATTAAAAGATATTTCCTTTTCAGATGCAGGTATTTTCATAATATCAGCAGGAAATAGAATAAGCTCATTCTTTCCGCATTTTGTGTTGTTCACTTTAATCAAAACTGGCTTCCTCTGACAGTTTTGTTATCATACAGATTAAATATCTTCTAAAAATAATCACAGGAAGGGAAAGTTCTCTGAAATTTCCTCAGGCTGTACATTTAACCTTCTTAATAGCAACATTTTATTTTGGTGATATCTTTAAGCACTTGCATATATCTCAATCAATCTCAGCTTTGAGGTGTCCCGATGATAAAATAAGCCTTAATTTAAGTGAACCAACATTTCTGGTTTCTTCCTTTGAATTACTGAATACTTTTTTATAAGATCAATGTGTCAGAGCAATTCCTTTCAATGCCATATTACTGAGAAAACAAAAATCAACATGAAAATGGACCACATAAACATATTCATGAAAAATATTGAACAAATCCATATTTATAAGACATTGCACTGGTCTTTATAAGAAATGCCCTCCTCAATTCAAAGCTTGTAAGAGATATTAAAAAAATAAGTTATAATACATTCTGTTTAGAATTTGGAGTTTTTATTTCTAGGAGTGAAGACTTTTCCATACCCTTACAGAGTAGGTTGCATTTGATAGACTTGAAACGGAGGCAAGATTGACTTTTTAAAAAAGCGATCGGTGGTTTTCTCAGTGTGAGAGAAAATTAAATAATTCCATCAGAAAGAAATTATTTAAGCGTATACAGAGATGGAAAAATATATGGCATATTTAGTAAACATAATTAACTCAAACTTCTTCAGACAAAATAAATGAAGTAAAATAAGTCTTTAATATGATACTGAGTTGAAATAATAGTCATGGGACCTAGTCCAAGTTTTTAGTTATTAGTCAATATATTGATTTATTTATTTAACAAAAAATATTTAAAGGCTATGCACTTATGTGGCAAAGTGGTAATATAAAATGAGAATATGTATACAGTTCATATGAGTTATCTAATTTGTTTATTGCAAGCACTTTTTAATCTGTTTTATTGGGGTACAATTTACATACACTAAAATTAATCAATTTACAATTTAATGAATTTGGGGAATTTTATACAGTGTGCAACCACCACAACAATCATGATAAAGAATATTTCCATCAACCCTCATAATTTTACTCCTGTCTTTTTTTACAATATATTCGATACCCCAATTTAATCTCCTTGAAACTTCCGGTCTATTTTCTATCACTATAGTTTTGCCTTTTCAAAAATTCTGTTTCTAAATGAACTTATGCAGCCTTCATTCTTTCATTTCAGTCTTCTTTCATTTATTATAATTTTTGCAAAACTTTAAAAATGTTGCTAGTGTATCATCAGTTTGTAACTTTTTCATTGCTGAGTAGTATCCCATTGTATGGATAGGCTTTAATACATTTATCTATTCACAAGTTAATGGACATTTGGGTAGTTTTAAATTTTCTGGATATTATGAGTAAAGTTCTATGACCATTTGAGTACAGATTTTATATAGCTCATGCATTTTTACATACTGGGCCATATTCTTAGTGTATATTTAAAATTTATAAGAATTAAAAATCTTAAGCCAAAAAACTACTAAGAAAACCACACCTAGTCACATTATAGTAAAACTTCTGCAAAGTTGCAAAACAAAGAGAAAATCTTAAAAGCATCCAGAGAAAGAAAAATAAAAAGAACATGACAGGCAGGTACAGAAAAAGAAGCCAAAAGTCAATGAATTGGTATATTCAAATGCTTGAAAGAAAATACTTACCAGCCAAGAATTTTAAAACCAAAGAAAATGCCTTAAAAAAAGTTTAACCAATGACATTTAGAGACCAAAATCGAATATATTGATAGGAAACTTACACTAGTGCATTTTGTTCTCCAGGAGGAAAAAAAATGGTCCTCCTCAAAAATTAATGTTAGAAGAAATAAGAGGCCATAAAAGACTAAATATATGAGTTAATTTGAATGCATGGTGATGACAAAATAATAATACCAGTACTTGTTATTTTAAAATATATTCAGAATTTAAGCCCATAACTAGCGCATCATATAAGTCACAGGTCAGATGGTAAGCAGAGTTAAAGAGCTCACAGGATCTTCAAGAGGAAACATTCAGAACTTCTAATAGTTGTTGAAATTTTGAAGATTCAATTTGTCATTTTAGCCATTAAAAATAATATATATCTAGTAAGATAATAGAAGAAAAAATGGCATAATAAAACATCAGTAGAAACTATGACAACAAAAGAGAGAAAATGGAACATAGCATATGTGATATGGTTTGACTGTGTCCCCACCCAAATCTCATCTTGAATTGTAGTTGTCATAATTCCCACATGTGAGAGAAAATCGGTAGGAGATAATTAAGTCTTGGGGGTGGTTTCCCACATACTGTTCTCATGGTGGTGAGTAAGTCTCATGAAATCTTATGATTTTATAAGGGATTTCTCCTTTTGCTTGGTTCTCATTTTTTCTTGCTTCTCTGCCGCCATGCAAGATGTGACTTTGCTCCTTTTTTGCCTTCAATCATGATTGTGAGTCCTCCCCAGCCATGTGGAACTGTGAGTCCATTAAACCTCTTTCCTTTAGAAATTACCCTGTCTCTGGTATGTCTTTATTAGCAGTATGAGAAAAGACTAATACAATATGTATGAGAAATGTTAAAAAGTGAATAGTAATATAGTAGACTTAAATTCATTTTTATTAGTAATAATTTAATTAAAGGTAAATGTATCTAATGGTCCAAACAAAATACAAGATTTATTTTAAATGATTGACAGAAAAAAAGATTGAAAAATGATGACAACTAAGAAAAAGCTAGAGTAGTTATAATAGTATCAGATAAATTAGAGTTTTAAGGCAAAATATTGCAAGGAATAAAAAGGAATATTTCATATTTATAAAAGGTTAGGGGGCCAGGCATGCTGGCTCATGCCTATAATCCCAGCACTTTGGGAGGTAGAGGCAGGAAAATCACTTGAGTCCAGGAATTCTAGAACAGTCTGGGCAACATGGCAAAACCCTGTCTCTATCAAAAACACAAAAATTAGCTGGGCGTGGTGACTGAAATTATATGCTTGTAATTTCAGCTACTAGGGGCACTGAGGTGGGAGGGTTGCTTGAGCCTGGGAGATTGAGGCCACAATGAACTGTGATTGTGCCACTGCATTCCAGCCTGGATGACAGAGCAAGATGCTATCTCAAAGAAAAAAAAAAAAAAGGTTTAACTCATGAAGAAGGTTTTTTAAAGTTCTAAATTTGTAATAACATACATTCTAAGCATATAAAGAATAGTGGGAAGAACTAAAAACAGACAACTAATCAGAGTAGAAAATATTAATAATCTCAGTAATTGATACAACAACAAAAATGGACAGGACCCAACATCTATCACTAGACTTCATTTAAGGTACATGCCAATCAGCCATGGAAAAATTGTCTGAATTTTAAGCACAACTCAATGACTTCCAATGTACTGATGTTATACTGTCTGTTACTGGAACACAGAGGAATTTAGGTAGTTAGAAATTTAAGATAAATAGTTAAACAGAATATCACACAAAATTGAAAATTCATACAAATACTTCTAAAATCCATGGGTCAGAAAAAGGAATTACGCGCTAATTCCATTTTGAGGAAAAATGTATTGCCTCAAAGATGGAGTCAGAAAGAATTATAAGTATCCATTTCATGATGCTACAAAAAGATATAATGAATATATTATAGACAGATAGATGATAGATAGATAGATCTATATACTGACAGTGTGTGTGTATGCACCTGAATGAAGTCAAAATTGATTATTAAAAAATAACTAATAACAGAGATGAATATTAAGTAAAACTAATTTAAAACGGAGTAGCGGAAGATATACAAAAAAACACCCTAATATCATAAAGGCAATAAAAACATTTTTAGAAATACCCATCTTACAAAAAAAACAAGATGAATTATATCTGAAAAGTCCTATGTCTATTAAACAAATAGAATTCAAACTTATTTTTTTCTAAAAGAAAATGTCAGATCTATATGGCTTCCTTAGCTATTTCTCTCAAATATTCCAGGTAGAAATAATGCCACTTTTTATATATTATGAGGCTAACATAAATTGGACATCAAAATCTAACGATAATATTAAAGAAATAAAATTGTAATCCAATATTACTGTTGAGGAGATAAGTAAAAAACACTAAAGCATGATTCTAAATAATATATAAAATGAAAAATGTGTAACAATAAAATTGGGTTGATTCCTGGAATGCCAGTTTAGTTTAAATTTGAAAATACATTAATGTATTTTACTAGCCTCATAAAATATCGAGTTAAAAAATTCTACATCTCAGATGATGCCACAAAAATACTTATTAAATATTAGCATAAAATTTTGACAAGGACTTTTAGCAAAATAGGTGTCAAAGGAAAGTTGCTCATGTGGCTAAGGCATGCAGAAAGATCTACCGACACTGGGGATTGGGCAAGTAGTGAGTGAAAGGTGATACTAGGTGGGTACTGGGGTGCTGGAACCATTGATTTCTTTCCAGGTTCTGGTGAAATGTGTTAATTTGGGATATTTTGTTGAGTACTGCACTTGTTATTTGGACACTTTTCTGTGTTACTTTTCAAAAAAAGCTGAAAATAAAAGCTTCCAATGATTCTGTTTTGCACTCAGAGCACAATGCCAACGCCCTTCCAGTCATGCTTGGCTATCACTTACCTCTCCTGATTCTTTCCCTCTTATTCACTGGGCCCAACTGTGTCAGCTCCACACTGCATGTGACGCATAATTGGTAAATGAAACAAATGGCCTAGAGCTCCATCGAATGTTCCTACATTTGATCAAATTTAAATTTTATTCAGTTAATATCAACACTGATATTTGTAATCCAATTCTGTTTTAATAAGAGATGGCTTTATCTTGTTGACTTGGCTGTTACTAGATAGATAGAGAAGTAGCCAGGTCTCTTGCTTTACTGCTAAAGAAATCAGACTATTTAACAGCTACATAATATTGGGCGTATCACTGCATATATTTAACCTCAAATTCTTCACCTTTGAAATAACGGAAGGCACTGAAGGAAACACATGCCACCTTTAATTTTTAATGATTTCTTTTGGTCAAGCGTTAAATTTGAATATTTAGTAAATAAAAACATGATCAATTTATCACTTTATCTCAGAATATCAGAGACTATGAAGATACTGCTACCATCAAGTGAACTCTGACACTGCATGACCACATACTCTTTGATAAGGTACATCCAATGGCTTTGATAAACCCAGATGATATATCTGTTATTGGTGAGACTTGGGGTTGGGAGGGAGGCAGCCATGCTAACATTCCTTTTCCCTAGAGATTCTGGTCTAAAGTAGGCTCAAGCTGAGAGGGGAGGATGATTTGTCAATCTTCAAGTTTTGATTACTACATGAGTTGGAACATTCTTATTTGTAAATTGAGACTTTAGGGCTTTTTATTACATAGTAAGAGCAGAGAAGTCATAAACTGCCTAATTTTTATCTGGAGTTTTATCTGAAGAGATGAAATCTCTTCCACTAAATAGAGTTTGAGGAATGATGAGTTAAAAAAAATTCGTTTTTGTTTAATGAGGTGTTCTTGTGCAATATCAGAATTATATCAGTAATACAGATTTTTTAAACAATGAATAATTACATTTGAAGTTTGGGAAATGACTGGAATATTGACTTATATTAGAAGAGATCAGTTATATATATTTGGTCATTCTTTATCTATAGACAGTGTCCCTGATACTGAATTGAGTCACTGTTGTTAAACTTAAGAAAAGCTTTTATTAATAGATTTCTTACAGGATAGTGAAGAGGCTAAAGAAGTGTCTTAAATTACACAATATTAAAGGAAAGGTAAAGAAATTGGGGTAGTTATCTTGGTAAAGGGAACATGAAGTTGTAGGAGGTGTAGATGCTATATGTGGAAGAGGTATTTAAATTTCTCATTGAAGCCTCATATAGCAGAATGAGAAACATTGTTCTAAAGAAAGGCAAATTTCAGTTTAATATTAGGAAAACATCCATCATGTATTTAGAACTAGCACAAAATGTTATAGGTTACCTGAGTCATTCTCTGCTTCTATGAGTTCTGTCACTATATGTCACTTTAATATCATTTTCAACCTAAAAATGTGAGATTCTAGACAGCAGGTTAGACATGATTCATTTAGGGGAAAACATTCCTTTTTTTGAATGCAAAATCAGAGTTTTCAGAGCATAGAAAAAAGAAAATTAATTTCTGAGGGAAGAAATTAAGTGTGAAGGAAGACAAATGTAAATGAATGTTGTATTTTGAGTCATTAATGATGAATCTAGTATTGTTTAATATACAGTGTTTTCATACATTGAATGTTCTATAAGGGCCGAAGACTTATCTGTCTAGTTTCTTTCCATATTTCAGAAGCATAGAATCATGTCTTGCAATGTTTCCAACCACCATTTCAGAGCTACATAGTGTTAGAGTTCCTTATAAAATAAACTTTCAAAGAGTTGCCAGAGTGTCATGGGTGAGTAGATTCTCTCATTTGTGTTTCAATGTGTTTTCATTAATCTATCCTCCACTCTATAGTTGCATTTACCTCCTTCTTGATACCAAATCCTGTTTCCCTTGAAAAAAGAAACTCTGAAATATTATTTCCTTTCTATGTTGGATAATCTATCTCTCTTTCATTTCCTAATTTGGAGAGGAGACACAAGCTGTTTTCATACTTGTGGAGCAGTTAGTGAGGTACTCTTTAGCGCAGAGGATATCTTATAGAATTTGTTCACATATGCAAGATAGTTTTTCTCCATTAGTTGAAGTCTGGGAAATGAGTAATTATTCTCAGCTTGTCATTCTTGAGACCCTCTTCAATCTCACATTACAAACAAGAGACTCAGCTATGTTTAGAAGACTGGCTGAATGAAGGCAGAAGAGTACACTGACTCAATTTTAGAATCATCTTTACCAGCGACACGTATAGCTGCAAGGTTTTCTCATATGTCCTTTGTGGGACCCAAAATTAAATTCTATAGGTTTTTCTTAATGCAAATTTTATGCAAATTAAACTTAAATTGCAGATATTTAATTAGAGATTTGTGGTTGTTTTTCTGTAAAGTAAAATTTTGCACATATATACAAAATGACCAAAACTCCCTAAAAATTGTGAAAGGATGCACCATACATATATATATATATAATATACTGTATACATATTACAAGTATATAATCTCTATATACATACTTTATACATACTATAAAATGTGTGTGTGCATATATATATAGTTGTCACTTATGAGTTCAGTACAGATTAGATTCAAAAGTAAAGAAGACAAACTTTAAATAATCTTAAATATGGTAACTTTGAAATCCACAAAGAGTTAATCATACATTACTAGAAGACCTTACTGTGAAGATTCTAATTTTTCTTGCTGCTCAATAGTAATTAGCACATCTTATCATGAATTACAGACAAACTGTTTAAGTGTATTTTCTATTCGTTCTTCTTCTTAAATGGTCCAAATGACTACTTGGCAATACAGAGAGACACTAGAATGATACTAATGTAGCCTGTATATATTTGACTGTCTCTGACCTTGAGATACATATAGAATTGAACAAAAATGTCAGTCAGATTTAAATCATAGAGTGGCTCCAAGTAGGTAGTTGTTTCTTTTTTAATTTTTCTCATTCAACAAACAGTTTTCAAAAGTTACTTTATGAAATTCCTGTGGAGGTCACTGATGAGAGGATTATCCGAACTGGGAGATGGGGGTCTATCTACTTGTAACCCAGGGTTGTCTACTTGTCACCCAGGGTATTTATTTTGTATACAAGATATTTAAAAATTCGATTTGATGAAGCATTATATTTGGCACAAATATCATTTAACATTGAAAAATTATGTTTGTACTATTTCCCCCCACATTTAAAATTTTCTGATTGAAAGCTCTCCCCTATCCTCATGCTTTACTTTTCCACTGTTCAAATTTGAAATTTTCTGGAAATGAGGCAGAACTTGATATTCTTTATGAGAATACTAATGGCATGCAAATTGTGAACTTCATCTGAATTTTATTGTTGGCCACTCTTTCCAAAGAGATATTTATTTGTAACAAAAGTCCAATCTAGTCCCTAAATATTGTATAACCAGAAACCTTCAGAGGGTTTCCTTTTTCCAAATGACTCTTGCATGTTTCCTTTTCAATGAGGTCAGAAAGCCACACACCACAGAGGGGCAAGAACACTGAGCAAACGTGGTTGTCTGTTTTCTCAGGGGGAAATTGGAATAAAGATAAACGAGGGCAAAAATACAATTACAGGTAGTATAAAAAAGAAAAATGAATTTATTACACTATTCCTATGTAAGTAACATCTGGAGGAACAGGATGCAATTAAATTGGATTAAACATAAGGGGAAGGAGAAAAAGAAGCAACAATATGAATACAGAAAATAAAATTATGCTTACTGCGCAGCTAACTTGGCCTGGCTCTTTACCTGCACTGCCTCATTTAATTCTCACCAAAACATGTTAAGGTAAGTGTAACTATCACCATTTTACACGTAAGAAAATCCAAGATCAAAATGATTAGGTAATTGCCCTAAGGCATAGAGCCCCCAGAGAATGAAGCTTTGGTTTATTACCATTCTGGACAGCTATGAAGCCTATGGCCTTTCTTCTACATGACCTGGCTGCTAGAAATACAGTGAAATTTAAAGGAGATGCTATTTCATGGGATTGAACTGTCATACCATCATTAATTTTTACAGAGAAATAACATATATATGATACAATTCACCCCACTAAAGTGTAAAATTGTTTTTTAGTATATTCGTTAGTTTACTATCTCAATTTCAGAAAATTTTATCACAGCAAAAGAAACCCCCACACTTTACCTCGCTCTCAGTCTCCAGATTGTGGCAGTCACTCCTCTTTCTGATTCTATGAATTTACCTATTCTGGATATTTCAAATTAATGGAGTCATACGATACAGATCCTTCTGTTGTCTCTCTTCTTTTATTTGTTATGATCTTTTTTCAGGTTATCTACATTATAGCATGTACCAGTACTTCATGCCTGTGTTTGGCTGAATAACGGTTCACTGTATGGATATACATCATTGTATTCATCTGTTCATCTGTTGCTGGCCATTAGGGTTGTTTGTACTTTTTGTCTTTTATGAATAATGCTGCTATAAACATTCTTATAAGAGTTTTTGTTTGAATACGTGTTTTCAATTTTGGAGTATGTACCAAGGTGTGGAATATCTCAGTCCTATTGTAACCCTATGCTTAACTTTTTGAGTAACTACCCAACTATTTTCAGCAAAAGCTTCACTATTTGACATCCTCATCAGCAATGTATGGGAATCGTTCATACATCTTCACCATACTGTTATTTTTTCTGTTATTTTTATTATTATTGTCCTAAAAGGTTTGAAGTGGCATTGATCTTATATCCCACAATCTTGCTGAGTTTCTTTAGTAGCCTAAATAATCCTTTTTTAGTTGATTCTTAGAGTTTTCCACATGTAATGTCCTCTGTAAATGGAGATAGTTATACTTTTTTGTTTTCAACACGGATGGCTTTTTTGTAATGTTCTTGCTTAATTATCTCAGCTCTAAACCCTAGTGCAATATCGAATAAAAGTGGCAAGAGTGGAGAGCCTTGTCTTTCTTACTGTTTATTTTAATAGAAAGTTTTATATTTTTCACCATTATGTATGATGTTTTCTGTGGGATTTCATAGTTACCAATTATTACTATAGGTTGAGAAAGCTCCCCTCTATTTCTGTTTGTTGAATATTTTTATCATAAAGAATGCTGAATTTGTAAAATGATTTTTCTGGATGATCATTTGGATTCTTTTCTCCCTTTATTCAACTAATGTAATATATGATATAAATGTTACACTGATTTTCCTATATTGACCTGAATGCATGGGAGAAAACCCACTAGATCATGGGGTATATGTCTTGTTAATTTGCTGACGATTTTGGTTTGCTGGTATTTTATTGAGAATTTTGGTGTGAACATTCATAGGAGATATTAATATGCAGTTTTTTATTTTTCTTATGATGTCTTTGTCTGGCTTTGGTATTGGGGTAATACCAGCCTCATAGAATGAGCTTGAAAAGTGGTCTCACTTCCTCCTTTTGTAAAAGAGTTTGTGGAGTTATTTCTTTCCCTTAATCTCACTATTATTCTTTGTTGTTGTTGTTGTTGTTGTTGTTGTTGTTGTTGTTGTTGTTGTTGAGACAGAGTCTCGGCCCGTCGCCCAGGCTGGAGTGCAGTGGCGCGCGATCTTGGCTCACTGCAAACTCCGCCTCCCGGATTCACGCCATTCTCCTGCCTCAGCCTCCCAAGTAGCTGGGACTACAGGCGCCCGTCACTGTGCCGGCTAATTTTGTTTTTGTATTTTCAGTAGAGACGGGGTTTCACCGTGTTAGCCAGGATGGTCTTGATCTCCTGACCTCGTGACCAGCCCATCTTGGCCTCCCAAAGTGCTGGAATTACAGGCGTGAGCCACTGCGCCCGGCCAATTTCACTATTATTCTTTTTGGTTAAATATTTTTAGTATAACTTTTTCAATTATGTTTTCCTTTCTTTTACTATATTTTTGGATGTATTTTCTTAGTGATTTTCCTGGAGATTACCATTGTTTATTATTTTATAACAGTCTAGTTTGGATAAGCACAAGTTTAATTAAACGGTACACATAAGTTTTCTCCTGCAGAACTCATCTCTCTTTTAAGTTTTTAATGTCATAAATTACATGTTTATCCATTGTGTGCTTATTAAGTTAAATTTTCAATTATGTCATTTTTTTTGTCTTTAAAATCGGAAAAAAATACAAGCAAAAAATACACTTATATGGTCCTTTAACTATATAGTTATATTTAGTGGTGTGCTTTACCTCTTCATGTGGTATTTAGTCTTTACTTTGACTTCATCCTTTGGTATTACTTGTAGGACAGGTGTGTTAAGAGTTTTATGTGTCACATGGTTAGGTCTTAATTTATCCTTTATTTTTGTAGAATAGTTGTGTCAGACATAGAATTAATGATTGATTATTTATTTTAACACATTGAATATGGCATTTCATTGCCTTCTGGACTCCGTAGTTTCTTATGAGAAATTGGATGTTAATCTTATTGTGACTCCCTTGTACATGACAAGTCATTACTCTATTCCTTCTTTGAGGATCCTTTCTTTGTATTTGCTTCCGACATTTTGGTTATAATGTATCTCAGTGTGGGTCTATTTGAGTTTATCCTGCTTGGAGGCTATTAAGTTTCTTGGAAGTATTAATTCAGGATTTTTATTGACCAAAAAATTGTCAGTCTTTCAGCCATTCTTTTTCAAATACTCTGTCTTCCACCTTTTCTTTAGCCTCTCCTCCTAAGACTTTATTTACACCTATGTTAGTTAACTATCTTGGTACTTCCCAGTCTCTGAGATTTTTCTAAACTTAAATTTTTTTTTCTGTTCCTCAATAAACCTAGTATTAAGATTGATTATTTTTTTCTTCTGTTTGCATAGATCTGCTCTTGAGTCACAGGAAAGCAGTTTTATTTTGGTTATTATACTTCTCAACTCTAGAATTTCTACTTGGTTCCATTTTGTAATTTCCATTTCTATACTGATGTTGTCTATTTGATTAAATGAAGTTTTCATACTTTCCTTCAATTCTTCAGTCATGTTTTTCTTTAGCTCTTTGATAAATATTTCAAATTTCTGATTTGAAGTCCTCGTCTAATAAGTATAAGATCTGGACTTCTTCAGTGATAAATTCTTTTGATTGCTTTTACATCAATGTATGGACCACACTTTTTTCTTGATTTGTATGAACTGTATTTTTTGTAGTTGTGGTTGAATATAGGGCATTATAAATAATGAAGTGTAACTCTGTAGCAAATCAGATTCTTCTCCTTCCCAGTGCTTATTGTTGCTGTTGTTTATGTTATACTCTTTCTTTGTTTAGTGACATTTCTTAACTAATTTAGTAAAGTTGCAGTCTGCATTTTTTTTTACCTGTGAGTCTTACTCAATTATTTAGTTTTTAGTAAATGATTAGAGATCTCCTTAAACGCCTGAAAGCAAGACATCTCCCAGCATTGCAAAGGGCATTCTCTCTATATCTGTGTTGTCCTTTATTTTTACGTGGTATAAAGCTTTAAGATAAGCCATAGTTAACAACTTAGGAAATTCTTATGTCTTATGTCTATTTTGAACATGTACACAAACAATTCTACATATGTACATGATTTTCTATAGTCCTTAGAATATGTTAAAGCTCTTATGATTCTCACAGGAGAATCTTGTTCCTCAGCTTTTTCTATTTTTTGTTTAGTATATTGTTTGCTGCATCTGATACACATTTTCTCAGATAACGACTATGTTAAAACACTTGCTGTAAATATTTTAAAGAAATGCATCCTAGGAAAAGACTATTAGCACTGAGTGAGCTATGAACCAGGCCAATACAGACAAGCCTTTTCAGCGGAGTCTCCCAGCGTGTCCCACTTGACAGGTCAAATAATGACAAGTCTTTGGGAATGAGACTTCAAAAAAACTTGAGCTTCATTCTCTTTCACCCAAATTGTTAAGTTTAAGGCTACCACTGAGCTAGGAAGTTGAAAATATTACTAAGACTAAGGCTAGCTAAACTACTATAAAGCTTACTGTTGACATTTAGCTGTTTTATTTGAAAAAGAGGCTTCTTGAAATGGGTTGCTGGAAGCCTTTGGTTAATTTTTAGAGTTTGGAAAAAAATGATTCTAATGATTTTTGCAATTCTTTTGGTTTCTTTTATGGAGGAGTAAGTTTTCAGAGGTCTTTTTTTGTTGATGTACAATTAGTTTATATATATAACTACACAAATGCAATTTTACATAAAAATACAAGGATGTTTATGTGAAATAAGACCCAACTGCAAAACAGAAGTTTCATTTGATGTAAAGCACCTTTTGAATCACCAGTGAAATGAAATATTATAATTTGAGATCACAGGCTTTATTTTTAAAGATAAAATATACAGGAAAATGTTCTGATGTAGTACTTGTTGTCCAGCCCTGGTGGCAAATACAAATTTCTGATAACCATATTTCTAAAATGTTAACTCAATAAACTGTGATCAAAAACAAAAGAACAGTATTATAATTATATTAACCACCTATATTCAGATGGTGGGTTTTCTAGTAAAATTAATCAGGCAAAAAAAGCAAATATAAAGAATAAGTTTCATTAAGCATTCCTTTCTTTTATGCTCCCTCAAGGAGTATATTCATGAAAGTACAATTTTCTAATAATAAAACCATCAGGACTTTATCCAGAAAAACACTAAAAGAACTCTTATGTGGTCATATGGCATGAATAAAATGAGGCAGGGGAATAAGAATTCTTATGGATTTGTAAACATATTATATCTGACTCCATCCCTCTCCTTTTTCCTTAACTCTCCCTCAGTTTCAGACTGTACTGGGATTGGTCTGATGACAGCAAAGTAGAATTGCAATTTATCCAGGCAACCCCATGAACTAATAAATAATTCCATCTATTTATGTTACCTCACCTTGCTTTCTTTTCTCTTGATTTCTTTACAGTGAAACTGTTGCCCTCACATAAGACCCAAGAGCAATCAGGAGAAATGTGAGGGATATAGTCAATGACTTTAAAAGGGAGATTGACAAAGGTAGGATTTGCCTTATCATACTATAATATAGAAAGGGCATAGGTCAACATATGGTATTATTTATTTACTTATTTATTTTTATTATTATTATACTTTAAGTTCTGGGATACATGTGCAGAACGTGCAGGTTTGTTACATGGGTATAGATGTGCCATGGTGGTTTGCTGCACCTATCAACTCATCATCTACATTAGGTATTTCTCCTAATGCTATCCCTCCCCTAGCCCCCCACCCCCCGACAGGCCCCAGTGTGTGAAGTTCCCCTCCCTGTGTCCATGTGTTCTCATTGTTCAACTCACACTTATGAGTGAGAACATGCAGTGTTTAGTTTTCTGTTCCTGTGTTAGTTTGCTAAGAATGATGGTTTCCAGCTTCATCCAGGTCCATGCAAAGAACATGAACTCATCCTTTTTTATGGCTGCATAGTATTCCATGGTGTATATGTGCCACATTTTCTTTATCCAGTCTATCATTGACGGATATTTGGGTTGGTTCCAAGTCTTTGCTATTGTGAATAGTGCTGCAATAAACATATGTGTGCATGCCTTTTTATTATAGTAGAATGATTAATAATCCTTTGGATATATATCCAGTAATGGGATTGCTGTGTTAAATGGTATTTCTGGTCCTAGATCCTTGAGGAATTGCCACACTGTCTTCCACAATGGTTGAACTAATTTACACTCCCACCAACAGTGTAAAACCATTGCTATTTCTCCACAGCCTCTCCAGGATCTCTTGTTTCCTGACTTTTTAATGATCGCCATTCTAACTGGCGTGAGATGGTATCTCACTGTGGTTTTGATTTGCATTTTTCTAATGACCAGTGATGATGAGCTTTTATTCATACATTTGTTGGCTGCATAAATGTCTTCTTTTGTGAAGTGTCTGTACATATCCTTCACCCACTTTTTGATGAGGTTGTTTCTATTTTTCTGGTAAATTAGTTTAAGTTCCTTGTAGATTCTCGGTATTAGCCCTTTGTCAGATGGATAGATTGAAAAAATTTTCTCCCATTCTGTAGGTTGCCTGTTCACTCTGATGATAGTTTCTTTTGCTGCACAGAAGCTCTTTAGTTTAATTAGATCCCATTTGTCAATTTTGGCTTTTGTTACCATTGCTTTTAGTGTTTTAATCATGAAGTTTTTGCCCATACCTATGTCCTGAATGGTATTGCCTAGGTTTTCTTCTAGGGTATTTATGGTTTTAGGCCTTATGTTTAGGTCTTTAATCCATCTTGAATTAATTTTTGCAAAAGGTATAAGGAAGGGGTCCAGTTTCAGTTTTCTGCATATGGCTAGCCAGCTTTCCCAACACCATTTATTAAATAGGGAATTCTTTCCTCATTGTTTGTTTTTGTCAGGTTTGTCAAAGATTTGATGCTTGTAGATGTGTGGTGTTATTTCTGAGGGTATTTAAATTAAATATTACATTAGTTTAACAATATTTGCAGAACTCAGTCACATTTGTCCTCTTAAAGTTAGCAGCACAATAGTTTAATTTTTAGGGTACAAAGGGGCCTTATCATTGATTTTTTCTTCTTCTTTGTGTAGCAGTCCAAATACATAGTGTTATAAGGACAACTTGCCATGCTTCAGTGCATTCTCTTTGAGTTCAAAGGATCAACACATTACTTTCCTTCTACTCTGCTTGTGTTCAGAAATGACTGACAGAAATTCAAGAGGCAGGAGGCAGGTATTTTGATATAACAGTTTTACCTGTGCCACTTGTTAAGGCTACACTGAAGAGTGTGACTTAAGTCTCATCAAAGAGCATATTAACACTGCCTAAATTAAACCTATTTTTGCCCATATTAAATTGGAAAACACCCCTTCTCATGAGGAGCAGGATGCAAAAAATTGGAGAAAATAAGTTGTTGCTGAGCAACAAAGCTCAATTTCTCTTCTCAACTCACGGAACAGATGACTCATGTCTCCTGCCATGGGAAGGAGTAGAGTGAGAAAGATAGGGAGAAGTGATTGTAATGCATCTAGTCACAAGGAAATATGAAGCCACAGGAAATGAGTTCCTCCTCTTCTTCCAATATTCTTGATGTCTTACAAATAATAAGGAACACAATTTTTTTAATGATAAGAAGCAAAAATCGATTTTTATAATCCAATTGCTATTATACAGCAATTGAGCAATGTCAGAATAGACTCTTCTCAGAAATACTCTTAGCAATTCTAATTTAAAAAAACTATTGCTGAAAAGTACATACGTGCATGATTTTTTTTTTCTGTTGACAGTGGACTTTAAATTGCCCATTTTATTTGATCTGCCAGTTTATTTGTTCTGGCAGTTATGTATCTTGCTAGATGTATGATTTTCCACATTTTCCTTTGATTTTATCTTTTTCTCTTCAGTTTTTATCATGGACTTTTTATTAAATATATTTCCAAACTCCATGGCAAACTGTCATAGATGAATCCAGAATGTTGCTGACTGTCATGAGACTTCTGCATGTTTGCCGGATGCAAGTGGCTTTTTATAAGTGTCATGTAGAATTATTAGACAGTGATATTAGCACATGCAAGTGATATATATGGAGTTATTTTTTTCCAGCTGCGACTACAAAATTGGTATTTCAAACACGAAGAATTATCTGACATTCTTGGAAGCTGGTAGATCACTTCTAAATATGACATGTGGAAAGCATAATTTATTTCTCATTAACTATTTCTGTTTAAAATGTATTATTCCTAAAGATGTCATTATTATCTTCTTAAGAGAAAAATAAAAAAGAATATCTTTCTACTCCTTAGTCCCATTTATGTATTTGATTGGCAAAGAAAAATAATTCAAACAGCTAACAATAAAAATAGACATAAACATTTCAATCAATGTTCTCAATACTTGCTCTGTATTAAGAAACTGAACAACAAAAACAAAACAAAATCCAATAGCTGCCTCATCTTCACTGCAGGCTTGAGTATATCAGAAACCTTGGTGTGTACTGGATGCTCAGACACGATTATGAAACCTGCTTTCAGTATAAGAAATATTTATGAAACTCATACAAACAATAGTGCTTATTGGCCTGAAAGACTTCTGTCTTAGCTAAGCCTTTAAAAATCCTTCCAACATTATTTCCCCATGGAAGAAGAAGCGAGCCACTAACTTCTTCTTCCATAGAACCTGCAATATTTCCTTCTAATTATTCTACCAGCAAAATTATTTCTATATTCCATTCCTGCATTTCCAAATCCTATCAATCATTTTAGTTTCTAATAATTTTATTTATTTTTATAGATATTTCCTTGTTCTATTGAGTAGTGAAGTGATGACATATAAGCTGCTATTGATTCTATCTATATATTTTGATCTAATATTAAATATTTTTGTTTCACATCATGTAGTTTTATTTCTGATTAATATTTGCATTTTTAAAAAATATGTTGCATGGGTCATGCCACACAAAAGCCCAAAAGTGTCTTTAATGAATGAATGAATGTATGAATGAATATGACATGAGTAAAATATAAAGCCAGGAATCTGACCAGTAATGATTCAATAACCAAAGAGAAGAAGAAAAGATGGAACTGCCTAGTGAGGATAATAATAACAATACTAATAATTTATCATAATAATTACCACTAAGGAGAGATGAAGGTGAACAGGAACTATAGAATCGGGTTACAGTGATAGACATGTCAGCAACTTAGATCATTGCTATTTATAGGAATCATCAAATAAGTATACTTTGGATAGCAAATGAAAACTGGCAGAAATGTAGTAGAATAGGGCTATTATGTGTGTTTTTCTTCTCTCCTAGTCAGCCCATTCCCTGGTAGGAGATGAAGTGATGTGACTGCATCTTGTCCTCTGTATAGAGGACCATGAGAACTCATTGGCAGATGTGGGTGAGATAGTGCTGCTGGAGTGATGAGGTAATACTTAAAGAGAACAAAGTAAAACTGTACTCATCTGGTACAGGACAGGGCGGGTTATGTATGCAACTTAAAATTCCCTCAAATATTCTGCTGTTGTCACGAAACTATCTTCTCATGGAACTAAGGCATTTAATTTCTATTCTCCAATGAATTTACTCTCATTGGAAAATAAAACCAGTGTTTTCTTACTTCTTTTCATGAACCTCATCCTTATTTAGGGAAAAATACCTTATTTAGGGAATAAATAAAAAATATGCCCTTGATGTAGGGCCCAACTTACCAGTCATCTCACAGCCTTGGTCTTCTAAAATTAACTCCTTCCAAGTTTCTGAAGATTAATCATTTACTGTTGGGTACATGATTCCTGCTGAAGGTGTGCATTTTGTTTTGCTGACACCTACTTGCTTCCCTTCTAGTCTCCTCAGCTCTAGACAACTGCTCTGTGTCTTCTGGTTAGGATGTCTTATTCAGTTACTAGATTGTGATTCAAAGGCTCTGAGTCATGACTAATCTCTTAGGTTTAATTACTTGCATTTTGGAGCTATCTTACTTTAAAATAAGAAGAACCTCATTCTAGTACCCTTAGGTCATTATCAGTTACTGCCTACTCCCCTATTTCCCAACTCATGTCAATTGTAGATTCAGGTGCATACTGAAGAAGTTAGCTGGTTTAGGCAACTGAGTGCAGCATAGCTAAACTCTCTTCTGGAAACTCATCCAAACTATAATAGACATTTTATTAGAGTTCACCTTAGATTTTCACCTATCTTCTCAACTATATATGTTAGGTTTTTGTC
Source organism: Pan troglodytes (assembly GCF_028858775.2). Lineage (NCBI taxonomy): Eukaryota > Metazoa > Chordata > Mammalia > Primates > Hominidae > Pan > Pan troglodytes. The sequence continues at coordinate 40,065,773 of NC_072410.2, forward strand.
TTTTAGTTTTTTAAGTCTGATTCTGTGTCAATATTGGGCAATAGAATACATTATGTGACTAATTCTAACTAATCACTGAGGACTGGATTTCATTTGGCCATTCTGCTTCTGCTCTCTGAAATATGGAGCACAAGATCTGCAAATTTATGTGCTCAATTAGGTATAGACTTTTTTTTCTTTCCCAAGGTAAAAATACAAGATAATAAAAAATGTGTAACTTACGTTCATGCTTAAGATTTAAATATATCTGAGGCTCTAAAAACTTAAGTAGAAACATTCCCTAAAGGGGAAATTGTTCTCCACCTGTCTTTGGCTGATGACTAGCATATTGTGCTGAGGACATAAAGACAACATAATGACATTTAACTCCAATTTTCACACTGGTTAAAGCAAATCTTCCCTGATTTTGATTATTACAGATATCCAAGCTAATCTTCACCAAACTCCTTATGATAATGCTCCTTAAGGTATTTTAATGTGGATTGATGACCATTCACCTGTGTATTTAATTCCATAATGAGGGACAGGATTTTCCAGGTCTCTTCCGCGGTTTTTATTTTCTCCACCAAACCATGTGTGAGTTAAATGGTTCAGGTCCACCATGCTTTGTACAGACAGTGGTTGCTAAAAAATTGAAACTATAGATACCTTGAATGGAGATCTTGTCACAATATTGGTTATTTCAATTTAGTGAGTTCAGGGCAGTTTTCTTTGGGCACAAACTTTAAGTTAATAGTGTGCCAATAAGCATAGATTCTTAGGTTGATATTGCCTCCTTTGTAAAATTAAAATCTCAAACTCCCAAACAAATACAAATTTAAAAAAATCAGAACTTCTTAGACTAATATTAGATAAGATGGAAAACAAATAAAACATATAATAGGTTTCAGTGGAACACTGCATAATGAAAAATGCACAATTTATTAAGAATATATTGCATAATTTTATGTGTACCAAACAAGATAGGAACTAAATACATGGAAAAAATATTATAAATGCAAATAGTAACTAAATAAAATACAATCAGAGCATAAGCAATCAACGTAATCCCTTCTGATTTGACAAGTATTGTAAAAAATGAAATTATGTAAATATAGATAATATAATTATATATATACAGACACAGTTACCTCCATTGTATAATAATTATTGTGTTTCATGTGGGCACAGAATAGTTATAAGAAGTGATAATGTAAGTGCTCATAATAAAAATATTTTAAGCCATTGTTTAAAAACTTGACAATCTAAGACCCTTTCTCTATTAATAAAATTTAAAAATTGGAAAATATATTGTTAAAATATTATCAACATTATAGTCACTTTAGAAATAAAAAATAGTCTTTATTAAAGAACTTTTGATCAAAGTAAAAATTAAAAGGAATAATAAATACAGATAAGCTATTTTGTACCAAATGTATTAGCAGAAATAAAAATTGTAGTTAGAGAAAAATGTGTTCTCGTAAAAACTATTATTTAAAACTATAAAAAATAGTATTCTCAGATATAAGAAAAATGACAATAAAATAATTCCAAATAAATCACAGGGAGAACAGTAAAAAAAAGATAAACAATTGAAAATAAGGAAAGTAAAAAGTAGTTATAACCGGGAGAATTAATAAAAGCAAATCTGGTCATTTCAAATAATTATAAAGTAAATATACTATTTAATGTCAGGTTAAAAAAAGAAATTCGGAAAGATTGAAATTATGCAAGATTAGGAATAAAAAATGAGCAACGATCACAAATAAATGTGATTAACATATTTGAAAACAGAAAATGCACACTTTTCTAATAAAGTATACATTTGAAAATTGACTTCAGAAGAGGTAAAAATTTTGAATACATAATTTTAATAGAAGATATTAGAATAGTGAAGAAGATAAATTATCACATGGCTTCACAATTTTTTTAATTGACACATAATAATTGTACATATTAATAGGGTACATAGTGATGTTTGGATACATACAATGTACACTGATCAGATAATTAGCATATACATTATTTCAAAGATTTATCTCTTCTTTGTGTTGGGGATAGTCAATATCCTCCTTCTAGGTATTTGAAATTATATAACATTATTTTTAAGCCTAGTCAACCTACAGTGGTATAGAATACTATATCTTATTCCTTCCATGTAGCTGTAATTTTTTGTAACCTTTAGCCTTTTATCTAGTATTGAAAGAGCAGATAGTGTGATAAAGTAATTCAATTGGCAGGGCTAGTCTATATTTATTATGAGAATCTAATAAAATCCTGTGAAAAGGATAATATAAAAATATTCACATTTTTCTATTGGATATTGCTGCATGTATTCTAAACAAAATATAAAATAAAAATAAACAATGGGTCAAGGGTAATCAAACAGAATGTGATTATATAATTTAAATGGTGTTTCCATATTTAAAAAGTAACCAACTTAATCTACTACATTAAATGACATACTATATTATGTACATATTATAACCTACCATATTAAATGGTAAATTGTAGTGATAAAATTATGGGGTTCCTTAATATGAACTGGGAAATATAATAAAATTATTAGATTCCATTTTAAAAAGTCTAAATAGAAGAAACCACTACAAATATAATAAAATTTATTTTCTGAAATTCATACCAAATATTTTCCTAAATGATAAATATCAAAACAACTATTAAATCAGACCTAGACTTTAGGTTATTTTTGCTATACTAATTACTGGTTTAATTTGAATGAAAGGTTTTAATGAATGGAATGGGAGAAACAAATAAGATAACTATGAAGATATTTGGAAAAGAGAAAATACTTTATCTTTTCTGTTGACATGATAAAGCTGGGATACCCACAGTACTCTAATGAAAAATGTAATTAATAAGGGCAATTAATAACTGATAAGATATATGTTAATTATACAAAATAATTAATATTTATTTTAGCTACAGTTATTCTCTTAATATTCTAAGTAGAAGCATAAAGGGATTATAAATACATTTAATAAGACATATTAAGGATTTCCAAGTAAAACAATGATAAAAATTATCAGACATAAAATAAGATACTGAGTTCTTATATAATCATACTGAGTTCTTATAATTGACATTTTTATCTGAGCATCAAAGGGTTTTGCTCCTCTTCTCGCACTAAAATCAAGCTTGTTCAACCCTCTGCCTAGGACTGCTTTGAATGCAGCCCAATACAAATTCATAAACTTTATAAAAACATTATGAGATTTTGGCCAGGTGCGGTGGCTCACGCCTGTAATCCCAGCACTTTGGGAGGCCAAGGCAGGTGGATCACTTGAGGTCAGGAGTTTGAGACCAGCCTGGCCAGTGTGGAGAAACCCTGTCTCTACTAAAAATAAAAAATTAGTCTGGCGTGGTGGCGCATGCCCGTAATCCCAGCTACTCAGGAGGCTGAGGTGAGGCAGGAGAATCACTTGAACACGGGAGACAGAGGTTGCAGTGAGCCAAGATTGTGCCACTGCACTTGAGTCTGGATGATAGAGTGAGACCTCGTAAAAACAAAAAAAAATTACGAGTTTTTTTGTGATTTTTTTTTTAGCTCATCAGCTACTGTTAGTGTTAGTGTATTTTATGTTAGTGTATTATATCAAGAAAATTCTTCTTCCAACATGGCTCACAGAAGCCAAAAGTTTGAACACCCCTACACTATGTTACTGTAGAAAAATGGGATTACAAATATGTGTGTATAATAAATATAAGAGCAATATTATTGTTTCTATACACACGCTACTGTTCTTTGTGTGTATAACTATTCCATGTTTGTTTTCTTTATGTTACTCTCTTTCAAATATACTTTTTAATTTTGATTGATTTCCTCATTCTCTTTTTTTCCTCAATGAACTTATGAGCTTTTCATAGTTTTCTCTTTTTAAAAAATGCTTTTATTAATTTAGTCTCAATTTGGATTTCTTGCCAGTACGTTCCTGAGTTTCATTAGGTCTCATTTCACATCCTCCTATTATCTGGCTGTCACCTCTTTTTCTGATTTTCTCTATTTCTATTTTATGGTGCTCTTTGAAATTTTTGCTCACTCTTCTTTATTTTTTATATTTTAAAACAACCTTACAGTATTTTTCAGCTTTGTTGTTACATTTTCTTCCCCTTGATGAAGTTTATTGTCAGAAAATATAATTTTATCTGTCTTCCTCAGATAGTATATTGTGTCTAATGTGAGTCCTACCTTTGTAATGTTTTCTTTTCATGAGGCTCTTTGCTTCTTGAAAAAAAAATGTGTGCTAAATATATCTGAGAAATTTGCACATTATGAATTACTTGACCCTTTTCTGAATATTTCAGGCAGTCAGAATAAAACATATTACCTATATATTAAAATAATTTGTTGATGGAATAAGGATCAACTTGGGTTAATCTTTATTCATATAAATTGTTCTTCTCAGAAAAAATAAAGGATAAAAAACATTTGAAAAAGGGTAAGCAATGGGATTCAAGTATAATTGAAGAGTTTGCTTGAATATATTAATCCATTGATATCACTTTGATAAATACCAAATATTGTATTTAGGAAAACTGTAAAAAAGAGTAATGGTTGAAATGCAGGTTTTCAAATCAGACTCTTGAGTTGACAAATCTGCCTCTAACTCTGACTAACTGTTATGATCTTAGATCATTCATAAAGTCCCACTAGGGTACATTTTAATCAGGCATAAAACACAAATAAAATAACATCAAGTGAATAGAGTTGTCATGAGAAAAAGTTAATAAATCTTAAGAGTTTAAACTTTGCCTTGAAAATCAAGTAGTTTGAAAAGTTTAGAAGAAAATAGTTTTTTAAAAATTAAGATCTGATGTACAATGCTTGGAAAAAATGTGCATGTAATCTAGCACTGAAAATTTTGTTTGAGTACACTAAGGCCAAATTTTTGTCACACTTTCCTGGAACAGAGTTTGACAAGCTGGGAAGTATTAAAGTCACAGCTGGAATTCTGAGATTCCTGGAAATGTACATGCATGTAGAGTATTGCAATCTCCTTTTGGTAGTGTATTCTTAAATAGTTATGGTAGCAAACACGTAACCCCAGAAATATACATGGCTACTTCCATCTGAACTTGAGTTGGAAAGATACTACTCCATTAAATATTAAATAACTACACTTTTTTTTCTTCAAAGTAAAGATGGGAAACAAGTGCAGATAAGTTATTAAAAATAGGTAATTTTTGTTGGTAATGATAACAGGGTATTTGAAGATTAGATAGAAATAAAAGATTCATTTATTTTCTCAAAGAGTAGACAATGTATTAGAGTAGGCACCATGCTTTGTATTTAATAATTAAGTACTTTCCAATGTATACACTAAGGGAATACTGTTTAATGGAAAACAAATAAGGATTTACAGGTGAGAGAAATTAATTCCACATTGCTCAATTGGACCTTCTAAAGTTGATGAGGTTTTGTTTGAGTTGTTGGGGAGTTAAGGAATTAAGGATGGTGAAGTGGATATATAAATGGCATGAAAATTGGTAGAAAATGGATACATGTACAGAAGGACAAATATCAGACCTTATTAACAAGTTGGTTAGTGAACCGTTATTCTTTTCTTCTATTTATCCTGTTGTATTATTTGTTGGAAATGGCTTTCTGTTCTACTTCAAGGGGAAAGGGGGAGAATCAGGCTTATGCTTAAAGCGGTAAGTGGTCTTAACTCCATAGGGGTGAAGATCTGTATTATTCATGTACAGGAATTCTGGTATGAGACAAAGACAACTAAATCTTCTTTGTCTAGGTTAAAAAATGGCAGGTAAAAAATATACAGGGTATTTCAGTACAACCTAAAATGAAGAAAAACTTCATGCTTTAGAAAGTTGAGATTGGCTACTCCGGAGTATGAAGCGGAAGAATCGCTTGAGTCCAGGGGTTTGTGGTTACAGTGAGCTATGATCATAGAGCTAGATCTTGTCTCAAAAAAAAAAAAAAGTTGAGATTGGTAAAATATTTACCTCAAATGCATATCTCTCTGAGACCATGATAACTGATATGACTTAGGTGTTTTAATGTGGTTTTAGCTATGTTTTTATTGGTGTGTGTATTTAAAACCAACTGCACACTCCACAGTTACTTCCTAATATGCTTTTATCCACTTCGTCTTATGTTAAATATTTGTTCTCAATAATTGAATTGTTCTCAATGTGTTTGATTGTATAAAATGTAGGTCAAAATTAATAATTATTCCATTGAGATATAACACCTGACCTGAACTGAATCTTCCAATTCTATAGTGACAAAATATCCCATTCTTCTTTATATCCTTTAGAGTTCCATCTCTGTCTCATATTAGGAAGTATTGTTTAAACCAGAAATTGATTGGGTAGAAAAATGCAATATGTTATACTTCAAAATAGAGTTTATTTTGTCTGAAACTCTTCATATTTTTCTTTTGTATAAAATATTTTTTCTTTGTTTTAAGTTGAAGATGCCCTTTCATGCTGCCATTTTTTACATATTTCTTATGATAAGAAAGATGGCATGCAATTTCCTGCTTTCCTAGTTAACAAAGGGAGCAAGGCTGTCATTTTAAATGTATCGAAAACAATCAACCACCCAGAGGATTGCAGGCTCACTGGTGGTGACTTAAGCCTTCACAGTGAAAATGGGGTTTAGAGTTTATCAGAAAGGCCTGAATACTTTCCAGAATCGCTTTTCATTTTTTATGCAGCATTTTTCCATGAAGTGCAGCCAAAATGACTCCTATTAATTGCAGGCCTGAGGCTTTTTTATTGGAGTTATGCAGAATCCATATTCACAGCTTTCTTTTCTTTTTAATTTCAAATGAAGTTAATTCTTTTGCCTTCAGCTTCTTTTGCTCAAGTGATAAACTTTGACATTGAGCAAGCATCGTTTAATCAGCACATTTATGATGCTATCTGCAGTTGCTGAGAAATTATTGCATTAGTCCTAACTATCTAAATGCTCAGACCTGTAGAAAAATGAGCCTGTAAAATATAACATGTAAGAAAGAAGCGCAATTTGTCACCCTAATTTTTATATTAAGATAAAGGTTGAAGTTGCTTCAGTAACATCAAAAGAACATTAAATTTCTACCTGCTTTTGAGACACAAAGTAAGCCTCTCATTAAATAGATAATTGATGAAGAAAAATAACTAATTTTCTGATTATTTGAAGAAATATGATTAGAGAGCAATTTTATTTGTAGCCCTTGTATAATCAACCTTGTGTGGGCTTGTGTAAGACAAGGACCTCCTAACTGGTCCTACTGAACCTTCCTTCTATCATCCATACCACTTTAGGTTTATATTATACAACACTGACAAATTTATGTATTTTGTTTATCTGAAAACCTTTTCCTTGCTCTTTAGACCTGTAGAATGAAGATTTGATATTAAGCCAGGGCTCAGAGGAGTTCTTGAGACCCATATTGACTCGTACTGAATACAGTACAGATGTTAGAGGCATTCTGATTTCAGCAAGCAGAGTTCTGGTCTCCATTTGATGTCTTCAAATGGAAGTGAGAAAAGCACAACAGACTTGGTCTTAACTGAAATATGCAGGCTATTGGTTTTCATTTAGCTTCCTGCCATTTAAGATTTATGGAAAAGGAATGTAATAACTAACTCATAATAAATAACTTTGGACTATGAGAATAACTTACATATTAGAAATGAAGAGCAAAGATCTGGAAAGAGCCTAGGCCTTGTATACCTTATAAAACAATTACTCCAGACAGCCCTGGACTACCTGAATTAAAGCTTTAGAATTATTTTACGTGACAAATAAACTCATGTTGGTTTAAATCTACTGCTACTTTTGTTTTCTGTTTTATGCGACCAATGTCACCTCAAACGTTTCAGTCAATTTTAAGCCATCATAACTTTTCATTTGTCTGCCTAACTCATATCATTTATTCTCAATATTATTTACATGGTTCGACTTTTATTTTCCCAGTCTCTTAAAATTTGGTTGTTCCAGGGTTTTCTTAGCAGTCTGCACTGCTCTATCTAAACAGTTCTACAGATTATATCTGTTTTCAGTACAGGTTTTAATCTTATTCTCATAGTTGGGTAACTATAATTGTGTTTAGCTCAAGTTTCCGTATCAAATCCATACACATTATATGAAAATGCTAGTCAGATAAACAATACTCCACATTCATGAAAAATGAACATCCTCAAAATAGAACTCAGCATCTCCAAAATTTGTTTATCCTTGGATACTCTATGCCTCAGTGATTGGTGTCAACCTGCACAGAGTAACCCAAGCTTACGATGTGTAAGTTATTTTAAACACAGATTTTTCTTAATGTCTTAATATCCACAGTAATATAATCATAAGCTTTTATGAATTCCACCTTTTTATCTACTCTCGTGGTCAACTTTTTTATTTTTTATAATAATTATGTTTTAACATAAAGTAGAACAATGTGTGAAGGTTTCTAAAAAATTCATGAAAAATGCATATTATAAAATAAACTATACATGGATTTCAACTTTTTGCACCAAAATCAACTTGTACTAATTTGCTGTAACATGTACAAATAGGATCTAGTTCAAGGAGCTAAGAAAGATACGACATCGCTTTGAAAATAGCCCCTATCAGAGCAACACGAATTCTGCCAAAATTGAAGCAAGAACAAACATCAAATTTATTGGGAAGCTTGGGTGAAAGAATGGTGAGATCATTAATGCCTTCTGTAAAGCTTATGGGGACAATACCCCAAAGAAACCAGTCGTTTACAAATCAATAACTTGTTTAAGGAAGGACATGATTATGGAGAAGATGAAGCTGCAGTGGAAGACAATCCACATCAATTTGCCAGGAAAACAATGACCTTGTTTGTGCACTAATTGAAGAACATCACTAATTAACAGCAGAAACCACAGCCAACACCATAGACATCTCAACTGGTTCAGCTTATATAATTCCGACTGAAAAGTTTAAGTTGCACAAACATTTCAATCAATAGGTGTCAAAACCATTGTACCCACATCAGCTGCAGACAAAAGCAATTTTCCATGGAAATTTTGAACAAGCAGGATTAAGATCCTGAATCATTTCTTCAAAGAATTGTAACAGAAGATGAAACAGGGCTGTAAAATTATGAAGACAAAGCACAATCAAAGTAATGGCTACCAAGAAATAGAACTGTTGCAGTCAAAGTGAAAGTGGACCAGTTAAGAACAAAGGTCCTTGCAATCGTATTTTAAGATACTCAAGGCATTTTGCTTATTGACTTTCTGGAGGGCCGAAGAACAATAACATCTAATTATTATGAGACTGTTTTGAGAAAAAGAAAGCCTTAGCAGAAAAGCTCCTGGGAAAGTTTTACCAGAAAGTTCTCTACCACGACAATGCTCCTTCTCATTCCTCATATCAAACAAGGGCAATTTTGTAAAAGTTTTCAGGTAAAATCATCCACCATGCAGTTGTGATTTGGCTCCTTCCGATTTTTTTATTTGTTTCTTAGTCTTAAAAAAATGTATATAGGGTATCCATTTTTATTCAGTTAATAATTTAAAAAGAGTGCAAGGCATTCTTAAATTCTTAGCACTCCCAATTCTTCAGGGATGGACTAAATGGCTGCCATGATCACTTACAAAGGTGTCTCGAACGTGATGAAACTTATGTTGTGAAATAAAGCTTACACATTTTTAACTTTTTTCTTCTAATTCAATTTTTTAATAAACTTTCTGAAGTTTCCTTCCATGTTTTGGATACCTACCCTCATCCTCAAATTAATAAAGCATAATATTTCCCAACCTACAACACCTGAGAAATAGAAACATCTTATATACTAGATGCAGTCGCCAAATTATGATTTATTAGAAAAGGATTCACTAACTAAAGCAAGGAAGTCATGCAAAGGTTTGTCAATGCTTAGTGCCTGGAAAAAAAAAGAAAATTAGGTAATTTAAGAGGTAAATTTTTTCAACCCAATCCCTTTTTCAAGATTATGTTTAGGAAGCTGAGAGATTGCTAGGTAACTTTGAGAAATGGAGCTGAATGGTCTGTAGATTTAACAGTTTAGCTAGTTACGTGACTGTGCAAATTTAAGTAATAAGGAAGCCAGTTGCTATGAGCGAGGACTTGAGCAAATGTGTAGAGAAAAATAAGGACAAGACAGTGTATGGTTACTGAGAAACAAAAGTTATTGTCCTTTGACCCAATTTTAGTTCTCATTTGATCCATATTATGTCTTCATAAGATTTTTATTGCATCTGCACTTATAATGTTCCACTGAATCCCTCCTGATTTCAGTGAGCTTTTCTGTATTTCTGTGTCTTTTGAGCAGATGAGTCTTTCTCAAAACAGTCTAAGTATTGTGATAAATAGGAGAAGCCCAATAAGAGCACTGCCTTCAGTGGAAAGACATTGCTCCTTTGTAGTCTCATTCAGAAACTATATTATCCTTCTTTGGTATCTTAGCATTTAGTGACAAGTTTATGCACATAGGAACACTAAACTTTTATAGAAGAATCTGGATGCTCCAAAGGTCTTGCAAAATAATCACTCTTAGGTCCATTTTCCTTGTTCCCCACTCTCACTCCCACCAGCCATGTCCAGCATAAATGGAATAAATAAATTTAATGTGTCAATTGTGAATGGGTTTGAATTCCTAATTTTGCTCTTGGCTTGACTGCTGTTGGTGTATAGCAGTGCTTTTAGCTAGTGATTTTGGCATATTAATTTGTATCTTAAGAATTTGCTGAAGTTGTTTATCAGCTGAAGGGACTTTTGGCCCAGACTACAGAGTTTTCCAGTTATAGAAACATGTCATCTGCAAAGAGGAATAGTTTGACTTCCCTCTCTTTTTAATTGGGTGGCCTTTTTTTTCTTTCTCTTGTCTGATTGCTCTGTCCAAGACTTTCGATACTATGTTGAATAGGAGTGGTGAGAGGGGACATCCTTGATCTGATACATAAATCTGAAACAGTGTAGACGATGGATGAGAGAAACAGTAGGACCAGTTAGAAAGCCCTTCTCCTACATGACCCCATCCAAGACTGATTATATAAAGACCACAAAGAAAATGACCATACAATCACATTTTTTGAAGTCATCAGGAAATTATTTATTTGATTAATGAATTGTTTAATGAAAAGTTTACCTTGCTTCTCAAAAACAGATGGAAACTTGACACTCTTTTGATGATACTGAAGGGACTTCAGAGTCTAGTGCCGGCATATGCTTGCTATTCAGAACAAGAATTATCATTGCAATGTGCTTTAGAGGAAGAAAACACTAATCAATAAGGTTCCATTTGGCAGTTCCTGAGTAATCTGCTTTCAGTATTTTGCAGATACCAAGACTGGGAAGCCTGGATCTTAGGAAAAGAACATTCAAATATAGGTATAATGGGATTTTATGTTTAAAAGAAATGCAGGCCTCTCATTTCTCCACTACAACTAAAATAGCATGTATTCATGTGTCTATTTTGTTAGGTATTTGGGGCCAGTAGTGGGATGTGAGAAAGGCCTAAAAGACAAGCATATCTCTTCTCCACTTGCTTATAAACTAGTTGTGGTGATAAAACATCTACAGTAAAATTCTGGAACATTTTGCACAAACTATGAGAGCTGTTGTTGTCTTTTAATAGAGCATTGCCTCTGCTTTGCAAAGATAGGATAGAGTAAATAACTTTCTTCTTTATAGTAATAGGTCTTTTCACATTCCTGAATCTAATACTGACTAACTCCTTAGTTTTGTCTTTTGTAGCTGAAATTGTGTATCAAGTGAAATGCAAAAAAAAAAAAATGTACATCTGTCATCTTTTAAAAGAACCCAGATTCTTTATCTAAGCAAAGAAGCCTCAACCTGGAAACATCTTCTGAAAATATTCAACTGGATTTTATTTTCAGGTTTTATTCAGCATTGTTATTAATATTGCACATTAGGACATTTATAGCCTAAAGATTAACTTTTAGATTAACTTTATAAACCTAACATGATGATCAAAGGGGTTCTCTCAAGTGTCTTTGCATAGTAGGTAACAATCCAAGTTAAAAAATGCCTGAGGCTCTTTAAAGTGTCTCAATAGAACTTGAAAAAATGAAGCAGAGACAAGAATTGCATTTCACTTTAAGTTATACGAGTTGTTTTTCTCTTATTTGCTATTCCACAGAATGAACGAACATGTTGTGATGAATCCCTGTTAACCATGTATCCTCCCTGTGGTTTTAGATTACACTCACATATGTCAACGATTAGAGGCACAAAATATAAGTGACAGAGATAGAGTCTGGGACAGGAGAAAGGGATGTGCAAGGGAGTCAAGAGATTAATATTATTTTACAGCTGCAAATTATCTTCAACTCTTCCTGAGAGGTCAGACATTTCCTTTTGTTTTATGGTGTGTGCCTAAAACTATGGCTTGTGCCTAAAACTAAAGTGTAATAAAGCCATCCTTGAAGTTTTATTGCTCAACCTAGTATTTTAGAATAGGCTAACGTGGAGATTTGAGTCTAGAAGGCCTCAGACATGGACTAAGAGGGTACTGACCCAGAGCATGCCTGTATCATACCTACATAGTCATTTCTAGATGTTCTTGTTGTTCACAGAATTCCAACAACTCTGCAGGCTCACTTATGCACAAAAGGTTTTGTGATTATTTTGCATTTAATTTTCAGGTGGTTCCCTTCCTCTTGTCACTCCGCTTATAACCTAACCAGCTATTATAATGTAACACACCCCCGCCCCCCACAGTGCCCATGGAGCTTAGAATACTACATGCTTGGGAGTTATTAGGCATATAATTAAATAGATAGATCTAAGGAATTATTAATCAACTTGAATATGAAAATACAAAACCTGTTTTCTTTGACATCAAATAGTATATTAGAACTAAAATATATATTCAGAGAATACAAAATAAGGGGTAGAAACATTGAAAGCAAGTATAGGAAACCTGGTTAGATATGTGTGTACACTCATGTATAGAGATGTCTCTGTACACTGTATCTAATGTTTTTTTCTCTACTGTTTTTTTCACTTTAGCACACACGAAGAATGAATGCATTACCTATTGTACTCAGTTGTAGGAATACTGGCAAATAAATATCTCAAAAGAAAATAAAATAGAATAAAATAGGATAATAAAATAGGATATTGGTTAAATTCTGAGTATCATTGGTTTACCACGCCTACTCAGTGTGGAATGTTCAAGGGGCATAGTTTCCTTCTAAGGGGGCTTTGTAATAAAGTACCCTAATTTTAAACATTTCACCCCCACTTTTTTCTTTTTCCTTTCTTGCTTTTATTTATTTATTTATTTATTTATTATTTTTATTTTTATTTTTATTTTTTTTTGAGACAGAGTCTCACTCTGTCACCAGGCTGGAGTGCAGTGGCGCAATCTCGGCTCACTGCAACCTCCGCCTCCCGGGTTCAAGCCATTCTCCTGCCTCAGCCTCCCGAGTGGCTGGGACTACAGGCACGCACCACCACATCCAGCTAACTTTTTGTATTTTTAGTAGAGACAGGGTTTAACCATGTTGGCCAGGATGCTCTGCATCTCTTGACCTCATGATCTGCCCGCCTCAGCCTCCCAAAGTGCTGAGATTACAGGCGTGAGCCACCGCACCCGGCCTATTTATTTATTTATTTTGAGATGGAGTTTCGCTCTTGTTGACCAGGTTGGAGTGCAATGGCACGATCTCAGCTCACTGCAACATCTGCCTCCTGGGTTCAAGCAATTCTCCTGCCTCAGCTTCCTGAGTAGCTGGGATTACAGGTGCCCACCACCATGCCCAGCTAATTTTTGTATTTTTAGTAGAGACAGGGTTTCACCATGTTGGCAAAGCTGGTCTCGAACTCCTGACCTCAGGTAATCCACCTGCCTCGGCCTCCCAAAGTGCGGTGCCTGGCCCCTTCTTGCTTATTTCATGTTTAGCTTCTTAATAATGAAGTGGTAACCTTTGCTCTCTTTTTTCCAACTCACTCCCTTGCAGTTTCCCTTATCTATTGAAATTCTTGCTTAGAAGTTCTGAAACAGGAGAAGTTCCCTTATCCCCCTTGCAGAGTGTGCAACAGGGGTGTGGCTCGCTTCTTCAGTGTCCTGCTGCTTAAACCCCTAGGGGAAGCACGCAGATGGGCAGGTCATAGGGAGTGTTTTTGGGCTCCAACCCCACAGCTGCCTCTAGGGTTGAGTGTTTACAGGTCCTGAGGCCCCACTGGGTGTGCATTCACAGTGTGCTCTTTCACCTTTGCTGTCTGCAGGCAGTTGTGTTAATCAGCTCAGTTATACGCCCAGCCTTATCACAAGGACGGAAGACTTTCTGTATCCTGAGTTCTTACCCTTGTGTACCAAAAAAATAAGATCGCACGTGGGCTTGGAGGATGAGTGCAAGATTTTATTAAGTGGTGAAGGTAGCACTCATCGAGGTAGAAGGGCAGTCGAAGGGGGATGGAGTGGGAAGGTGGTCTTCCCCTGGAGATACTCCTCTGACTGCCCAGGCTGAATTCTTCATCCTCCCGCCATGGATGGCCTGCTGGCTTCTGCTTGTGTCTATGGGTATGTTCCTCTGCTCCTCTTGTTGTCCATCCCCTTGTGTCTGTGCCTGCTAGTGCCTTGGGTTTTTATGGGCACAGGAAGGGTGGTGTGGTGGGCCAAAAGGCAACTTTTTGGGTGCAAAAACAGAAATGCTTGTCCTCATTTAGGTCCATGGGCACAGATTCAAGGGTGGAGCCCCAGCCAGGGACCCTGCCCCTCTCTACCCAGCACTTCACTGCCCCGCTCCTGTATCAGTTCTAGGGACTTAATGGGTTTTGGTTTTCTTTTCTTTTTTTTTTTTTACACAGTGTTGCTTTGTCGCCCAGGCCAGAGCCTGTCGAGTAGCTGGGATTACAGGCGTGTGCCACCATGCCCAACTAATTTTTGTGTTTTTAATAGAGATGGTGTTTCACCATGTTGGCCAAGCTGGTCTCGAACTCCTGGCCTCAAGCGATCCACCTGCCTCAGCTTCCCAAAGTGCTGGGATTACAGGCACGAGTCACTGCACCCAGCCCCAGGAACTTATTCCTGAAACAATCTAGGCACATCAGGAATTCTTCCCCACCAGGAGATCACCTGAAGCCTACAGTTAATTTACCCCCATATTGTGCCCGGGATGGTGCCAGTCCATTCACCAGATGTTACAATAACTCAAGTAATCACAACAAGTCACATAGATCTGCACCCTCTCACCCCTCCTGCATGACCGTCATATGAAGCTCTCCTTCTTAAACCCTTGCATTTTGTCAAAAAGTTGAACTAGTTTCCTTAAGGAATGAAGCCTTGGCCATTTCCCCACTGCTAGCTCTGGAATAAAGTCACTTTCCATTCACCACACCTCATTCTTATTAGGCTTTGCAAGTGGCCAGCAGCCAAACCTGTGTTTGATTACAGCTTCAGTTCTTTTACTTAGATGCAGAATTAAGATAAATCATAATGCATTGGGGGTGAAAATAGAGTTTCCCTTACATAGCTAGAAATTTTATAGAATTTGGAAGATTTAACCATATACATTAATTTCAGAAGATGCTATATTCTGCTTTTTTAGAGTGCAACTAGTACAATTTAATTTCTACATATTAGAAATAAAAACATTGCCCCAGCTATTACTATGTCTCTGTATCTCTGTAGAATTGTATTTGCTATATATGTAGTCATCAGGAATCAAAACACTTTTTCTCCCTCTTCCTACACACATTCACACACACGCATGCACACACACACACACACACACACACACAAAGGTGTTAATTATAAAATAACTTTTTTTTGTAATTCCAAAACTATAATGATGACAAAACCCTAGGTAATATTTTGATTCCATTAGTTGGGTTGAAGTCCCAGTAATTAAAGACTTAGACATTGTCTAATCCTACCTGCTTTAGAAAGCAGAGCCTGAGGCAAGGATTGCTTGCCAGCAATTTTTTTTTTTTTTGGAGTGGAAAATAAAAGCCCAAGGCCATGAAGGTGAAATAAGAAGTAAAACTAAGCAGGCAGTAATACAATTGGAATGTGATGCAATGCATTACTATGCTGGCAAATTACTTTACGAAGAGCCATAAAGAGACAGAGCAGATCTGTTTTTCCTGCATGTGCTATTGTCCAGAGTATTGCAAGAAAAATCTTTAACCTTTCATAGTCCACAAAGGACAGAGTAAAGGGAATTTTTTTTTTTTTTTTTGCCTACCTCTCTCCTATTTCTTGTTGATAAAAATGTGGCCTATCTAGAAAAACATTCACACACTTCTGGTTTGCAGAATCCAGCCCCTAGCAACATTCAGAAAGCCAGGACCTACACCTGATTGTGTACAG
This sequence comes from Pan troglodytes, assembly GCF_028858775.2. NCBI lineage: Eukaryota > Metazoa > Chordata > Mammalia > Primates > Hominidae > Pan > Pan troglodytes. The sequence goes on from NC_072410.2 coordinate 40,082,050, forward strand.
ATTACTTTATATATCGAAGTAGAGAGGTGGTACAGTATGGTGTGCCTTTTCCAAGATAAAGAAAGCAGGAAGCATTCAAGATTCAAGAGAACCTAAAAAAGCCCACAAGTTATGTGTTCCAAAGCAGCAGCACATCAGATATACATGGGTTCTAATCTCAACTTACTATTTTCTGGCATTGCAACCAGATAGAAGTTAACTTTTCTATATTACAGGTTTTTAAAAATTATTGTTCTAATTCAAATAGATAATCCTATCTGTAACTTAACATTTATCTTAAAATACTGTACACAGAAATAGTGAACATTAAAGTACACAAGTATTAAAAATCGTTTAGGGATTCTTAGTAATTTTAAGATGGAATGCAGACTAAGAAAAAAACTAACTCTATTAACATGCTTCAATAACTTAAACATCATCTAAAAAGTCAGAAACTAAACTAAAAGTCAAGAAATATAAGAGATATTTAATTTTTCATACATACGGTTAAGTAATCTAGCAGAAAGTCAACTACAAATTTCAGGTGGCAAGTCTCTAATATTAGATTTCAAATTAATGTTAAATTTGTTAGCAAGGAGCAGATTTCCCAGAATTAAAATTTCTCTTGTGCATAATGTGCCAGGCCAGTAAATATTAATCCTTGCACACACAAGTAGCAAAACAGTACTGTGTCATCGATGTGCTTTTTTAGCTTTATGGTATGTTTCCACACAGTTTCAACAGAGGCAGATTAAAAACAGTTGCAATGACCAGAATCAGCATTCTATGGTCCAGTGTCTCAGATCATAGAAACATGAGAACTCATTCTTGGAAGGCTTTGGGGGATGATCCTAGTTTTGCTGCTGTCCTATTGTGAAAATATATCAGTCTCAACAAGCAGGTACACTCTTAGCAGATTCTACAGAGTCAAGGCAGGCTTCACTTAAAGATGGTATGTTATAGCATAATTGTGTCTGTGGTCACTCCTCTAGTTCTCTAACTACTCTACCATATGCATCTTTACACATCATAAATTGCTGTTGATTTGGTACTCTTAAATGGATTTTCAGATTCCAAATTAAGTCTTTTAGAAATCAACTAACTACATTAGCCACAATATTTTATGTGGATGGTGAAAGCAGTAGTCCCAACTCAAACCACTTTAGAGGACAAAGACACAAGAAAAAATAATCAAATATAACAGTTTTTTGACCTGGTCTTACATTTTCTAGAGACTCTCAGGACTCTTGTTAATTTTCAACTCAATTCTTGTATATGGACCTCATTTTCCCCAATTCCTGATGAATTTTCCCCCATTTTGTGGAAATAGCCATAGATTGTTCTAGGCATATATGAATACAGAACAACGGGACTGTCCTACAGCATCTATATATCAGATATCAGGAAAGGTCAATGATCGACCTGGCTTATGCCATGTTGTGACAAGGTTAGCAAAACATTGTCATCGGTGAGCCCACTGGGACCACATGTAGTCTGTGAAAAGAATTTCCTAAAGGAAGGGAAGCTACTCAAGTAAGATTAACAAATGTCAACCGGGATTTTTAGAAAAAAATTATTGTATAATGGTAGAGCCTGTCAACTTTGACTATTGAGGGAAAGGCTAGAGAATCTAAAAGAAGAAAATTTGCTTTCAGCCCTTGTGCCATATTGACTAAATGAACTATAATTTCTCCTTCATTCTCATAAAGTCAACAGTTCTCTGAAGAGTTTTTCTGCCAAAGGGAAAAGCTGATCAGGTGACACCTCATTGCTGTAAGCAGTTCAACATTCTCATCCTTCCCATTTGCCTTTGCACATCCCTCTTCAATTTCAGATCTCCAAGGAGCTTCCATCTGATCATAGAAAGACCAGATTATGAGGCTGGAATGGGAAGAAGCAACTCATAGAGGAACATTATTTTCAGGTGTTTGCTGACAGGTGTTGGGTTGGAGATGAACATGTGGGAAGCCAAATTCACTTAGCTCACATTCTTGCTCCTGAGAGACAGAACCCTGAGGGACAGAAGTAAAAGTCCTCAAAGCTGTTAATTTATCAACATATTTAAGTGGCTGGGTGCAGGGCAGTTTCATGAGAAAGAGAGAGGAGGCTCAGGAGGCAATTGAGAGCTTCCTATTGATTAGGCTGGACATCAAGAAGGCATTGCTGGCTGGGAGTGGTGGCTCATACCTACAATCCAAGCACTTTAGGAGGTCAAGGTGGGAGGATTGCTCAATGCCTGGAGTTTGAGGCTGCACTGAGCTATGATTGTGTCCAGGTTGCATGACAGAGTGAGATTCTATCTCCAAAAAAATAATAAAAGAAAGCAGTGCTTTATTTTACACTTTATTTACTATATGAAATCCTATGCTAGATTACAACTGATGTAAATTGGGAGGAAAATGTTTCATATTGTTTGTTCTTCAGGTTTATTGCGTCTCATCTTTGGATTAGTTATCAATTTGACTTTACCTGATTGATGTCTGCTGAACAACTTTTTCTGACCCAAAAGGTGTGCATGAACAGCAGTTCAAATCAACTCCCCTTTTCAATATTTATGGCATATTTTAGTGGCAGGATAACCAGGATGAGGCCTCCTGCCAAGTCCTCTCATTCTCTTAGAGATCCAGTTCTGGCTCCTTATCCTCTAGCCTTAGGACTGGATTTGACCCCAAAGCTGGGTCTTCATGATGATGATAATAAACATTTGTTTCTCAGATTACTTTTTTTATATAAACTAGATCTGTATTCCCAGATTGTAATAAGAAATGGAAATAATTTACCCTCAATTATTGTTAGGTATTTTTCTGAGAAAAAATTCAATGAAAAAAGAGAATAGCCAATAGTATTAGTGCCTTAATTTTAAAATAGTCTTAAAAGATAGAGCTTTGTCCTGGATGTTATAATATGACTTTTGTTGTAATTTATTTTAAATGAACTGTCTGCTCTCTATGTACATAGGGTGGCTTAATCTGACTTTAGAAACAATGTTTTGCAGAAGAATTTACCCAGAAGTTTCAAATGTCAGTTTCTAGTGTGAGTTCCACCTTGTTGATTAAAAATTTTAAACTTAATCCCAACCTCTATTTTTTCTTACTCATAGTTATCTTTAAATTATTTAGTGGTTTTTACTTTCCATGAAAAAATAGATTTGTGTGTGTGTGTGCGTGTTATGTTCACTGCTGTTTGACCTGCTATCAGAAATAAAGCTTGGCATATGAAAATAATTTAATATATATATTTTAAGTTAATAAATCACCTCATTATTAACATAAAGATCAGGAAGTAATGTTGCAGTAGTTTTTAGAGATCATGCTAACAATCCTGTCAATATCACGTAACTTTTTTTTTCCAAAACCTTTTTCTCTTCATTGTAAAAACATATGACTATTTCAGGGATATTTACAGCCAAATTTTATGTGTGCAAATTCCACCTGGAATTACATTTATTTTGCTGTTCTATTCTGGATGTAAGAGCTTCACTTTGTTTCATATCAATTTCTTTATTTCACATTGTAGAAGACAAAGTATATTGCATACTAGTGAAATATATTTTGGAATGAGCAAGGTGGTACATTTTCCAATCAGCCAAATTATGGGGCGCTAACACTTGGAGCTACAGTAAAAGGCTGCTGTAGCTTTTTGTTGAAAATGTTGATTTAGAGTAACATTATACCTCACACACTTGGAGAATACAGTCAGAAAAAATCATGTGCCTACAAGCAAACAATGAAGAGACTGGTTGTAAAAGGGCAAAATCAATTTATTTCTAGGAAAACTGATCAAAAATATTCTGTGGAGGATTTTGATAAAATGCAAATGTTATCAAGCAAAATGCAGACTGAAGGACAGTTTTGCCATGGGAGGCAAACTAGTAATAACTAAGTTCAATAAATTATTGGGTTGAGAACCTGTATTATTTACTACTTCTGTTGTGTGGGAGCTATAGTTTACTCTCTCTCTCTCTCTCTCTCTCTCTGTAAAACTCTCTGTAAATATTTATATACAGACATACCTCATTTTATTGCACTCCACTTTATTGTGCTTTGCAGATATTGCATTAGTTACAAATTGAAGTTTTGTGGCAATGCTGCATCAAGCAAGTCTATCAGTGCCATTTTTTTCTAATAGAATAGCATGTGCTTATTTCATGTCTCTGTGTCACATTTTGGTAATTTGTATTGGATCTGTTATGGTGATTTGTGATCAGTGATTTTTGATGTTGCTCTTGTAATTGTTTTGTAACATCACAAACCATATAGGATGGTAAGTTGAATCAATGTTGTGTGTGTTCTAACTGCTCCACCAACCATGTGTCTCGCTGTCTCTCTCCCTTTCCTCAGGCTTTCCTGTTGCCTGAGATGTAAAAATATTGAAATTATATCAATTAACAACCATGCAGTAGCCACTAGTGTTGAAGTGAAAGGAAGAGCCTCATGGCTCTCATTTTAAATCAAAAGCCAGAAATGATTAAGTTTAGTGAGGAAGTTATGTAGAAAGCAGAGACAGCTCCAAAGCTAGGTCTCTTGCACCAGTTAGCCAAGTTGAAAAAGCAAAGAAAATCTTATTACGGGAGATTAATAGTACTACTTCAGTTAACACACAAATTATAAGAAAACAAAATAGCTTTACTACTTATAGTGAGAAGGTTTTAGTGGTCTGGATGGAAGATCAAACCAGCGACAACATTATCTTAAGCCAAAACCTAATCCAGAGCAAGGTCCTAATTTTTTCAATCCTATGAAGTCTGAGAGTGGTGAGAAAGCTATAGAAGAAAAGTTTAAAGCCAGCAAAAGTTGGTTTATGAAGTTTGAGGAAATAATGCATCTCTATAATATAAAAGTGCAAGATGAGGCAGCAGGTGCTGATGTAGAAATGCAGCAGGTTATCCAAAAGATCTAGCTACGGCAATTGATCAAGGTGACTACACTAAACAACAGATTTTCAGTGTAGACAACACAACCTTTTATTGGAAAAAGAAGTCATCTAGGACTTCCATAGCTGTAGAGGAAGAAAACAATGCTTGGCTTCAAAGCTTCAAAGAGAGAGGCTTCAAATCTTCTTTTGTTAGTGGCTAATGAAGCTGGAGACAGTAAGTTGAAGCCAATGATCATTTACTATTCTAAAAATTCTAGGGGCCTTAAGAATTATTTGAAATCTACTCGGCCTGTGCTCTATAAATAGAATAATAAAGCTTGGACGACAACACATCTGTTTATAGCATGGTTTACTGAATAATTTAAGCCCAGTTTTGAGACCTAGTGCTCAGTAAAAAAGATGCATTTCAATGTATTATTGCACATTGACAATGCACCTAGTCACTCAAGATTGTGCTGATAGAGACGTACAAGGAGATTAATACTGTTTTCATGCCTGCTAGTGAAACGTCCATTATATATTCCATGGATCAAGAACTAATTTTGACTTTCAAGTCTTATTTCTTAAGAAATATATTTTGTAAGCCTACAGTTGCCATAGATAGTGATTTATCTGATTGATCTGGAAAAGTTAATTGAAAATCTTTGGGGAAAGGATTTACCATTTTGGATGTCATTGAGAACGTGTGATCCATGGGCAGAGGTTAATAATAGTTTGGAAGAAGTTGATATCAACTCTCATGGATGACTTTGAGGGATTCAAGACTTCAGTGGAAGAAGTAACTGCAGATCTGGTGGAAATAGCAAGAAAATTATAATTAGAAACGAACTTGGGATGTGACTGAATTGCTGCAATCTCATGATAAAGCTTGGGCAGATGAGGAGTTGCTTTTGATGGATTAGCAGAGAAAGTGGTTTCAAAATATACTCCTGGTGAAGATGATCTGAACATTGTTGAAATGACATCAAAAATTTAGAATAGTACATAAACTTAGTTGATGATAAAGCAGTGGCAGGATTTGAGAAGATTGACTCCAAGTTTGAAAGACATTTTACTCTGGATAAAAAGCTATCAAACAACATCTCATAGTACAGAGAAATCTCTACTACTCTTTCTTTTGTGAAAGGCAAAGAAAAATCAGTCAATGCAGCAAATTCATTTTTGTCTTTTCTTAAGAAATTGTCACAACTGCCCTAAACTTTAGCAACCACCATCCTGATGAGTCAGCAGCCATCAACACTGAGGCAATACCTTCTGCAAGTGAAAAGATTATGACTCATTAAAAGCTCAGATGATAGCATATTTCGGTAATTAAGAATTTATTTTTATTTTTGTTGCTGCTTTTTTTTTTTTTTTTTTTTTGTGGTAGGGTCTCACTTTGTCACTGCAGGCTCGACCTTCCAGCATCAAGTGATTCTCCCACCTCAGCCTCCACAATAGCTGGGACCACAAGAATGTACCACCACACCAAGTTAATTTTTTTATTTGTAGAGATGAGGTCTCCCTACATTGCCTAGGCTGTTCTCAAACTCCTGGCCAAAGCAATCTTTCCACTTCAGCCACCCAAATATTGGGATTATAGGCATAGCCCCCATGCCCAGCCCGAGCATTTTTATTTATTTATTTTTGTTATGTATGAAAAGTCTTTATTTTACCCTTTAAAAATTCTATTTTTAACAGCTGTAATGAGGTATAACTCATATACTATATAATTCACCATTTAAAGTGTACAATTCAGTGATTTTTTAGGATATTTAAAGAGTTGTGTAACCATCACCACAACCAGCTTTAGAACAGTTTTATTACCCCCCAAAGAAACCCCATATCCATTATCAGTCACTCCCTTATTCCTTGCAACCTTTCCTAGGTCTAGAAAACCACTAATCTATATTCTGCCTCAATAGGTTTGCTTATTCTGGAAATTCTGTATAAATGGAATTATTCAATATACAGTCTTTTGTAACTGGCTTTCACTTAGCATTCTTGTTTAAAGATTCATCGAGGTTTTCACTTAAGCCTGGGCGACAGAGCAAGACTCTGTCTCAAAAAAAAAAAAAAAAGATTCATCCAGGTTTTAGCATGTATCATTTCTTTTTTTTATGACTGAATAATATTCCATCATATGGCTATGTCACATTTTGTTTATCCCTTACTCAGTTTCAGTTGATGGGCATTTGGGGTGTTTCTACTTTTTATTTGTTTTGAATAATGCTGCTATGGACAATTGTGTAGAAATTTTTGAATGAATGTATTTTTAAAATTTTATCTTGATTATATATCTAAGACTGGAATTGCTAGATCGTATCATAACTATTTATTCATTTTTATTTTGAAAGGTATTTTTACTGGGCATAAAATTCTAGGTTGAGAGTTTTATTTTACTTTTAGTATCTTAAATAGGTTTCTCCACTGTCTCCTTGCTTGCATTATCTTTTTCCTGACTTGAAAACTCCTGTTATTCTTATCTGTCTTCCCCTCTCTTTTTTTCTCTGGATGCATGTAAGATTTTCTTCTTTTCACTAGTTTTAATTAATTTAATTTCATGTTCCTCATGTATCTTTCTTCATGTTTCTTGTGCTTGGAACTTGTTGAGTTTCTTGAATCTATGGACTTTTATTTTTCATCATAATTTAAAATGTTTTTGCTGTTATATTTTAAGATATTTTTTCTACCCTTCCTTTTCTCCTTTAGGGGACTCCAATTACTCATGTTTTAGGTTGTTTGGAGTTTTTCCACAGCGTACTGAGTCTGTTTATTTTGAGCCTTTTTTTATTACTTTGTCTTCTAGTTTACCAAACATTTCTTCTGTAATTCTAATTTGCTGTGAATCCATCTAGCATATTTTATGTGGATTACAGTTTTCATCTCTAAAAGACCAATAATTTCTTCTTTGTATCTTCCTGGTTATTTTTTTCTTTAGTTTCTTGAACATATTTAAAATAGTTATAATTGTTTTATTGTCTTTGTGTACTTTCTCCATGTCAGTTATGGTCCAGTTTCTATTTAGATTCTGTCCTCTGCTAGGCTGTATTTTCTCGTCTCTTCTTGTGTCTGACCATCTGGTAATTTTTGTTTAAATGCCAGACATTTTATTCCCATTTTTGCTTTGTTTTTCTTCAACTTTTATATTAAATTATGGAGTGCACGTGGGGATGTGCAGGTTTGTTACATAGGTAAACATGTGCCATGGTGGTTTGCTGCACAGATCAACCCATCACCTAGGTATTAAGCCCAGCATCCATTAGCTATTCTTTCTGATGTCCTCCCTCTCCCCACTCCCTCTGACAGGCACCAGTGTATGTTGTTCCCCCCTCCATGGGTCCATGTGTTCTCATCACTCAGCTCCCACTTATAAGTGAGAACATGTGATGTTTGCTTTTCTGTTCTTGCATTAGTTTGCTTAGGAAAACAGCTTCCAGCTCCATCCATGTCCCTGCAAAGGACATGATCTCATTCCTTTTTATGGCTGCATAGTATTGCATGGTCTATGTGTACCACATTTTCTTTATTCAGTCTATCATTGTAGGCATTTAGGTTGATTTCATGTTTTTGCTATTGTGAATAGTCCTGCATTGAACATACACATGGATGTATCTTTACAATAGAATGATTTCTTTTCCTTTGGGTATATACCTAGTAATGAGATTACTGGGTGAAATGGTATTTCTGCCTCTAGGTGTTTGAGGAAATGCCACAATATCTTCTACAACGATTCAACTAATTTACACTCCCATCAAGAGTGTAAAAGCATTCTTTTTTCTCTGCAACCTTGCCAGCATCTGTTGTTTCTTGACTTAATCATCGCCATTCTGACTGGTGTGAGATGGCATCTCATTGTGGTTTTGATTTGCATTTCTCTAATGATTAGTGAGGTCGAGCTTTTTTTTCCATATGTTTGTTGGATGCATATGTCTTCTTTTGAGAAGCGTCTGTTCATGTCATTTGCCCACTTTTGAATGGAGTTGTGGGGTTTTTTTTTGTAAATTTCTTTAAGTTCATTGTAGACTCTGGATATTAGGCCTTTGTCAGGTGAATAGATTGGAAAATTTTTCTTCCATTTTGTAGGTTGTCTGTTCACTCTGATGACAGTTTCTTTTGCTGTGCAAAAGCTCTTTAGTTTAATCAGATCCCATTTGTCAAGTTTTTTGTTTCCTTGCTATTGCTTTTGGAGTTTTTGTAATGAAATCTCTGCCTGTGCCTATATCCTGAATAGTATTGCCTAGATTTTCTTCTATGGTTTTTATACGTTTGGGTTTTACATTTAAGTCTTTAATCCATCTTTTGTTAATTTTTGTATAAGGTGTAAGGAAGCAGTCCAGTTTCAATTTTCTGCATATGGCTAGCCAGTTCTCCCGGCACCATTTAATAAATATGGAATTATTTCCCCATTGCTTGTTTCTTTCAGGTTTGTCAATAATCGGATGGTTCCAGGTGTGTGGTTGATATGGTCTGGCTCTGTGCCCCCACACGAATATCATCTTGAATTGTAATCTGTATTTTAGTCCCATATATTGGGAAAGCGACCTCATGGGAGTGGTTCCCCCATGCTGTTCTTGTGACAGTACATGCATTCTCATGAGATCTGATGGTTTCATAAGGAGCTTTTCCCCCCTTCATTCTGCACTTCTTTGTCATGTTGCCATGTTAGGAAGGATGTGTTTGTTTCCCCTTATATTATTGTAAGTTTCCTGAGGCCTCCTCAGTCATGAAGAATTGTGAATCAATTAAACCTCCTTCCATTATACATTCCTGAGTCTCGGGCAGTTCTTTATAGCAGTATGAGAATGAACTAATATAACGGTCTTATTTCTACGTTCTGTATTCTAGTTCTCTATTTTGTTCCATTGGGTCTGTGTGTCTGTTTTTGTATCAGTACCATGCTGTTATGGTTACTGTAGCCTTGTAGTATAGTTTGAAGTCAAGGAGCATGATGCCTCCAGGTTTGCTCTTTTTGATTGGGACAGTCTTTGATATTTGGGCTATTGATTGGTTCCATATGGATTTTAAAACAGTTTCTTCTATTATAATTTTGTGAAGAATGTCAATGGTAGTTTAATAGGAATAGCATTGAACTTATAAATTACTTTGGGAAGTATGGCCATTTTCATGATATTTATTCTTTCTATGCATGAGCATGGAATTTTCTTTTCCATTTGTTTGTGTCCTGTCTGATTTTTTGCAGCAGTGGTTTGTAGTTCTCCTTGTAGAGGTCCTTCACTTCCCCCGTTAGCTGTATTCCTAGGTATTTTATTCTCTTTGTAGCAATTATGAATGGGAGTTCATTCATGATTTGGCTTTATGCTTGCCTGTTGTTGGTGTATAGAAATGCTAGCAAATTTTGCACATTGATTTTGTATGCTGAAACTTTGCTGGAGTTGCTTATCAGCTTAAGAAGCTTTTGGGCTGAGCCAGTGGGGTTTTCTATGTATGAGATCATATCATCTGCAAACAAATATAATTTGACTTCCTCTCTTCATATTTTTTTCTCTGTCTTCCTATTTGAATACCCTTTATTTATTTCTTTTCCCTGATTGCCCTGGCCAGAACTTCCAATACTATGTTAAATAGGAGAAGTGAGAGAGAACATCCTTTCCTTCTGCCAGTTTTCAAGAGGAATGCTTCCAGCTTTTGCCCATTCAGTATGATGTTGACTCTGTGCTTGTCATATACGGCTCTTATTATTTTGAGGTATGCTCCTTCAGCATCTTGTTTATTGAGAGTTTTTAGCATGAAGGTATGTTGAATTTTATTGAACGGCTTTTCTTCATCGATTTAGATAATCGTGTGGTTTTTGTCTTTAGCTATGTTTATGTGATGAATTACATTTATTGATTATCATATATTGAACCAATCTTCCATCCCAGGGATGAGGCCAACTTGATCATGCTGGATAAAGTTTTTGATGTGCTGCTAGGTTTGGTTTGGCAGTGTTTTATTGAAGATTTTTGCATCAATGTTCATTGGGGATATTGGCGTGATATTTTCTTTTTTTGTTTTTTCTCTGCCAGGGTTTGGTATCAGAATGATGCCAACCTCATAAAATGAGTTAGGAAGGAGTCCCTTCTTTTCAACAGTTCAAAGTACTTTCAGTAAAAATGGTACCAGCTCTTCTTTGTACTTCTGGTATAATTCAGCTCTAAATCTGTCTGGACCTGGGCCTTTTGTTTTCATTTTTGTTTTTGTTTTGTTTTGTTTTTGGCTTGGTAGGCTTTTTATTACTGCCTCAATTTCAGAATTATTATCGCTCTGTATGGCTGGGGAGGCCTCAGGAAACTTAATTATGGCAGAAGGCATCTCTTCACAGGGCAACAGGAGAGAGAATGAGTGCTAGCAGGGGAAATGCCAGATGCTTATAAAACCATCAGATCTTGTGAGAATTCACTCACTATCACAAGAATAGCATGGGAAAAACAGCCAGCATGGTTCAATTGGTTGAGAGACCTCCCACTGGGTCCCTTCCATGTCACATGGGGATTACGGGGATTACAATTCAAGATGAGTTTTGGGTCGGGACAAAGCCAAACCATATCAGCACATGAAAAGACACTTATCATTTTGGAGATTCCAAGGGTTTTAGAAACTGGGTGCTAGGAAACAAGAGCAGCGACCAAATATGTATGTATACATGAATATATATATGTGTGTATATATATGTGTGTGTGTTTGTGTGTGTGTGCGTGTGTATGTGTGTCATATATCACACGTCCTTCTGTGATATATGAATATGGCTACAAAAATAAAAGTAGATTTTTTTTTCTTATGAAACAAAGATAATGGCCCTCTTGACTTCACAGTTCTGAAAGGAATTGCAAACTCACCCTGAAAATGCCTTGGTCAAATCACACGAAGACTGTGAAGCAGTATTATCGCTCATGAGTTTTTCATGGTGTCATTTGAATATTAAAGACAAGGCAAAAAGCCTTTCAACATCATTGAATCCTAGATTTTGTATTGGTTATGAACGTTTTTTTAAAACCTTATTTATCTAAATTCCACCCTGATATTCATAGTCATCACTAACTACTAGTGTGTTCAACTCTACTCAAGCCAAGAACCACTAAGACACTACATAGCAAGATATTATTAGTGTTGCCCACAAGTCAGATGAAACATATGATCATGCCAAAGGGCTCTGTGAAAAAGGAATACTGGTTAGCCCTACCACTTGCAGCTAATATGCTTCCTGTGGACAATACCTAGAATATTGAAAGCAGTCAACGAATATTTATTTATTTACTTTCTGATTAGCCCTTTAATGAATGTTCTTAGTGCTAATGTTTTTACCCAGTTCCTATCTTTGGAGGTTAAAGGCTGAGCTGTGCCCTCAACACAGATAGAAGGCTGATACATGTGACTCTTGCCATTGTCCCACTAGCTTTCTCATGCTTATTGAGTTTCTTTGCTTGAGAGAGAAGTCTCACTCCAACATGTTGTTTGAGACATATAATTTTTACCTAGTTCATAATTAGTTCTTTCCTCAAAACTGGAGCTTGACTCTGATATCCTTTACTTTGTATCAGAGAGATCACCTCAGGGTTTATAAGATGCCATGTACTGCCAGATAGGTGTCTAGATGCTTTGTCCCTTACAGCTCTCAGATCTGATTCTGCATTGGAAATGGTGCCTGTCAGGATTGCACTTGTATTCACCTCACCAGTGTTTGAAGTTATCTAAGAAAAGAAGACTCTTACTAGAAGAGGCTGAAAACCATGAATTCTCCTATAACTCATTTACTTATACCTTACTTATTTCTGAATTATCTTCCTTCTTCCTGCAGGATATTGTAATAACTATTGTATAATTTAGAAAAAAAAAACTTAACTGTACCTCAGCTCATTTATTCTGATTGGCATTTATCAAGCCAAATTTTATTTTGTAACTATAATTTTAAAAAATAATGCAAGACATTAGAATTTAGAGGCACTAGCACAACTAGGCAAGATCCAGATAAAATTTTAAAGACAACATCTATCTCCAACCTGTTTCTTGGCATATACTTTCCTAACAGTGGAGGCTGGGAGAGGGTTAAAAGATTACTGAATCTGGAGTTAAAAAAAACATAGGCTCAAGTTCTGGTATTACTAAGTACTTGCTGGGTGATAAAAATGAGAATAGCAAAAGCTACTTTACAGAGTTTTTGCAAAGATTCTATAAAATCATGCTTGTGCAAGCACTTTGCAAACTGTGACATTCCATAGAAATGTTAATTTTTCCTTGTTATAATAATTACAGTTGAAATACAGGGGCCTGCTAAGGAAAAGGAAAGGTAAATAATGAGTGAAAGGTCACAGTACATTGATTACACAGTCAAAATTAGAACCTATTCTTTTTATTAACAATTTCATCCAACCATACAATTGAAAAAATTGATTTTCAATTTCAACAGGAAAAGGCTTACAGAGGGTTTTAATTATCTCCTATTCACCATACTGGGGAAAGAAAAAGTCCCACCATGGGCTTATGGAGATGGACAATTACCCAATACTGGATGATGAACAGATGAGATCACAAGAGTTTCTTAGTCATATATATTCCTAGCCCAAGGGAGGAGGACACAGCACGCCAAACAGGGTCACGTGAAGTATTGCACTCAGGGAGAGAATTTGCAATCAGGGCTGTGGCAGACAGACTTTGTAGTATCAACAGGGTGTGTTTCTCTCCTGGTTACCATAGGAGGATGTGATTAGTTTTTTTTAATAATTTCATGGGCGTGCAGGGAACTGAACCCACTATAGAGGGATAAGCAAGAACTGTGCCTGATTATCTTGATAAGTAAGTCTGTTTGGCTAGGGGATCTTATCTGTGGGAGCAGAATCAAGAAAGAACTCAGGATTAGGCCATTCAAGGTCCTCCAGTTTTCATCAGATTCTAAGGTAGCACTTAATATGGGGCCTTAACTTTAGACCTTACACCATTAGAGGCACTAACTCAACTGGTGTAGACAGAAAACCGCAAGTAGAACTGGAGGCAGTTTAATGTGAGAAAAGTTTAAATTCACAAGACCAGGAAATAATAACTTTTAATCAGCAGATAGAGGGAAAGAAGTCAGTGTAAAAAATGATTAGAGACGGTGAAACAGTTAAGATTGGAATAAGGAAAAATTACGTGTTGGAAAACCAGGGAGTAGAACATTTGAAGAAATGGTGGATAGGAGTGATCAATTTTGTCAATAAATACAGAGGAGCACAGTGAGAAGATGATTTAAGGGTGATTTTGAATTTCTTTTAAAGTTACATGGTCAATTCTGAAGGCCTGTTTGAGGACCTCTGCTGCTGAGGAGCCAGCATGAAAATCCTGAATGCCTTTGGGAGTGAATTCAGCAAATCATACAAGAGAGTGTGGTGATACCATTACATTCCAAAAAGTACCTTGAACATTTTAAATTTTACCTTTAGGGATCCGTCACTTTGCCTTAAGTGTAGTAGTAAAATTTAAACAAACAAAAAGTTCAACTAAACTACAAGTTTGTGTGTGCCTATTTTATAAACTTGGGGACTTGAGGCAATAAAATTCAGAAATCACAAGTCACGTGTAATTCTACTACACAGAAATAATGACAGGTACCAAGCCATAAGATACTTAGAGTAATTAATGAATAATAACACTTTTTTTGAGATGGGGTCTCACCTTGTATCCTAGGCTGGAATGCAGTGGCATAATCATAGCTCCCTGCAGCCTCGAACTCCTGGGCTCAAGAAATCCTCTGGTCTCAGCCTCCTAAGTAGCTGGGGTTATGGGCTCAAGCCACTGTGCCTAGGTAATGTTTATCTACTTGAAAGAGCATATTACTCCTTCAAGTTGTAGTAATATACTTGAAGTTGTAGGTTGTCTGCACACAAGCCTTATAATTATGCCAGGAAAAAGTGGATTATATCGAGATCTTTCTCAAAGAAATAATCCAGCACTGTCTTACAGGGTCATAAATACAGACTGGCAAAGTAAAGACTCAGAATGCTTTAATAAAAAATATTTTTGAAAAAAATATTTAAAATATTATTTTTATTAAAGCCCGTTTGTATTTCTGAGAGATGGACTCGCTTCACACTTCTCATCAGTTTTCTAATACAGCTAAATCGTCCATAGATTAATCTGTTAAATCACTCATTCTTTCTCCTATTCTGATGCCTCATTAGGCTCTAATTATGTTTTACCTGGACCATGTAAATTAACTCTAAGTTTAATACCTCTATCACCAGTTTTCCACTGCTATAGTCTCCTTCCTGTATCTTCTCTACTGAATCACAGTAATCTAGCTATAGATTATAATTCTAGTTTTGTGGAATGTGGAACTTAATAAATTTTGATAGTACTCTGGAAAAAAGAAAGAAAACAATAGCATTTACTTTGCAGTGTTTGTATTAACATATAACCACATGTATCTTCATAGTAAGGGGCTCATATAATTCAAAAATTTATAAGCCAAAACCATGTTTTTATGTATGTATTTTCTAGGGATAGACTCCACACCTTCTATCAGACTTTCAAATGGATCCATGTCCCACAATGCCAAGAAATGGTATCCTGGAACACAGATTACAGACACACAAAAAGCCAGATCTTGGCAATGATGCTATCCAGGCCCTGGCCAGGGTGAAGCGTATCCTGGCCATTGTCTCTGTGATGGGCAATGTCTCTATCTCCTTGCTCCGAGGCCACACTCACTAAAATTTGGCTTTCTTGTGAGGCACAATTATAGGGAGACCCTGCCTTGATCTGGCTTCACAAGAGGGTTGTTCTCTTAGAAATCCTTTATGTTCTGTAAAAGGAATAAAAGAATAGACAACCATTCTGGCAGTCAATTCAGTCTCTGAGAAAATGGTTAAGTCATTTGTAAGAGATAGTCCTTCTTTGGTGCATATATAAAACGGCACTTCTAAATCCCACTTCTTTGGGGCTAAGCTGCGGGATACGTGCATCCTCCTAGCACTGCACCTGCTATGTCTCCACACCACACGTTTTCCAAATTTTGCAGCTAGTCTCCCCTTCCCTTTGTATTGAATCATGTCTTCTGAACTTGTATAACTTTTGTATTGTTAGTGTCTTCCCCGTTCCCTTTGTATTGAATCACATCTTATGAAATTGTATTGAATCACATCTTATGAAATTGTGTAACTTTTGTATTGTTAGTGTCTTTCTTTCATCCACTAACTCAAAAACTGTTTTGGAAGATGTTAAGACTTACTCTTTATTTCATTAAAAACACCTAGCACTTAAGAAAAATCTTTTTTTCGTAAAAAAGAAAAAAATTAAAGAGCAGGGACAAAGGAGGAGAGTTAAAGAAATAACGCAAAATAGAAGGAAGTGAAAAATAAAAGTAGGGAAAAAGGAAGATGGTAGACACAGGTGGGGACAGGGGAAATAACATCAGAGAGAGCAATTGGAAAAGCCCTTAATGATCTGATAAAATTTTTACACAGAGAATTTAGTCTGGAAGTGAAAAATAAGAGATAGTAGGGAAAAAGGAAGATGGTAGACCCAGGTGGGGACAGGGGAAAAAAATCAGAGAGAGCAACTGGAAAGCCCTTAATGATCTGATAAAATTTTTACACAAAGAATTTAGTCTGAAAATGGGGTGAAGAAAACAAAGTTGAATAACTTTCCCATGTTTTTCATTTTTCTGTTTTGCAGTTTCATTACACATTGTATACATGCATCAAAATATCCCACTATAACCAATAAATATGTACAATTATTAAGTAAATTATTATTTTATTATTAAATTATTTGATAAAAATATTGTTGATATTACTACATATTAAATATAGACATTATACATATATCAATAGTACAATTATATAAATATGTACATATAATGATAAATATTAGATATGCTGTCATATTTAATACAATTATATATAAATGTACAATTATAGGCAAACATGTACATATTTAATAAGTATTATTAATATGCTGTCATATTTAATACAGTTATTATACATATATAAATTGTGTACAATTATACAAATTATGTACAATTATATGTAAATATGTACATATTTAATAATATGTACATATACTTCAATCATATATGAGGGGGCAGTATTCAAATATATAAGGAATTTCTACAACTTAATAGTCAAAACACCAAAATAGCCAATAGAAAAATGGGCAAGTAACTTGAAAAGACATTACCCTAAAGAAGGCATACAAATGCCCAGCAGGTATATGAAAAGATACTCAACATCTCTAATCATCAAGGAAATGCAAATGAAAGCTACAATGAGATATCACCTTACACTTGATAGTATGGCTATTATAAAAAAAAGTGTTGGTGAAGATGTGAAGATACTGGAACACTGACACTTTTGGTGAGGATGTAACATGGTGCGACCACTGTGGAAAACAGTGTAGAAGAAAAAAAAAAAGAAAGAAAGAAAGAAAAAGAGACAGAGAGGGAGAGAAGGAAGGAAGGAAAGGAGGGAGGGAGGGAGGAAGAAGGAAGGGAGGGAGGGAGGAAGGGAGGAAGGAAGGAAAAAAATAGAATTATGATACGACAGCAATTCCACTTCTTGTTATATAATAAACAAAACAGAAATCAAGATCTTGAAGTAGAGATACCTGCCATTTCTAGGTTAATTATCAAACAAATTTAGAGGCAGAGGAGATGGTGTCTTATCATTACAAATTATCTAGACAATCTCATACATTTTTAAGATGGTTTCTCAATCCTGGCTGCAACCTCTAATTTATTGGGTATCTCATGATATCATATTGAATTACCCTTTTTGCAGTTTTTAACTGAAAGCTTTAATTATTGTAATCACTATGAGACAAAAAAGCAAAAATATCAAATTATGGCCATATACATTCTAAGGTACCTCTGCTAAGTGCCTCACTATCCAAATTGTTTATTGTTTTTATTTTTCTTAAATATTTAAGGTAATTTTGTCTTACCTTGCCAGAGTAGAATTTGCAACTAAGAAGCTAACATTAAAAAATATATATGGCCTATATTGCTCTCAGTATTGAAATAATTCACCTTGAGGAGTTTCTGTTATAAGAACAAACTTATTTTAAAAATTCCATCTTCTTCAAAAGAACAGAGTGGTAAAATTTATCTTGCAAGTGAAATTAAAAGATACTTTTTATTACCGAGTTAAATAATAGAACCAGAATTATTGCTTTTCAAACTTTTTTCATTTTGTTTTGCAGTTTTTTAGTTATCCACTGTACAAGAATCTCTAAGAATCTGTGTTAAAACATTAAAATTGGAGGAAAAAGGATTGACACTCTTTACTGGAATTATATGAACAAAACATTAAATACTCTTATGTAAATGTATTTAAATTGAAGGATAACATATAGATAAAAGCTTTCTAACACCAAGTTTACTGCTAGATGAGCACACCTGTGTAAACCACTATCTAGATGAAGAGACCAAGCTTGAACAGCACAACAAAAGCTCCTCTGTTTGCTCTTACCTCAGTCACAATCCTCTAAAAGTTGATTATCATTCTGATGTTAAACATGATAGTTCTGTCAATTTCTGCACCTCACATTAATGGAGTAACATAGTATACATTATTTTGTATCTGCATTTTTTCTATAATACTATAATTGTATTATTAACCCTTATTGCACATACTATTCATCTGTTCTACTGTTGATTTACATTCGTATTATTTTTAGCTTTTGGTTATTGAGAATACTAATGCTATGAATACTTTGAATGTAATTACTACAAAAATGCATATTCAGTTCTATTGATTATAACCTAGAATTAAAATGGCTAAGTTGTAGATTATGCATGTATAGCTTTAATAGAAACTGCTAGATTTTCAAAGCTATATAAGCCTTGTACTCAATTCATGTTCTCATCAATACTTATAATAACAATCTCATATTTTAACCATTCTAGCAGGGGGTGCAGTGATATATAATTATGTTTATAACTTTAATTTCCATGCCGACTAGTATTTGACACATTTTCACATTTTCTGTATTGATTTAAATACTTTTTGGGGAAGTGAGCATTCAAGAATTCTGCCCATTTTTTTGGTGTATAGTTTGGTCATCTGTAAGATTAAAGGTTTTTAGTTGTTTATGTATTGATGGTATGAAGCCTTTCTCAGGTTTATTCATTATAAATGTCTTCTCTTATCTTTTCACCCTCTTGATACTCTCTTTCAGTAAACAGAAGCTCTTACTTTAAAGAAGTACAATTAATCATATGAATTATGGTGAGGTTATTATTTTTAAGAACACCTTGCCTACTCCATAGTTATGATGTTATTCTTTTTCTTTTCTTCAAGAGGTATCACTTTTAGCTACCTCATTTATATCTATAATCCAGCAGGTATTAATTTCTGTATAGAGTGATAGGTAGGAATCAAGATTCATTATCTCCATACAGACATCTGATAGGCCAGCCTCTTTTTGTTTGTTTGTTTGTTTGTTTTCTCCTCACTGTATAGCAGTAAAAACTTTGTCAAAAGCCAGGTGATAATATGTACTTGGTCTGTTTTTGGACTTAGCATTTGGTTGTATTGTTTTATTGTTTTTGTTGCAACACCACACTGCCTTCATTTCTTAAGTTCTTTAATAGAGTAAGTCTTGAATTCTGAAAGGATAATTCCTCCAAATATATTCTTCCTTCTTAGGACTGTCTTCATTTTTCTGGGCCTTTTATTTTCACAATATTTTAAAGTTATCTTGTCAAATTCTACACACAGTCAAAACTCTGATGAGATTTTGAGATTAAATTGAATCCATATATGAATTTGTAG
This sequence comes from Pan troglodytes, assembly GCF_028858775.2. NCBI lineage: Eukaryota > Metazoa > Chordata > Mammalia > Primates > Hominidae > Pan > Pan troglodytes. Next base: position 40,101,630 of record NC_072410.2, read on the forward strand.
GAAAAATAAATTTTTTACAAACTTGAGAATTCCAATTCATTAAACTGTTGTGTCTCTCCATTTCATTACTTTTTCTTGATAATATTACGCATTTTTGTAAAAGTATATTTTTGTTGAATTTATTCCTAGATATTTGAAAATATTTTATTATGTTTAATTGTTACTATTCTACAGCATCTTCTAATGTTTATGGCTAGTATAGAGAAATAAAATTGATTTTTTGTGTCTTGTCTTTGTAAATAAGAAGATTAATAAATTCACATTTTTAGATCTTAATAATCAGGCTACAGATATTTTTGGATATGTTACATACACAATAATGTTATCTTCAAATAATAATAGCTTTATTATCTTAAATAATAATATATTTTTCATTGTTTTAGGTATTAGTCCATTCTCACATAGCTATAAAGAAATACTTAAGACTGGATGATTTATAAAGAAAAGAGGTTTAATTGGCTCACAGTTCTGCAGGCTGTACAGTAAGTATGATGGCTTCTGCGGAGGCCTCAGGAAACTTTCAGTTATGGTGAAAGGTGAAGGGGAAGCAGGCATATCTTACATGGCTAGAGCAGGAGGAAGCAGGGTAGGAAGGGAGGAGGTGCCACACACTTCTAAACAACTAGATCTCCTGAGAACTCTATCATGAGAATAGTATCAAAGAAAGAAATTCACTCCCCATGATTCAATCACCTCCCACCAGCAACTTTGAGAATTACAATTGAACATAAGATTTGGGTGGAGACACAGATGCAAACCATATGATTTTATTATTTATTAAAAGCTTTGATCAGTTGATATTAAATACAATGTTTGCATTGAGCTATTTGGAAAATATTCTTTTTTGGATTAAGAACATTCCATTGTGTTGGCATTTTGCTCATGGGTTATTTTTTTTCCGTAGATGAACATTGCATTTATTAAGTGTTTTTGCCACATCTGTTGATATATATGCTTTTAAGGTTATAACACTCCCTCTGAGAACGGCATTGCCCCAGATGTATGATATCTCCTATTTTTATTATTTAAAAATATTATCTAATTTCCATGTTATACCTTTTTTGAATAACAGAATATTGCTTAATTTCCCAAAAGTTGTGATTATAGTAGTTAATATTTATCTATTTTTAAAAATATTTCATTTGTGGTCTGTTTTGAATTTCACTGTGGTAAGAGGATACACAAACACTGTATGATTTAAAACTTTCCAAATTTGTGATTTGTTCCACGACACACCGTATGATCAATGCTGGTTTATGGTCAATGTGCACTTGAAAACCTGAAACATCCAGAAACTGTTGGGTTGTATAAACACATTTCTGAATTTTTTTTAGCTTTATTAGAGCTATATGCATTTTGATTTTTGTTTGCTTGTTGGTTTTGCTTTAAAAACTACTTGGGGAAAAAGTTTTAAAGTCCTCAACTGTAATTGTGAAGTTTTGTATTTCCCCTTTTAGAAATTCATCAAGTTTTGCATTACATATTTTGAAGCTGTAATATTAGGTGTTCATGAGTTAAAAGTTATTAGATCTTCTTGGTAGAGTCAATTTTTGATTATTATAAAATATTCCTCTTTATCTCTAGTAATGCTTTTGATTTAAAATCTATTTTATCCAATGTTAAAATAAGTATAGATGCTTTCTTTTGGTCTGTGTTGGCATGGAGCATCATTTACACCTTTTACATGGAAACATACTGTGCTTTATATTTAATGTATATTAAGATGTGATAATTTATTATTTTTATATCATTTGATTATTTAGTATTTCAAACGTATGTAATAAATAAAATTGCAGATATATTTTATTGGTACCTACCATCTTATTATTTATGATGTCTCACTTGTTTTATAGAATTTTTTCACTTTTCTGCTCTTATGCATCTAGTATTTGCATTATTTAATCTTTACTGTATTAGCCTCTTAGACATTTGTATGTATTTAATACTTTAGAACAAGCATCACTGAGCTATCAGATACTAATATATGTTAATAATTTATCTTTTACCTGAATATGTCTGGAACTTAGAATATTTTAATTCTCTTCTGCCTTTTATACTATTGATGTTATTCATTTTAATTTTATATACAGTTTGGACAGAATATGACATTATTTTTATCTTATACCATTATTATTCATTGTCATTTACTTATATATTTTCCCATAATTCTCTTCATTCCTATCTGCTTTTCCCTATTTCTGTTCACAATAATTTTTTATTTATGGATAAATTAATTTATAATTTCCTTTAGTATAAATATGCTGGTATTGTATACTAACAAAATTTCTTTTGAATTTTGGGGGCATGGATGTACAATCTGGAAATGTCTATATCTTTCTTTCATTTTGGATAGGTAATATCTCACTGTATATAAAAGTCTAGCTTTTCTGAAAGTCAGAACTTAATGTCATTCTATCCTTTTTTGGACTCTCTCATTCTCCTGCAAGGTCAGCTTTCTGTCTTGATATCTTAGTTGTAGTATGTATTTTTTTCCTCCAGTTGTTCCTTATAGTTCCTTTTAAGTGTTTTTTGTATTGTGTGCCAAAATGTAAATTTATATATTAATCCAGCCTTTGTCTCTTATTCATTTGTAACCTGATATATTTCTTATTTTCTCAACTACTGCTTTTTCTCAATTATTTCTCTGTTCTTTTGGGAATCCATCATACTTACGTTAGAAGTCTTCTTCATATTCCATATCATTCCTGTATTCTTTTCTTAGTTTTACATGCTTTTGACTCACCTTGCTTCTATAAGATTCTTTTATACTGACAAATCTTTTGTAATCTCACCAGCTTTGTTCAATCTGCTATTAAACCTAACTACTGTCCACTTTGTTTCAGTAATTATGCTTTTTAGTTTCAGAATTTTTATTTGATTCTGTTTTATGGATTTAAGCTTCTGGTTCAATTCTCCATCTTATTCATCTATTTTTTCTACATATTACTTACAGCAATGTAAAGGATGGATCTGATCATTCCAAAATCTGGCTTCTATATGGTTCTTCTACAGTGTGTGTTGGATGTATGTTTTTTCTCTGGTTCCTTCTTTGGGGGGAATTCTGATTTACTTCATTTATTTATTTTTATAGGTTCAGGGGGTACATGTACAGGTTTATTACATGGATATAGTGCATAATGGTGGTTCCCGGTTTTGTTACACATTATAAATTTTTAATTAAATGGCAGATGTTTTTGCATGAAAACAGATGGAGTTCTTTTGTTTGTTTGTTTTTTATTCTTTTTTTCCCTTTATAGGCCAAGGAATAATACATCACCTCAAAGTAATCAGAGGCTGAGCTGACTTCAGAATGGTTTGCAATATTTCTCAGGCTTGTTCCACTTCTGATTCATGCATCCCTAAGGTAGAGGCCTACAGGGATCATATGTGATCGTCTCAAATATTTACAGAAGCTTTTCTCCTCTGTTGGTTCTTGAAATAAATTTTTACCTTCCCAAAATTGTGAGACTATCTGTAAGCCTGTTGTGCTTTTCAGGTATAACTTGCATGACTTCTTAACTTCTTATGCTGTGCAAATTAATCAATAAATAATGGTGATAATCACACACAAATTTTGATTTTACTGCTCTCTCTTCAAATCCTATTTTCATAGTTCATAAACTCCAATTTTTGTCTCTTTGGTTGCTATAGTTTGGATGTTGGTACCGTACAAACCTAATGTCAAAATGTGATCCCCAGTGTTGGAGGTGGGACCTAGGGGGAGGTGTTTTTGTCCTGTAGTCAGATCCCTCATGAAGGGCTTGATGCCATTCTTACCATAGTGAGTGAGTTCTTGCTCTGTTAATTCCCAAGGTTGTTTAAAAAGCATCTGACACCTTCCCCATCTCTTGCTTCCTTTCCTGCCAGGTGATCACTGCACACACCAGCTCCCCTTCAGTTCTCACCATGAGTGTATGCAGCCTGAGGCCCTCAGCAGATGCAGATGCTGGTGCCATGCTTTTTGTACAGCCCGCAGAAACATGAGATGGATAAACCCTTTTTCTTTATAAGTTTCTCAGCCTTGGGTATTGTTTTCTAGCAATGCAAAATGAACGAAGACACCAGTATTGAAAGTTCTTTTTTTTTCTTTTGGCATCCACCTACTATTTCTCTTCTGAGCCTCTATGTCAAATGAAGAATTACCAGATGTCTTATGAGAAACAGTATGCTCAAATTTGTGCTTACCTCAGGATCCACCTTTCATTTCCATGCTGACTTCAGGGGCAGATTTGGTATACCTTCAAACATATTTGTTTCTTTTTTAATCCAGTTCATTTCATTGTTCTTGGCATGGCGGCCGATTTGCTATAAGAAATGTCATCATGGCTATAGACAGAAAAGTCATCCAGAGAAGTTTTTAAATACTCTTACTTCAATATGATTGTCTTAATATTTCTTTTTTATCTTTTTGATGGAAGTTTGACATAATGAATGCTCACAGCCATTAAAACTTAAACAATAACTATTTAAGTATTTATTTATAGTATAGCTTTTGCCTAGTTTAAATATTTTTCCCTGAAGCATTTATCATCACTTTCTATGCTATTACTGTGTTTTACATATGAAAACTTCTTTACCTAGAATAAAATTCCCTCCCTCATTTTTGTCAGATTAAGTTCTCCTCATGCTTCAGAACTCCACCTAAAGAGCATCTTTCTCCTGTAATCCATTCGCAGTCTTCCCTGAATAAGTTAGACTGCTGTCCTCTGGACTCTCATACCAACGTTCATCTCTCCTTTAGTCAATTGTGATGGAACCAATTTTGCATCTTCTTAAATACTGTGCTATTTTTGTATACTCCAATACATTAGCAGCAATATAACCTACTGTCTTATAACAATACAAATTTATTATCATACGTTTCCGTAGGTCAGAAGTTTGACACAGGTCTTTTCCATCTAAAATCAAGGTGCAGACAGAACTGCATTCCTTTCAGTAGGTTCTCAGAATCTGTTTCCTGCACATTCAGGAATTGGCAGAATTTAGTTTCACGTTGTTGTAGGATAGAGGTCTTTCTTTCTTTGCTGCTTGTAAGCTAGGGCTGCCCTTAGTTCCTGGAGATCTCTCTCCAGTCCTTGAATGTAGCACTGAACACCTCAGGACCAGAAACAGCATCATGTCCTTCAAATGCTGCCATTTCTCAGATCTCCCTTCTGCCTTTCTCTTTCGATTTTAAGGACTTGTGATTAGGTTGAACGTATCTGGATAATCAAAAATAATCTTCCTGTTTCAAGGTCCTGAATCTTAATCACATCTGCAAAATCCATTTTCCATGTATGGTAACATATTTACAATTTCCATGAATTAGAACATGGGCATCTTAATGTGGCTATAATCCTGCTTAATACATACTGTACACTGATGTAGCATTTTTACCTCTCTTTCTCTACAGGTCTCGAAGTCTCAGGTTTCCGATTTACCTACTCCTTCAGAAATCAGAAAAAATAAGTTCCTCAATTCCAGATTTTACCACTCTACCATTTATTTTCTCATAAATATTCATTATGTTCTTAGCTCTATGATTCCCTCAAGCACATAGATACATAGTTCAGGTTTCCCAGTTATCCTAAAGAGCAGACTTTGGTTGTCTAGTCTAATATTACCAGAAGTAAAGAACAGAAGTCTCAGTCATGCACTTCTAATTCAATCTCTCCCATGTCTCCCATATGAGAATCTCATCATAGAATTCCAGGTCATCTTCCTATGCTCTAGGTGTCATGGAGGGTGCAAATTAAGCTAAGGTATTTATCTTGGAGATGTATGATGTAAAATCAGAATTTCCCAAATCTAAGAAAGGAACAAGGTTGGTCAAAATATGACAAGTACCAGCAGTAATCACAAACTTATATTGATCTGCCAATTTGTTTACCTACCTATCATCCTCACATATTTATCTTTGTAGACTGAAATGTATATAAGGCATTTTCTTAAGCAGAAAATATCATGTGCAAAATTTACACTTTTGTGCATTATTGGCATTTTACATTAAACTGTTTTGTCCTATAATCACAAATTAAACAATATTATGATGTGATAGAAAAAATGGGACCTGTTCTTTTTTGTTCACCTATTTCCAGGAAATACCACATTACCTGACAATTTAGACAGGATTCCATCTCTCTCTTTCATATTATTTAATTTAACTAATTAATTAATGAATGAATTAATTAATTTTTTTGAGACAGAGTCTCACTCTGTTGCCCAGGCTGCAGTGCAGTGGCACCATGCGATCTCAGCTCACTGCAACCTCTGCCTCCCGGGTTCAAGCGATTCTCCTGTCTCAGCCTCTCAAGTAGCTGGGAATATAGGTGTGCACCACCATATCCAGCTAATTTTTGTATTTTGAGTAGAGACAGGGTTTCATCATATTGGCCAGGCTTCTCTGGAATTCCTTGTCCTTGCCCCTCTTGGGCCTCCCAAAGTGCTGGGATTACAGGCGTGAGCCACCATGCCCAGCCCCTCATATTATTTTAACAAGATTGTGTTCATCTTTATTTTCAACTATAGTAGGGAGATACTTACAAATTATCTTGCACATAATATTTTATATTTATCTCTGTCATAATACTTCAACATTACATTTTAATTTTTGTTGCAATTTAATTTTCTTTAAAATATTCTTATCTCATTTGGTTCTACTTTTACCTCAACTACTCTTGCCATCTTATGCTATTTTCCATTTAGGTTTTTGTTTTGTTTTTATGCCTTTCACCTTTCTTTTCCAGAGGCTGTGCATTTGTTGCAGCCTCTTGAAGGTGCCAAACCATGTGTATACATGTCTTCTGCCTCCTATAGTTAATTATTCTTTAGAGGTATTTAGAGATATCCTCTTCTGGGTTGTCTGAGCTGTGGTCTTCTTTTCTGCTGAAGCACTTATCCCTTTGGGCAGTTGATATTGATTATTTTTTTCTGTACTAATCCTCAGATGAAAAGAAAGGGTATGGGAATTGACTATGTTTCTGCTGTCTTTTTTCTTGTGTATTTGATAAAATCTCTCTAAAACCTAGAGGAAAATTACTCTTCAGGGAACTTATCTGTTCTCTGTTGTTTAGCAGGCACGCATCTAACCTATGGGTCCATTTACTAGACTTCGAGATACTCTTATAGCCAATTTCTTGATTTTATGAAAGATTTACTGGACAGATAAAATAAAAACCTTCTATTCCCAGAATCCACTGCGTTCAGAATTCTGACTGTTTCCACATCAGGATTTATGTGGTGGGCAGTATAGATCTCTGCTGCCAACTTAAAATTAATTCTGTGTTTCACTCTCTTACATGGTGCTGGTGAAAACACCTAGCCTAAAAGGCAGAAATGGTAGAGAAGTTAGGAATAGGAAACATTTATGACTAGATCATAGAGAAGACAAGGTGACTAAGTTAAGCAGAAACTTTATATTGTCTTTCACATGATGAACTATATCAAGACAGGAAATTGCATTATATTGTGTCATTTTATTATAAAATTGTGCTTCATCAAACATATATTTAGAGGAACAACCCATCCTAATATTTGGCAGTATAATTTCAAGTAGCCTTAATTTGTAATATTTTGTACTATAGCCTCTTTATATATTCTCAAAGGTATTTCAATGTGAAGATGATTATTTGTATGAATATATTATTTCTTTTTTATTGATGTTCAAAATTACTCTCTAGCAAAGAGCTACCGTCCCTGTGTCATCTATGTTCTCTATGCTAATTAATGTGTAACTTTTAATCTATGTTTCATTCTTAAATCTAAAATGGTATGAGCATTGCAGTGCAGTATGATATTTCACTTTGATTTATAATTGAAGCAAGTTACACTTGTTAATATACCTCCTCTAGGCAAGGACGAAGTGTGGCTATATTTTTAAACTATAATAAGAGTATAGTGAAAGTTTGATTAATATTTTATTTTTCATCTTAGAATGAAAAAATTACAATAGAATGCCTTTGGGCTGAAATGTCTAGATTCTTGACTTAAATAACCAACATATTTATCCTTTTATCACAAAATAAATATTCTTACTTAATTTTATGTTGACGAAAAAAGTCAAACTCTGTAAAAAAAGTTTACAAACTTTTAGCTAGACACAGAGTGCTGATTGGTGCGTTTACAATCCTTTAGCTAGACACAAAAGTTCTCCAAGTCCCCACCCGATTAGCTAGACACAGAGTGCTGATTGGTGCATTTACAATCCTTTAGCTAGACAGAAAAATTCTCCAAGTCCCCAGCCAGCTTCACCTCTCACCCTCAGACCCTTGGACATTACCACCTTCCATGCTTGTCTTTTTTTACAGTGCTCACACTGTGACTCTGGTGTTCTCTCATTAGGATCACAAACGATCATAAATCAATTTAAGGACCAAAGAGTGTGTTCAGTCTCACTACTTTCTCTGTCCCTTCTTACAAAATGAGAACACTGTGTTCCTATATTTTTCATTGCCCACAGAGACTCCTTTATTCTGCTTCCTTCCTTCTCTGTCAGTGGAAGCTCATGCAGAAAATTAGTCTACTGATGTTACCATAATACCAGGGGTTCACTCTAGATCCTGCTGCTTGTCACACAGAAAGCCAATGACTGAGACATCAATTATTGCCAAGAAAGTTGGCTTTAATCAGGTGCTGCAGCTGAGGAGATGGGAGATCAGTCTCAAATCTATCTCCTTGAACAACTAAAACTAGGGGTTTATATAGCAGGAAAGAAACGTAAGAATGTATAAGAAAACATAAACTAGGGAAGGGCAAGGGAGCAATTGTAATGAATAAGCGGTCTGGCATCTCATTGTCTGGATGTGGTGACCTGGTGAATTTCAGTTTTTGTTTCTTGAGGGGTCTGAAAGTCATTTCCTTAGGAAGAAACTCCAATAAAACAAATGCGTTTCAAGCTTTAAGACAAGAGGGGTCAATTTCTACGTTCATAAAAAAAAAAAAAAAACCTATCTATGGGCTATTTGGTCTTCAGTCCCCCCTTCTGATTTATCAATTCCTGAATCATCTGGAATATGGTCATCTATCTTTCTGGCTGTTTCATCCTGAGGAAGAGCATCATGGGCAGCTCCATACCATTCGTGACCACGTGTCCACCAAAGAATGAAAGTCAATCTAATACTATAGTTTTCTTTTGAAACAATATCTCTCTCCAGCCCCTCACTTTTACCAAAGACAAATCACAGCAAGACTAATATACCTGCAAAATAAACTTCAGCCCTATATACTTGGCCTGCTTACCCACACAAAGTGCAGCTATAATCATTGTCCATATAGGCTGTCCAAAATTGGCTTTGTTGGAACCTCTCACAAAGTCATTTTGGTCAAAGTTTGGAGAAAATAACCAATTCCTTCAACTGTCTCTCATTATAAAATAAAACATATTATTATTATTAAACATATGCAAACTAATACATTACAGTGAATTAAGAATATTCACATATAGTTCACAAATTCTGGAGAAATTAAGCAGAGAGAGAAATGCGCCTCAAATTCTGTTTACAAAAGTACCATCTGCTCAATATACTTACAGTATACTTAGAGTCTATAAATAGCTCACAAGAAAACAAAACTCTTCATATTTCTTGAAAAATAACAATATTTCAAAAAAAAAGCCATAAAAATTATTTTAGTCCTCCATTAGTTCAGTCCATGGAATCAGCTTCTGCTAGGTTTCATATTGGGTTAGCAATCTTTATGAACACATAAGCCTTTCAATTAGTGCCCTGTAAGTTTTCTCTCAAATCCAATGGTACAATCTCCTAAGTTATCAGAAACCTGCATTCAAGAGTCCTTTCCATGAACTTCCCCAAAGAAGCAAGCTCTGGACTGTAGCTGATTGTAAGTCACATTTGAGAAGGATTAAAGCAAAACAGTTGTGGATGACAAAGACCTTAAGATAGCCATAGTTAAAGACACAGTTGATTTTAAAACTTGGTTATTTCTGTGGCATGCAACAATTATTAAAGTCAGATTGTTTATTAAATGTTTATGTAAGCCATGTGAACTTGAAAAATACTTTGGGCTTACTTAACTTATAATCACTCTTTTATTTATAAGCCAGTTTGGTAGACAAAAATATACAACATAATAAATATACATACATAAACACATCTAGGCCAGTATATGCACACATAAACAAAAATCTGATAGCTTTTACCTCAGAACTCTAGTCGTGATAGCAGTAAAAATTCACCAGTTTATATAGTTGCAGTTTACTCTGATAGGTAATGCAATGAAGGCTGGGAACCAAAATTTTGGGTAAAGCAGTTTTCATGGAAGTTTGATTTTTAAAGGCCAAACCTCCCCACACTCCAAAGAGCACCGGGGCCAAACAGCACCACAGGAGAACATCACATACTAACCAAACATGACCCTGTTTAGAACAGCAGCCCAAAAGCTCGGATGCATGCAACTCCATCCCACTTTCCCATTCAGTAACAAGCTCCAGATTCCAAACAATGTTGGGACCAAACAATATCACAAAAGAGTATCCGTTTATTGAATACTAATTTCCCATGACATACACACAATCAGCAAAACACAATCCAACTGCTGCTGCAACAAACAGGCTCCAGGAATGTCCAAACTTAAACAGTCAGAGTGCCTTTTCTTTCTATTGGTTGGGCTTTGTTCAACTTGCAAACAAAAATTCCTTCAGAATTTCTCAATTGAAAGGAGCCAACCCCACTGTCTGGTACCCACAAAAGACACTCACTTGATCAGACACATACACAATACACAATTACAAACAAGCCCCCAAGAGTGGCCATACTGAGTGAGTGGCCACTCTGCAAATACTCTGTCATTGCAGCTTGTTTACCTGCAAATGGAAATTCCTTTAAAAATTTTCCAAACGGAAAGGAGCAGATGCTGCTGTCTGGATCCACAAAGGAAACTCACCCATCCAGATGTCAAATTTCAAAGGTAGCTCTTTCGAGGGAATCAGAAACTCTGGCCTGGCAGTGGCAGGGCCAGAAAGAGACTGAAACTCACCTCCAGCCAAAATTGACTGGGAATCTGCTTAGGAGGGCTTCTAAGACTTCTGGCCAGTGTCAGCCAAGCCATGAGTAACACATTTCTTTCTAGTTGGGGAACCAAAATCTGTTACCAAAACACCAGGCCTTAGGTCTAGGTCCTGCTGCTTGCCACACAGAAAGCCAATGACTGAGACAATTATTGCCAAGGAAGATGGCTCTAATCGGGTACTGCAGCTGAGGAGATAAAAGATCAGTCTCAAATCCATCTCTTTGACTGACTACAACTAGGGGTTTACATAGCAGGGAAGAAATGTAACTCTATGTAAGAAAACAAGAACTACGGAGGAGCAAGGAAGTAACCATGATGAATGAAGGGTCCAACATATTGTCTGGATGTGGTGACCTAATGAGTTTCAGTTCTTTGATCTTTTTTTGAGAGGTCTGAAGGTCATTTCCTGAGGAAAAAACTCAGATAAAACAAATGTAACTTTCAAGCATTAAGACAGAAGGGTCAATTTCTAGGTTTATTACAAAAAAAAAAATTGATGGGACTATTGGGTCAATTTCACTGACAAGATGCTTTGGAAATGCTAAGATCACCTGTAAGACTGACAGTACTAAGATTTCAAGGTGAAAAGTGAGTTATAAATATTGTCAATGCTCAAGACTTCAAACTTTTCTTAAAGTTAATAACTAGAGCAACAGGTGTTTTGGGACTCATGTAAGCTTACAGCCACTTTCAGATAACTTTCTCACTCCAAACTTGTTTTTACTGCAGTCTCTAGAAAATTTGATTAGTCCAGAGCAGTAAATTTGGCTTGTACATACTTAAACATTCGTTTCCAATCCACAGTTTATGGGATACTTTTGGATTTGAGTTCTCAAAATCAAGACTTAATAAAGAAAAACAAACTAATTTTTTCTGTTGAGATTTATGAAGCTTTCTTATAAAAGTTAAAAGCTGAGAACCACTTAAAATATAAGTTTTAACTTTGATAAGACTACCACACAAAAGTTAATGCAATATAAAATTTTATTCTTTGAAATATGATGTCCAGAAAGAAGAAAATTACGGTCTCTTTTTTTCTGTCTGGTTAAGATTACACCTGGAATAATTTATTTATTAATGATAATGGCACTGTAAGAAGATTGTTATGGTATTGGATCTCATCCAGGGAATATTGACCATATGATAAGCGTTCTGAAGATTATAATCCCTAAACAATGAGAGAAAGCACAGATACATATTTCCTAAAAATTTTATTGATGTAATAACTGTTTAAAATAGTTTAAAATTTAATAACTATTATATATTTTTTATGTTGCCTTGCATGTATCAGCAGGTTTTTATTTTTATTTTACTGAATGACATTACCACATTGTTTCATGTTGATGGACATTGAATTTGTATATCGTTGTAGCCTATTATGAATAAAATTCCTATAATCATTCTCCTATAAGTCATTTTGTAGACATATGTGTACATTTTAGTTGAGTAAATACTTTGGAGAGAAATTTCTGGGTTATAGTTTAGGTTTCTTTTTAACTTTGTAAGAAACTGCTGTAACATTTTCCAGAAGAGTAGCAAAATTTTACAAATTCCACCTACAATATATAAAAGCTCCAGTTGTTCCACACTCTTTAATTTGCTATTATCAGGTCTTTTAAATTTTTATTTTATTTTTATTGTTTATTGTTTTCATAGTTTAACCTGCATTTTCTTGATGACTAGTATGTGCAGAATATTTACATGTGTTTATTGACTATTTGTACGATATCTTTTGTAGTGTCAATTCCTGGTTCATTTTTATTATATTTATGACATAGTATTTAACTGCGTAAATTATTTGGTTATCATGGGAACAATTCCTTTTCTAACTGTATGTATAACAATTTCTCTAAGTCTGTTCTTTGTTTCTTTCATTTTCCAAATGAAGTTATTTATGAGCAAAGCTTTTAAGTTGTTGAAACAAAATTTGCTATTTTTCTTTTGAGAGTTAGTGCCTTTAATGGCCTTTCTAATAAATTTTTGTTTACCTCAAAGTTATGAAGATGTTTTTCTGCTTCTTTCTAGAAGCGTTGTAGTAAACTATTTTATGTTTATGTCTAAAATCCATTTCAGAATAATTTTTGCACTATTTGAAGTATGACTGAGGGCTTTTACCCTTTTCCATATGAATGTCTAGTTATTCCAGTGCAATTTGTGGAAGTTTTCTTTTTCCATTTAAATATTTTGCAAAGATAAGTTTATTCTATAAACATGTGTCGTTTGTTTTACTTTGTAGACTGTTTAAATGATTACTTGTCTGTTGTTAATGACAGCGCTTCACTGTCTTAACTATTGCAGATATATAAGAAGTCTTTAATATCAGACAATATGATTTCTTTATCAATATTGTGTTGGCTCTTCTAGGTCCTTTGTAGTTCCCTTGCCACTTAAAAAAATCTGCTGTAATTTTGTAGACCATATTGGAGAGAATGGACAGCAATTTGGAAAGAATAGGCATGTCTTTACTCAAATTAATGCAGTTTATCTCTCTATTTATGACTTGTAATTTCTCACAATATTTTGTCACTTTCACTGTAGCTATACAAGTGTTTGATAAAATGATTCTTATTTTAATTTTTTGTTATTTTTTTCAATAGTTCATATTTTACTTGTTTGTCGCTGTTAAATAGAAATACAGCGCTTATTTTGTTCATCATGAATAATTTTCAAATTTACTTATTATATTGGGTATTTGAAAAATAATCCTTAGGATTTTCTACATATACAACTATGTCACCTGTAAATAAAGGCACATTTTTTTCCCTAATATTTATGCTTTTTCTTTTGTTTTCTCCTGTATTGTAATTGCTAGGACCTCTGCTACAATCCTAACCAGGAGAGAAGAAAAAACTTTGCCTAGTACCAGTGTTAGGGGCAAAATGTTTAATATTTCACTATTAAGTAAAATGCAAATGCTGGGATTTGATAGATGCTTTTACAGATTGAAAAAGTATCTCCCCAATGTGCTTTTTAAAGAAAGAATTTTGTTCTTGAAACACTGTTAAAATTTATCAAAAAAACTTTAAACATCTTTTTGAGACATTCATATTTTTTATTTTATTATCATATTGAAGCACATTGATTTATATATGAATATTAAATTCAACTTGCATTCCCAAGTTAAATTTGTCTTAAATATCTCACTTAATCCTTATAATTACTTTGAAATATTTAAAAATAGCATCATTTTTACAGGTAAATGAATTGAAACATCAAGGCATATTCTAATATGCCCAATATCAAACATATTGATAAATTAAGATAAACTGTAAATGTAGAATTGGTTATTAAAATTTTTATAATGATGAGTAAAAATATCACAATGTAATAACAGAAACATCATAGATGGACTAGAAAGAACTAGTCCATCTACTAATCCATCTACTAGTAGATATACTAGTACATCTACTAGTCCAATGTAAGAAAGGAAACAAATCTATTGGGAACCTAGTGTGTGCAGTGCACTATCATAGCCTATTGCCAAGAAAGCACATTTAAAGGTACAACAGCCAAGGCTTGGAGTGGCAACTTCCTTTTTTATTTTTATTTTTTTTTTGAGATAGAGTCTTGCTCTTGTTCCCTAGGCTGGAGTGCAATGGCATGATCTCGGCTCACTGCAACCTCCGCCTCCCTGATTCAAGCGATTCTCCTGCCTCAGCCTCCCGAGTAGCTGGGATTACAGGCGCCTGCCACTACACCCAGCTAATTTTTTTTTTTTTTTTTGTATTTTTAGTAGAGACGGAGTTTCACCGTGTTGGCCAGGCTGGTCTCGAACTCCTGACCTTGTGATTCCCACTCCTCAGCCTCCCAAAGTGCTGGGATTACAGGCATAAGCCACTCCACCTGGCTGGTGTGTGAGCTTTTTAAAATTCCCCCTTTATAGAAAACTCCCTATCAGCTAGAAACAGATGGGCTGATAGAGTATTTTAATCAAACACCCAAACAGATGCTAAGAAAATTTGTCATCACTGAACCACAACATTGGAATAAATTGATATCTTTTGTCTATCTTGCCTATTGTGATGTTTTAATCAATCATCAACAGACTTGTCTCCTTTGAAATTCACAATGAGAGTTTCCAATTAGGGCAAACCAGCAAACACAAACTAGCCTAAGTGATGACAAGCATCTTAATGATGTCAGCCAGATGAAAAGATAGAATAATATTCTCAGGCAGATCAACAGAGCCCAATTTTCAATAGAGAAGAGATGGAGATGGAAACTTAAATTTCTCTTCTCTTGCATTAGTCAAAATCCTCATCCAGGGCGCAATACTCACTATCATGTTGAATTTCAGCCCCTAGCTTATCTTTCTCATTCTCTGTTTCCTGATCTTTAAGAGGATATGATTACAAACCTATGAGTGTTTGAAAGGATGAAAATGTAATAGGACACTATTAAAATTGCCTTACTTCATATAAAGCACTGTATAAATTAACATATTATTATTATCACTATTTTCATTGATGAGGCTTCTGGATTTTGAGCTTTATTTTAATGCCATTTTGAATTCTAAAAATGAGGTTCCTGATAATTAATGAAATTTTTAACCTTTCTTGAGTGTCAGATATAAGCATGGTAGATAATTTTTCATGACTAGGGAGTGATGTTTTAATGAATGTCCTTTCTGAGTACAGCCTTTGCACTTTGATTTTTTTTCCTTCCATATCAGCTGAAACTCAGTTAAATTATGCTAAACTCTGTGAATTCCCCTGTATGAGAGTTAACATAAAATTAAAATACAAATATAAAGAAATACATCCATTTATTTCACTTAGTTCAAAGAATTTTGGAAGATTTCTTTGTGCGTTAAAGACATAATTAACAAGTTAATTGTAACTTCCTATTCCTTAGTTTATAAATGTGGTATAGTTTCTCTCTGCATTTTAGCATTATGTTCTTTTCTTGCCAGCAACGTTTTCCTTTTTTGACAATGCTAAAAATTTTGCAATAAAGAAAGCTTTCCATTAGACTTCACCAGGTACTAAAAATGGCCAGAGGAAAACACTAACAGAAGGAGCGAAACATAAACAAGAAACAGTGATGATCACCCAATAAAGTCATTGGAAAAGATCTGTTAGAATTGATACAAATGGCACAAAATTGAAGGACCAAATCACAACCTAGATCATAAATTCATTATACATATTATTTGAGTTGATTTAACAAAATATCATGAGCTGGGTGGCTCTTAAACAACAGAACGTTATTTCTTACACTTCTGGAGTCTGGGAAGTCCAAGATCCAAAGAACCACCAGATTCAGTGTCTGGTGAGGGCCTGCTTCTACATAGAGGGAGTTTTCTCACTGTGTCTTCACATGGCAGAGGAGGAAAGGCAGCTCTCTGAGGCTGCTTTTTATGAGGGTTCTACCCTCATGACCCACTCACCTCCCAAAGGCCCCACCCCCAGTAACATGACTTTGGTGATCAGGTTTCAACAAACGAGTATTGGAGAAACACAAGCATTCAGACTATAATGCGGAGCATATTTTATGTAGCAAAAAGGCAAATAAAAACATATAGCCATGCATCCCTTAGCAACACGGATATGTTTTGAGAAATGTATCATTAGGTGATTCTGTGGTTGTGCCAACATAGAGAGTACATCACAAACCTAGATGCTATAGCCTACTACTCTTCTTTACCTAGGCTGAATGGTATGTATAGCCTATCGCTCTTAGGCTACACATCTGTACAGCATGTCACTATACTGAGTAACATAGGCAATAGTAACACAGTGGTAGCATTTGTTTATCTAAACATAAAAATGGCACAGTAAAAATACAATATTAAAATCTTATGAGACCCTAGTCATATATGTAGTTTATCATTGAGGGAAACATCATTATGTGGCTCATATATATGAGGCAAACCTTACCCTTGCTTGATTGCATCCTTGCCCCCTTTACCTGGGCCAAGCGTCCAACTGACAGAGATTTATCTGTGGTGGAGTCAGGGTGGAGGATCTGTCCACTGTGGAGCTAGGACTAAAATTTGGTGCAGGCAGCTGGCATGGGTTTAACAAATTATCTTGTGTGGCTAGCACATTCTGTAGGTCCAGGGTGAGAGATTTGCCTGGTACAGCTGTTGTATTTACAGCGCTAACATCCAGGAAACAGCCACTCAGCCAGTGTCTTTGGTAGAGCTGTCATCAAAAGAGGCAGCTCATGAGTTTAAGAGATTGATTAAATTTAGAGATACTGAACAAATTAGCAAATATAGGAGGGTTAGGATCATGTGAGTCACCTTTCTCATTATTGAAGAAGATAAAAATATGGGAAGTGGGGAAACTGAAATAAACCCTGTGGTGCTGTCTTGGAATTATAGTCATCTGTGTGAACTCAGAGTTTTTAATATATAAATAAAGATAGATAGTTATATAAATAAAGTCAGATATATCTATGTCTATATGTATATCTAGAACTATATATATACATATATATATGTGTGCATTTTTCAGTGGGTGAATATATACACATATGCATATTTTCTAGCAGACTACTGCTTTCCATAGCAACCAACACACCTAAAGCCCAGATTTTGATTTCCAAGAATTATTGTCCAATAAAAGCACCCAGGACTGATTCCAGGGCTGAGAAAATACAAGCATAGGATGACCCTGAAATATCAAGATGTGTCAGCGGTAAACAAGTGAAAATCAGAAATACCAATGAAAGTAAAGAATTTAAAAATTATTGTGAGGATACTTAGCATTATAGAATTGCAAGGTTGTATCATTTATAATCGACACAAGCAATATATGCTGCATTATTATCTTACATTCTTGCCCAATAAACGCCTACTACTCCCTTAGAATCAGAGTTATATATTTAAATCTAGATATTGAAACGGGATAGTTCCCTTGACCCCTTTGCATGACCCCTTTGCATGACCCCTTTGCAGGACTCCTAAGGTGGTTGGCTCATTTACTCAACCTGCAGCTCTCAACCCCTCATGGGAGGGGGAGCACACAGGTGAGTGGGTGCAGGTGCCAAGAGGAATGCTTATGTGTGCCAGCAGGAGTAGAACTCTAAGCAGCCCCATAGAAGCATCTAGGGGGTTACCTGTGATCCCCAGAGCCCCAGAGGGCATGTATTACAGTATGCTCTTTTAGCTTTGCTGTTCACAGATGGCTTAAGAGTTAAACGGCTCAGTGGAGGGTCATGGTGACAGCTTTTGTGTGCTCCCTCTTGATACCTAAGTTCTTGTCCAGTGTCCAGGAAAAAATCAGGTAGCATGAACAAATTGAAGGTTGGTGAATGCGAAGGATTTATTGAGCAGTGGAAGTGGCTCTCAGCAGGATAGGGAGGTGGAAAGGGGATGGAGTGGAAAGGTGGTCTTCCCCTGGAGTTTGGTGGTCCCTGGCTGAACCCTCTTCTGAAGTCCCGCCATCAATCTGTCCCTCTAAGTCAAGCGGCTTCTCTACATTGTCTGGCCGCTTCTTCTCTTTTCTCCTTCTCTGCCACTCTGCCACTTTGCCACTCTGACACCCCTCTGCCAGTGGAGCCTGGAGTTTTTATGGGTACAAGATGGGGGGCGGGGCAGGCCAAAAAGCAACATTTGAAATAGAAAACAGGAACGCATGTTCTCACTTTGGGCCGTGGGTCCAGGCTTGAGTGTGGTGCTTCATCAGGGACCCTGCCCTTTTCTTCCTAGTATTTCCCTGCCTCCTGTCCTATCGATATGAATCTGAAAAATTAATTAAGCTTAAAGTGATCAACTCCTGGATATTGGCATATGATTCTAAATTTATCTGGTTCTATCTTTCAATCATAAAAAATAAGGTCCAATATGAAAAAAAGCAAAAATCCTGGAAGAAACAAAAATAATACATAAACAAAACACAGAAGTAAAATATTTTATTAATGTTTTAAGATACATGAATTATGACCTTCATAAAATATTCCATGTAAAGGAGTTATTGGATATCATAAAAGCATTTTTGGAAATTAAAAATTATAAAATTGTAATGGCCTAACATTAAGAAATATATAAATTATGGGAGCTAGAGGACAAGAATCTCTCAAAATATAAAGTTAAAATGATAGATAAAAAATGTGAGAGAAAAGATAGGAGATCTGTAAAATTTCAAGAATAGACCCTGAAAAATGGAGATGATTAATCAGAATAAGATAAAAATATAACCAGATTGAATTGAGATGGGTTTGAAATTCACCAGTATATGCAGTTTTCTGATATGTACTTTAGTAAAAAGTTAACTTCAAAAAACTCAAAATATACTAATTATAAGGTTAAGAGACACAGTTATTTTCATAACGATTCCAATAAAATTTAAGAAAAAATAACAATGGTTCTCTTGAAATTGTGCTCCTACTGTCCACCTAAAGCATAGTGCGTCTTTGAGCACTTACATAGTATAAGAAAATATAATCCTACTAATCTTATTTAGACTTTATTCCTTACAGAAAAGCAGAACAGATTGAATCATATATAATCAGTTTCTTCTCTACTGACCAAGTCTCAATACACTATTCTGCACAAAACATTAAAAAATAATATATTATAGTGATCAAAGTTTTACAGTTGTTTAGAATCAACCTCAAGGAAAATGATGGTTTAGGGAATTATAGTTACAAAACATAACTTAAATATTATAAAAATTAAATGTGTGAAATTTAAAATAGACAAAAATTAATGCTAAAATTTACAAGTCGCTTTCTAGATCCCTTTGCACTTTTGTTCCATGTTGTCCTGCCACTCTGCTGATCTTCTTAGTGCCTTTTATTCCATCATATCAGATTAGGCTCAGGGCTATTTCACTGGAAACCCTCTACTCATGTCTTTAAACACAGTTTCCTACTGGTTTTGCAAACTTGCTGGGATTCAGCTTCTCAGTACAAAAAATATCCTCAGAGTGATCATAGGTGAAATAAAAACATATAGTATTTTATATTGTTAGATAATCCTGATTGTTTATGTTTTTGCTTAATTTTTCAAATTGTCATTTTCTCCACACATATGCGATAGGATTGGTTATATTCTTTAATATAATTATTCAGATTATTGAGAAATCAAATTCTCACTTTATTTTTAGTTTAACAAGGTCACAGGACACAAAATTAATAAAATTATGTTTCAATAACATAAAACTGAGCAATCTTAATATAACATAGACAATTCCATATACAGTATAATCAATAAGAATCAAATAGGAATACATTTAACCAAAGTATAATATCTGTATACTGAAAACTATAAAACACTGGGAACCAAAATTCAGGATCTAAATAAATGAAGAGACACATCATGTTCATCTGTTAGAAGACTGAATATTTTTAAGATGGCAGTTCTAAAAATATATTCTTTTTTCTAGAATCCAAGTGGACTTTATTTGACACAGAATATAATATGGTTGTAGAAACAGCAAATTGAAAAGACAAAGCAGAAAAGACACAGTTCTATCTAATTTAAAATTAGGTGACAGGAGGGAAAATCATTAATGAATAACGAAATAGTTAAACTTAATGGAAGATGTCTTTTTCTAGTGCCCATACTTTTGGAATTCTCACTCTTTGTTGTCCAATGGACATACCTGTGGTGTTCTGATCCAGTGACAGATGCAGTGGAAGTGAAAAGTATGGTTACAAATGCCCCATAAGATGGTATACTCTTCAGAAGTAGCAGACACTTGGTTAGCTTGACATTCTAAGCAAAGATCCATAATGTGGTTCTTGCAGATGGCACAGTTACCAAGCACAATATCCCAGCCCAGAGGGTTACTGCATTCCACTTTTTCACTTTAAAGCCCTTCTTGCCCACACTGTCATTGGTGCTGCTCAGCGTACCCTCTTGCATCACTGCCACCATTTTGGAAACACACGTTTCAAAAATATTTATCTTTAAACTTTTATTGTTTTATTAAAATTATAAAAATGGTATTTTTTCGTTTTGTTGTTAATGATATGTAAGAGGGATTTATTTGACAAAGAATTTGATCTTGAGAAATATTGCTCTGCAAGCATTTGCAATTATCAGATAATTTTCTTTTAGCTACCAGAGAAAGGATTTGTGAATTTGCCTTTAGAATACTTTCTCTAGATTTGGCCCTATATTCAGATATTCTAATTATATTATCCTGTTTTCATACTACTGATAAAGACATACCTGAAAATGGGTAATTTATAAATAAAAAGAGGTTTAATGGACTCACAGTTCCACGTGGCTGAGGAGGCCTGACAATCATATCAGATGGCAAAAGGCACGTCTTACATGGCAGCAGGCAAGAGAGAATGAGAGCCAAGAGAAAGGGGAAGCCCCTTATAAAATCATCAGATTTTGTGAGACTTATTCACTACCATGAGAACTGGAAACCATCCCCTTGAATCAATTATCTCCCACAAGGATCCTCCCACAATACGTGGGAATTATGGGAGCTAAAATTCAAGATGAGATTTGTGTGGGGACACAGCCAAACCATATCGCTAATCTTGTATTATTCCAAAATTGCCAAATCAATTTGATTTAACCTGTAGAAACATATGTAGAATCAATATAGAGCTGGAAGAATAGAACAATAACTCTCAGATCCACTCCTACTTTCAGATATATACATGTATCTGTATACATGTGTATGTATATATATATATGAATATGTGTGTGTGTGTGTGTGTGTATCAAGTTTATCTTGTCTTAAAGATACTATTGGTCCTTTTGAAGGCAGCATACCTCTGTTTAGAATGGTGGTTTAAGTGAATCTTAATTTGGTATCAGAGAAGAATAAAATACAGTATATTATTAATGATACATACCTCCTAAGTACAATTTTTCCTGACTAATCCCCACTATAATTAGCAGAGTTATCTATAACTCTGAAATAGAATTATATCTGGTTGTCTCAACCAGACTCATTATATGTCTCAACCTGACTCATCATCTATAATTAGCAGAGTTAATCTTTGGAGGAAATAAAATGGAGTAGGCAATAGTAAATGTAGCCCTCCAAAACTAGAGGTCTGAGTGGTTATAGAAAATTGTATTTGTGACAGAGTAGTAAAAGAATTAGTAAAAGAAAGTTGCTTAAAAGTGGGATCCACATAGTAAATCTACAACCTATGCCCCACATAGTCATTCTCAGTTCAGCTTCATACAAAGCATTTTTTAAAATAGAAAGGTCAAAATGTTCAGTATTTTCCATCAGAAATGTTTGTCTTTCTTTTTTAATTAACTAGCATCCTTTAATGGTTTTACTGAGACATGTTTTTAGACTAATGTCTGTCTATGTAGCAACTAATTCTTACCTAATAGCCATAATTTGTCATGGAAACAATCTTCAAATTCACTAAACTCTACCTGCAACACAGAGCAATAAATGTTTGCAGACGTGTGCCCACCTATGTCTTACAGTGATTGGAGTAAAAATAGTACTGATTTCAGGAATTTATTTACCGTTGCAGGAAGTCAATGCAGTCAGACTTAACTGACAATGATGACATTGATATTATGTAAGTATGTCCTCACTGAATGATGAAAATATTCACAAGATTTCTAACTGGTCTGAGCTATTCCAGAGAATATCTTATATATTATTTTATAAATACAAATTAAATTAAATTGTTATAAAAATTATACAATATAAATTATTTCATAATTTTCATAAGTGTTTCCAATAAGCACCCCATATAATCCCTTTTAACTGAAGGCATTTTAGACTTACAGCCTCCAGCAAAATCATGTATTTTCCTCATTGCTTTAGATAAAAAGAGGAGAAGAAGGATTGGGATGGGGGGATAAGTATGGGAAGAGGAAGGGGAAGGAAATACCACCTGAACTAGGTTGGAAAACTTTCTATAAAGAATGAAGAAGTAAATGCTTTAGGGTTTTTTTTATAGGCGGTATGTTTTCTGTTGTAATTACTCTACTCTGTGTTGTAGTGAGAAAGCAGTGATAGACAGCACATAACTGAATGGGCATGACTTGTTAGAAAACATTTCATTTGGCCAGGCATGGTGGCTCACGCCTGTAACCCCAACACTTTGGGAATTTGAGGCGGGTGGATCACCTGAGGTCAGGGGTTCGAGAACAGCCTGGTCAACATGGTGAAACCCCGTCTCTACTAAAAATACAAAAATTAGCCAGGCGTGGTGGCAGGCACCTGTAATCCCGGCCAGTTGGGAGGCTGAGGCATGAGGATCTTTTGAATCCAGGAGGTGGGTGGAGGTTGCAGTGAGTCAAAATCACACCATCACACTCCAGCCTGGG
This sequence comes from Pan troglodytes, assembly GCF_028858775.2. Taxonomy (NCBI): domain Eukaryota; kingdom Metazoa; phylum Chordata; class Mammalia; order Primates; family Hominidae; genus Pan; species Pan troglodytes. Next base: position 40,124,854 of record NC_072410.2, read on the forward strand.
GGACAAGAGCGAGACTTTGCCTCCAAAAAAAAAAAAAAAAGAAAGAAAACATTTTATTTACAAAACAGGCATTTTATTTACAAAACTATGGTGTTCAGGCCATAGTTTGCCAACCCCTCATTTAAACTTTAGCATAGGGTACAATAACAGAATGACTGCAAATCATATTTAACTGATCAATGCACTTGAAATGGAACTGATAATTTTAGCAATATATGTTAAATACAGAAGTTATGCAGAAGCAAACAGGATTACTCTGAAATAGAATTATATCTGGTTGTCTCAAACCATTTTTATTTTGAGCACATGTAAATACTGTTTACATTTTAAAACATCTTACTTGGATATGATTGTGTGGTAATGGCATTTAAGTTTCATGATTCTGACTACAAGAAAAAGAATAATTTTAGGACTAAAACTCCACAGTTAAAAAACTAAGGTTCTGGTCAGTTTCAGTAAATATATTGTGGCCAAATTTTCTACAGTAAATACCTAAACTTTAGGAGACAAAGGGATTGTTTTAGTCTTCCTTGTTCATCTTCTCATTTCAGAAATAAGAACCACATATCAAAGTAGTGATAGGGCTAGTGTTGGAATATAATTTACGATAACAAAAAGAAAGCACTATTGATCAATAGTTTTGCTGCTTGAAGACAAATATAAAAATGAAATAAAAGTTTCTACTTTAGATGATTCATCTTTCTGTTATATGTGAAAATTGATATCACTGGAAAAACTAAAGTTTTAAAAATATATTCTAACTCATTTTGTTACAATGAAATCTGAAATCTCCAACCTAATTTCATCTGTAATCATCAACTCTACATTTTTTCTTACTATAATAGAGTAATTTTTCCTGCTTATAGGAAGACCAGTCTCTCTTATCTTCCTTCTAAAAGATTTATTCCTGTAAAAAATCCCTTGTACTCTTCCTATCTCAGGCATTCCATCAGAAAACAGGCATGCCCTAGTGTATTTCACTAAAAATAATTAAAAGAAGACACCCACAAAATCTCCTCCCTTGATCTCATGTTCACCTTCAGCTATTACTATAATTATCTGCTCTACTTCCCAGAAAATGTCTTGAGGGTTGATAATGGTCACTTCCTTCATTTTTGTGTCCTATCATTGCCCTGAAAATGTCTAATTGGGTTCTATTTCCCCAGTTGCACAGTATAGTACTTGTAGAGTTTGTCAACGACCTACATTTTGTCAATTCCAAGTATCGTTTTCTTCCCATCCTATGTGACATTGATATTCATGTACTCATTTAGAAATAACTTTTCCTAATGGATTCCATAAGACCACACAGTCAGGGTCTTCCTCTAACTTTAGCAGCTGTTCATTTTCTGCCTCTTTCATTGAAATTATTTTCTCAGGAGACTGATATTTTTTTCAGTGGATAGCTTTTGAGTATGGTTGAGTTTGATGTGGGGTCATATATGCATACCCTTCAAGGGAATTCACTGACTTGCAAGGCTTTAAAGTGCTTTTGTATAAATATGACTTCAAATCCATAACTTCAGCTTTCCCTCTGTGTTCTCCATCATCATCTTTAATGGCTTCCATGAGATTTCTAATTAAATTTCTTAAAGGCAAAATTGAATTCTTGATTTTTCATCTCTAAAGCTGCCTCTCCAATCATCTATCCATTAAGCAAAAAACTAGAATTATCACTGCTTTTTATATGTCTCATACCCAACCCTAAATAACTCCTCCATACACACCACATACTACACATGACAAATACAAGCAACCCATCAACAAGATAATCATGTCTAATTTCAAAATTAGGCATGCCCTGTATGGTTCCACAGTTTTTAAATTACAGTCTCACTATTCTAATTCAAGCTACTTTATATCTTACCTTCAATAGGTTCTTAAACACTCCTTCTTGTTTGCAATTAGAATCAAATCAAAACTTGTTATTATGGCTTTCAGGGCCCTGCCTGATTTGAAGCCTACCTACTTATCCACTAGTAATTTTTGCCAAGATATTTCTTATTCTGTAAATTTCATCTTTTCTAGATAAGCAGCCTTATTTCTGTTCTTCAAAAATTAATTTTGTTCTGGTTTTCATGTCTTTGCATCTACTGTTCTTTCTCCCTGAGAGCCACTGATCCCAAATATTCATATTGCTAGATCCTTCTAGTCTCTCAAGTCTCATCATAAATGTATCTCCTCAGAGTACCTTGGTTTACACAATCAAATTAATACCAAACCATGCATAAATGCATTATATCACCTTTTAGTGAAGCCCTTTATAGTATTTATCACAGTCTGACATTCTTTTTCTCATATATTTGCTCATTTTGTACTATTTGTCTCTGACAACATTCAATTATAAGCCCACCCAGAGCTTAGGCCTGGCTGCCTTATCCACTGTGGCTAGAGAAAATGTGGTTGGCAAAGAATAAACATTCAATGCACATACGTTGAAAGAAAAAATAAAATGATATAATGAATAGGAAAAGTGTTCTGCCAACATATTATAGATTTTTTTAGCAAAGATTAAAATGTAAGTAGCAAGGCCACCCCATTCACCAACTCTGCACTGATAGCCCATAGAGATAACTGAGAATGACATTATTTTCCATTTGCATTCTGATAGAGACTGGGTTGTTTCCCATTGCAATACTCAAATTGGCTACTATTCAAACACTATCATAAGCCATGACTTGGAACCTGTTTGCTGACCCTGAATTAAACAACACAGCCTAGTCTGTATATGGTTTTAGACAAACCTGTCAACGTCAGTACATAAATGCCTGATACTTAGCTCAATTCAATTGACATTTATTAGCAAATCCTCTGTTGTTGAAATCTTGGTCTTCATTTCTGAAGGCTCATCATGTAATAGGAAATATATATAAATAATCCAAGTCAATGAAGGAAATTACAGAAGAGAGAGTGACAGGATCAAGGTGTGAAAAATTGAATAACATTGTATTTAAATAATGAACTTAATAGTCGCAAAAAAAAGTCAAGAGGGAGTGTTCACGGAAATAAACCTGGGAACACACAGGATCAGATTTTGAGAGACTTTTAAAACTGGTGCTGAGCTTGCATCTTGACATGCACTCATTGGTGAGAAAGGGGAACAATCAAAGCTTTGTTTGAGAAAACTAACTGGTGGTGGAGGGTGGAATTGAAGTTAAGTTAAAAGGGCACACAGACCAGCTAGAATGAAAATGCTGTCTTAAGTATACAATAATTAGGACCTCAACAAGGTTTTATGGGGAAAAAAGGAATACATTTTAGTAATTCTTACCATTAGGACCATAAACTTAATGCTTGCTTTGTTCTGAGTGATGGTAATAAACAGAGATTTTTATATTACTACAGTAGAAGATCACATGTGCCCAAAAGGGAGAAGCAATTTCAAGTAGAGGAGTCTGTTTTCACACATGTTGAATTAGAGGAATGCTAATGTATCAATGTAGAGCTATTTAGCCATAGTAGAAAATTCATGCCTTTGAGTTTCTGTGGGTCAAATTTATTCCTTCTCTCTCTGAGTTCTGAACCAATTCAGAAATATGTACAGAGTTCATATAACTCCAAACTATTAGCTAAACCCTGACTCCACATAGACTCTCTCTGCTGAAAGGGCAGGTCTTCTTCAAATATCATGAAAACTAATGTGTTACTAATTTTTTTAATGTACCATACATATATGTACCACTAGGGAAAAATATGCTATTATAATTGTTTGTTATAATTGATTATAGGACAGATTTAAGATAATCGTGGACAAAAGTTGTATCTTGGATTCAATGCAACATAATAAATTCCTGAATTTTCATCCATTTTTAGGTTTCTCTCATCACTGCTATGCCTTGTTATTTCATAACCCCTCTTATTAAGGACCCTCAAATTTTATGTGAAGAAAAATCTACCAAAGTCAAGTTAGAGCCGATAATTTTATTGTTATTGTTACCCGCAGAAGCAGATTGATTTCTACCCCAAATTTGGTTTAGATATCAAGACTGATGATGCCACATACACCCAAAGAGTATGAAAAGTTTTATTACTGACACAATTGAGGTCTCTGGGAGAATAAGACGGGCATCTCAACAGCTCCAATATGGCTTCAGAGAGCAAAGAGAGAAGACTGGCCTGGGTTTAATTGTGACTGGCAGTTGGACCCCGTGAGAATTCCCACATACAAGTGGGGGCTGGCATGGTATAAATCTCATAGTGGTGCCAAAGGAAGGAACATAAGGGGTTTATATACCTTCCTCAGATGTGGGGCACAAGGGAAAGAAGGAAGAGTGAGTTTTAAAAGCTGTTGGCAGTCAGATATCCAAAACTGGAGTCAGATTCCTATTTTTATTTTCTATCATTTATTTTACACTAACATGTAAAGGTCAGTGTTTTGATTTAATAGGGCAGAATATTCTCATCATAATTGCAACAAAAGCGAAAATTTCCATTTCTATAGCAATACACTAGGATATATAGAGCTTTGCAATTTATTTTACCTGTATTTTTCCAAATCTCAAGGATCCTTCTATAGAGTCTGTCTCAAATGTTAGTGCCACTCTCTCATAGAAAAAACATAAAGAGTTTACCAGATGTATTTTGGATTTTTGCTAAATTTCAGGAAGTTAATCATAGTGTTTCTCTGTTCTAATGAAATACTCTGAGTCCAAAATATGAATGGCTTATATTTTTCTATCTGGCCCTTCCTTGGCATGTTGATGGCAAATTCTTAACCCTTCATTCCATCTTTCATAGGAAATGTCTAGAAAAAAAGTCAGTTCCAAGACACAGAGAGTTTCACCATCCAAAAATTTAAGTGCATATATAAGTCTTGTTTAATGCCTTCAAATTTTGTAAAATAATCTTCTCATTAATATTTTTCTATATTGCCTCCATTTTAATATTATTCATATGAATTTTATCCTTGCAGAAAGTTTAAAAACTTACTTAAGTTACAGGTTACTAATGGTAAGAAAGCTTCATGCCACTAATCCTTTAATCTAACATTTAGGGATAATATTCTACTAAAAATAGAATTATTCTTCTTTTTCTTTCCTTCTTTTACTATTTATTTTGATTTAATTGGACTTTTCCTAAAGGCTAGTGAAGTGTGCAACAGTTTAATCTGGGCAAACATCCTTCAGTGGAAGAATTTTAGGCCTCAGTTTCTTAACATAGCAGTGCTGACACTAAGATAAATTTCCGCCACCGCAGCACAGTGGTGTCCCTGCTCCCACACTTACTCTTCTCATGAAAGTGCTGTGTTGAAAGCAGTTGTTTCTGTGCCTGGGTTACTGGTATTTTGTCCTTATTTTAGTCAAGTGGCAATTATTGAAAACTGTACCACGTCAATGCAACCCAGGGAGGAAAGAACATTATTCTTGAATGTTTAAGCTTTCCCTTAGGAAGACCACAGAGGTCATCAGCTCTGTAACGCCTTTATCATGTCTCCCTCAGGGAAGACTGAGAAACCAATAACTCATAAAGCATAGAACCCTCACATAGGAATTTTGCTGTTAATAATATTTAGTCACTACAAACCTGGATGGAATTCTGCCAGGAAGCTTAGTATCCCAGTCATTAGCAAATCCCCTGTGTGTTTCTGTCACCCATTTATTGCATTCTCCACCAGTTAAGTGATGCACTGGCTTGGCAGTTATAATTTTGTGAAGAGGTGGGCATTTTTTATCCATCTCAAAAGAATTCAAACCAAAAGTAATATCTGGCTGTGAACACTTTATGTGACTTTTATTTGAGAGAACATCTCTAAAATATTTAGGAGCTCTACAGTTTCTCACATGGGTTGCTTGTATTTCTATTTCAACTAAACTTTTCATAGCTTTTTGAAGTAGTTTCAGATAGTCTATGGACACACAGCAGAATAATACTCATGGTCTCTGGCTCCTTTTTCTTGTTTTCTAAACTCATTTCTATATAAAATAAACTAGGCCCATTATATTTTAATCTAATTGAGTCTGCTCACCCCATCCCCTGGACATTGCAACTTCCTATGGAAGAGGCATGTGATCTCGGATATTGGTCTCTGGAGATCTCCCCATTAAACGCACTTAAGCCTTACACATTCTAAATTGGGAAGGGGGGGAAATGAAATAGAAAGTAACAATACAAATAATAGTATACATATTGTTTTAAAAGTAATTTTGCTTTTCAAAATTCCAAACTCTGGAAAATAAAAAGCAATGAAGAAGAATCAATAGTGAGAAAATGCTAAGTATTGGAAGTTGGCCTCAATTGCATTTGCATAAGTTTAGTATTGTATTTGTGTGATGAGCAGTGAAAACAAAAAGGCAGAATTGTCCGTTCTTTCTCAATGTTGTGTGCAGGAGCACCCTGAAAATCTGCCCCCATCGTTGTACTGGAGAAAGACTGGAAGAAGAGGAGATTCAGAAATGTAGGTTCAGATTCAGTATTTCTGTGTGGCCCTATTCAGATTAAAATCTGTCAGTGAGAGGTATTTGGTGAGACTTGAGAGCAGAAATGGAGGAGAGGGCACAGTTCCTTAAAGGCATCTCTGGGCCAAGGGCAAAATGTGAAGTTCAAAGCCGTTTGCAGGCATAGAGGTGCCTCAGAGAGTTGATGAAGTTTCCCAGCTTCTTGGGACTCAAAATGGCCTCAAGGTCAAGCACTGGTAAAGCTACAGTATGAAAAGATAGTTGTTTTTAATCTTCCCAGAAGTTCTGGAGAATCTCAGCAGCTTCCAGAAAAGCTCTTAAAAATCATCTGTTTCTGTACTGCAGGCTGAGGTCCTTAGGGGCCCTCCCCTGAGTTCTACTCCCTTTGTTCTTCCAACATCGGCCTTAGCCTCTGATTGACTGTTTAAAAACCCTTCCATTTAACCTTAAATTGTATTAAAGTTAATTATTGTGTTCTAATTCTAAAAAGATACATGGAATGTATTTATTTATTTATTTACTTATGTAATCTTTCAGATAATTTACAGTAAATACTATGTACTCCCTAGAAGTGTACAACCCCAACAGACAAAAATTATTTAGATATTTCATTCATCATACCCTGACCATTTGCTATTTTTGAAAAATCATCGTTGTTAAAATGCAAACAAAACGTTTGTTTTATTGGCATATTACATCATAATGTTCTTTCACAGTGTTTCCTTTAAGATGAAGGACATTTAACACTGAATTTAATTTCTATATATCAAACATGAGAAGGTGTTTTCTCTTGAGAATTATGTTTAAAATTTTTCAAAATCCCTCACTAGGCAGATTCAAAGGGTTTTGTTTTGATTTTTTGTTTTCATATGTTTGGTTTTTGACAGAAAGTCTTAAAATGTTGGTATATCTGCTCTGGTGCTATTACATGTTTCCTGTAACTAATATGGATGCACGAAACCATTAGTGGGAGGCCTATAATATTAAGTAGGCACAAGAAATTAATTTAATTAAAAATAAAATGAGCTATCATCATTTAATTTGGGGAAGAAAAGCCGAGTAAAAGGGGAAAGTTCACAGGCAGAACTGTGCTAAGTTCTTCTGCATTTGTACTAAGGATGCAGTAGACCGAAGACATTTAAAACAATAATATAAAGATTTGGGGTGAAGAATTAATACAAAAAATTTGTGCTCATGATTTTGTATTTGGAGCTATATTATTGAATATTCTATAAACATAGGATGAAATGGGATAACCTTCCATCTGTCAATGCTAAAGGGATTTTAGTCTGAATAATGATAAAGCTGTTAGAATTGATGCTGATCCCTTGGATAAGAAGCTTTTTGCCCTGGAAGCATATAACTTATGACACAGAACTGCCATTTAAAAATAGATAAGGTATCCTGCTACCTTATCTGATAAAATGTGATCTGATTTTTTATGTTGTAACCCATGACAATTTTTGTTTATTCTCTGTATGTGGCCTTGCTTAAGCCTGTGTTTTACAGTTTATTAGATCCACTAATCTGGGACTAGAGTCTTACTTCATCTTTTCTCTAATGGAACAACAGATTCATATTCCTCCCTCAGCTGTTGAAGCTTTTCTTAACATGTTTGTATTTTAACAGATTGTTCCCAAGCAGAGCACCTCCCAACCCAAGAGACCAGCATTCACATTTTTAGTAAATTAATCACCCAGTCACCCTTGGTTCCCAGTTCAACAACATCTGGGGATCTTTTGTGGCACAGGGCAGTGCTGCCCAAGCCACTCCAGCAAGGTTAGTTCTTCGAATGTGGAATTTGTTCATCATATCCCTTCCAAAATGGGTAGCCAAAATAATAACTATATCAGTAACCCTCCAAATTTAGCATCTAAAAAATATCATTTAGTGATGTTTTTTTAAAGCATAGGCCCACAGGACCTGAGGTAAAGAACTAGAACTTGGTTAAATAACATTTATGACTGAAATAGTCAACTATTTTTGCGGTTATGACTGAAGGATCTCCAATGCAAACTTCTCATTTTATAGTTTCAGAAACAAGGCTCTTGTGAATGGCATGGCTTGCCTAAATGGTGCAAATTATGGTAGAAGCACACCCAGGCACCCAAGCCTCAACTCCAATGGTCTCCTAAGCCACTATAACAGTGGACTGTCCAAGTAATATCATGAATCTTCTTTCTTTGCCATGATTCTCACACATTTTCTCCCTGAGGGATGAATGAAGAATGGACAAAATACAGTCTTTGGATGAAGTATTTTGATATAGTTAGCATGCATACACAGTTGGATGATTTATCCTTCATCCCAGAAACAAACAAACAAAAAAACTTTTGCTATAATCGACAAGCAAAAACACTTTTCCTTTTATTTCTTTCAAAACTGAAATTCTTATATCCCAGATGAACTGCTTGCAACCCAGTAGATATAGGTATCAGCTGCTGCCCCCGCTTTGGCAAGAAGGAGTTCTGTAGCAGATTTTGAATGCCTGGAAGATAGAAAGCTAGTCTTTGCTAAAATTTCAGGGGAATCAAAAGCAAAAACAAAAATACCAGACTGTAGACTGTCAGTCTGCCAATAACTTGAAGCATTTTCTTAGAATTGGTAAGGAATATTCAAGTTTATAAAACAAGTTCTTCTGAGGGCTTTTACAGGATTTTAGAGCTTGGCAAAATGGAAATGTCTACCCTTTTGCTATGGTAACAGAGAGGAAGAACATTGATTGGCAAGTTACCTACAGTGAGAATACAGCACTGACCATGTCGAAGAGAAAACTTCACTGCGAGGGGCTGGATAACAAGGATTGGACTGGATAGTTGAATCTTTCAACACAAATGGTGATTAAATACTCTCTCTCTCTCTCTCTCTCTCTCTCTCTCTATATATATATATATATATATATATATATATATATAGCTTTCCCATTAAGAGATACAGAAACCCAGCAGAGATGGCTATATGGCATATATACTAATTTAGTGCCTAAAGTGTTAAGCAGTGAGTTGACCAATGGGATTAAAACACAAATATAGTCTCTGCATTTCTGGTTATTACATTTTAACAAAAGAAATAAGCAGGTATATGAGCAAATAAAATAGTTTCTGCTTGTGATAAGGATATATATAAGACTAAGATGAGAAGATCTAGAGAGTCAGGGGTTAGTTCAGATTATTGTTCTAAAACTTGGGTCTAGGTGCTCACTTAAAAAATGAGAATGTGGTTTGAGAGATACATCTTGAAAAATCATCCAGTTTTTAAAAAAACAATTGAAGCCCTTCTTTAATTTTCTGTACATTGCTAAATGCCTCTTCAATTCCAAAAGATGCTTTGATACGGTGTACTCTAGGCCAAGAAGAACCCATACTGGGACATAAAACCTGAAGCAACCTACCTTTATGTATTCCTATATAGATCTTTATTATGTATTATACTGAAATATGTGTTATGTGTATTTAATTTTTTTTCATTTTTTAAAGAAACTATGTTAATAGAACAGTAGGTAGCAAGCAGTTTATAAGTAAATATTTGAGTATTGCCGTACTGTCAATTAAGACAAATGAACCAAATATAGAAAGATTTATCCAGGAAACATCTCTTAACACAATAGCAGTTACCATCCCCACCATCAGCCCTATGGCATGCAGCTGTGCACACATTGACGGAGAACATGATCACAGCTTGTGGGAGCCAAGTTGGGCAAAAAGGATTTGTTTTCCCAAATTCAGAGATCTGTGTTCTGATCAATTACTGCTTCTGATAACAACAGTAGACAAACAATTGGGCAGTCATTATTGTTCAGCCTCCAGCATTGTTGCAAGCTGCCTCTCTCCATCCTGCTAAAGTTACTTCCAGGAGATTTAAAGGGCTAACACTCTTTCCCCCTCTTTATTTATTTTTTCTTCTGTTGGGTACCAGACATAAAAGGCTAGGGAATTCAAAAGGAACTACTAATATGGAGAAATAGAAACATGGTCATCCATGCCCAGGGGAAAGTTCAGGCTCAGAATAGCTGAGGAGACCATTGTTTACACATTATGCTGATTCTCAGCACAGTGACAGGCTGCAACAATGGAAAAAAAAAAAAAACAGAGAGAGAAAGAAAGAAAAAAGCAATAAAATGCAGCAACTTTGAGAAAGGGAAGAATCTTATTGCCTTACTTACCATATAATTAGATTCAAACGTCCAGTTTTCAACAAAGAATCACAAAGCATATGAAGAAATAGGAAATATGACCCATTCAAAGGGAAAAAATAAGCCAAGAGAAAATGTCCCTGAAAAAGACCTAATAGCACATCTACTAGACAAGAACTTTAAAAGATCTATCTTAAAGATGCTCAAAGAACTAAAGGAAAAATGGATAAAGTCAATAAAATAATGTATAAATAAAAATGAAAATATCAATAGAGATTTTAAAAAAACACCAAAAAAATCTTGACCTAAAAAGTACATTACCTGAAATTAAAAATTGACTAGAGGGATTAAAAAGTAGATTGAAACATTCAAAAGTTGAATGAAGTAGGTTGAGGAGGCAGAGGAATCATTAAACTTGAAGATAGAACAATGGACATTGAGATCTCTGGAATCTCAGGAAGAAAGGGAAAAAATATTTAAGAAAATTGAATAGAAAGTAAAAGACCTGTGGGACACCATCAAGCTGACTAACATACACAATGTGGGAGTTCCAGAAGAGGAATATAGAGAAAAAAGGACAGAGAAAATATTTGACAAAACAGTAGCCAAAGATTTCTCAAATTTGATTAAAGACATGAACATGAACATCAAAGAACCTCAACAAACTCCAACAAAGATGAATTTGAAGAGTCTCACACCAAGACACATTATAATCAAATGGTAAAAAGCCAAAGCCAAAAACAGAATCTTGAAAGCAGCTAGAGAGAAGTGAGTCATCACATCAAGGGATCATCAGTAAGATTATGAGCAGATTTCTTATCAGAAACCTGGGAGGCCAGAAGGCAGTGTGCTGATATATTCAAACTGCTAAAATAAAAAGTCTGCAACAAGAATTCCATTTCCAGCAAAATTGTCCTTCAAAGGGAAAAATAATTAAGACATTCTCAGATAAACAATAGCTTATGGAATTTGTTGCCATCATACCTGCCCTGCAAGAAATACTAACAGGAGTACCTAAGGTTGAAAAGAAAGGAGAATAGACAGTAACTTAAAGCTGTATAAAGAAATAAAAATCTCAGTAAAGTAAATACATAGGTAATTTTAAAAGCTAGAGTTATTGTGAAAATGGTTTGTAACTCCATTTTTTGATTTCTACACAATGTAAGAGAGTAATACATTTTTTAAAACACAATATTTAGTCTAATAATGCTAGTGTTATTGTAACTTTGGTTTATAACTCCACATTTTGTTTTCCATGTAAGAGGCTAACGTATATTTTAAAACTTATTAGTTTATGTTTTTAGCCATATGATTTATAAAAATGTAATTTTTAACATCAACAACAGAAAGGAATGCAGTCAGATATGTAAATGAGTAGCATGGTTGTGAAGTTAAGCTGGTATAAATTCAAATTAAAGTTACTTTTAATTCGTAAGTACTTTCTACCTAACTTTAGGATGTTAAATGCAAGTCTCATGGTAAGTACAAAGAAAACAGACATAGAATATATGCAAAAGAAAATTTTGAAATAAATGTAAACATTTCACTATAAAAATTAACTAAGTATAAAAGAAAACAGTAATGCAATATATAAGGGTCAAAAACCTATAGGGTGTATGGAAAACAAATAGCAATATAAGAGAAGTATACATCTTCTTATCAATCAGTCTCAAAAAGGAATGAAATTCTAACAGAGGCATAATGACATATAAGACCTTTAAGAACATTGTGGTAAATGAAATAAGCCAGTCACACAAACATAAATATTGTGTGATTCCATTTATATGGCATACTTAGAGTAGCCATAATCATAGAGACGCAAAGTGGAATGGTGGTTAACAGGGGCTCTGGTGGGGAAAATGGAGAGTCATTGTTTAATAGATACAGAGTTTCAGTATTACAAGATGGAAAGAGTTCTAGAGGTGGATGGATAGTGATAATTGTACAAAAATATGCAAAAAATAGGAATGTACTTAATGCCAATGTTCTGTACATGTAAAAATGGTTAATGTGGTAACTTTTATGTTTCATACATTTTACCACAATGAAAAAATTGTGGAAAAAAAGTAAAAATAAAAGAAATGATGTTGGCAATGTCATAGTAACTAGGCAAGTCAAAAGTCAATACTTAAGTATTGTAGCACTGTCAATTATAGCAAATAATCAGAATGGAATAGGATTATTCTATAAAACTGTCCTTGAAAAGGAAATTTTGTGGAATCATTTAGAAATTAGTACCCACTTCCTCATCAGATGACGGTGAGAGGCATATCCTCATGGTAACAGGACAGAATTCCTGGATACTAATGTTTCCTTCATCTTAGTCATATAATTAATTGAAAGCCACTCTCAGATAACTGTAACCAATTAAGACTGTTATGATATAAATATAAATGGCAGACATATCATATAAAATTATTGAACTGTGAAGGATTAACATAGCCTGCCTAGGAAAATTCACCATGAAATCTAAATAAATAATTTTAAATAATATTATTGTGTATAATTTTATTATTGTCTAATTTGAGATAACCTTCTTCCTTTGTTTTCGTGATTTAGAAAAAGAGACCTGACATAGCACTGTTTTTTTTGTTTATGTGAAAATTATTTTGTATTTAAGAAAAGAAATTTTTCTCCCTGAATATTTCCTTGTTTTTTTAATAAGAACTAATCTAAATCAGAAAGAACACAACAATTTTCATGCTTAAAATTTGATATAGCTTTGGGCTTAACTAAATTGAATGTTTGGGGCAACTGGTCCTACTGGTGATTATACTGCAAATAGTCTTAGGGAAGCAGTGCAGAAAATGCAGATTTATAGGTGAATCTTGGTTACTGACATAGGAATAATTCTGAGAATGCCTGTTCCCTGCAATCCCATTTAATCTTCCTCTTTTCTGTCATTTGCAAATATATGCAGATTAAAGCAGTGAAAATAATAAATGTAGATATGAGTGTGCTTGGATGCATGGAGACAATTGTGGATCACTTGTTAATTAACAGACTGAATACTTTATTAGGCATACTAATTTAATATACCCTTATTAATGCTTGACCTTTAAAACAAACCTTTTTCATGTCAATATTTGGATTACAGTCCCTTTGACAGAGGAGTTAAACATATCCAAAGGAGTGGTGAACTTGCCCAAGTATGGCAGCCGATAAAATGAAGTAACAATAACAGCAGGGATTTGGAATAGGTCATTATATGTTTCCTGGACATTGATGCTAATCTGAGCCACATGATTTCTTCCAGCATTTCTCTAAAATCCTTGAATACCCTGAAATCCCAATGATGTTGCACACTCCAGCAGAAGTTGAAAATGGGAACATTTGGATTAGATTTAGATGAACGCGCTTGTGGTATTTTATATAATGTTCATCCACACAGAATTTATTTAATATTATTTCTTTCTGAATAAAAGGGAACTGATTTTAAAACACCAAGATCACCTGTTTCTTTTGAAAAATCCAATCTTGCTACCAGAGTCACCATTCCTGTATGGTAATAAAAATGGCTATATCTCAGAATTAGTGCTTTGAAAAAGCATGGACATTCAGAATTGCTGAAATCTTCATAACCTTCTCTTTTTTCAATCATAGAAATCTACTCTCAGTTTGCATTGATTCTTGCCCTTGCACTGTTGTTTTTCATTTAGTAACATTAAGGAACACTGAAATATTATACTCCAAATAATGAAGTATAGGCAAAGAAGGATGCATTTTTTGTAAATTAGGGTATAGTATAATTATTGTTAAAGTGAAATATTGGGAACATATTTGTTCCTAAAGAATAAATTTGTTCATGCATTTACTTTTCTACACTAACTGCTTTAGACTTGCGAGCATTTGACATGTGCAGTGGAGCCACTATTCTTCAGAATGTCCTTGCTGTCCTCAACATATAAAAAACTCCTGTGCCCTGCCTGCAAGTCAGGGTGTATGGTTTTTCTCATTATTTAGCCTTCATGTGGGATTGATTGTCACCTTTTAACTTGAGAGATTTAATGCCGTAGCCAAATTATTTCAAGTCCTCACATTTCCCTCTGCCCACAGTGCATGGTATTTGGTAAGATGTAGTTGACCTTCCCATCCCTCCAGATCTAACTCGGTCATAGGGGCTGCTGATATTACTGCAATCAGGCATTTGACTCACATAACATCCTTGGCATTGCTCCCTGGGAATTAGGTATTATGTTCTCACAGCTCAGGAGTTGGCAACTCAAATCAAGTGTGTCTAGTCCTCCTTTTAGGATGAAAGAAAAAAATTGAGCAGAACCCTGTGACAAAATAGAATGATATTCTTTCTACATGCATGTGTTTTCCTTTGATACCAAATATTACTGGTGTGGTGCAAGGGCATGGACAATTCTGGTATGCCCCGTGCATCTTTCAGCAAAGGAATGTATCCTGAAACGATGTTACATCACTTTAGAGACATTCTCCCACCCCCACATAAGACAGGTCTTATGTGAGTAGAGAGGCAATGGGAATTTGCTAGGTTTAACAAACAAAATTGGAACCCCAGTGTATGGTATGTATTTTGTAAATTTTGTATATAACATGATATTTTGGTGTCTTAAAAAATCTTTTTAGCAGAAGAAGAACTGCTCTTCTTAGGGATAGTCAGCGCTCACAGAAAGCAAAGAACCACCAGGAGTATGACTTTGATATGCAAACAAGCCAGTCGAAAGCCACACCTCCTCTACGTAGCTCTTACACTCCAGGAGACAATATTCCTCTGTCTTAATCATCCCAGGGCCAGGTACGAGGCAAATAGGGACTATCCCTATAGTTTAGAGCTCCCTGAAATTATTCAAACCAGCCAATCCTAAACTGTTCACCCTGCCCTACCTAAAACCCCTAATGCTTTCTCCTTGCTCTTGTCTTCTGCTACCTGACTACCCTGGTGTCTGTCTCACGTGGCCCTGTGTGGCGTGCCATGCTTCCTGTCCCTAGGACCCCTGAGTATAATAAACTTTGTCTTCCTGACCTCTCCTGTGTTTCCTTTTATGGCCTCACTTAACTGACCATGATATAAAATGTACAAAAAAACACAGTTTAGTTAATAATAATTATCCATGTGAGCTTTGGTAGTTACTTTTAATTCCTAAGTGTCAATTATTCTGCCTGTCAAGAGCAGATGGTAATACTCATTTTATAGGGTAATTATGAGAGTTCACAGAAGCAAAGTGATACAGGTTAATAGAGTGGTTAGAAGCATAAGCCTAGGAGTGAGATTAACTGGCATTAAAACTCACTCCATTGATTACTGAGTATTCAGATGTAATCAACTTTAATTTCTGTATCTTTATCATGGCATTACATCTTCCTTTTAATATTGAAGGATTTAATCTTATAACACATAGCTAGCAGTTGGCTGTCACACAATAGGTGTTCAGTAATTGATGACTATATATTTATATGAAAGACTTTAAAAATTAAATAAATGTTTAAAAATAAGTCTGCATTTTAAGACTAAGTTCTAGGATACATTCTCTTTAGAAATACTTTGATATTATTTTACATAATTTATCTCATAATCATATTTTTTTATCTTCTAGGAAACAACTCTTTGTAATATATTTATTCTTCTTTTTCCCTGAAGTATATCTTTTCTCAAAAAACAATTCGATTACTGGGAAATGATCTAATACCTCATTTTGCAATTCAATTGTTTAAAAATAGATATATAGAAAGAATAACCTTATCTCTAGGATATGTATGTGTCTTAGCACAGATGCTTCTTGACTAAGTGGGGGTTATGATAAACCCATCACAAGTAGAAAGTGCATTTTATACATTTCACCTACTGAACAGCATAGCTTAGCCTAGACTACCTTAAATTTGTTCAGAACATTTACATTAGTCTACAGCTGGGCAAAATAATCTAACACAAAGCCTATTTTATAATAAAGTGTCAAATGCCTCATGTAATGTATTCAATCCTGTACCGAAGTATGTCTTCTACTAAAAGTGTATTGCTTTCACACATGGTAAAGTTAAAAAATCATAAGTCAAATCATCATAAATTGGGGACTGTCATAAATTGTATTATGTTATAAAGGAAATGAGAATTCCTGATAGTAATTACATTGTGTTAAGTGTGATACTTTGGTAAGAGTTTTCCTTAAACATTCCACATTGCAAATTATCTAAAAGTTATTGACCCAAAGCTATTCTAGTTTGTTATATTTAAAACACAATAAGCATGTTGAGGCCTGCTTTAGTTTTATGAGAGGAATGAAAGCTGACAAGCTTGGATTAATCAATGTGTATGTGCATGACCCAAATATTACTTTCTTTTATTATTAAAATTCACTTCAGAACATGTATACTAAGAAAGCGTGCAGAATTTGTCAAGTTCAATTTTACAAATAAAAAGAAATGAAAGTATATATATATGTATATACATATATATACACACACATATATATATCCATTAAGATAATCTAAAATTCAATGGTAATAGTATCTATCAAAATAATCTCTTTGGATTTAACTCTGCATAAATAGTTGTGTTTTTTTCTGGATAAGTTTTAAACCAGAATGTCATGCAGCATTCCCATAGGAAGTTTTTAGTGAATTTAATAAATTCATTTGGTTTCACGGCAAAACTAGTTTTATAACTTAGATGCACAGATAAAAATATAACTAATGTATTTGCCCTAAAGGTCAGTTATAACAAGACATCAACTTCTGCAAAAATCTGGTCTTTACACTGGAGTTGCTCTTAAAATTTATGCAACTTTAGATTTAAATAAGAATGTGTCACTTTATCTCAAAGGCAAAGTGGAAGATTAATTTGAAATATAATTAATTTTTAATTTAGTGCATTCACCCTTTTTGATGTATTTAAACTATATTATTTATGTTTCTATATATTTTGTTAGTCAAGTAGTACTTATACTGAGCTATAACTGATATATGCTCTGACACATCAATGGCCTTATTTGATGAATTTATTTTTAAAGTATGAACTAAACAATGATGTTAATAGACTAATGTGGAATGAATAGTATCATATCATTGGCTTTCATATTGGTATTCCAGCCATAGATGAATACAGTTAAGAAACTTTCATTTGAAAAACAAATTTTCAAACTCACCAAACCATAATAAGTATCAGTTCATCACATTTACTTTAATCCATATATTTTAAGGGTATTATGGTACTTGCCAGCAGGGTTTTTTGCCTCTTTGTGAGATGAATGTTCAAGTTCAAATACAACAGTGTTTCTATACGAAACTGTTTTTGACAAGATCAAGAAGTTTATATGCCAACACATAGGCCACCCAAATTAACTCCTCTGTGTGTGTGTGTGTGTGTGTGGTGTTATTCTTACTTTTATTTCTATTATATTCTTCTGGAACAAGAGTTATCTTCATAGAATCATCATTACCTTTTATATCACTATTTTTCTAGCAAGAATATTAAGACACTTAGGCTAATTGAAATATAATAGTCCATACTGGTGATGTATGGAAAATCAAAGAAAACACCTGGAAACTTTACTGAGATTATTTCATTTTACCATTTATTAAATATACTCAGTAGGTAATTATTAAGTGACTCCTACATCATAATAACAGTATTTGTTTAGGGGAATACAAATGCTGAAGAGAAAAATATTGTTATTTCAGTAAGTTCAAAATCACATTGAATAACAAAATTAAGTAGGCAATTTTAATATTGCGATAGTAAAAGTGTGATA
Source organism: Pan troglodytes (assembly GCF_028858775.2). Taxonomy (NCBI): domain Eukaryota; kingdom Metazoa; phylum Chordata; class Mammalia; order Primates; family Hominidae; genus Pan; species Pan troglodytes. Next base: position 40,143,096 of record NC_072410.2, read on the forward strand.
AATACTACTGTAATATGATAATCTATTCACACTACACAGATGTGCAGATTTTACTTCATTGTACCCAATTTACTTTTTTATATTCATGTTCACAAGCCTACTAAACAGTATGGGACTAGTGTGTTGTTGATTACTCTTAGGTGCTCTTTTTAGTGGATTGGAAGCTTTTATGCTTTTCCATCTTCCTTCTCCTCTTTTTCAAAATATTGCCCTGATACGCAGAAAGAGAATTTTGGGGGCAAACTCAGAAATGGGATTGTTCATGTCTACCTGATGTCCTGTGCATCCTAGCTGCTATATTCTATAAAGTTGCTCATCTTATCTGTTCTTTAGACAGGCAGTCATAAAGGTCCATCAATGATTTAGAGAGTATAGACAAGAGTTTGTGTTTGCAGGACTTTTTTTCTCAGATACATAGTGACTACATAATTTATCCCCTCCTTCAAAATGAGTTTTGTTACTGAACTCTGCAACCTTTATCCAGGATATGCAAGAATTTCTGGATTCTTCTACACAATTATCTTTCTAGTTTCCTCCCATCAGAATTTTCATGCCATTTCTCATTCAAATGTTAGTTGGAGTATCAAGATGGGAATTTACATGCCTACCTTTTGTCATCTTGTGGGATCAAACCCACAGTTATAAGAAAATAAGTTTTTAGTAATTTTCAGTATCTCTCATATTTGCCTAGCTCCTCAATTCTAGTTTTCACCATGAAACAAGGCTAATCAAGAACATTGGTGTCTAACTTTCTTGCTATTTCTTCCCCTGAATTTTATTTACAGTGTAACTTGGTAGAAGCTTGAGTTTTTCCTTTACCTATCCTGTTTGTATAGAACATCTTCTTGGGTCCTAATTTAGCTTTTTATAAATATTACATCCATCATAGTTTTCCTGGAGTCTAAAAGTTAAAATGTTTAGGGAAATGTTTAAAAAACTAATTGATATGAAAGAGTAAATCAAAAGATATTCAATTCTACAAGTCACATCTATGAAAATTATTTCTATAGGAGCTAAGAAAGAAAATGGTGGATCACATAATTTACATCAGGTTTTGGGGAGCTGAGGGAGGGCTTTCCACAGGAAGTTTCACCTCTCCTGAAATAAAGGATAAATGAAAATTAACCTGATGACATTCTAAGCTCTTCTTCTAAGATGGGACACTGAAAAAAAAAAATCTGGAGTTTCCCCTCAAATGAGAAGGAGTTAGAGAGAACAAAAACCTAAGAAAACCCTGAGAAATTTCTAATAGGAACTTTGAGAAAAATAAATTAATTAGGCCCCACTATGGGGAAAATGGTATCCATGGTAGGCAAAAAGCTTAACAGACTTAACAGCTTCTACCTCTGTCCCTTCTGTTTCTTACTCATATCACGCATTGCAGATCAGTTTATCCTTTCAATGTTGCGGGATGTAAATTGTGTATTTCTAGACCAATATCAGCTAAAAATGGTGGGAGCAAACTAGGAGGGTGCAACACTTGGACCTGGCTGGAAAGGATAGTCAACAACAATGCTTGCAACAGTTAGCCTGGGCTCTGGGTATTCCCTCTTGCCCATCCTTCCATATCCTGGGGTGAGATGTACAAGGTCAATGAGGGCAGTTTTCAGAAAAGAGCAGTGTCTGTGGTGGAAATTCAGATGCATTATCTGGGAGACAAAGCTACCTATTAGAAAAAAAAGTAGGGAGATGCTTGAACCTAGTAATTAAGAAGGTAGTTTAAATGCTAGAGGATCTCTGCCTTGGGGAGCTTGTGTACATAACCCAAACATCCCAGGGGTGCCACAATTTAGTCTTTCAACCTAAGGACATACAATTTATCATCTCAAAGGAATTGTAATTAGAAAAAACAGTATGAGAATTAAAGACAGTAAAATAAACAGCATACGCATAAATAAAATAATGATCTCAAAAAAATAAAAAAGACATGAAGCAGAAACAAAAAAAATTAAAGAGGAAACAGCTGAAGATATATGAATAAAATATAAAACAACTAAAGTAAAGTAGCAAAAAGAAAATTATTAAAAGACTGAAACTGAGGGGAAATAGAAAGGCAAGAGATTAATGTATATAGATAGGTTAACCTATTTTCAAATGGGGAAGTAAATGGGTCAACATAGCAATGTTTCCACACATAAAAAAATTAAAAACAGAAAATAGAGAGGAAAAAGTTAAATTATTCCAAGACCTCACATGAAAATGGCTCATAAAATATCAAATAATATTATTGAGAGATGAAAAGTATATATTGGGTTGACCTGTAAGAATACTGAAGACCAAGAGAAAATTTTAAAAGCTTATGTAAATGAAAATTAGGTAACAGCCAAAGGACAAAAACTAGTTAATAAGCTTTATAATAATATCATTGGATGCAAGAAAAGGAATAATATAGCCATTGTTGAAGGCAAATGCCTTAATATCACAAATGTTCTTCTTTAATAGTTTTATTCAAAAGAACAGCCACCTTTCCCAGATGAACCAAAAAAATCTGTACCAGAACTTTATGTCAATTTCCAGCACATGTGTTGGCTTAAACTCCAGGTAGACATAGCTTGATTCTTGCCCAACTCATGGACTTTTCTCATCAGCTAGATGAGGTAGTGTTTTCTTTCATAGGTCCCACCAGTTGAGGGAAACAAGCTGAGGAAGCGTAAAAGAGTGTGATACTGCTTAACTAAATTAACTAAATGGAAATCAAAAGGACTCCCCTCTTAAACTCATCTTGGTTTGTTAAGATTGGAAGAGGAGTGAGAAAGTTAAATAAAATATATTTGTAATATTACAAACAAATTCTTCTGTGTTATGTTATGTGCAGACATTAAAAAAACTATCAACCTAAAGAAAATGAAAAATTAGAGACACATGGTTACACTGCATCATATTTTATCACATTGTAGCTATTATTATAAATAATATTTCATTTACGAAGAAAAAATTGTATTAAAAATGTGAGTAGGAAACAACATTTTGTTAAGAATTGTATATAACATACTTTGAATCCTCATGGAAAGATACAGAGCCTTTAAGATGTCATAAATGCCACCTTTATCAAATTAAATAAAAATATTTTTTTTGCTAGAAAAAATGGTGGTTAGACACTATAATATATAAACTGCTTTTAATAAAAACATGATACGGAAAATATTCAGGATTACAGTCTATCTCATTTCATAATTCTTAATACAGCCTCAGTTTCTTCAAAACATTTCCAATTTCTTGCCTCTTTTAATAAGGAAGTTTCTTACACATGGAAACTAAGTTTCTTAGAGTTAAAGTTATTTCTTTGATTGATCCACAAAACCATAGTGTAAAAACGTAGTTGTATTGTTTATAAATACTTTATCATTAAGCATTTCTCCCTAATGATTGACAACATTCATTATTGTTAGTTATGTGAAAGAAAAGAGGAGAGAACACATTCAATGAGCCAGATTATCAAAGGCTTTTATAGCTATTGGGAGGGAAGCGAGAATTTTCACTGCAGTTAGGAAGGAACCGTTGGAGACATCTAACATTATGAACACCGTCCTTCATGAAAATATTAAAGTAATATTTAAGAATGCAGTAATTCTTTGGAAGAAAAACTATTGAAGAAAGGGTAAAAAGGAGTGCTGGTTAGGGTTCCATTGCAGCTCACCAAAGCCACTCTAGCTAGCTTATGCAGAAAAAGATGTAATTCAAGGAAGTAGATGTTTAAAAATTATTGGAAGTGCTAGGGGAGATAGCTGTAGGCCAAACTTTCAGAAATACTCCTATGACATTTAAAACTCTTTTTGCAAGAGTGTAGCAGTATCTGCCACTGTCAGGAAGGAGGGCAATGGGCGGCAAGCTGGGTCACATGGAAGCTGTTTGCTTCAGGAGCACACTATTTCAGCTGTGATCCCATGACAACACAAACAGATGCACTGTGGCCTGCTTTTAGACATTTGTAAATCCAAATAATATTTGCTGCTACTACCACACACAAACACACACACACACACGTACACACGCAAAGCCCATACACTAGAATAGAAGTGGCAGAAATAGCAGAAACACCAACTACCTTTTTAGTATCTCCTGAGTGTATCTACTTGGCAGAATTCAGGTATGTGCAAATTCTGGGCTACATGATTATTGGACAAAGGTAATATTTTTAGCTTTCTAGACTTTTGCATATTTTAAGAAATGCAACAGAACAGTTGGCATGTAGTTAATAAACTGATCTGCTATCTTTGCTACTACCAGAAGGGAAGAGAATGTGTATTATTGTAACAGTCAAGCTGAATAATGAATGCCTAATATTCAAACAAATCAAGTAGATGCAAGAGAGAATATATTCACTTGGAAGAAACTTCTCTTGGTGACTAAGAGAGGCTCTACTTAATTTTAGGACTTTTTTTTCTTTTTTATTTCTCTTTCAGAGCCCTCAGATTGCACTGGACAGCTGGTCCAATCCACAAACTTAAACATTTTGGATTTTCGCCTAAAGCACAATATCACTTATGTTTCCCTCCCATTTCTCTACCATCTTGAGCATAAATGAAAAATAAACATAATGAAGTATTATTTCAAAATAGCAGGCAAATAACCCCTTTAACTACCATCTTTTTGCTATAAATGCTTCTAATATGGTATGACTACTTGTATAACATTAATATAATCTTATTTTATATTCTAAATCAGAGGGGAGACAAACACGGACATATTGTATTGAAGTGGCCTCCACAACCTACTGTGAAATGCCTCAAGACTCCATTATCTGCCTGGCTGGAAGATCAAACCACACATGCAGAACCTGAAGTAATTTAAAAAGATATGCTGAATGCCAGTGACATAATTATAGAAGTATAAGAAATGCACTCAGAAAGCAAATCTATGTTGCAACCCAAATTAAAAGTGTGGCTTCCATTCAGTAACAAAAACTTTGTTATGAAGTTAGTCTTTGTGTGTTTAGTTTGAAAAATGGCCATTTACAAATATACTTCTTATTTATCCGAATACTGACACTAACAAAACCAATCAAATGAACAAACATCGGGAGACAATTAGTTTCCAGCCAAAATTAAACATATAAGGTGACAGAGTGTTTAGGGGACTTGAGGCAAGGTTTGCCTGAATAGGTGGGTATAAAAACATGCAACCATAGAAGTAACTAAACTAAGGTAGTGCATACTTTGGAATATGAACCATAGTTTATGATATTGGCCTATTAATAAAAGCTTTATTTTTATTGAATGTGCTATTGAGTAGGATTATTCCTGAACTATGCTGGCATTGTGCTGATGTTAGTACATCATGGGCTGGAAATTCAGGGCAGCAGGTAAAAAGAGTAAATGCAGAGACTCAAACTCGAATTGGTGATAACTTAGCTAATGCTATTGAGTAACTAGCTGGGGTAAGGACAGCAAAATGTTCAGCAAATTCAGCATCATCATGTCATCAGTGACCTTGATAAAGGCTGTTAATGAGGATAGGAACATTGGAAATCAAATCTCAGGTTATAGAAGAGAATGAAAAATAAGGAAAAACAGATGAAAATTGTATATTGATAGGCATATCAACGACAGAAAAGAAGCTGAATAGAATCAGATTATTGTCCTTAACACTCATTATCTAACAGGGAAGGCAGATATGCAAACACATCCAGCAATGATAGTGCAAGAATGCTTACAGAAACAGATGGGCCTCTTTTAATTATTAGTTACATTCCTTGTTGCACAAAGCCAAAATTGTAGTTGCTTCTATCACAATTTTTAAATATTTTGTTGCTTCACGTTTTTTAAAAGCACATAAAATGCCTTCACAAATTCTATAAATAAACAAATTCTCCCCTTTCCTCTTTGCTCTTTTTTATTTTTGCAGGTGGAATTAATATATATGATAGTTTTCCCTCAATTCTAGAATATATTTCCAATGAAAGAAATATTGTTTTACATTCTTTATATTATCATCCAATTGATTTTCTAAATAGATAGACCAACGTATGTATCGATGTGTCAGTTTCACTTTGACACTGACAAACATTATGAAGTTTTGTTCATTTGTAACTAGCTACATTGGCTTGAGGCTAAGAGTTTGAGACCAGTGTAGGCAACATAGGGAGGTCCTGTCTCTAAAAAAAAGTTTGATAAATTAGCCAAGTGTGGTGGTACACACCTATAATCCCAGATACTTAGAAGGTTGAGGCAGAAGGCTAATTAGAGCCCAGGAGTTTTAAGTTACACTGAGCTATGCTTAAGTTACTGTACTCCAGCCTGGGCAACAGAGACAACCCTATCTTTAAAAAATTAGATAAATAAATAAATAAATAAATAAACTAGAAGTAGCTACACTAGACAAAGAAAACGATATTGTTGTCTTGCTAGTGATACCTGTGCTGGGTTTCATAAAAGCCTTCCACTTCACTTAAATAAAATATTACACTTAAAACAATTTTTTTCCAAAACACCTAAATAAAAGAGCATCATAAGTAAAAATTTTATCAGAAGATAATTTAATTTTATCAGTAATATGAAAACAGCATTTAACAGTAGGTCTTAATAATAAGTGGAATTAATATACCTTATTCCTCCTTGTCACCTTACTTTCCCTTAAAAATAAGGGGATTTGTGAGAATTTTATATTAGATGATTGGGAGCCACTTACCTAAAGGCACTGGAAATTGAATAGGATAGTTAAGAATGAAGCTGGATGTTGAATTTGATAACTTTGGAGTGAAGCATTGGTGTTGCTTTACCTCCTGAAGTTATTGAATGGTTTTGGAAGGTGTGTGAGAGTCCATAAGCCTGAAGAGGACATTCAACAGCATTTTAAGGCTAGAGAGACAAAGACTGGGACTCTTGATATATCAAGAATATCTGTGAAAGATAGAAAGAACCTGACATGGATATCTCACATAGATTGCTACTTTATCTCAAATTATCTCACTGCTTGAAGCTTGATTGAGTGGCTGCTTATATAAAATGTGTATAATTTCAATTAGAAGCTTATTGTGAGCTGAATATGGGCTGCTGACATATTCTTTTATAAGCAATGCATACAATAATGGAATACTGGAGTACTGAAAAATGAAAGAATGAAAAAGGTACTCCACTCAAATACTTATCAAAATTAAAACAATATGTATACATTAATATAACATAGAGTTATCTTCAAGACTAAATAATAATACTGATGGTAAATAAAGTCACTTTGTGGTGATAAAGACCTCAATATACAAGTGAGATATTATAATTTTAAAGAAGAATGCACCTGATAATAATGCCTCCAGATATATAAGTCAATATATATGTTTGTGTGTATATGTAAATATATATGACAGAATTAAAATAATAAATTGCCTAATAGTGGCAAATTTATAGCTATTTCAATAACTGATAGGAAAAAATGAATTCATAAAGCTATGAAAAATTGGAATAAAACTGACAAACATAACTTAGCTGTCTTGGAGGAACCATGCTCTAAACAACCGTACCCTAACAACTATATTCTTTTCATTTCCACAACAAACATTTAAAAATTTACTTTAATATGCTGAGACACACAACAAGTACGAACATTTTTAAAGGGCAGAGATAACATAAATGCCGTTGAGCCAGGAAATCAATAAAATAATAATAAAAATGCAAGATTAACTCATTAAGGAAATTAAAAGGTGTAATAAATTGTGAAAAAATTAAATGTGTGGAGTGCTATTGAATGTATACCTGGAGAGAAATTCATAGAAAGAAAAGAAGAAAAATGGAAAATCGATAAGCTAAGCATTTTTTTGGTCTGGTAAAAAGAGAAAAACTATGTACATAATCCTAAGAAAGTAGAAGGAATGAAAAAATAAAGAATAAAATAAAAAGAGTGAATCAGAATAAAAACATAAAATAGAATCAACAAATGCCAAAAAAAAAAAAGTAGTTGATAACAGACTGTCAGGACTGATGAAGAAAAAATTCTCACAGAAAATGTCAGTTATAAAAAAGGATTCATTACCACAAAGACTACAAGAGACAATAAAAGGCTCCTATCACCTCTTTGCCAAAATATATAAAGCTTAGGAGAAATATACAAATTCATAGAAAAATGTAACCTATCCTAACTAACTAAAAACATTTTTAAGTAAAAGAGAAAGAGCAAAAAATTCCTCCATAATTAAAAACATAACTACAGAGAAATCTACAGTCCCAGATGGTTTCATCAAGGAATCCAGATACTTAAAGAGGAAACAATGCCAAATGTAAGTGAACTTTTCTAAGACAATATAAAGATAAAACTCCTAGTTGGTTTTATGACACCAGCATAATGCCATAGTACAAAGGGAAAATTTAGGGCCAAGAAACATAGATGCGAAAACCTAAACAAACTATTACCAAACAGACTCTAACAATGTATAAAAGTATAATACATTGTAATTAATTTGTGTTTAAGAAATCCAAATTTAGTTGAACATTTACAGTTAAACATTACAACGTATTAACAGCCTATAAAAGAAAAAAACACATGAATATATTGATTCAGAGATAATATATGTCAGTAAATTTCAAGACTCGTTTTAACTTTCAAATATTTAGTAAATTAGAAAAGAAGGCAAACTTCATTAGGTTTGCTAATACTATATACTAAATTTATCATAGTAATTTTATCGTGATGATGCACTGTATGTATTAGTTATCTATTGATGCTTAACAAATTGTTCCAAAACTTGGTGTTATTAAAACAAAAGCAAACATTTATTATCTATTAGTTTCTTTGATTCAATAATTTGCTGTGACTTAGCTGAGTGCTTTGACTGTGTCCCTAACAAGGCTGCAGCCAAGGTATGTGCTGGATCTGTGCCTGCTCGTTTTACTAGGGGTAGGGGATCCACTTAAAATTGACTGACATGGTTGTAGGAACACCTCAGATACTAATTGGCTACTAGCTATTCACATCAGTTCCTCACCACATGGGAATTTCCACAGGACTACTCAAAATATGGTAGTTTGCTTCTTACAGAGCAGGGGCTCTAAAAGTAGAGAGCAAGAACAGATGACTTCATGTCCCTCATGTTGGAAGCAATATCCCATCACCTCCGTGAATTCTGTTTTTTAGAAATGAATGGTAGACAGCACTAAAGACTACACAAGGGTGTCCAGGAAGCAGGAATCACTGGAACCCATCTCAGAGGCTGTGTACCACGGGTGTCAACATCAAGAATAACAACAAAAAGACCATCAGAAATCCTCACGCTTATTGATAAAATGTAGAAAGCTTTTCCTCTGAGCTTGGGAATATAACAAGAGAGTTTCTGATTTATTGAAATATTGTACTGGAGTTCCTATCAAGTGTTATAGGCAAGAAAGTAAACAGCACTGGAATTCAAAAACCAATTTGAAATGATTATTTGCAGAATGTATGATTATGTATATAAATTTAAAAAATAATTGCAGTTAACCTGGCTTTAAAAAGTAATTATTTCAAAAGAACATTTCAAATAACATAAACATGTAAGAAATAAGTAGCAATAAACATAATTAAATGAATGGTGGTCTCTATACTGAAAACTGCCAAATAATAATGATAAAAGTTAAAGAATACTTGAATTAAAAAAGAATATACCATTTTCATGAATTTAAAAACTCAGTATTGTGAAGATGCCAACTTATCCTGCATTCCAAGGAATTCAATTAAAATACCACTAATGTTTGGTTGGTCTTGTTATACTTAGCAAAACAATCTTTTTAAATTATTAATGGAAATAAATGACAGCAACAACAAATACACATAAACACACACAAACACAATGGTCTATGTAACTTTATTATTTCACAAGTCATATTATATATCTATACCAACAAAGGCTGTATAACATTAGTTGACACAGAATAGACAAAAACTTCAGTATGACAAAAAAAAAAAAAAAGAACTAAGAAAAAGACCCTTTCATATATGGCCAGCTGACTTATGAAAAAATGTGAATTCATTACACAAGATTAATGAACTAACAAGAATAAATTATTCTATGTTAAAAGTAAAAAGAACTTTTGTTTATCAAATGTGCAATTAGAGAAAAGAAAGGCAAACTGTCAATTCTAAGAAGACACTGGCACCATATGTAACCCTCTAAGATCTAAAATTTTTGAACAAAACATATTTTTAAGAAATCTAAAAATCTTCTAAAAGATCAATAGGAAATGGATAAAAGATAGGAAATACCATTTTAGAAAAAGATGTATCGAATGGCCAACAAACATCTACAATCATGTACAACTTCATTAATATGGGCAATACAAATGAAATGCACTATATGTTACCAAGTGATTGCCATAATTTTATTTATTTATTTATTTTTTTGAGACGGGGCCTCACTCTGTCACCCTGGCTGGAGTGCAGTGGCGCTATCTCGGCTCACTGCAAGCTCCGCCTCCCGAGTTCATACCATTCTCCTGCCTCAGCCTCGCGAGTACCTGGGACTACAGGCGCCCGCCACCACGCCTGGCTAATTTTTTTGTATTTTTAGTAGAGACGGAGTTTCACGGTATTAGCCAGGATGGTCTCGATCTCCTGACCTCGTGACCCGCCCGCCTCGGCCTCCCAAAGTGCCGAGATTACAGGCGTGAGCCACCGCACCCGGCTGATTGCCATAATTATTATCACTAACACAAGATAGATCAAAACTTACATTAACAATGAGAAATCAAAGAGAACAAGCTTAAATACATTACATTCAATAAATAAGACACTTAGAAATAGGTAAAATTAACCTATGTAATTTGCATGAATCATTTCAATTATGCTATCTCAAGATTTATTTATTTATTTATTTATTTATTTATTTATTTATTTTCATTTTTTGAGATGGTATCTCGCTCTGTCGCCCAGGCTGGAGTGCAGCGGCATGATCTCGGCTCCCTGCAACCTCCACCTCCCGGGTTCAAACGATTCTCCTGCCTCAGCCTCCCGAGTACTTCGGGTTACAGGCGCCCGCCGCCACCATGCAGGGCTAATTTTTTGTATTTTTAGTAAAGACGGGGTTTCACTGTGTTAGGCAGAATGGTCTCAATCTCCTGATCTCATGATCTGCCCGCATGGGCTTCCCAAAATGCTGGGATTACAGGCATGAGCCACTTCGCTCGGCCTCTCAACATTTATTTACACATTATAGATTTAAGACATTTCTTTGCATGTTTAAGATATTATAGGATATAATAATTTGTTTTTGTGTGTGTTTTTTTTTTAGTTTTGTAACTTTTCTATATGCTTATGGTCTTTCCTAGTATTTTACATATATAGCCTGCTTTGTATTTCACAAAGTGATTTCTCATATCGCACCTCCATGGTGCCTCTAAACAACTTTGAGTGCAGGTGACTGACCTACGTTCTCACAGCTAGGAAATGGAAAGTACTACTGATTTGGGATCAGGATAACTTCATTCCATTTTAGGAACCACTAATTGTTTTATTGTGTAAATGCGAGGTAGGTAACTCATTTATTTCAGTTTCAGTTATATTGGCCATACATTTTTAGAAAATATAGTTGTACTGCTGGTTTGTTAGTCATATTTATAATGCACTGCCTTTGAAAATCATTTTGGACATTGGGAATCACTGAACCAGTAATGCTGATAGTGATGACACTGATAATGATGAATTTGATGGTTTTACCTGAGCCCAGAATTTTCTCTTACTTCTACAAGACGAACTGTAGAAAATATTATGAGAAACAATGACTAAGGAATAAGTATGTACCCAGCCACTAACTGCAGTCCAGAAAGGAATTTTGAGCTAAAAGGTAGTTAATAGGAAACCATCAGTGTAGGTACACATTTGTACCTAAGCGACAACCTAAACTTAGCTTACACTCCCACTGCACAACTTTCCTTAAATTTATTAAATAAAACCCTTTGGAGATTCACCCTTATTTTTTATCCCCTTCGTTTATGACTTTGTATTTTCTTTGAAATGTCATGGGCTAGTATCATATAGCAATCCAACACAGAGCTATATTTTTAAATAAAGTGCATATAAAAACATATTGATGTGTAATTTAGTACAAAGTCCTGTTTACATTAAAAGCATTAGATTAATTTTTTTAAGCTGTGATATGATTCAGTTTCCATGGAAACCTGGATGCTAACCAAGCCAAGTAGGGCACCATAAAGTTTGTTTCTGATTCAACAAGGCTTGCCAAGTTATTATCTTAAGGTATTTACTAAACATAATTACTTTAGTTTGGTGGAGATGAAGAAAATTGCTCTGTTGTGCAGGTGTGGATTTTTTTAAAACAGTTGCTGTCTAACTTTGTTTTTCTTTTTTTGTGGATCCTATTTTGTTTTATTCTCCCTAAAGAAATGGAGGTGGTTCCCAAAGAAAAATGCATTGAAAACAAATTGAATTAATACTGGGGCTTTGAATTTCCAAACGGCAGGTAATTGTCAAAGATTTTTTAACATACCAAACACTTAAGTCATCCTATTGAACGCACAGTGTAATTCCAACCTCTATTATGTCCAACATATGTAAATTCTACCATAAAGTACAATGCCATTCTCAAACACTGAAGTTAAAACAAAGAGAACAGGAGAGATAAGCAAAATGGAATAAGTTGTTTATTATGTTACTGCCTAGTTACATTATGCAGTCTCAGATTCATTTTAATTCTGGGGATGAGGGCAATGTATTTATTTTATTCTTAATTTGCACTGCCAGTTCAGGAATGGTTTCAGAGTATCATTAAATGTGATTAGGTAGAAAAACATCATGCCGCACCCATGACAAAGAAATACTTGAAAGTTGTGAATTCTACGTACCTTTTGCATCAATATAAAAAACAGATACTCTCAACATATGTTTTTTAAATGGCTGTTATATACCCAACTTCTGCTAGATTAAGATATAGAGGGAAGCAGAAAGAGAAAGCACAGTTTCCCTATCATCAAGGAGCTAACAGTAGATCACAAACACACATTCACACACAAACATACCAGCATCATTGATAAGAGACACACTATGATAAATCATGTAGTTCACTTAAAATAATAGGAACAATGTGGTATTAAAGAATGTGGTGCCAAAGGGAAAGACAGGTATTAACATCTCTTGTGTTTGGCCGAGTGTGGTGGCTCATGCCTGTAATCCCAGAATTTTGGGAGGCTGAAGCAGGCAGATCACCTGAGGTCAGGAGTTTGAGATCAGCCTGGCCAACATGGTGAAACCCCGTCTCTACTAAAAATACAAAAATTAGCCAGGTGTGGTAGTGGGCGCCTGTAATCCCAGCTACTTAGGAGTCTGAGGCAATAGAATTGCTTGAATCCGGGAGGTGGAGGTTGCAGTGAGCTGAGATCATGCCATTGAACTCCAGCCTGGGCAACAAGAGCGAGACTCCATCTCAAAAAACAAAAACAAAATCAAACAAACAAAAAAACCCACAAACACTTGTGTTTGTTGTTTTACTCCTACTATATGTTGTCATGACTGTCACTTCACATATGTAACTCTGAGACTACTGTCAAGATAATTTATGTCACTTCCCCTATATCTTTTGCATTAGCACCCCAAAAGTAGAATGCATAGATAAAAATCTACGAAATATGTACAAGGGCTCTATGAGGAAAACTACAATACTCTGATGAAAGAAACAAACAAACAAAATAAGTAAACGGAGAGATAGTCCATGCTCAGGGATAGGAAGACTCAATGTTGCCAAGACATCAGTTCTTCCTAATGTGATCTGTAGATTTAATGCAATCCCAATCAACATCTAGCAATTTATTTTGTGATATTAACAAATTCTAAAGTTTATATGGAGAGGAAAAATAGCTAGCATAGCCAGCATAATATTGAAAGAGATAAAAGCTGGATGACTGACAATACCCATCTTCAAGAATTACTATAAATGCACAGTAATCGAGAGAATGTGGTGTTCATTTTTAAAATAAGCAAATAGTTCAATGAAACTGATTCAAGATCCCCGAAACAGACCCACATTAATTTGGCTAATTGATCTTTGACCAAAGAATAAAAGAAATACAATGGAGCAAGATAAACTCTCCAACAAACAGTGCTGGAACAACTAGACATCAAATTGCAAAGAATAATAATAATATTTTTTTAAAAATCTAGACACAGATCTTAAATACAATCACAACTCAAAATGGATCGCAAACTGAAGATTAAAATATAAAACAATAAAACTCTCAGAACATAATATAGAATAAAATTTAGATGATCAAAAAAATTTATATGACCGGTTTGGTAATGACTTTTAAATATGACATCAAAGGCACAATCCATAACGTAAATAGTTGATAGATTGGACTTCACTAAAATTAAAATGGTATACTCTGTGAAAGACATTGTCCAGGGAATAAAAACACAAGCCACTGACTGGAATAAAATATTTGCAAAAGACCTATTTGATAAGGAAATACTAACTGTAATATACAAAGAACTCTAAAACTCAACAATAAGAAAAAAAAACAAATTGAGTAAAATGTAAGACCTTAATAGACACCTCACCAAAGAAGATATACAGATGGAAATAAGAATATGATACGATGCTCTACATGATATGTTTTCAGGGAAATGCAATTAAAACCACCACGAGATACCACTGTACACTTTTTAGAATGGCAAAAATCAAGAAAACTGACAATAAATGCTGTGCAGATTGTGGAGTAACAGAAACTCTCTTTTTGCTGATGGCAATGCAAAATGGCACAGCCACTTTGAAAAGTAGTTTGGCAAATTATTACAAAACTAAACGTACTCTTCATACAATCCAACGATCACATTAATTGGTATTTACCCAAAGCAGGTGAAAATTTATGTGCAGGAAAAAAACCCTGCAAAGAGATGTTAGAGCAGCTAGCTGTATTTATATCAAAAATGTGAAAGCAACCAAAATGACCTTTAGAAGGTAAATGGATGAACTCTAGTGCATCCAGACGATGGAACATTATTCAGTACTAAAAATAAAAACTATCAAGCCACAAAAAACTATGAAGAAATATTAAATACATATTACTAAGTGAAAGAAACCAACCTAAAAATCTGTAAACTGTAAAATTTTAACTCTATGACATTCATTATGGAAA
This sequence comes from Pan troglodytes, assembly GCF_028858775.2. Lineage (NCBI taxonomy): Eukaryota > Metazoa > Chordata > Mammalia > Primates > Hominidae > Pan > Pan troglodytes. The sequence continues at coordinate 40,158,143 of NC_072410.2, forward strand.
AGGCAACATTATGAAGACAGAGGATCAATGGCTGCGAGGCATTGAGTTGGGGAAGAAAAGGAATGGGAAGTGTGCAAGTACCTATAAGGACAGGGACCCCAGAATGCAGCTGAAGACAAACAATGAAGGTGGGTTTAGCAGCCTAGTGTGTGAAACTTGGGAGCTCCTCTTTATCTCACATGCAGGGGATGCCAAATCAGAGACGTGATTCAGCTGTACCATGCTGTAGGAGGCATGCTCCATGGGTCCTTTTGGCACAGTCCCCTAGCCAGCCTCACCACACAGAGAGGGAATCCCCCTTGGGATTTTCTGGCCCCTTCATCTAGGAAGAGTAGTGCTTCAAACTTTTCTGACAGCTGCAGCAAACCTGGGCTTAGGGTGTTATTTAGTGTTGAAAGAAAGGTGGCAATCTAGGATTGTGGGAATCAACAGGCAAACTGGACAGACACACATATGCTATAAAGACAAAACCAAGTAAAACCTAAACACACATATTCCATAAAGAGCAAACTGACTCAGACAGCAATACCAGAATAAATAACTAATTCTTCAATGCCAAAAAAAAATAGATGTATGTCCACCAGAAGCAACAGCAAACAGGGAAGCAGTGCCTCCCCAGATGGACAAAGCAAGGAACCAGTGACTGACTCCAATGAGACAGCAATAAGTGAGCTCCTAGATCAAAAATTCAAATAGAAGTTGTAAGCAAAATAAAGAAACTTCAAGACAACACAGAAAATCAATTAAGACATATACAAGAGAAACTTAACAAAGAGAATAATTTTTAAAAAATGAAACAGAAAGTCTGGAACTGAGAAATACATTGGCTGAGCTGAAAAATGCATAGAAGAATCCCAACAGCAGAACTGATAAAGCTGAAGAAGGAAACAGTGAGCAGGAAGGAAGGCTATTTGAAAATACACAGCAGTAGAAAAAAATGAATAAATGGCTTATCTTTTACTTCTACCATATGTCCTGAGACACTAAATTTCAAAGTGAAATAGTTTGTTTTTTGTTCATTTTTTTTGTTTTAATTCTACCCTGGTAGGGTATATTTGGGTGGCAAACCTTTACGAAACCTGACTCGTGTTTAACTTATCTCAAATTTTCCTACATATTGTGCTTAGAGACAAGATACACTTTCTTGAAAAACATTGAGTACTTTGATCTTGTTAGCCTTAATCTGAAGTTACAGTTCTTTGTGAGTTCAACTTGTTATGGGTAAATTCTCTAACAGATTTTGTAATTCCTGTGGGCTTCAGGCTTTAACTTCTGCCACTGTGTCTTCAAAATCATCACAAACTAAGTTTCTTTTATCCAATATCAATAAATGTCTTCAGAAAAAAAGTTGCTTTAGGATTTACCCTCTTGGTTTTTAATTTCCCTTCTTCTTTAGCCTGAAAATCCTTTGCTAGGTTGTCAGCTCTTTGATATTTGATAATTAATGATGTTAAGCACCCTTTTATATACCTGGAGGGCATTTGTATATCTTTTATGGAAAGATGTATATTCAAATCTTTGCTCCATTTTTTTATTAATTGGATTATGTTTCTTTCTACTGAGTTGCAGTAAATTATGACATGTTTTGGCTATTAATCTCTTATCAAATATATAGTTTGTTAATAATTGCTCCCATTCCATAGGTTGCTTTTTCCCTCTATTGATTGTTTACTTTGCTGTGCAAATCTTTTTAGTTTCTATGTAATTCTTATCAACTTTCCAATGACATTTTTAAATGATAATGAATAATACACTCACAAAATTTGTATGGAAGCACAAAAGATTTGAAATAGCCAAATTAGTCTTGAAAAAGAAGAAGAAACATTATGGAGGCATCAAATTTTCTGATTTCAAAATATGTTACAAAGCTACAGTAATTGAAACAATGTGATACTGGCATAAAGACAGACACCTAGGCCAATGGAACATAATAGAAAGCCAAAAGCAAATCCAAGCAGGTACTGTCAACTTATTTTTGATGAAGTTATCAAGAACACACAATGAAGAAAGAAGTCTCTTCAATAAATGATGCTGTGAAAACTCCATGTGCACTTGCAAAATAATTAAATTAGACCCTCATTTCACATCATATACAACATTATCTCAAAATGGATTAATAACGTGAACATAAGACCTGAGATTCTAAACTTTCTTGAAGAAAACATAGGAGAAAAACCGCTTAACTTCAATCTGGGTAATGATTTACTGGATTTAACACCAAAATTGTAAGCAATAAACAAAAAAATAGACAAGTGAAATTACATGAAATCATATTAATTCATTTTGATGTTTCTTATGATAGTTCCATTCACTGCTTATTCTCATTCTTGAACTTTTTGTGTCTGATAATATTTACCCACTTAACTTTGATTGTATGGTTGTATTTACTACTTTAGTATTAATATAAGACAGTCTATCTTTTATTTAATGTTGCTTTCTGAACTTTTCTCATTGTGACCCTGACATTCTTATCAATTAAACCTGATAGTTTTAAGTTATAAGTCACGAAGCCCTTTCATCTTACTTAATTTTCATAATACAGCCTGTCCATGGAATAGTTGAATGCATGTTTGCTTGGATGTGTGTGTTTGTGTTTGTGATAGCTCTTCTGTTATAAAAATAATAAACCATTACCATAACCATCCATGTGAATTGACTAGATACACACTTATTCCAAGGCTGTTCTCTTATCTCAGTAAATATTTTGCAATTTTTCTGCCTGCTTCATTGTTCACATGGGGCTTGAAGATTATGTGCTTTTTGAAGAATACTTTGTGAATCCTCAGAAACTTGAAGAAACAAAAAATTAGATATAATTTGCCAACATTATCTAGACATCTCTGAGAGTTGAGATTGCTGTTATAATCGACGCCTTTATCATATCAGGAGGTAATTCATATGAGGAATTTATAATCATGACAGTTGGTAAATATTACCTTTCTCTGCAGGATGAGTAATCACCTTACTGTTCAGTTTGTAAATCCACTTCTTGCTTTAGATCTTGGGATACTTTCCTTCATCTCTGATACTTAGCTCCATCTCTCAATTTGTGTGTTCATGCTTTGAATTCTGAGCTAGGAACTACATAAGTTTTTAATTCTGCTTCTTTTTATAGTTTTTAACTCTGATCATAATTCTAAAATACACAAGGACACATATACACACTGACACCAATACTTAGCTCTTGGAATTACATCAGCAAAAAAAAAAAAAAATGGATATAAACTATCCTCTTATCAATTACATCTGAATGAATGGGATATTGCTTTGCCAACTCATCAGTTTAATTTATAATTTTAGATGGAAATGTCTATTTAACTGAAAATAATAATGGTCATAGTATCTAAATTGTATTTTTTGGCTTTAGCTGACTTTCCAAAATGAGTACGTGATTTGCTGAGGAACTTTCTAGTAAGCACCCTATTGGGGGAACCACCCCAATATTTCAACATAGGTTCTTTTCTATTTTCCATAAGTGTTGGCCAGTCTGAGAAATAAAGGGAAAGAGTACCAAAGAGAGACATTTTAAAGCTGGGTGTCCAGGGGAGACGTCACATGTCAGCAGGTTCCGTGATGCCCCTCAAGCTGCAAAACCAGCAAGTTTCTATTAGTGATTTTCAAAAGGGAGGGAGCGTATGAACAGGGTGTGGGTCACAGAGATCACATGTTTCACAAGGCAACAAAATATCACGAGGCAAATGGGGGCAGAGCGAGATCACAGGACCGGGGCGAAATTAAAATTGCTAATGAAGTTTCATGTCCCACTGGGCACACATTGTCATTGATAACATCTTATCAGGAGACAGGGTTTGAGAGCAGACAACCAGTCTGACTAAAATTTACTAGGCAGGAATTTCCTCATCCTAATAGGCCTGGGAGCTCTGCAGGAGACTGGGGCTATTTCACCCCTTATCTTCAACCATATAAGACAGACGAACACATTCTCTTTCTTAGGGCTGTTCCTTGCTGAGAAAAAGAATTCAGTGATATTTCTCCTATTCATTTTTGTAAGAAGAGAAATATGGCTCTGTTCTGCTCGGCTCCCAGGCAGCGAAACCGAATGGTTATCTCCCTTGTTCCCTGAACATCGCTGTTATCCTGTTCTTTTTTCAAGGTGCCCAGATTTCATATTGTTTAAACACACATGCTTTATGAACAATTTGTGCAGTTAACGCAATCATCACAGGGTCCTGAGGTGACATACATCCTCAGTTTACAAAGATGATGGGATTAAGAGATTAAAGTAAAGACAGGCATAGGAAATCACAAGAGTATTGATTGGGGAAGTGATAAATGTCCATGAAATCTTCACAACTTATGTTCAGAGATTACAGTAAAGACAGGCGTGAGAAATTATAAAAGTATTAATTTGGGGAACTAATAAATGTCCATGAAATCTTCCAAATTTATGTTCTTCTGCAATGGCTTCAGCCAGTCCCTCCATTTGGGGTCACTGACTTCCTCCAACAGCATCCTCTACTTAGGTCAGATAAGTTAGTTTTAAGTACAAAATAGTCCTACTAAATTCACAGTAGACAGAAATTGTGACAGTAAAAAAAGAGATAAACCAATTTTCTTGGGATAAGTCACATGAATCAGAAGCCAGCATCGAGTTATCTTTTTTTTTACTTAATTAAAAGTCAACTGCAAACATATTTTGATGTACTAACCAATGAAATTTGTCAGTGAGAAATTATTAAAGTGTTTTGATCAGCAAATCTTTTATAAAACTTCTATTACAGAATCTGGAATAAAAAGTGTATCATATATATTAGCTATTATTACGGTTACTTGGTAACATTCTGCTGTATATAACACTTTATGTTGAATTATACAAAATTTGTGTAGAGGTTCATTTTATCATGCATTTTACTCGCATTACTTTTTAAAAAATTTTCACACTAATCCTGTGAATTAGAATGCAGCCTAGTTATGTACATTTAAAGGATAAATTTTTAAAAAATTAGGGAACTAAACACAGTTGTCACACATCCTGACTTTTCTTCGCCCCTTGCTACAGAAAATTATATTATACTCAAAGGAATGGAATTTAAATAAGATCATTCATATCATGCTTTTCCTCTATTTCCCAAAAGTGGATGAAATCTGTCGCCAGTGCTATGTCAGTCTCCTGGTTTTGTCTTACTCACAGGAGACTTTTGTCTTAGATAATTCAGCATAACCTACTTGGAAAAGAACAAAAGAATTATGATCTTTTAACCCATAATTCCTCAGCAATATAGCAGGATGTAATGTTGCTTATTTAGTACTAGAGATATTATATAATCATGTTAGTCTATGTAATTACTAAATTTATGCAACCTTAACATACAAAGTATGTTAACATCAATTACCTCCTATTGTCCTCAAATATCTTTAAAGATACCTGATGCTTTTTAATTGATATATATTTTACATGTTTATAGGATATGTGTGTTTGTTGTTAAATGCATAGAATTTGTAATGATCAAGTGAAGGTATTTGGGGGTATTCATCTTGAGTGTCAATTCTATGTGTTGGTATCATTTCAAGTCCTCTCTTCTGGTTCCTTTGAAAAATACATAATATTTGTGCTAAATATAGTTACCATAGTCTGCTGTGAAACATTAGAACTTATTTTTTCTAACTGCTGTGAAACATTAGATCTTATTTTTTTCTAACTGTATGTTTGTATCCATAACCAATGTCTCTTCATGCCCCCTTTCCACCACCCACCTTTCCCATTCCTTGTTATCTCTTTCCAGTTTCTCTGTCCAATGCTAAGATTTACTTTAATTAGAGTTTGAATCCCTACGTCTTTAATTACCCTTACATTTTCCCAACAGATATGGAGTACAACTTACTCTTATATTTTCCTTCAATGGAATCATCTCCACTTCCTCACACTAACTATAAATTAACTTTCCGAAAATACTCTTCTGATCATTGTGTTGTCATGCTCAACACTCTTTTATGCACCATGGCCATAGAATAACATTATTGATTTTTAGCTTTTCAATCTAATTCCAACCATCCAATCCAATCTATACTCCCATTAGACTTGGGTTATTCCCTATTGCACATTTATGCATAGACATGAACTCTGGGCCAGGCACAGTGGCTCATGCCTGTAATCCTAACATTTTGGGGGGCTGAGACAGGGGCATGACTTGGGCCCAGGAGTTCAAGACCAGCCTGGCAACATAAGGGAACCTCTGTCTCTACAGAAGATAAAGAGATAAATAGCTGGGTACCATATCATGCACCTGTGGTCTCAACTACTTGGGAGGCTGAGGCAGGAGGATCGTTTGAGCCTGGGAAAGGGAAGTCAAGGCTTTAGTGAGCAGTGTTTGTGCCACTGCAGTCCAGCCTGGCCAACAGAATGAGACCCTGTGAAAAAAAAGAAGAAAGAAAGAAGGAAAGAAAGAAAGAAAGAAGGAAGGAAGGAAGAAAGGAAAGAAAGAAAGAAGAAAGAAAGAAAGAGGAAGGAAGGAAGGAGAAAAGGAAAGAAGAAAGGAAAGAAGAAAGAAATGCACTCTGCCAAAATTCCCATAAAGTATTTCTTTTTGTCAATACTTCCAGCATCTATTATCTCCCTCACAGTGGCTTGCCTGAATATTCTAGTTATATCTGATAGATTTTCACTTTGCCCAAGCTATCCTTTAGTTTATTTATAATACACCAATTTCATAACTTGCTTATATAGTTTTCATTTTCCTCAAGGATGCATTTTAAATAAATCATTTGAGTCACTGTGCCTTATTTGAAACATATTAATTAGTATATTAATTTATGGAATACATGAACATATTTCTACCACAATGGGAGACCTAGATTAAATCAAGAACAGAAGATGTACCTATCTATTTTTATTTTCTTTTTACCATATCAGCCTCTTTGCTAAGAGCAAACTACTGACTGTTTCAAAGATGTTCACTAAGCAAATGGAAAGTGGCAAAATTAACTAGTTATAACATCTTTTGCATCTTCCTATGGTTTGGGCTGTTTTGCCTTAAAGAAAAACTGTATGTTCTTGTCTCCCTTGCAGCTATCTGTAACCAAGTAGCTATAAACTCTAGTCAAAGGAATCTAAATGGCAGTGACATATTTTTCTAAGCAGAGGACAAAACAGTATTTTTTTATTCTTGCTGAGTAGAATGAAAATTGATAATGGGAGCTTGATTAATTAATTGGGTATAAATTCATCATGGGAATGAAGGCTACACATGGAAATAAATTAATAAAAGGAATCAGGGTACTTTAGCCTATGAATGTTATATTGTTGGCCATCAACTGCCTCCCAACAGATTTCCACATGGGATAAATATATGTTATTTTAGAATTACATTATATTTTTGGATAATTGATCCCTTTATCATTATGTAGTGTCTTTGTCTTTTGACAACTTTTTTTCTGAAGTCTGATTTCTCTGAAATTAATGTATTTATTCCAGCTTTCTTTTGATTAATGTTAGTATGGTATATCTTTTTCCATTCTTTAACTTTTAACCTATCTTGTCTTAACATTTAATACGGGTTTCCTGTAGACAACATAGTATTCATTTGTGTGTGAGAGCGTGTGTGTTTTAATACGCATTTAGAACATTCACTTTTAAAGTGATTATTTATGTATTTGGAGTAATATCAACCATGTTTGTAAATGTTATTATATTCCTTGCCAGAGGCTTCTTTTCCTGACTTCTTTGGTTTTTATGCGCATCTAGTATAATTTTATTTTATGCCATCTCTCAGCATGCCATTTGTAAGGATTTCCAAAAAATCATGTTTTCTATAAAGTTTGCATATACATTTTAAACTACTCTAAGTTAAACTTAAAATAAAGCTATTTGTCTTCATGTGTAGTAAAGATACCTTATAATATTCTTCTCAAATCTCCTCTATCACTTTTGTGATAAGTCATTTCACTTATTCATATACTATATTCACCCAATACATAATTAGTAGCATTATTTTCTATAGTTATTTTTAGATCAATTAGGAATAATCAAAATATAGGATTGTATTTGCTTTTATTTATTCTTTCTCTTATGTGCTTCTTGGTGTATATCTCAGTTTATTACATGTAATTTCCTTCTACCTAAAAAATACTTTCAATTTTTTTTTTGCAGGAAATACCTACTAATGATACTTTTTGTTCATATTTTATTTGACTGAAAAAGATCTTTACTTTTTCATTTTTGAAGAGAAAGTTCACAAAATACAAAATTCTGTGTTGATGGCTTTTTTCTTTCAATATCTTAAATATTTAATTCTGTTTTTTTCATGCTTGCATGATTTCTGACTTGAAGTCTACTGTAATTCTTATCCTTGTTCCTCTGCAGATATAGATTTTCTCTCCCTTTGGCTTCTTTCAAGGTTTTATCTTTGAATTTTATTTTTTGGAGTTTCAATATAACTTTCCCAAGTTGATTTTTAAAATGTATTCTTGGTGTTCTCTGAGATCCTTGAATCTATGGTTTGCTGTCTGTCAATAATTTTGAAAACTTTTTGGCCATTATCATTGCAAATGCTTTTTGTTTTCCCTCTCTTTCTTTTCCTTCTGCTATTACAATTTATAATTTTAAAATTTCCTATGGTTCTTGAATATTCTGTTGTGTTTCTTCTCCTCTAACTTTGGTTTTTGATGTTTCCATTTACCTGTCTTTAACCTCACTCTTTCTTTCCTTGCTTATATCGAACTTACTGTGCAGCTCATCAAAGGCATTCTTCATTTCTATGACAGTGGTTTATTTATTTGTTTCCAGCATTTCCTTCTAATGCTTTCACAGAATTCCCAATTCTCTGCTTAGGTTAAATGTCTGTTAAGGCATGTTATCTAGATTTTTTTTTTCAATAGAGCCCTGAAAATATTTACCATTGTAATTTCAATTTCCCTGGTTTATCGTTTTATCATCTATGTCATGTGTCATATATGAGTTGGTTCTGATGCTGCTTTTGCCTTTTCAGCTGTTTTATTCTTGACCTTAATGTGCTGTATACATTTTTTTGTTGTTGAAAGTCAGACATGGGCCAGACGCAGTGGCTCATGTGTGTAATCCTAGCATTTTGGAAGGCCAAGGTGGGCAGATCATCTGAGGTCAGGAGTTTGAGACCAGCCTAGCTAACATGGTGACATCCCATTTTTACTAAAAATACAAAAAAGTAGCCAACTGTGGTGGCATATGCCTGTAATCCTAGCTACTCGGGAGGCTGAGGCAGGAGAATCGCTTGAACCCAGGAGGCGGAGTTTGCAGTGAGCCGAGATGGCACATTGCATTCCAGCCTGGGGTACAAGAGTGAAACTCCATCTCAAAAAAAAAAAAAAAAAAAAAGGAAGTCAGACATGTTGTATCAGGTAACAGAATCTGATATTGGCTAGGATCTTGAATTTGTTTTATATTTTCTGTAGCTGTAGTTCCCAGAGATACAAATTCTTCTACTGTTCTTATTCTTCTCTCCTTTCTATGAGTTTCCTAGGTACTTCTCAGATAGAGGCTGTCTTGCAGTTCCTTTTTCTATAATCCACTAGTATGATACTGGAGTGTAGTAGTAAGGCATGAGGGAACGGTAGCACTCCACAATGCCTCAATTAAATTTCAGGCTTTTAGTAGGTATGTTGCCCTGCCCTGCAGACCGAATAATTATGTTGTCTTGTATATTTTTCTCTTTTCCTATTGGATGAGACATAAAATCTAAAGCACCTGAAGTGTAAGAAATGCCTTCTCTCATAGCTCTTAAACAAGACTCTGGTGACATTTTTACCTTGAAAATTAGGTCTTTGTGATGGAGAACACGCTTGGCATATTTCACAAGAATTACTCTTTCCCTTTCCTTGTTACTTGCAAAAGGAAGTCTATCTTGCCTCTGATGGAATCTTAGAGGTAAAGTTCAGAAAATATGGAGGCTCCCTAAAAATTTAGCTCATAGGAGTTTCCAAATCTTATTTTGATGTTCAATCAATCTTTATCAATTCATCAAATTTACCAGTTATGTGTTTTTACTAGTTTATGACTCCAGCAGCTTCTGTTCCACATAAATGGGTATTGGCTGTAACTCTCTGGATTTAACTGTCTATCAGATTTTGGGGTGGCAATTTGACACATAAATTCAGTTCTTTGATGAGCCCATGGAAAGTAATTTAGTTTTAATTTTCCCAGGTCTTTGTTATTGTAAAAACAGGGGGTGATGACTTCCAGTTTTTTTACATCTCAGAGCTGAAACTGGATGTCATCATTAACATTTGGATAGTTATTTTTTATTAAAATATTCCTATGTTGGATATCATCTCCTACCAATCACTCACCTATACTCACGCCTGAGTCTGTACAACATAGGACATAGATATCTGTGGGTATCCAAAATATACCATCTTGATAATCAGTGTCATCTCATATGCTACTGTTGCACTGAGGTTGGAAAATCTCATAATTGTTTCTTACAATTGTTATTTCTTGTAATTCACTTTATTAAAGGAGAGAAAAAATCAAATCTTGGAAGAAATTAATTTTGTAAATTTTATTTCATGATCACTTTTGAATATCAGATTGCTTGACTGGGAGACATTTTTATGTAAAACATGTCACTATGTAGTAAAAGGACAGCTTCCAGAGGGAGACAGAAGGAATATCAATAAATGAAGGAAGAAAATGGGCTAATCAGCACCATGAAATATAAGATTATTCCACATATAAAAGAATGCATGTTTGTTTATGTTTGTGTGCATGCAAGCACATATTTCATTACAACTTAAAAGATACTTGGCAAAGAGTATCTCCTCTCTTTCTCACAAGGTGGAAACTTATAAGGAAAGTAGGGTAGACATTCTTTTTCCCAAGTCGTTTTTTTCAATTATTATTATACTTTAAGTTTTAGGGTACATGTGCACAATGTGCAGGTTAGTTACATATGGATACCTGTGCCATGCTGGTGTGCTGCACCCATTAACTCGTCATTTAACATTAGGTATATCTCCTAATGCTATCCCTCCCCCCTCCCCCCACCCAACAACAGTCCCCAGAGTGTGACGTTCCCCTTCCTGTGTCCATGTGTTCTCATTGTTCAATTCCCATCTATGAGTAAGAACATGCGGTGTTGGGTTTTTTGTCCTTGCGATAGTTTACTGAGAATGATGATTTCCAATTTCATCCATGTCCCTACAAAGGACATGAACTCATCATTTTTTATGGCTGCATAGTATTCCATGGTGTATATGTGCCACATTTTCTTAATCCAGTCTATCATTGTTGGACATTTGGGTTGGTTCCAAGTCTTTGCTATTGTGAATAGTGCCGCAATAAACATACGTGTGCATGTGTCTTTATAGCAGCATGATTTATAGTCATTTGGGTATATACCCAGTAATGGGATGGCTGGGTCAAATGGTATTTCTAGTTCTAGATCCCTGAGGAATTGCCACACTGACTTCCACAATGGTTGAACTGGTTTACAGTCCCACCAACAGTGTAAAAGTGTTCCTATTTCTCCACATCCTCTCCATAATAAATCTGAATTTCTTGAAGAATAAATAAGACTGTTGAAGATTCAAGGTAACTAAATATTGAGCAGCATAGAAATGGTTTTAAGACAGGCTTAACCATGGATCTCCTGTATGATGCTTCTGACTTTCACTTCACCATTTCACCCTAAATACTAAATGTAGTGATAATTTCACATCAGTTCTTCTGGAAATATGCCACATTGTCTCCTGCTTTACATAATAACATTTGTCTGTGTTTTGTCCATTGTCAAATATTTATCAGTTATATCATTATTTTGTTTTGGCTAAGATATAAGCATGCATTGAAACTGGGATTTATAAGTCTCCGGCAATATTACAGTCAATAGGGTCATTTTTCTTCAATGCCATAGTCTTAGAAATCAGACAGACTTGAGTTTGAAGTTTACTCTCTCTTATTGCGTGATCTTAAGCAAAATATATTATGTAAACATTATATTTTTGCGTTTATTACATGAGGAGACTAATAGTACCTAACCTCTAGGGCTACTGTGAAAATTGCCTAAAAATAATTAATTTGATGGGCTTAGGTTGCTACCTTCCACAAGTGTCTGAGGCATATATACCTAGACTAAGTTATTCTAGAGCCCATACATTTATTATTATTATTATAGGGAGAAGAGGCAGATTACAGATGAGACAATTTTTAAAATAAATAGTTTATCAAAATCTCAATAAATTTGAAGCTAAATTTCTGGTACTTTGTTGCCGTCATTTTAATGTGAGCGATAAGATTGGCACTGGAAAGGAAAGAGTTATCAACAAACTGCAAGTAAGGAATTGATTACCGGGTTACATAAAAATCTAAGAACAGAATCACAAAATTGTACTCTAGAGAGAGGATTTATAAAAACAAACATGTAGAATTTACAAAAAATCATGCATTTTTCCAACTGAAAAAAAGTAATATTGTATGAAGCATGCATTTTTACGTTGTGGACAGAATAAAATGACTCACTCATATTCAAAGAAAAATCATGCTCTCAACTACTTCAATTTCATCAGTTGGTTTCCACTAAAATTGTATTTTTAGAAAAGGTGAGGAATGTAGCATGGGAAACCTCATCACTTGAGTTATGTTTCAATAATACTGAGCTTCATTGCAATGTCCAGTGGCCTATTTTCAATCAATGTATAATTAAAATATATCTGGAGTAATAATATTTCAGTTCCATTTGTATTCCAATTACTATTTTGCATTTTGCTATTAGATATTTCATTAAAAATGGATTGTGAAATTGAATAAGGTAAGCAAGTTTTCTATATTTAGCAACATGTAATTTTAATGTGTACTTTCCTGGTGAAAAAAACCATAAACCATTGTCATTACTACTGATGTTAGTGGAAAAGAATAGAGCAGTATAAAAAAATCTCCCAATAGCTTACATTCATCTTCCTTGACAAAAACATTCTGCCTTCATTTGCTTTAAATACAGAGTCAATGGTTTAAATATGATTCAAGGTTAAGGCTACTTGTTGGACCCAGTGTAGTGAGCCTCAAGCTCTTACATAATATTTTCATAACAATTATCTGAGAATTTCAAAGCCATGATCTTACAAGTCTTCAAGCAAATAATAATGAAAATAAATCTACATTGAGACTTTAATCCCAGGAAGGTTTATATATGTCAGATGTGGAGGTACATTAATATCTTTGCTATAAAAATTAACTGAGCTAATATCTATAAAAAGATGTAGTCCAGTGCTTATAATATTAGATCATGTAAGAGTTTGTTAGCACTATTAGTGTTGTCTTTAGCTTGCTTCTTTATGTTTTAGAAAGTATTAATTGTTCACATTCACTAATATTTTTAGTGTGTTTTCTGGTTGAGTAAATGTTATTACTATAGAGACCATTAGAAAGCAAAAGCATGATTATCAGAGATGGAGAATGAGTATAGACAAGGGAACATTGATAGTATTACATTCCTTCAAGTAGTTCAAATAGGACAGAAGCCAGATGACATAATTCACTTTGGTTTGTTGGAAATTATAAACAGATTACTACAAATTCAACTGACTTTGGTTTATGTAAGAAAAGCTGCATGACATTTCAAATCAGAAGACCTTGAATTAATATACGCCTATTAGTTTTAGAGTCATTTCTCTTAATTAAAAAAAAAAGTCTCATCATCCTTTTTACCATGATTTCTATGGAGTCCTTATGCAGCTAATATTTGCAACATCCCATATTCTTAGTTCCCTGTCCTTTCCCCTCCAGTGATGATGCCTTTGACTCTACCTTATATACTGTACACTATATGAGACCCACAATGTGAAATTACCAATAGCTATCACATTTACACTATCTCAATTTCAACTCTCCTATGCTTTTTTTAATGTTTAGATTCTAATGACCTTTAAATTTTTAAGTGACATAGAATTAATAAATAATGGCAAATTTTATCTCTATATCATTGTTCTCATACCATCATTTTCTTCTACATCCAAACTGCATTTCATAGTCAATAATCATAGTCAGTCTCTTATGTACTTTTGTTACTCCCCTTCCTCTCTTCGCTGTACTTAGCAAAACCACAACCCTCATAACCCTTGAAAAAAACCTAAGTCATGTTTGGGTTTCTGCTTACTCTGAGCCTGAATCCATACAGCTGTATGAGACTAGACAAGACACTCAGCTATGTTTATCAGTTTCACCACCCTCAAATTGGCCCTTAATGTTTATATGCAATAATGGTATCACTTCTGAATCTACTTACTCTCCTATTTTCCCAGATAATTATTTCTTTTCTCTCCAAGTTCCAATATCTTTTCTCCTATTGTCATTCTAAAATAATTAATCTAATTTATAGTTTCACTGAGAAAATATAAATGATATAACAAGTTTTCTCCAGCACATCACCACGTATGAGCATTTGTAACCATATTATTTTCATCCTCTTCTCACTTGAATGCCTAGTTGTTGTTCTGTAATTTGAAATGTCTCTTACCTATAAATTGCATTCCTATAAACTGCATTGTCATATGATCTTTATAAGGCAAATATCAATATTTTCCTCCATCAGGCCAAATGGTCAGTAACATATAGGTTGTATCAGCCACTTTCATTAACCACTACTATTATTCTCATTGAACATCAATTTTCTGTTTTTCCCACTCCCAGGCTTAAATTATCACAAACATGAATTTATCATATTTTTTAAAATTGTATTTCCTATTTTTTGTTTGTAGACTGAGCCTATTCCATCAGGTTTCAGTAACTCTATTAAGATTGTAGTAATCTCTTTTATTTTGAAATACTGTTTGATTTTATCTAACATGTATGTTTTTTGTACTTGTATATGAATATTGTAGTATATCAATATGGTTTATAATTCACTTTTCACTTATATTATTGGATTTACAAGGAATCTCCCTTGGTTGATCTCACTTCTGTATGATACTCAAAGTCTACCGTAGTATCTGCTTTTATAAGTTTATACATTATTTTCTATTTATTTCTGCTTTATTTTAGGTTGGAAGTCTGTCTAATAAACTTAGTAGTTTTTCAAGCAAATGAACAATTCCCAAATTACATTTTTGGAGGTCAGAGTTTTTAGAAGAAAAACTTATTATTCTGTCAGAATCAAAATCGCATTTGATACCATTAACATAGGCTTGTTGCTGTAGGACATCTTTATTTTGCCTTCATTGCTTATTTTTCATTGTTATAGATATAAAATTATTGGCTGACAGTTCTTTTTCAATCCTTTGAGTATGTCTTCCAATTGCCTTCTGCCCTACATGGTGTCTGATCTTGTCAGCAACTAATATTGTTTGTTCCTTCTACGTGATGAATCATTAATCTTTCTTTATTCAAGCTTTTCTCTTTGGCTAGCTTTCAACAGTTTAACTATGTTAGGTCTACAAGTGGGTGTCTTTTGTATTTATCCTATTTGAAATGTGTAAAATTTTTACATGTGTACATAACTAATATTTTTCATATATTCAGGAAGTTTTAGGACATTATTCCCTCAAACTTTTTTTGTCCCTTTCTCTTTCTCTCCTATCCTTCTGTTATTCCACTTATGTGTACATTAGCATGGTCAATGGTGTTCCACATCTCTTCAGACTTCATTGTTAATATTTTTCACTTTTTCTTTTTCAGGTTGAACAATCTCTATTGATCTATCTTCATTTTTTTTTCTTCCAGCTTAAATCTTCTCTCCAATGCATGTAATCAGTTTTTTTCAGTTATTGTAATTTTTAACTCTATAATTTTCATTTGAATTTTTTGTGTGCACAATTTTAATCTCTTTATTGGTATTTTCTAAGTAATCATGATTATCCTACTGTTTCTTAATTATATACAGATTTTTTATATTAGTTCTTTGGGTATATCTGTAATGGTTTTTGTCTGCCAAGTCCAGTATCTTGGATCCTTGAGAGAAAGTTTCTGTGGAGTGTTGTTGTTGTTTTTCTTTTCTTATGTATGAGTCTCATTCTTTTGGAAGTAATTTTACCCCTGGGTTATTAAAATAAGCCAGTGACCAAAGGAAGATTAAAATAAAAATTATAGATTTGCTTGAATGAAACAAAAACAAAAAATAATATTTTATAAGTAGAAATATATACCTATATATATGTACTTATTTAACAGCATTCACTGTTTAACTGGCATTATCCTAAGTGCGTCATAACTATTAACACAGTTAATGTTACTTACCTACATGTTTGGGTGAATCCTGCAAGATAGAATTATGTAAATTCATACCTAAGCTGTTTGGAGGACTAGAATGTGGTTTCAAAATTTCAAGAAATATTATTTTTGTATTATTTTCTTCAAGAGACAAGGATGACTTAGTTGACTACGCCATCTTTTTTCTTGTTGAACATAATGAAATAATGAGTTATAAAAACTATGAAGTCTATAGTTTTATTGTGTCTCTGCTTTATGCATGAACCTCAATTTCAATAAACTCGCCAGGTGTGAGCCCAAGGCTTTCTACCTATGTAATAATTAAAATCCAACGCACCATTTTCCTAAATTCAATTCCCCATAAGTATATTTTCATAGAATTTTATTTGTAACCCTGTTCTATTGTTCTATGTCCAAAGATTGCTCATATTATCTTCAATATTAGCTGCACATATAAAAATGATGCAGAGTTATAAGCTTCATTTGTGTTATAAAATTAATTTGTACCATAGGAGGTGCATTTTATAATTTGAGAAGTTTACATCTACATCAAACAATAAATTGTAATGAATCTACACAATGAAAGTCTGTGTATTAGGTAAAATATATGAGGAAGATATGTGTGATCATTCTGATGTGCTTGTGATTAAGAGTAATATGTTCACAATGATGCAATTTATAAAAGATAACATACAAAATATACTCATCTGTGTATATTTTACACGGTTTTGTGCTATGCAATATTTAGAATGCTAAATATTGTTATATGTGGTTTAATATGAGGGGGAATTGTAAGAATAGGATAATCAAGAACATCTTTTTCACTTTGCCATATATGTGTGATTATTTATGCAAATACACATTTTCTGTTTTCAATATGTCTCAGTGTGGTGATAATGGTTAAGATCATGCATTTTTGAACCTGGCTTGACCATATATACCATTAATTTAGGGTACTACTTTATTATCTTTGTGTCTCACTTCATTTTGTATAATGAAAAAGAAAATATTACTCTTCTTCTTAGTGCTACTGTGAGGAATAAATGAGATAATATGTGTAAATTACCTAGAAAAGCTCAATTCCCGTTGCACTAGTTTCTCCAATTTTTTTCTTAAATAAATCAAATGTAAATGAGTTTTTTAAAATTATGTTTTATGCTAAATATTGGATGTGTCACAAAGGCTAGTGGTGACAACATAAAAAGTCAGTGAGGTAGTATAAAAATTTTTTCTTCTCACAGGTCTAGAACATTGCATGCTTGTAGCCTCTCAAACAGAGGCTAGAACTAGAAATGTCTATATGACTTGGAGATATAATTTGAAAAATCAAAAATGTTTATTAAAATCTCACATGTATTCACTAGAGCAAGACAAAGGTAAAATAACAATACTAGAAATGTGTCTCATAACCATAACTTTATTACCATAAATTATTTTTAAATAACATATTTTCTCACTAAGTAATTAAAATGACGGCATTTTAATTTCAAAAGTTGAGTATTTTATCTTATGACCTTCAGAAGCAATTTGCTATGTCAAGTTAGAAAGAAATCAGCCGGGTGTGGTGGCTCACACCTGTAATCCCAGCACTTCGGGAGGTGGAGGCGAGTGAATCACGAGGTCAGGAGTTTGAGACCAGCCTGGCCAAGATGGTGAAACCCCATCTCTACTAAAACTACAAAAATTAGCCAGATGTGGTGGCGGGTGCCTGTAATCCCGGCTACTCAGGAGGCTGAGGCCTGAGAATCTCTTGAACCCGGGAGGCAGAGGCTGCAGTGAGCCAATTGACGTCCCACCACTGTACTCTAGCCTGGGCGACAGAGCAAGACTCTGTCTAGAAAAAAAAAAAAGGAGTCATTGGAAGTCAGAGAAAGAAAGTAATTTTAATAAGAAAATTCTTACAATGTATACACAAGAACTAGCTAACTAGCTATATCATATTAATCATTAATAAAAAAGATACTTGAGCCTTCTCCCTTATAATCACAGTGATTTCTCACTGTGCCAACACTTTTCATTCCTTGAGGTAGAAGTAGTCCAGTAGAATGTACAGAATCTAAGCCAGAGAAAAACTTTTCTGTGGAACCTTTAGAAATTAAAAAAATATATATTTGAATTATTTAAAAAATTAATCTGTTAAGATAGATGATTTTATTTATTATCAGAGGGTATGTAAAATATAAAAAGTTCCTCACAACTTAATTACCTTAAATCATTAGCATCATCACTATTGACAGCTTGTGTGTGTTTGTGGGGTAGGGAGGGATAATGCATGCCTACAGTATTCAACAACAATATCAATATATTATGATAAAATTAAAAACACCACACATTTGATTTGAAATAAGAATGGGGAAAGTGTTGAGGAATAGATAAAGAAGGAAGAAGAAATACTATAGTTAACAATAAATTTTTCTATTATTTTTCTACTTTCATTTTCCTTTTTTTTTTGTCTAACCCCACCCTCCAATTCCAACAATTCTCCATATCACTGTATGAAGAATAAATTAGCTGATTTGATATACCTTCATATCTTTTGAATGTAGAAAACATTGGAATATTTAAAATCATGACTTAACCAAGTTTTGGATTACCCACGACTGAAAGATTTTGATAATTGTTTATCTTCTGTAACCCTCATGTTATTTGAGGAAGCGAGATATATATATCTCAGTGAGAGGAGATCTTTGGCCAGTGCCCTTATAGCCTTATTACAGCAAAGATAAGTGTTTATAATCTCCTAGTGTTATTTTCCTTTCCTAGTACATTTTACTGAGCACTGAAATCCAGAAAATAGAAGTCAGTGAGTAGCAAAGCTTTACCAAGATCCATCTTGATTATATGTTGAATCCACCAAGAACAACTATGCACAGATTTCATCAGTGAGGCATAGGAAAAGAAAAAAATTTAAATTTACTTGTAGAATGTTCAAGGACTATAAGTAAACCTTCAAGTTTTATATTTGTATCCTGGTTCTGCAATTTTGGAAATAAGGGTCAGTTTTTAGCGATGTCCATTTGTTTTACTAACTCATTCTTTTAATGGAAGTTGTCTTCAAGAAAAAATTTCCCCAATTTAGAATTTTTCCAAGCACCATTGATAGGTGATGGAGATGCAATTGCATCTGTCCTTCAATAATGGTGGGGCATATCCAGTATTTTAAGAAGAATTTTGTTTCTTATCATTTTCTGGCCCCTTGGAATTCAGTTACTGTCTCTCTCACCTCCCATGAGTCTTCTTTCCTCTATTAACCTTCAAGGCAAAAATTCTGTATCTGAGAACTTAACATCTTCTTTCAGAACAGCTAAAAGAAAATATTCAACTTAATGTTGTAGGCCAATATATTTCAGTAGAATATGTCTTTAGCATTTTGGAGTAGGCAACATAATGGCAACTTCACAAGCAATTGGCAAAGGAGAAAAAAAATAATTATAATAACGAAGTAGGTTCACACCTTTCCAGTGCTAAGTGGACAGCTGGAAGGGATCTTTTTAAAGACAGACATCACAGTATGTTAGCTCACTCCATGGGGTATTTAACAGTACTTGGCATTCTCTGTTTTTGCTACTTTTTTAAAATTATTAAAGCTAACATTTCAATTTGGAAGTTATTTGTAGTAGTAAATTCCAACTGAACTGTTTGTTGTAACTATTTGATACTTTTATAGGCCTCATAATAAAGACTTGGTGTAAAATAAATAAAATATATTATGTTACACTAGCTATTTTATTCTGATCATAAAAAATAAGGACATCAAATTACCATGAATTAAGCATAACATTATTAGTGTCATGTTTTATTTTGTTTTCCCTTTCTTAGAATAATATTACACAACTGTCATAACAATTGACAGCACAAGTACTGGAAGTGACACACTATGCCGTTACCCTCAAAGTATTTATGCTTTATATATCAGAGTACTAAGCCATTATTGCTGTAATAAACATGGAGGCTACAAAAATTCCAGGGTAATTGTCATGTTAGCTAATGTTTAGGTATAAACATATATTTTCAAATACTGCTATTTAGTTTTACTTATCACCTATAAGTATTCCAACTGTATATATGCTTCCTCCATGAGTTGCATCAAGATTGAATAGTTCTCTTCATCTAATACCCTAGTTTGTTTTATACTTCATGTTCTTCTAAGCAATGCCATATAACACTAATGGCTTCAATTATGGTCTAATTAAGACAGATGTTTTTGGCTAATAATTGGAAGAACCCAGACTTAAAATTCACAAAATAGGGTAGGGATACCCCCAGGTCCATGACCAGGGCTTCGGCTCCATTTCACTACATTCTTATCTCTTATTTTCTTTATGGTTAAAGACCATGGAAGCAACTGGAGCAATTTGCTACTGTGTTTGAGTGAGGTGCCAGAAGAGCTAAGGTATCTCTACCAACTAATGAATAAAGTATCTTCTAATCACTACACTGGGACAATTTTAATCACTTGTATACCTCAGAGCCAGTCGACTGTTTCTAAGACAATTCTTTTAACAGATTTTGTTAATTCTGATTTCTAGCATCTATTTAGGGCAAAATGGGTGGCATTATCATAATTAGTTTAGTGGTTTGGAATTATTAATGCTTTCCTTACAAACTGTGAATGGGTTTTTCCCTATTTCCCCTGAGTTTCATGAGTTCTGTGAGGGAGGAATAAATTCCTGAACTAAATTTGTGTTGTGGTAGATATGTTTTTATTAATCACATGATGCAATATTACTCTTATAAGACTAAACAAATCTAATTTGCTCTTAAAAATTTACTCTGATATACATGGCCATGAGATCATATTTATGAAGAGTAACTCTATAGAATGTTTCCTCAGAAATAAGCCCTTGGGTTACTGAGTTAAAAGCCCAGGCAATTTCATCCCCATGTTTATTAATCAATGATGAATAATCAGCTTTCACTATTCTTCCAATTTCTATATATTTCATCATTGTTACTGTATTACATAACTTAAATGGAGGTGGCTTGTTTTCTTTTACATTAGAGAGGGAGAAAAAATAAGGAGATAGAGATAGGGAGAAACAAACACACAGAGAGAGAGAGAGAGAGCGAGAGAGATATTTTGCAAAGCCTTAACCACGCAAAGACTTAACCAGGTCTAATATTACAGCAAACATTTAAGACAGCTGAGGCTTCTTATAAATTTTACAGTAAAGCATAGATCTCAGTGGAGAAAGGAGGTTTACTGAACAAGAAGCTTGCTTACCAAATTGATCTGAGCCAAGTCTTCTGACGATGATACATTCAAGATTTGAGATGTAGTCTTAAATATCATGCATGCACATGTTCCAATTTTTTATCAGATATTTTAAAACCCTACATACTGATAATGTGGTGAGGTTTTGTTTTCTAAAGGGCAAAACACTGTTTGTAACAGATTTGTGTAGAGAATTTTAATAATCTCCTTCAATAGTTTTCTAAATCAGAAAGTCTCCCTTGTCATTTAAAAACAGATTATTGACAAACAGCCTGACATTGTGCAAGAAAAAAAATGGGGCTGCCATCTTCCATTTAGATTTTATGGTGAAGACTACTTATATTTATAAATTTTATTTAGGAAGAACTGACTTATAGATAATTTGGTAGATTATATATATGTAGATAAGTGTATCAGATAGTTAAACACATATCAAAAGTTAGTCTAACTGAGCAGCATATCAAATTATGTTTTGTGATAAAATAGAACAGCTCTACTTGCTATCCTAGGCCATATCATCAAGAATCAACAGTATGTTGAATAATCCTAAATCTATGTTCTGCTCAGATATCTTAGGAGAGGCAGGCTAACATCTTTGGTTACCTAATGAACAGAGAGACACATTACCTATATGCATGAAAAGATCCCAATATCCTTGGTCCAATTTATACTGTCTCTTTATTATCTCACTAAACTGCACCATATCTAACATATTCAGACAAATGATTAATTTAGAAATATTTTCTGCTTTGTTCTTTATTATGGCCCCGATTCAAGTTACCAGTACTCTTGTAAGTTGAAATAATTCTTTCTTCAATAAAAACTTAAAGCCTGGCACAATAATTTTCAGATTTTATTTTCAGGGATTGATCATCTTTCACTTGATCTGATTTTCTACCTCTGGAATCATTCAATTCTACCTACTTATTTTTTACCTAATCAGCAGAGTGACATAACATATAACTCTAATCATTATTCTTTGTTAAAACATTACACATTAATAAATTAGTCAATTTAAATTAAAGTTTGCAAAGCATATTTAAAAGGACAGAATAACTATAACTAGAATGTTGGAGTAAATAGAAAATAAGAAGAAGGGAGGGAGAGAGCATGGATCATGACTCATAGATAGAGCTAGCTTTATGATTGGTTGGATAATTCATAGATCAGTATCTTTTTATATCAGATTATTGTGATCATTATTATGTCTGCCTATGACATTAAATCATGAAGGAGGAGAAATATGATGCTCATCAGTTTATTTCTTTGTAGACACATTGATTTTTGTTTGAAAATGATTACAAAATTATTTCTTTTATGAGTTAAGGCAGTGGAAAAAAAACACCTTTACCATAAAATCCTCTAAAGTAAATTCTTTCGAATACATTACAAAACAAGGAACTCTACACAATTACTCAGCATGTTATTCAATAAGAAATATATAACAATAAAAAATTGTGAGGAAAAGGTTATGTATATTAGTTGGTGCAAAACTAATTTTGGTTTTTATCATTGCTTTTAATAATTATTTGTTTTATTATTATGTGTAATAAAACAAGTAAAGCCTGGATTTTTATAAATTTTTTTTAAGATTCATGAGAATATATGATCATTAAAAAATAGATTAAAACGGCCAGGTGCAGTTACTCATGCCTGTAATCCCAGCACTTTGGTAGGCTGAGGCAGGCAGATCACATGAGGTCAGGAGCTTGAGACCAGCCTGGCCAACATGTTGAAACCCCGTCTCTACTAAAAATACAAAAATGACACGGGCGTGGTGGTGGGTGCCTGTAGTCCCAGCTACTCAGGAGGCTGAGGCAGGAGAATTGCTTGAACCCAGGAGGCAGAGGTTACAGTGAGCTGGGATCACGCCACTGCACTCCAGCCTGGGTGACAGACTGAGACTCAGTCTCAAAGAAAAAAAAGATAAAAACTAAGAATGTGAAAATCCAATACCAGCAAACACTCAAGGAATTTCTGAAATAATATACTTAAAAATTAAGAAATAATTCCAGAACAAAAATTCTAAGATGAAAGAAGGGAAAAGAAACAGAAAAAAAAAAAAAAGGTAGGAAAAGGAAATGAGAACACATCTAATGCCTAGATCATAGTTTATAATACCATCTCCAGTAAAAGCAACCAGTGTTCCTTGGATAAATGGTTGATTCTAGACTAGGATGTGAAGTACACAATATTAGTCTGCAACATTTTATAATGCCAGAAAATAAGAGCTACACACCCAAACCCACACACCAGCAGGGGTATTGAGTATGTTAAAAAATACACGGGGGTCAACAAAAGGAGCTCCCAATGGCCAAAGTTGAAATAATTTGAGCAACAAAATGTGTAAATAATTGCATTAACAGAAAAAATATAAAATGAATATCTATGGGTCTACACTGATATAAGAACAGGATTGAATCAATAAATATTGGCGAAGGATGAATAAAACTCTTACAGAAATATTCAAAAAATGTATGTATATAATCTACCCTCAAAGAGGTAGAGCATAATTCCCCACCCTTATGTGTGGGGGTTGTGCATTAATTTTCTTCCAGAAGGCAGTATAGAAAGGGTAGGGGTAGAGGGGCAGTAAACTTCCAGGGGAGAAATCTGATAAATGCTTCCTCAGCCAAGACACCCTATTCAATAAATCACTCTAGAAAAACTGTTTAGCCACATGTAGAGGAAGGAAACTGGATCCGTATCTCTCACGTTATATAAAAATTATTCAAACATGGATTAAAGACTATATCTAAGACCTGAAATCATAAAAATTCTGGAAGAAAAGCTAGGAAAAACTCTTCTGGACATTGGCCTAGGCAAATAATTTATGACTAAGATCACAAAAGCAAATGCAACAAAAACAAAAATAAATAAATGGGATTTAATTAAACTACAAAGCTTGTGCACAGCAAAATAAATAATCAACAGAATAAACAGACAACCTACAGAATGGGAGAAAATATTTACAAACTATGCATCTGACAAATAACTGCAAGGAATTCAAGCAAAACCACAAGGAAAAAAAAAACAGTTCTATCAAAACGAGGCCATGTGACATGAATAGACATTTCTCAAAATAAAATTCCAGCACTTTGGGAGGCCGAGGCAGGTGGATCACGAATTCAGGAGATCAAGACCATCCTGGCCAACGTGGTGAAAACCCATCTCTACTAAAAATACAAAAAAATTAGCCAGGCGTGGTGGCACATGCCAGTAGTCCCAGCTACTCGGGAGGCTGAGGCAGGAGAATTGCTTGAACCCGGGAGGCGGAGGCTGCAGTGAGCCAAGGCGGTGCCACTGCACTCCAGCCTGGCGACTGAGCGAGACTCAGTCTCAGGAAAAACAACAACAACAAAAAAACTCAACATCATTAATCATCATGGAAATGCAAACTAAAACCACAGTAACATATCACCTTTCCTCTGCCAGAATGGCTATTACTAAAAAGTCAAAAAAACATAGATGTTGGAGTGGATATGGTGAAAATGGAATACTCGTATACTGCTGGTGGGAATGTAAATTAGTACAACTTCTACGGAAAGCAGTATGAAGAAGATTTCGTAGAGAACTAAAAGTAGATATACCATTCAATCCAGTAATCCCACTACTGGGTATGTACTCAATGAAAAAGAAGTCATTATATCAAAAAGACAACTGTATGCATATGTTTATTGCAGCACTATTCACAACTGCAAAGATATGGAACCACCCTAATTACCTATAAACCAATGAGTGAATAGAAAAATGTGGTTTACCTATGCCATGGAATACTACTCAACAATAAAAAGAATGAAATAGTGTCTCTTGCAGCAACTTGGATGGAAGTGGAGGTCATTATTCTAAGGGATATAACTCAGGAATGGAAAACCAAATACTGTATGTTTTCACTTATAAATGGGAGCTACGCTATGGGTACAGAAAGGCATACAGAGCGATATCATGGACTATGGAGACTCAGCATGGTGGAAGACCAGAGGGGATTTCAGGGATTAAAAAAAAAACTACATATCTGGTACAATGTACACTACTCAGGTGATGCGTAGGCTAAAATCTCAGACATTACCACTATGTAATTCATCCATGTAACCAAAAACCACTTGTACACCAAAAGCTATCCACATAAAAAAATTTTTAAGAGAAAACATAGTGATAAACCATCTTGGGAGCATGTATCCTTCATGTGAAGTTATGAGAATGGTACTTTACCTCTGCAATCTTCCTCCCAAACACTCATTATGCCAGTATAATCAATCATGTGGAACTTTCTACAGAATGCCTGACCTTCAAGCCACTACATTGCCAAGGTCATAAAAAGAAGGAAGTCAGATAAACTGTTACAGCCAAAAAGACCCTAAGGAGACATAATAACTAATCATAATGTCTATCTTGGTTGGGGTCCTGGAACAGAAAAAGGACATAGGTAAAAACTGGGGAAATCTGAATAAAGTATGCACTGATTGGATAATAATGTATCAACACTGAATCTTTAATTATAACAAATATGCAATACTAAAATGTCAATACTAAAGAATATTCAATAATGGGGTTATGAGGTACATGAGAACTCTGTAATATATTTGTAACTTTTATGTAAATGTCAGACTCTTCTGCAAAAAAAAGTATATTAAATAAAAAAGAATGTAAAATAAAAATGGTTTAGACAAACTATTAGAGAATTTAGTGCTAGCAAACTGGAAGTTAAGAAATGTTTTGAAAATATACTTAAAGCAAAAGAATCTGATATCAAGAACTAATCTGAATGAAACATTTAAAAGATGAAGATTAAACATATGGATAAATGCAAAAGACTTTTCCACCTTATTTTTAATGTATCTGTTACAGGGAGTGATGATTATCTTAAAGGGCGAGATCAGCAGTCCCCAACCATTTGGGGACCAGTTTCGTAGAAGACAATTTTTTTCATGGGAGGTTTGGGGGTGGAGGTGGTCAGGATGAAACTGTTCTAACTCATAAGTATTACACAACCTAGATGCCTCATATGCACAGTTCACAATAGGGTTTGTGCTCCAATGAGAATCTAATGTGTTGCTGATCTGACAGGAGGCGGAGCTCAGGCTGTAATGCTGGCTCTGGGGTAGCTCACATCCTGCTGTGTGGCCTGTTTCCCAATAGGCCATGGACAGATACCAGTCCATGGCCAGGGGACTGGGGACTCCTGGACTAGATAATAAATATTTTCATTTGCAGGTGATGAAGTTCTGTCATAATTACTCTGTGACTGTAGAACAAAGACATAAACAAATGAGCATGACTGTCTTTCACTAAAACATTCTTTACAAAAATGTAATGGAACAAACGAACAACTGCATGCTAATAATTCCACCTACACACACCAAAAATACTTAAAATTAATATGAAAAACATAAACTCTAATACTAAATTAATTAGATATACGTGAAGAAAATTCACCAAATAAAAAATAGAGAGTTAATTTGCAATTGAAAAATGTACAAATTTACAAACAAATTATGTCAAATAAATATAATTTAAAATAATAAAGAAGTAGAATTTTATTTGTCTAACTGAGAAAAGTGTTATTATCTTTATCATTCTTTTTCCTTTTGTAGTATTTTTATGGTACTATTTAGTGTTGGCACCTGTACAGATAAATGGGAACTTTCAGGCACAGCTGGTGAGACCAAAAGTTAATATTTTTCTGATAAGACTACAACATAAAATAAGAACTCTAAAAGTTAGCATACCATTTAGGTCATCAACTGGTATTTGTGAATTAATTCCTAGAAGAACACCTGTTTTACATCAACAAATGTTTACTGAAAATCTATTAGTTCAGTGGTGTTCAAACTTGAGTCCATTACTCCAAAGGACATTCTTGGGCTTTCCAAGTGGGGGTAAATCAAATGTAGTATAGAGATATGTTAAGGAATTTTGCATTCAAAACAGTAGAAGGGGTATAAGTATTAGTTCTATGCATAAAATTATATTAATTTATTGACATAATAAAATTGGTTATAAAATAGCATTCAATATATTCTTGTTCTAATAATTTACTTATGCATTTATAAAATGTATAAAAATATTATCTGCTAAAATCCTATGAAATTTAAAATCCTGTGGAATATATGTGTGCGTATTATTTTCGACATTGTATTTAGTTTCTAGTATAACATATGCTGGAGTTTTTGAAAAATAAAGTTCTATCCTATTATATAATAAAAATATACATCTTCCTGATAGGAAACCTGAAATTGAGTTTAGTATCAGTATGAAATATAATCCATGCTCTCACAGAATGTATTAATTATTACTCCTAAAATCACAATGAAATATAATCTTAAACCCATCAAAATGGCTATTACTAAAAGACAAAAATGACAGATGTTGACAAGGATGTGGAAAAAAGGGAAGATTTATACTCTGTTACTAGGAATGTAAGTTAGTACAAACTATGGAAAACAGTATAAAAATTTCTCAAAGAGCTAAAAATAGAAGTACCATTTGATCCAGCAATTCCACTACTGGGTATCTACTTTAAGGAAAAGAAATCATTATATTGAAAAGATAGCTCCATTTTTATGTTTATGACAGCATTGTTCACAATAGCAAAGACATCTAATCAACGTAAGTGTCCATCAAGGGATTATTGGATAAAGAAAATATTGTATATATACACAATGGAATTCTATTCAGCCTTACAAAGAAATGATATCATGTCTTTTGCAGCAATGTAGATGGAACTGGAGGCCATTATCTCAAGTGAAACAACTCAGACATGGAAAGACAAATACCACATATTCCTACTTATAAGTAGGAACTAAATGTGTACATATGGATGTAGAGTGTGGAAGAACAGACAATGGAGACTAAGAAGGGTGGAGGTTGGGAGGGGGTGAATGAGGATAAATTACTTAATTGATACAATGTATGTTATTATGGTAATAGATATATTGAAATCCCTAACCTCACCACTGTGCAATCTATGCATGTAACAAAATTACTCTTGTACCCCATACATTTATACAAATAAAAATCGTTTCTATGTTTCATATAATCATGTATGTAAAGGTTTGTATTTATACCTTTAATAAGCCTAAATTTTAGCATGCTGAAGATGAAATAAAAATGTTTTAATGAATTCGTGAACTATTAATAAACATAATTGTTAATTGTTGCATAATTCTACATAATTTTACATAATTGTACATAGTATAGTACTATAATCTATTTAGCTATTCCTGAGTGATTGTGTTTTATATTTAAATATTATAAACACTACTGGAATAAATATTTGTTTGAGTTTTTAAAAATATATTTTGCTTTCTTCTAATAGCTCTCCAGAATTTATACTGATATGTGCAATGCTTAACATTGTATACAATATTATATACATTATATACAAAAAGGGATTTTTGTATATAATGCAAAGTTTTCCCCTTTTAAAATGAAGATTTCCTAAAACATTACGATTTAATTGTCCAAAGGTAAGCAGTTTAGTGTTGATTTTTAAAATACTGTTCTCTAAATAAATAGCTAAACCTTATTTTTTTACAGAATATTTTTGAAGGGAGGACTAGTTTTTGGAATGGAGCATTTTTCTAATAGAGGACATGACACAGACTCAGGTGATCTAGTTAGGGAGACACCTGAGGATACTGAATCATATGCTGGGAGAAAAAAGGAATTATGAGGAGGAGAAAAGCATCAAGAAAAAAATGACTTGTATTATGGGTAGTCTTGACAAATTTTCCTGACCTATCCAGTCTCGTTCAATGGACATGTCTATTTTTTTCATAATAATCACGTTAGTCCTGATGAATCCCTTTTTTACAAACGGAAATTTGAAGAAGTAAAAGAAAAAAATGATTTGCAGTGAAGAAGTTTACCATTCTTACAAAGTCAGCAGTGAACTTTAAAATGCCTTTATGTGCAATTTATGAAAATAGGCAAATGTCAGACTTGGGCAGCTTCTTATGCCATGGGTAGAAACATCTGTCTTGGACAAGTCTGGATGTGAATATTGAGTTTCCATCAGGAGGTCTGGAAGCTGCCTGACAGAATTTGCTTCCCAGGGCCTCAAAAACATTTGGAAGAAAAACAGAGCCAGCTTTGCTGACAGTGGAAGACAGCGGGACCACATATCAATCCCTGCATTGTTTCCTAGGTTTTTAATTCTCTGCATCTTCTGATACATGCTTAAGCTAAAAATGCCTCCTCCACATAAGTTATACTAACTGGTAATGATACACAAATGTTACTGGACTTCTGCTAGGGTCACATTCTGATAAACCCATCATAAGTTGATAATACCCTAAGTTAAAAATGGGCATTTTGTAGATATAATTGAATGCAAACACACAAAACACACTATCCCCAAAGCACTGGCAGCATAGTGCACTGCAGAGTATTGGTTGTTCACCCTCATGTTCACTTGGCTGACTGGGAGTTGTTGGCGCCCAGCATCTTAAGAGCTTCCCTCCACATATTGTTAGCCTGGGAAAAGGTCAAGATTCCACATTCAAAGTATGGTTTATACTGAATGTGCATTGCTTTTGTACCACGGTAAAGTTGTATTAGTCTGTTCTCACAGTGCTATAAAGATACTACCCGAGACTGGGTAATTTAATAAAGCAAGCAGGTTTATTTAACTCACAGTTCCACATGGCTGAGGGGGCCTCAGGAAACTTACAATCATGATGGAAGGTTAAGCAGGCACCTTCTTCACAAGGCGGCAGGAGAGAGAGGTTAGAGTGCAGAAAAACAGTGCCACTTTTCAAACCATCAGCTACTGTGAGAATTCACTCACTATCACAAGAACAGCATGTGGAAAACTGCCCCCATCATCCAATCACTTCCTTTCCTCCACACATGGGGGTTGCAGGTCTCTCCCTCAACACATGGGGATTCTAATTTGAGATGAGATTTGGATGGGGACACAGAGCCAAACCATATCAAAAGTAAAAAAAGAGAAAATCCTAAATTGAACCATGGTAAGTTGGGGACCTTCGGTATCTGTAACAATTTTCTTCACCTGGAAAGAGGGAGTTTTCTTTTTAGGGACTATATTTACAGTTTCTGTATTGAATGGGATTTTGTATGTGTGATAAATTTATATTTTCATGGAATTCAATCTTACTCCATTGAGACAGGCTAGCATGACTCTCACAGTAGCTCTGGTGGGAAGTTAAACTAATCTCTATCACCTGAATAAAATTTAGTTTTAATTACGATATAGAAATGAATCCTATGCTGTTTGGGACATATGAACTTTATATATTGTAAGCAATGAGAAACAAATGCAGACTTTGGATTAAGGAAATGAAACATTAGCTTTTGTAATTATTCATTTATTTATTCATCAATAAGTTAATTTTTATCACTGAGAATACAAGCATAGGTAAGGCAGTCTCTCACTCTCTACCCCCAAAAAAGTAACAAGTTGCATATATCTATTCAAACTCAATGTTATTTTGAGATGTGGGAAAACAATAAGTTATCCTGAAAGTAGGAAATCAACGTGTTATGTAACAAGACTAAAAGGTTGATCAAGTAATTTATTCATTTCAAATTATTAAAATATAAGTTGAAATATATATACATTTTAGATTTGTTTAACATGGAAGAATATAAATAATGTTAAAATGTGCTTCAAATCCTTCCACCTAGAAATCACAATTGTTTGTATTTTGGCGATCTTTTTCTTACAACTTAAAAAATTTAGTAAGAAATAATTCAGAAAAAAGGTAGTCACCATCCAGAGGGTGGATTCTCATTTTTCTTAATTATTTATATTTTATAATGTAGTCAATTATTTGGATATAATTACAATCAATATTTCAAGTACTATTTGCTTTAAAGGTTATGTTAATGATGCCATATTATTTCCCTCCACAATATCACTAACACAAAGATCCTTGCAGATGAGTCTACATGAAACATGAAGGTTGAATAGGGCATTAAACTCTAAGATGATGGGAGGTAATCAAACAAACCGATAATTGTATATTAATTATTTCTGCTTTCCAAAGTCTATTTGTCTTACCTCAGGTTGCTATAAAAAATACCATTGACTGTATGGCTGAAATCACTAACATTTATTTTTCACACTTCTAAACAATGCAAAGTCCAAGATTAAAATTCAGGCACATTCTGTGTCCAGTGAGGGCCAGCTTCCCAGCCACCTTCCTCAGTGCCTGTTCTTGGAGACAGAGAGCTCTTGCTGGGTTCTTCTTCTTGTAAGGACAATGATGCCATCATAAAGGATTCACTCTTGATATAGTTCGGATATCTGTCCCTGCCCAAATATCATATTGAGTTGTATTTCCCAATGAAGATGGGGCCTGGTGGGAGGTGATTGGATCATGGGGATGTATTTCTCATGAACAGTTCTGCACCATCCTCTTGGTGCTGTTCTCATGATAGTGAGTAAGTTCTCCTGAGATCTGGTCGTTTAAAAGTGTGTGGCACCTCGGTCCCCTTAGCTTGCTCCTGCTCTGGCCATGTAACCTGCCTGCTCCCTCTTCACCTTCTGCCATAATTGTAAGTTTCCTGAGGCTTCCCCAGAAGCTGAGCAGATGACAGCTGTACATCCTGCAGAATTGTGAGCCAGTTAAACCTCTTTTCTTTATAAATTACTCAGTCTCAGATATCTGTTTATAGCAATATGAGAACAGACTAATACAACCCTTGTGGCCTTATCTAACCCTGATTACCTCCCAAGGGCCCCACCTCCAGATATCTTCACATTGAAGGCGAGGACTCCAAGATATTAATCTTGTGGAGGTGGGACACAAAACTCAGTCCATAACACCATTACATTTTTTCTCAAATGTCTGTGCCTTCTGCCATTGATTGACAAGTTTAACTATTCAAATGCAGCGTTATATCTGAAATATTATCTTTTTAAATTCTAGTCCAGAATAGATCAAATTTTTAAGTAAGCATTTTTTCACAACCATTATCTGTAAACATAGGAGCAGTATTGGTATGAACACGTAGAAAAAGAAGAATGCCTTATTCTACCAGTTAATTGTATAAGCTATTTCCACCATTTACACAGTCCTCTACTTGTTTCATCTATCTGTTTCTGTATCCTGTTACTACTTCAGATAGACTTCAAATAGTAATTGTCAAGAACAATGTTCTTACCTGGTGTGTTCATTATAATACATAAAACAAATGCTGAAGAGTTTAGATTGAACACATTTCTCCAGACTCTCCTCCACTGAGGGACTGCTGGTGGAGGAGGTGGAGAAGTGGAGAGGGTGAGGAGATGAAATCGGATTCTGTAATTTCTTCTGTTTCTTTTCCCTTCCTCTTCCTATCTATCACAGACACATCTATGGGTCATCCACACACTCCTAAAATATATCCTGCCACAGAAATTTGTCAGCCTGGTAACATACCCATAGCATTTCATTTTTTTTTTAAAGTTTCAGCAAACACATGTGTCAGAGGCGTTTGAACCAGAGCAACTTCATCTTAAATAGGGGCTGGGTAAAATAAGGCTGAGACTTGCTGGGCTGCATTCCCAGTAGGTTAGGCATTCTAAATCACAGGATGAGATAGGAGGTCAGCACAAGATACAGGTCATAAGAACCTTGCTGATAAAATAGCATGCAGTAAAGAAGCCTGGTTAAATCCATCAAAACTAAGATGTCAATGAGAGTGACTTCTGGTCATCCTCACTGCTACACTCTCACCAGCGCCATGACAGTTTGCAAATGCCATGACAACATCAGGAAGTTACCCTATATGGTCTAAAAATGAAAGGCATAAATAATCCACCCCTCGTTTAGCATATCATCAAGAAATAACCATAAAAATGGGCAATTGGCAGCCGTTGGGGTTGCTCTGCACATGGAGTAGCCATTCTTTTATTCCTTTACTTTCTTAATAAACTTGCTTTCTCTTTAATCTATGGACTTGCTCTGAATTCTTTCTTGTATGAGATCCAAGAACCCTCTCGTGGGGTCTGGATCGGGAGCCCTTTCCAGTAACACATGGACTGATTTATTTTTGTTAACTCACCACAATGACAGAATATAAGTTAAGTCTGCTGTCCCTTTGCAACTGAATAAATAAAGAATAACTAAAATTATGCTAACCCATATTAGTTCACATTGGTGATAAAATAAAGAAATCATCAGTATCTGGCAAGGAGCAAAATCACACCTTTGGAAGCAAGAATGTTTGCCTGTGTGTTAGCTTCCACAACTAGCTGCAAAGGATTTACAGTGGGCCTAAATCTCTCTTTCCTATCCAATATTATATTACTCAATATCTTTGTCTACTCTGTAATTGGAGTCAACCCTTCCATATTTCGTAAGTGTCACAAACAGCATTGAAAGGTGTGAGGTTTCAGAGACAGAGGATATTCCTTAAAGGCAGAGAATTCACCACGAATGTCATATTTCTATTCCTTCTGTCTTTTATACACCATTACCTGGCCATGCAAGGAACTTAGAAACCAAAGGAGCCAATAGCCAGTCTCTTCAGGGAAACAGAAAAGTAGCTAATTATACCACCCTTTGAATAATCATAGAAATGTATTTTGTAAATAAATATTGTCTAAAACACCAATTATTGGATAACAAAAACAAATTGATGTCTTAATAACTCAATTAACTTGCGTTTATATTTATTGCAAGAAATAAACTAGTATATAAAATATGTACTTCAAAATTTGATAAAAGTAAGAATAACATGATCAGAGTGAATGGAAAGGAGAGAATGACGAAGGTCATTAAGCTCCTAAGCTCTTTTGCTCACCTGCTCTTACAGGTAGACTATGATCAGTCTGTCTTGGTTAGCGAGTGTAAAAACGCTTTTTATTTTTTCTCACAGAAATGCTTTCTTCCCAGAGCAGGCACTGTCTCACAGCAGGGTGAGACTTCAGGAAAGGAGGAGGAAGATAAATATCTGTAGATTGTTTTAAGTGTAATTAAGGACCTAAGAAATTTTACAATTCAACAGCAAAAAATGTTGCTTTCCCCATAGGGCTCTATGACAAATGCATCCATTTGGGCAAGTGGATGACTTGCACAAAGTGATAATGAGGGAGTCAATATTCCACGATGACTGGGTGTAGTAGGTGACAGATTACTTCCCTCAGCACTCTATCACATGGTCCCTTAGGGCCAGCCTCATAAATAGAAGCTGCTGCAGCTTTACTGAGAACTGAGAACTAGCAAAAGTCTGTACTCATAGCGAAAGTAGATTATTTTTTCAAGAATCACAAGTAGTAGGAGAAGTAAAAAAAGAGTGCTTAAAGAAAATTACTATAAACAGCACATATTTTAACTGGAAGAGGCTCTACTTTCTTTTAACCTTTAGTTGCTCAATGTTAGTTTGATAGATTAACACTGGACAATGACAACATTTTGAATCTACTGCATATTTAGTGACTCACTAAGTCACCAACATCATATTTATCATGTTCCTCTCTATAGCCCAGTTCCATTGAATACAAAATGAGAAAGTTTGATCAATTGATCAATTATTTCAAAAGGCTTACAAAGAAGAGATACTTAATTTTCTTCTTAAATCCATTTCAAGTCTGATAATGTAGTATACTCTTATATCTAATTGCCACCTAGCAAGTTACAGAGAAGAGAATATCTGGAATGGAGATATTTCTATTAGAATCACCATTAGTAAAATTGAACTCTGACTTTTCTCTCATATGTCCCTTTTCCAATGTTGGACTTGACAGTGGATAGTTTGAGTGCTCTGTCCAGAGCTAGTCTGCCAGCCAGGGAGACACAAACCCTAACAGCTGTGAATGTTGGCTGCTACCAGCTCAGAGCTCACAGCTATATCCTTCTTCTGAGAATTTCCCTTAGCCATCAGAAGCCATTTCATCTTGAAATGCCTGGGAGGTAATTTCTTCATCCTAGTACTGTCCTTATCCAGCCAATAATGGAGTCAAAAAAGTGTACACTATTCTAGGCCTCCTGCTTCGGGTTGGTAGTACTGTATTGGCTTTAATGTTTCTGAGATTCTTGTGGGATGAGAATGAGCCTAGACTTCAGCTGAATGCACTAATTTGCCTGCTTTGTCCCATGTCCTGTTTTGATTCCTTCACTCTATTTTGAGTTTTACCAGGAAGCACCTCCCTACTAACTTACACAGCAGCTCCTCTCTCTGCTTATGCTTCTAGGGAACGTGACCTAAGACATGTGTCTTACCTAGTGGGATGGGTTTCTTTTGTATACCTAACCATTTGAAAATGCTTCTACTTTTTGTGTGGCAACGACAGATAAGGAGATAAATCAGGGTAATAAACTGTAATTTATTACTAAAACTATCAGATGAACATGATGAACTCGACCATTTCCCAATTCCGGGTTCTGCTTTGGTGCGATAATGCCTTCTCTGTAGAACAGATGTGGTACTATGGAGACACAGACATTTAAGTCATTTAAGAGCTATGAAAGAGAGAGAGAGAGAGAGAGAGAGAGTGTGTGTGTGTGTGTGTGTGTGTGTGTGAGAGAGAGAGAGAGAGAGGAGAGAGAGAGAGAAACAGACCTATTACAGTGATCCTCAAATTTTAGCATGGATAAGAGTCATCTTGAGGACTTTCTATAACAGATTGCTGCCACCTCAACCCTAAGTTTTGATCTGGGGTGGACCTGAGGATTTGCCTTTGGAGACATTCCTAAGAAATGTTGACATTCTTGGTTCTGAGCCACATTTTGAGAACCACTGGTCTATAGAATGGGCTTCCAATAGATCTTTCTGAGATAATAAAAATGGTCTATAATCTATGTTGTCCAATATAGTAGCCATTAGCCATTGGGTACACCTAAGAAATTTCCTAGCTCATAAGCTCATTTTTATTCAATTTAATGTTTAACCCAATATTATATGTTTAGGTGTCATTCTTTTTGCATTATGTAGATACACCCCCAAACTCTTGCGAAGTACTTCCCATAGTTGAAAAGAGAGAGTTCCCTGCAATAATTACAGTTGTGTGTCACTTAACGATGGGGCTATATTCTGAGAAATGCATCATTAGGTGATTTTGTCATAGTGCAAACATAGTAGATTATACTTACGCAAACATAGATGGTATAGTCTACCATAGGCCTAGTTATGTGGTATAGCTAGGTATGCAAACCTGTACAGGATGTTACTGCACTGAATGCTGTAGGGAATTATAACCGAATGGTAAGTATTGTGCATCTAAATATATCTAAACATAGTAGAGATACAGTAAAAATGTTGTATTATAGTCTCATGGGACCACCCTTGTGTATGTGGTCCACCATTGACTGAAATGTTGCTAAAAGGCACACGACTGTACAATAAATTGTATTTTCCTTTCTTGTTTCTTAATGTAATATCAAAAAACAAAAGGAGAAAACCACGTAAGTTAGACTTTGTAGAGCAGCAACTAACGTCAGACTTTTCTCTTTTATGTCGCCAACCTCCTATAGGTTCTTGCTCATCTCACTTTTAGGTTCTTTAGTGTACAACCACATTCTTATTGCAATTGTCTTAGCCAGTTATGCACGTTTTTCTCTTATCTTTTCTAAATTTACTGACTGACATACCCACTAATTAAATATTATACATTTTCCAATATAGATTTCTTTCATGATCAGTATTTCCCAACAGTTTTGCCACTTGTTTTTCTAATTTACATGTCATGTTATGAAAAAAAAAATTCTTACAATTTTTTTTTTTTTACCATTTTTCTCCTGATTTTACACACCATCAAATTCAATACTACCATCTCTCTTGATACTTTGGGCAGAGGCATTTACTGCCCGTTCCTCATTTGTTTCATAAAGGTTTATGGAACATCAAACAATAAGTGTAATGGTGATGGTCAAAATATTCTGGGACACTTCTCTCATGAAACTTATAGTTTAATATACAGAGAAAGTATTAACTTGCCAATTACACACATTTGCAAGTAACAATTGGGATGCAAATTTTAAAAGTGGATGCTATTCTATGCAAGATAGTGCTTCTAACCAACTCTGGCCATGTCAGAGAAAACTCCCCTGGCATGTCCACGGTAAGGGAGTAGGAAAACTGCAGGCAGAGCCTGATGGAGGAGGAGGCATTGAAAACTAAATAGATGGTGAAAATAAGCCAGTTAGAACAGAAGGGAGAGATACCAAATAAATTCTAAAAAGGGATAATAGATTAATTAAAAAATTACATGTTTACACTAATCATGAATTGAAACAATTGAGGGGTTTTAGGTGTAGGAAGAGAGGGTTTAATGTTCTTAATGATATATAAGAAATGGTGATTGAATTATAACAAATACGACAATAAAAAGATAAATATATGTTTGGATATTTTTAAATATAAAATCAGGAGTATTTGATAATGGATTGGTTGTAGGGATTGAGGAAATGGGAAGTGTCAATTCAAGCTTTCAGAAGGCAAAGTTCAAAATAAGAAAATGGCGATGTATCTAAGTATGGAGAGGAGGAGAATGTGAATGGGAATCAGGTGGAGAATGTTATGAAATACATATTGGACGTGATATATCTTAGCTCTCTTTGAGTTATAAAGTGGGATTGTTGAATGGGAAGAGGGACCAACAGCAGCACAGGGAAGAGTTTGAAAATGGATATGTGCATCATGGCCATACAAATAATATTTAAAATCAGACTTTCAGGGTGTATATATGGCATTTAAAGACATGAGCGTGGATGAATAACTTTGGAAAAGTATCATATGAGAAAAAAGGAAGGTTTCTGTGTGTTGAAGAGTGCTGAGTAGTGATAAAAGAGCCAGCAATGTAGTCAAAGAGGGAATATATGTCCTGATATCTAGGAAGAAAATGGAAAAGTATGAAATAATAGGAGTTTTTGCAGTAATCAAGGCCAGAATGAAGTCAGCTTAAAAATGAGTGAGAGGTGAAGAAAAGCAGAAAATACAGGAAATATTTTGAAAAGGTAATTGAAGGCACATGTAGAACTTTAGTTGAATAAATAAATGGCAGTGAAGGAAAAACATTTGCTTTGTTTGTATGATGGTTGTAGGAGTCAACACAGGAGCAGAAGTTGCAGATTATAAAGAGTAAGTGTTAATTAATATGAAATGGTAACTGAGAAGTTAGGAACAGATGTGACAAAGAGGGACTAGTCTCTGAAAGGAAGAGGCTACCTAGTGTTTGACAAGAAGAGCCCACCAAATCTAAAATAATAAGGACCAGGGAGGAGGAAACGGATGTAGATGGGTTTAGCTATTTTATTTAATAGTGAAAGTCTTCCAGTTTTAGTTTGACACATTCTATTTCTTCTGTGAATTTTGCTGCTTCTATACAGCCATCCCTCCTAATTCAGGGGTGATGGGTTCCAGGACCCTCATGAATACCAAAATCCTCAGATGCTCAAGTCTCTTCTAGAAAATGGCGTGGTATTTGCATATGACCTATGCACATTATCCCCTATCTTTATATCATCTCTAGATTACTTACAATATCTAATACAATGTAAGTGCTATGTCAGTGAGAAATGGTGATAACTTGAACTAGAATGAACCTAACTATAAAAAGATAAAGATAGGTTTGAATGTTTTTTATTTTCTTTAACTTGTATTATTTATATGGTTTTACTGTTGTTTTCTTTCCAAATATTTTTGATCCATGATTGGCTGAATCCATAAATGGGGAACCCACCCCTAAAGAGGGGCAACTCTAATTGGAGAGATTATGGAGTAGGAGATTTGAGAAAAATTGTGAAATTCTAAAATAAATGTTAGAGGTAATGAAAAACCCAACTAAGAAAACATTGAATATTTTCTCAGCAATGTTAAGGCCTATGTAAAATAGAAGATCAAGTCTGAAATGGCCAAAAACTTACAAGACCCAGTGGATTACAGAGGCCCAAGTAAAGTATGAATAAATTAACAGTTGAGTGGATCCAGAATAACAGAAGAGGGCAAGGAATTTACAGAGGGGCACAAAACCTTTTGATATTGATTAGAAAATTATTGAAATGATGGACTAGATAAAGTATGTAAAATGAAAGATATAAGAAGTTAATATATAATCATGACTATGTATGCCAATAAACCAGAAGCCTTGATGGGGAGGATAACTCTCAGAGGTGGTATGCAGAGAGCGGAGTTCTATTATTATTAGTTTTACATTTCCATCAGTTTGGTGTGAATGTTAAAGTCTAGGGTGTAACTGTGATACTTATTTGCTAAAACTGGGCAAAGTTCATTGGAAATGAGGTCAAACTTGTCATGATTTCAAGTATTGCATGAATTTCTCATGTAGATATTGAAATCAACAAGGATAATGACAAAGGTTAGAGAGAAGGACAGTTTGTGTAGCTTAGAAAAGTGATCGACAGCCCTCTCTCCCTCACACCCAAATGCGTTTAAGTCCCATGGCCTATGATTCCACTACCTGTTTCCCCTTTCAATCCAACCAGTTATCTCCAATGTTACCATTACTGCCTGCATTATTTACCTGAACCCTGCAATATCTTTCTAATGGATCTCCTGCTTTACAAATACATTCCTTCTAATAGTTTCTTCATATTGCAGCAAGTAAATTTCCTTTGTAAAAAAAAGCAGCTTTAATCTTAACGTTTCTCTGCTGAAAATTTTTCGTGGTTTCCCTTTGTAATTAAGATACACAGAATCATTGCTGGTCAATTCTACCTCTCTCATACATCTCGTGCTACTCTCCCACTTATTTTCTAGGCTAGATCCACAATCGTATTTTTAAGTTCCTGGAATATACTAAATATCTTTCCAGATATTGATCTTCAAACATGTCATTTTTACTATTTTTAATTCTTTACTTCTTTTTCTCATTCTGCATCACCAGTTTTTTAGGTGACTCACAAATCATCCCTTTCATGATCTTGCACAATATCAATACCGCTATATAGTTTGCAAACTCTATCTGCTACACTATGCGTAAGTTTCACTGATAGAAAAAGCCAATCTTCAAATGCTTTCCTGAACCATTGTCTTATAGATCCAGAGTAATGACAAGGTATTCTATCTCTGAGCTTTTGCTGTATCTGGGGTAAGATATAGTAAAGTGAGGCTATCTGAATTCAATTACAGAAACAAGGCTCTCTGACAATCTTTTAGAGCAGTTTTGCCACGTCTTTGCCATTGTCAATGTTATTTTATTCTGTTCAGCCTGAAAAAATTGTTTTATTTGAGAGGGGAGTTAGAACAAAAACAAGTTTTGTATTGATAAATATTTTCTTCTAAATACATTACACCAGGGACCCAAAGTAGTCTCCTTTAAAGAGACAATATCTCTCAATAAGCATTACAGTAGAGTCCTAGGTTTCATTTTAACTCCTTGAATGTAAGAGAAAAAGAAATTACAAATGACACTATTTATTAGCAAATAAACTTGCAATCATTTATCTTTTCAGAACTAGAGATGTCAATATAAACATTAAGTAAACAGTAAGTACCAATCATACAATAAATTTTGAAATAAACATTTACCTATACATCCTTTAGTGTTACTCCTGGGAATTCTTTTTGAAGTAAGGAGGCATAGCATTCTTACTCCTTTTCATCTTAGAACACAAGAACAAAAGCTACACTACATTGAAGATACATTGAGATGACAAATCTGAATTGTTGAAGCCTTTGTGGAACTGCCATCACTGTCATGTGTAGTGTATATCTGGAAACCTTTCATTTTGACTGAGTTGTTATCTATAAGTTGTCTCTCTTCTTGTCTCTTGCGACCTCCAATTTTGGCATCCATATCTAATCTATAAACCCAAAGCAGCATTTCCTTGGTCTTATTTATCTAGATAAAATCTTCTTTATCTTTTTTAATGGTGGATATAATTTTCATGTGTGGTATGGGAAAAGAGACAACACAAATTAAGTACCAAACACAAGCAAATGCATAGAAAAATGTGCAGTCAGTGCCTAGGAAGTGCACGAAGCTTTGATATCCACTTCCAAAATTTGCATTTTTTTCTGCTATGGCATTTGAATTAATATCCTGATATTGGAGGGATGCTGGTGGAAGATGCTTCTCAAAAGGATGTTGTGCTGGAAGGAATTATCTGTGTTCCATTTGGGAAGTATTTTCTGTCATTTAAAGCATTTTTGATGGCTTTATATACATCACATTAGTAAATTTAGATATATGACTGACAGCATAGATTACTACGTTCTCTTCACATATCACTAAATGAAATATATACAAGGAAGACTGGGTCTAACTTATACGTATCTACCTGCTTCCCTTAGTAATTTAGTAATCTCCTTTACTGCATGAATTGTATACTTCAGCTGTACCTATCTGAATATCATCTTATTGATGTTTGGCATCAAATGACTAGATTTAAGTTTATCTTAGGAGTAAAACTGGGCAGCACTAATTATAAAGAATATTAAACCTACTGAATTTACTATCTTTTGCACAATATCCTTATTAACAGTGGGGTTGTGTTGTTTAGAAACAAGATTTTAAAATGTTAGAAAAATCAACACCATAATGAAAATATACAATACACAGGAAGGAGTTTTGCTCATTTCAGATAAAATGCATTGATACAAATCATGCTAGAAGACAAGCTACCTGTTTGACATTTCTTATCTAATTTCCTGGTAAATAAAATGAGGCGTTTGTTTCATAATAACTCAGTATTAAAGCCTGTTCAATACAGTTTAAAAACCTGTATTGTGCCTATTTGTTTTCTTTCCTATTGAGCTGATAAGCTGTCATGACGCATTGTTCATTGAGAACCCTCTCGTGAGGAGTCTGACACCATGCACACAGCAATCACCAAAATCAGAGGTATAGTTTATGACTAAGAAGTTGCAACTGATTTGTGTAGGCAGAAAAAAAAAGACATTAGATATGAACTTCGGGGAAAAATAAAAATCACATTTCTAAACAATAATAATCAAGGCAAATAAAAATAATAGCATAAATAAATAAAATTGTTATTTTATAATGACCTGGGATGACAGTCTACATAAATACAAAATGAAAGAATCTGCTGTTTCACTGTTGAATTGTATTCCTAAAACTCAATAAGCTAGAGATTTCTGTTGTTTTTGAATCACAAGTTAAGGTAAATTTAACTTCACTGCTTATGGCTCAAGAGATACAAACTGACTTGGAGCTTCCTAATACAAAAAATTCTGAGCAGTGTTTTGTTAGCTATATTCTTCAGCATAATTAAGAAAAAATGTCAATTTGTATGGGGGGTTTCATTGAGTTATTTCACCTATATCAATAAATAACCTTATTTTTGCCCATTATATTCTCAGTTATGGATGGGCATGATAAAATAAACGATAAACGTTTGACATAGGTCAGTCATTCCACCAACAACCTGTCAGCTCCTTCATTAAAAAAAAGAGATTGAATTAAGTCTCAACACTTTGTTCTATTTTGCCTCAATTACGCATAAAAAACAACTAACAAAATAAAATCCACAACGCAGGAGGGTGAGGCACCCCCCGCGATGCGGGGACTAAGAGCCACCCCCTCTCCCCCCCGGCTCTTAGGAGCCATGGTGGACTCACTGACTGTTTACGATGTTGTGAGTAATATCATCT
The DNA here is from genome assembly GCF_028858775.2 of Pan troglodytes. Taxonomy (NCBI): domain Eukaryota; kingdom Metazoa; phylum Chordata; class Mammalia; order Primates; family Hominidae; genus Pan; species Pan troglodytes. The sequence goes on from NC_072410.2 coordinate 40,201,015, forward strand.
CTCCCTCTGGAAATTATGAACTATTTCACAGACGGGTGTACACCCTCGTTGTACAGAGGGTGTACACCCGTCTGTATTGAGAGCAATATCATCCTCTTCCTCCCTGAATATTAAGAACAGTATCACAGGAGTGGTTCTACTCCCTGCGATATTGTGTGTCATATCCTGCTCTCCCACGTTGAAATTAGAAACAATATCACGGGGGGCGTGTACACCTTCTGTGATATTTAAAGTAATATCATCCTCTTCCCTCCAGGATCATGGAAATTATATCCCTGGGGGGTGTACACTTTCTGCGATATATGTGGTAATATCATCCCCTCCGCCTTGGGATATTATTAAGGACCATCATCTCACACGGGGGTGTACAACCCTTGCGATATTGGGAATACTATTATCCTCTTTCCCCCCTGCATATTTCGAAAAATATCAGAGTGAGTGTACACCTCCCGCGATACGGGGATTAATATCCTTTTCTTCCTTTCTGGATATTAGAAACAATATCACACGGGGGTTTACACTTTCTTCGATATCTGGAGTAATGTCATCCTCTCCTGTTTTGAATGGCAAGAACAATATCTCAGGGGGGATGTACACCCCCTGCCATATTGGGAGTAATATTACGCTCTCCCCACCTTGATATTAGGAACAAAATCCTAGCGTGGGTGTACACCTCCTACTCTATGGAAAGCAAAACCGTCCTCTCCCTTCCTGGATTGTAGGAACAATATCGCAGGGTGGGTGTACACAACCTGCGATATTGAAAGTAATATTGTCCTCTCCCCCTCCGGATATTAGGAGCAATATCACAGAAGGGTTGTACACTGTCTGCGATTTGGGGAGTAATATCATTTTCGCCTTCCCTGAATATTAGGAGCAATATCGCCGGGTGAATGTACACCCACTGTTATATTGGGAGTAATGTCATACACTACCCCATGGATATTAGTAGCAATATCACAAAGTGGGTGAACACCCACAGCGATATTGGGGGTAATATCATGCTCTCGCTCCCTGGATAACAGGAACAGTATCACAGGTGGGTGTACACCCCCTGCAGTACAAAGAATAATATGATCTTCTCTTCCTTTAGCTCTTGAGAACAATATCCCATGGGGGGTGGGGAGTGCTCCCCCTGCACTATTCGGAGTAATATCATTCTCTCTTATTCTGGATAGTAGGAAAAATTCACAGGCGGGGTGTACAACCCCTGTGATATCGAGAGTAATATCATCCTCTTCCAACGTGGATATTAGGAACCATATCACAGGGGCCGTGTACACTTCTTCGATATTGGTAGCAATATCATCCTCTTCTCCCTGGACATAAGAAACAATATGACAGGAGGGATGGACAACCCCCACGATATGGGGAATAATATCCCTCCCTGGATTAGGATCCACGTTGGACACACAGCATGTTTACGATTTTGTGAGTAATGTCATCTCCCCGTCTAGAAATTACGAACAATATCAAAGACGGGTGTACACCCTCTACAATACAGGGAGGAATATCATCCTCTCCTCCCCCCCGATATTAGGAACAATATCGAAGGAGTGTATATAACCCCTGCGATATTGGGAGTAATCTCAGCCTCTCCCACGTGGAAATTAGGAACATTATCACTGGGGGCGTGTACACCCCCTGCGACATTGAAAGTAGTATCATCCTCTTCCCTTCTGGATCATGGGCACAATATCACTGGAGGGTGTACACTTTCTGCGATATCATCTTCTCTGCCTTGGGCAGAGAAGGATATTAAGGACAATATCATGGGGCGGGGGGGGGGGGCGTGTACATCTTCTGCAGTATTGGGAATAATATTATCCTCTCTCCCCTTGCATATTAGGAAAGATATCACAGAGTGGGTGTTCACCTCCTGCGATGTGGGGATGAATATCATCTTCTCCCCTTCTGGATATCAGGAACAGTATCACACGGGAGTGTACACTTTCTGCGATATTGGGAGTAATATCAACCTCTCGGCCTTTGAATATTAAGAACAATATCACAGGGTGGATGTACACCCCCTGCCATATTGGGAGTAATATCAGCCTCTCCCCTCCATGGAGATTAGGAACAATAACCCACGGTGGGTGTACACCTCCTGCTCTATGGGGAGTAATATCATCCTCTCCCTTCCAGGATATTAATAACAATATCACAGGGTGGGTGAACACAGCCTGCGATACTGGAATTATTATCATCCTCTCCCCCTCCGGATACTAGGAACAATATCACAGAAGAGGTGTACACTCCCTGCGATATTGGGAATAATAGCATACGCTTCTTCCGTGAATATTAGGAGCAGTATCACCGGGTGGCTGTACATTCATTGCTATGTTGGGAGTCATGTCATACTCTACCCCCTGGATATTAGGATCAATGTCACAGGGTGAATGCACACCTACTGCGATATTAAAACTAAAAATCATGCTCTCCGTCCCTGGATATTAGGAACAATATCACAGGTAGGTGTACACCCCATGTGGTATTAGGAGTAATAATAGTATCAATTATTAAACACCAGTTATCAATTTTAGTAATAATTGTCAATGTTAATATTAATTAATAGTGTAACATTATTAAATATCAATAATTATTTTAAATATACGATCATGCACGATTAAAATTAATTATTGATATTAATGTCATTTATCAGTAATATCAGTTATTAATCGTAATTATTTTATTAATTTATTAATTATTATCCCTTAATAATTAATGAATATTAATTATTTATAAATCAATAATATATAATATAATATAGTATAACCCATATTTTAATTATAATATTTATTAATAATTGATAAATATTAATCATTTATAAATATTAACAAATATTAATTATTTATAATTATTTATACTTATATAAAAATTTTATTAAAATATATTGAAAATTAATTTATTAATAATTTATCAAATTATTTTGATGACTTATTATTGATTTAATTAAGTAACATTAATTACCAGTATCATCATTTTATTAATAATGATATTACTATTAATTATTAATACAAATGGTTAATATTTTTAACCAGGATTAATTACTATCTTTATTGTAATTATTAATATCGATGAATACTATTAATTTTTATTATGTCTATTAATATTAATAATAATATAATTGTTCCTGATATCCGAGGGGGAGAGGATGAAGTTACTCCCAATAGCGCAGAAAGTGTACACCCCTCTATGATATTATTCCTAATAGCCAGGGGGTAGAGGATGACATTATTGAGAATATCGCAGTGGGTGTACATCCCTTCCGTCATCTTGTTCCTAATATCCTGGGTGGGAGAGGATGATATGACTCCCAATATCCCAGGGGGCGTAGACCTCCCCGTGATATTGTCCCTAACATCCAAAGGTGGAGAGGGTGATATTTCTTCCGATTTCGCAGGGGGTGTACACCAACCCTGTGATATTGTTCCTAATATCCAGGGGGCGAAAGGATGATACCAGTCTCCCTATTGCAGGAGGTGTACATTCCCTAGCGACATTGTTCCTAATATCCAGGGACAGAGAGAATGATATCACTCCCAATAGAGCCGGGGGTGTACACCCCTTCTGTGACATTGTTCCTAATAGCCAGTGGCGGAGAGGAAGATATTGCCCCCAATATCGCAGGGGGTGTACACCCCCTTGTGATATTGTTCCTGATATGCTGGGGATATGCTGGGAGGGAGACGATGAAACAACTAGCGGCAATATCGCAGGGGGTGTACACACCCACCGTGATATTGTTCCGAATATCCAGAGGGGGAGAAAACGATAGGACTCCCAATATGGCAGGGGGTGTACATCCTCCTGTGATATTGTTTCTTCTATTCAGGGGGAGAGGATGATATTACTCCCAATATCACAGGGTTTGTACACACCTCCTGCGATATTGTTCCTGATATCCCGAAGGGGAGAGCATAATATTACTCTCAATATCGCAGGGGGTGTACACCTCCTTTGTAATATTGTTCTTAATATCCATGATGGGAGAGGATGATATTACTCCCAATATCGCAAGAAGTGTACAGCCACCTGTGATAAAGTTCCTAATATCTAGGTTGGAGGAGGATGATATTACTGCCAATGTCGCACTAGTTGTAAAACCCCTTCGATATTTTGCCTACAATCCTGAGGGGAGAGGATGATATTACTCCCAATATCGAAGACAGTGAACACCCCCCTGTTACATTATTCCCAATATACACGTTGGGAGACGATGACATTACGCCCAGTAGCGCAGGGGATGTACACCCACCCTGGGATATTGTTCCTTGTATCGAGAGGGGGAGAGGATGCTATTACTCCCACAAACGCAGGGGCTGTACACCCCTCCTGTGATATTGTTCTTAATATCCTGGGGAAGAGAGGATAATACACCCAATATCGCAGGGGGTGTACACCCACCCAGTGATGTTCTTAATGTACTCCACCTCCCCCCACCAGGGATACTGTTCCTAATATCCAGGGGAAGAGAGGATAACATTATGCCCAATATCGCAGGGGGTGTAGACACCCTCTGTGATGTTTTTCCTAGTATTTAAAGGTAGAGACGATGATATTACTGGCCATATCGCAGGGGGTGTACACCCTTCTGTGATATTGTTTTTGATATTCAATGAGGGAGAGGATAACGTTAATCCCAATATCGCAGAAGGTGTAAAGACCCCTGTGATATAGTTCCTAATGTACAGGGAAAAGAGAATAATATTACGCTCAATATCGCAGGGGGTGTAACCCTCCCCGCCCCCCATATATTGTTCCTAATATGCAGCAGGGTAGAGGCTGATATTACTCCCAATATCCCAGAAGGTGCACACGCACACGTGATATAGTTCCTAATATCCAGCGGGAAAGAGGCTGATATTACTTTCGATATCGCAGTGGGTGTACACTGCCCCCAACCCCGGGGTATTGTTCCTAATATCCAGGAGGGAAGAGGATGACATTGCTGACAATATCGAAGGGGGTGTACACCTCTTCTGTGATATGGTTCCTCATATCCAGAGGGTGAGTGGATGATATTACTCCCAACAACGTAGGAACTGTACAGCCACCCTGGCATTTTGTCCTTAATAACCACATGGGGAGAGGTGATATTACTCCCAAAATTTCCCTTATGATGTCTTTCACGTCCCTTGATGACTGTGTATGAAGAAGGATTTTTTCAATGTTTATATATCACTCTGTTTTCAATCATTCCTCTGTGACTGCATGACAGAGAGGGTCCCTCCATTCTCTTGCTCTTCTCCCAGTAGTAAATTGCTATTATTTGTTACCCAGTCCTTGCGAGGCTGGTGGTGAGATACAGATATCCTCTCTCTAGTCCCAATCCAGAGTTGGTATTAGGAAGGCAGTGTAAATAAGTCCTAGGAGTGATAATTTCTCCATGTTTCTTCTCCTTCCCAAAGCAGTCAATCTCTCTTGTATCTTTGTCAGTTTTTATGTTTAAGGAAGTCTTCTAATCATACTGGTTTATTTTTCAGAGTGTTTTTCCTTTTTTTTTTTTTTTTTTTTTTTTGAGACAGAGTCTCGCTCTGTCACCCAGGCCGGAGTGCAGTGGTGCAATCTCGGCTCACTGCAAGCTCCGCCTCCTGGGTTCAAGTGATTGTCCTGCCTCAGCCTCCTGAGTAGCTGGGATTAGAGGCCTGTGCCACCATGCCTGGCTAATTTTTGTATTTTTAGTAGAGACGGGGTTTTACCATGTTGGTCAGGCTGGTCTCGAACTCCTGACTCATGATCCACCTTCCTTGGCCTCCCAAAGTGCTGGGATTACAGGCGTGAACCACCGCGCCTGGCCTTGTTGTTCCCTTTTATTCCTACCTCAGCAACATTCAGTTTTACTGCTCAACTCCCAGTGACTTAATGTTTTGCTTTCTATGAGGACTGCTTATAGATGGCAGGGCTATTTTTCTTTTCTGGAAAGGGTGTAATCCTCCCCTTCATGTGAACATTCTATCTGGTCTCTCACCATGCAACCAGTGTTTCTCAAGAGCGCCTAGGGAGGCTGTGGAAAAGATCCCATAAGTATTATAATCTTTCCTTGTGTATGAAGCTCTCTGATGGTCTATATTTTTATGCTAGTCCACACTCAGTCCTTAGTAGCTCATTAAATATTTAGTTGGGTTGTCCTTACTAACTTGCATGTTGGCACCCTTTTGTCCTGTGCTCTCCCTCAGTGGAGACATGATGTGTGTTGATTTCCTTCATGGATGATTTTGTACATCCTTGGGATGCATACTACTAGAATTCTCTGTGACCTGAGCTTTCATATATTTTTTGGTTCAAGAAAGTTTCTTAACCTTCCATTGGGAGTGGTACTCTTTTTAGCTTTTTCTATTTGAATAAGAAAGGAAATATCTTCAGTTTTTTGACTGTTACATTCAACTCCTTTTTTAAATTTAGTCTTCTCTTATAGATTATTTATTTACATGATTCAAATTTAAAACTACATAAAGTATACACAAGGAGATTTTCCCTCCATCCTCCATCTATTTGTTCTCATAGCTAACATTTCCTTAGTTTATTTTTATCCTTATAGTGTTTCATTTTGCAAATATAAGCAATTGTGTATATGAATTTTATCTTTACTTTTCTATTATAAAAATGTTCACACTATATAGTCTCCTTTTATCTTTCTTTTTTCACTGAAATTATTGCTCCTGGATCTTTGTATCAGTGTTATTCTAATGGCTTCATAACATCCCACATTGTTTACATACTTATTCCCCTTAAGCTGGACATTTGAATTATTTTCATTTATTTGCTATTACAATCTGAGCACATACCCGAGTGACTTGAGAACTAAAAAATATTGGGATAAATTATTCTGTAAAAAGAGATTGTGAATCATAAGTCTTAGAGGCAGGAATGGCTTGATATGTCTGAGGCTGGGTAAAAAGCATGGTGTTAGTAAAATAACCTGGAGGAGATAGGAAAGGGCACATTTATACAAGGCCTTACAGAATATGGCAAGTTTGATTTTTTTCTTTCTTTTTTTTATTATTTTATTTATTTATTTTATTTTTATTTTATTTTATTTTTTGAGGCAGAGTCTTACTCTGTCACCCAGGCTGGAGTGCAGTGGCATGCTCTCAGCTCACTGCAGCAACCTCTGCCTCCTGGGTTCAAGCAAGTCTTCTGCCTCAGCCTCCCAAGTAGCTGGGATTACAGGCATGCACCACGCTGCCCAGCTAATTTTTGTGTTTTTAGTAGAGGCTGATTTTCACCACATTGGCCAGACTAGTCTGGAACTCCTGAACTCAGGTGATCCACCGTCTCAGCCTCCTAACTGATGCTTAGTAATTGGAATGCGGATGATATGACATAACGTTCAAATGGCCTTCTTTCTGATGCTTACATGCAAAGTGATAGAAACAATGAAGTAAATAAAGGCTGTTACTTAACTGTTCCTGGCTAGTATAATTACGTTTGCTTTGATTTTTCCATTGCTACTCCATTCAAATATCATTAAGCCAGTTGAATGGGAAGTTATTCAAAGTGCAGTGGTTATGATGTGACCCCTCTCCTAGCTTTGCTTTTGCCCTCAGCTCCTCTAATGATATGTTAGAGAAGCTCACATTTTCTTTTTGTTGTTATGTTTTACAGGATGGTAAAGTCATCAATTAGTCTTTTGTAACTTCCTAAAATCTTGACATTTCTGCAGTTAATGAAAAAGGATCCCTCAAAGTTTGTTACATGGAGTTTTACTCTTCCTTGATTCCAGAGGTTTTAGAAGTGTTTCCCTATGGGCATATATTCCTAATTTCATTTCCATTAGTGAGCATTGGGTTTAAATATTTGTGCTTACATCATTTATTCTCATGAATCTCTTAGGTGAACTTGTTCGGAAAAATGTTTGTGGACTATGATGGATTAAACATGTCTTATAAGTGGATAAAAAGACTGCCTTTGCAGCCGGGCGCGGGGGCTCACGCCTGTAATCCCAGCACTTTGGGATGCCAAGGCAGGCAGATCAGGAGGTCAGGAGCTCGAGACCATCCTGGCTAACACGGTGAAACCCCGTCTCTAATAAAAATATAAAAAATTAGCCAGGCATGGTGGCGGGCGCCTGTAGTCCCAGCTACTCTGGAGGCTGAGGCAGGAGAATCGCTTGAACCCTGGAGGCGGAGATTGCAGTGAGCCAAAATTGTGCCGCCGCACTCCAGCCTGGGTTCCAGAGCGAGACTCCGCCTCAAAGAAACAAAAAAAGACTGCCTTTGCAAAAGACTGATCCTGATGTAAAGCTAGCTTAAATACGGGAGATACAAAGTAGAGCGGACAGGAAGAATAAGAAAATGCTACATTATAAAAAACAAAAGAGTGAATCTAATATTATATTTATCTGAGTCAAGTATACTGAGATATATTAGGACTTGCAAAGTTTAAATAAATCAGTTGGCAAGAATGTATTACATATATGCATAAACGTATTTGAAATTGTTAATGAAAATGTATGGCTAAAACAGTTTTAAGAGATCCAATTTTATTATCTTAGAATATGAGGAGGAAGCAAAATATCAAACTACTTTAGTAAATGAACTTGAGAAGGAGGAAATACTTTGCAAATGTGGGGAGAAATGTGTGGGTGACATAATTGAATGTAACATATCATGAGAAATGTTGAATTATGCAAAACTGGATTATGAGCATGCTTATTTACAAAGACGAAATGCAAACACTGAAAACGTTGAGTTTGTGAAGAAAATTCAACATAGAGCTTCTCAATAAACCCACTGAATGCTATTATATTTCTATAACCAACCCTGAGGTAATATATCTAATGCTTAGGAATGTATTTTTGTAATAAGGAGAAATGCTTCCAATTTTCCGTAATTTGTAATTAGTTTCTTCCAATTTTCTTTTTAATAGTTTTTGAGGACACAATTTAAGCTCCATTACTTACATCTGGAGAGCTGTGTGTCTTTTTATCACTGTCCTGTAAGTATTGTGTACGTCTTTATCATTGGTTTCATTTGTGCTTGCAAAACTATTCTATACTTCACACACAAATTGAGAATACAAAGGCTTTGATGAATCTCAGGATATTTTGAAAAATTCCAAACTCTACTACCATGACAAGATCATAACTGTTATTAACATATTTACAACTCAATGAAGACCAAAATAAAACAAAATGAAACACAGAACCACATTGGACCCCAGAATAAGTCATGTGTTTGGAGGACAAATCTTATAAAAGGATTCCTCCATCAACAGTTAAACAATTCTGTTTTAAGATTCTCAGCAAAAACTTTTTACCTAAGGGCACAATGCATTGAATAAAAGTGATACTTCACCAGAAAAGTCCCCTAAAGCTTGATTCTAATGATAGCTTTCATCAAATAAACTTAAATTACAGGACACACTAGATCCATTACTTTTTTAGAACCTTGGCTCATGTTTTAAACAGTGAATGAACACATGTACCAGGCTCAGTACTATATACTGTTTATATTGAGTATACTATTAATTCATTTTGGAATAAAAACTAATAAAGCAAAGACCTTCCCTGAGGCATATTAAATACGGTAGTGGTATATATTAATGCAACAAATAATGGTTCCATTTTGAGAGCACTATGTTTATTTATTTAACAAATATTTATTGAGTTCCTGCTATGTGAAAGACACTATACTGGGTACTGGGAATACAGCAGCAAATAAAAAGACAATATCCTTCCTATGAAGTGGCCTACATTCAAATTGGAGATAAGTAACAAAAGATTTTTAAAAATCATAAATATTTTAAAAGATTTTTATAGTTTAAATATTTTAATATTTAATATTTTTAAATTAAAAGATTCCACAATCTTTTAATATTTTAAAAGATTTACTTATGTAAATATTTGGTTTGTCTATTTGTGGAGAAAAATTAATTAGGTAGACAGTCATCTGGGAGGTGCTATTTTTTATGATAGAATCAAGGAAAATTTCTCTGAAGAGGTAACATTTTTGAACGACTTCCTGAATAATATGCACACACTGGAGGAAGTCAAGCAAAGTTGTTCCTGGTACAGGAAAGGCAAATGAAAATAGCAGAAGCATGTCATGTTTGAGATGCAACAAGGAAGCCAGTTGACCTTCAGTGCTATAAGATTAGAAAGATAGTAGTGTACAGCATCAGCGACTAATATATTGAGTAAGTTAAGTATTGCTTTTTTTACAGCCATTAACAAGGATTTTGAATTTACAGTGAATAGTGGGTATAACTTAATATTGTATCTATAAGCCATTAGGCTGTGGCCCTGCGAGAGTGTAAGAAATTCTGCACCCGTCCAAGTCTTTTACGCCTTATCAATTCTAGAATATTGTTTCACTCAGTGAGAAGTCTCTAAACCAGAAGCATAATGTGACTCTCAACTTCAATGCTGTTAAAATGATGAAGAAAATAATTTACTTCCAAGAACAGTCATCTCTGAATTTCTGACTGTTATCTCATCCTGAAATTCAGTATGGCTAGGAAATCAGATATTTAAAGAAATGGAAGATAGGAAAATAATATGGAAAGTATAGAAACTGGGTATACCTGGACAGTAGGAAAATGAATGGATAGGCACAAAGAAGGTTGGGAGGCTGTTTGCAGCAGGTATAGCTGGTATCCCATTCCATTTCCCTCTGCACACCACTGAGTTTACCCTCAGCTGTGTGGCTGGTGGGTAGTTACCTTGCCTGCTAACAGTTTCTTATCTCAAGCATTCAAGTCACTCAACTGCTTCTTTAATCTGGTCTTTCTCTGAAACCACGAGAATTTTCTCAGTGCATAGAAGACACCATGACCATGAAAAATTATTGCCCAAAGGAGAAAGCAATGAGGGATGACAGTCCTGAGTAAATAATCCTGTTTTAACATCCTTTGGCTGATGACTTTTGAGTTATGATTTACCTGGCTCCTCAGAGGTCTCCTATAGGTTTAAGCTCAAGTTGTCTATGATGGTAACCTGCTAAGTAGTAACTTATTCCTCATTGCATATCCTCTCTTCCTGTCCCTAACTCCCTGATCTTTACTTATTCTTCCTAAAATCGCTTCCCATACCAACCATCTGCACCCAATTTCTTGTCTTATATTCTACTTTTGAGAAATATGTATGGTAACTATGACTGCCTGAGGAAAGAACTGTTAGAAATCTTGGTACCAAAGAAAAGCCTTAAAAGAAATCAATAAAGGTCTTTGGAAGAAGAGAGGAAGAAATGTCTCCTTATTATCCAATATAAGAACAATTTTATTCAAATCAAGATATTAATATTTCTCTATATTTAATTTTTTCTTGCTGTATAAGTATTGTTGGAGATCTCTCAATACTTCTTTTTTACTTGTAGCAAAGAAGTGTATGTAGAAGATTCAATTAGTGATTTCATTACAGATATGGCCTCACTGAAGGAGCATCTCTAACCCTAGTGCTTGTAGTCAGAGATTACAAATGCAATCATACAGTTCTTACATACATGTAATTTCCTATTTGACACAGAGGAAAGAAGGAATAATAGTTTGGAGATTCAAAGCACTGCTTCAAATCCTCAAATGCTTTCTATCAATGCAATGTACTTAGTCCCCCACCAGATCACTTTGTTGTGAAATTTGGATATTAAGGGTAAAACACAATTATGTGATCAAACTGACTGCACGTTTCATCTATTTGAAAGTTCACGTATTAAACTAACTTTTACATAGTCATTTCTATACCTTAATCATATTTCAGTCTTAACAGATACCATTATAAAGTTGTATCCACAATGTATTTCTTCCTGATTTTATTTTCTTATCTCTAACTACAAGGTTCATAACTGTCATACATTTACAGGTTTCTAAAAGATATATAGCATAGTTTCCATTTAAAAAATATAAAATTAATAATCTGTTTTGTAAATATGTTTCTACAAAAAGGAATCATTGCCCCGATCAATGTCAAGAAGGCTTTTCTTTATAAATTTTTTTCTAGTAATTTTACAGTTTCTGGTCTTATATTTAAGTCTTTAAGCTCTTTTGTATTTATTTTTGTATATGGGAGATATGGTCCATTTTCATTCTTCTGAAGATGGCTATCCAGTTTAACCAACACCATTAACTGAAGAAACTTTGCTTTCTTGATTGTGTGTTCCTGGCAATGATTGATTGTAAATGTGTAGATTTATTTTTGGGTTCTCTATTCTGTTTTACTGGTCTATATGCCAGTTTTTATGCCAGTAGATTACTGTTTTGATAACTAACATGGTGTGGCTCTGTGTCCCCACAGAAATCTCATGTCGAATTGTAATTGCCAAGTGTTGAAGGAGGGGCCTGGTAGGAGGTTATTGAATCCAGAGGGTACACTTTCCCCTTGCTGTTCTCGTGATGGAGTAGTCATGAGATCTGGTTGTTTGAAAGTGTGTAGCACTTCCCCCTTTGCTCTCTCTTCCTCCTGCTCCCCCATGGTAATATGTACTTTATTCCTCTGTAAGTTAGTTTCCTGAGGCCTCCCATCCATGCTTCCTGTACAGCCCATGGAACCGTGAGTCAATTAAACCTCTTTTCTTCATACGTTACCCAGTCTCAGGTAGTTCTTTATAGCAGTGTAAGAACAGACTAATACACTGACTATAGCTTTGCAGTATATTTTGAAATCAGGAAGTGTGATGCCACCGGCATTGCTCTTCTGGCTAAAGATTGCTTTGACTGTTCAAGTTTTTTTGTTGTTGTAGTTCCATATGTATTTTAGAAATGTTTTCATTCTTTACCTCTCATTTAGCAAGCATCTATTCTGCACTGTTTGTTCTATCGCCTGCCTGCTATAGGTGATAACATTTAGAACATAGTCTGTGCTTTCTAACAGTACCATAGGAATGACAGGATGGAGCTATAATAGCCAGTTCCTTAGGCTAGAGTTAGAGAAGAAACTAAGTTAAAGCGCAAGTTAGGTTTTTTGTTTTTCTTTGTTTTTTAAAACTAATAATTTAACTGATTCATTGGAGATAGTGGCGTCGGATGTGCTGGATGTTGGACTTGAACAAGTATTGCACACTCAGACTGGAGTTCTCACTAATTTTGGCAGCTCTGATAGTGCAGGGAGGAGTACAATGAGATAAGGTTTAGGTGATGCCTTTCTCTTTCTCCTCTAGGCACATATTACCCTGTAACGCAAGGGGAGGTGAAGGAATCCTAATATTGAGGGAAGGCCAAAAATCTGAAAAGAAAAACCTGTTAAAGAATTTAAAGAGTTTTTGGCTGGGCGAGGTGGCTCACCCCTGTAATCCCAGCACTTTTGGAAGCCGAGGCGGGAGTATCACGAGGTCAGGAGATCAAGACCATCCTGGCTAACATGGTGAAACCTCATCTCTACTAAAAATACAAAAAATTTAAGGAGATTTTGGGCTAAGACGATGGGGTTTTCTAGATATACAATCATGTCATCTGCAAACAGGGACAATTTGGCTTCCTCTTTTCCTAATTGAATACCCTTTATTTCCTTCTTCTGCCTGATTGCCCTGGCCAGAACTTCCAACACTATGTTGAATAGGAGTGGTGACAGAGGGAATCCCTGTCTTGTGCCAGTTTTCAAAGGGAATGCTTCCAGTTTTTGCCCATTCAGAATGATATTGGCTGTGGGTTTGTCATAGATAGCTCTTATTATTTTGAGATAAGTCCCATCAATTCCTAATTTATTGAGAGTTTTTAGCATGAAGGGCTGTTGAATTTTGTCAAAGGCCTTTTCTGCATCTATTGAGATAATCGTGTGGTTTTTGTCATTGGTTCTGTTTATATGCTGGATTATGTTTATTGATTTGTGTATGTTGAACCAGCCTTGAATCCCAGGGATGAAGCCCACTTGATCATGGTGGATAAGCTTTTTGATGTGCTGCTGGATTTGGTGTGCCAGTATTTTATTGAGGATTTTTGCATCGATGTTCATCAGGGATATTGGTCTAAAATTCTCTTTTTTTGTTGTGTCTCTGCCAGGCTTTGGTATCAGGATGGTGCTGGCCTCATAAAATGAGTTAGGGAGGATTCCCTCTCTTTCTATTGATTGGAATAGTTTCAGAAGGAATGGTACCAGTTCCTCCTTGTACCTCTGGTAGAATTCGGCTGTGAATCCATCTGGTCCTGGACTTTTTTTGGTTGGTAAGCTATGAATCATTGCCTCAATTTCAGAGCCTGTTATTGGTCTATTCAGAGATTCAACTTCTTCCTGGTTTAGCCTTGGGAGGATGTATGTGTGGAGGAATTTCTCCATTTCATCTAGAAATTCTAGTTTATTTGCATAGATAAGCAAATTCAGCAAAGTCTCGGGATACCAAATCAATGTGCAAAAATCACAAGCATTCTTATACACCAATAACAGACAAACAGAGAGCCAAATCATGAGTGAACTCCTATTCACAATTGCTTGAAAGAGAATAAAATACCTAGGAATCCAACTTACAAGGGATGTGAAGGACCTCTTCACGGAGAACTTCAAACCACTGCTCAATGAAATAAAAGAGGATACAAACAAATGGAAGAACAGTCCATGCTCATGGGTAGGAAGAATCAATATCATGAAAATGGCCATACTGCCCAAGGTAATTTATAGATTCAATGCCATCCCCATCAAGCTACCATGACTTTCTTCACAGAATTGGAGAAAACTACGTTAAAGTTCATATGGAACCAAAAAAAAGCCCGCATTGCCAAGTCAATCCTAAGCCAAAAGAACAAAGCTGGAGGCATCATGCTACCTGACTTTAAGCTATACTACAAGGCTACAGTAACCAAAACAGCATGGTACTGGTACCAAAACAGAGATATTGACCAATGGAGCAGAACAGAGCCCTCAGAAATAATGCTGCATATCTACAACTATCTGATCTTAGACAAACCTGACAAAAACAAGAAATGGGGAAAGGATTCCCTATTTAATAAATGGTGCTGGGAAAACTGGCTAGCCATATGTAGAAAGCTGAAACTGGATCCCTTCCTTACACCTTATACAAAAATTAATTCAAGATGGATTAAAGATTTACATGTTAGACCTAAAACCATAAAAACTCTAGAAGAAAACCTACGCAATACCATTCAGGACACAGGCATGGGCAAGGACTTCATGTCTAAAACACCAAAAGCAATGGCAACAAAAGCCAAAATTGACAAATGGGATCTAATTAAACTAAACAGCTTCTGCACAGCAAAAGAAACTACCATCAGAGTGAACAGGCAACCTACAAAATGGGAGAAAATGTTTTCAATCTACTCATCTGACAAAGGGCTAATATCCAGAATCTACAAACAACTCAAACAAATTTACAAGAAAAAAAAAAAAAACAACCCCATCAAAAAGTGGGCAAAGGATATGAGCAGACACTTCTCAAAAGAAGACATTTATGCAGCCAAAAGACACATGAAAAAATGCTCATCATCACTGGCCATCAGAGAAATGCAAATCAAAACCACAATGAGATACCATCTCACACCAGTTAGAATGGTGATCATTAAAAAGTCAGGAAACAACAGGTGCTGGAGAGGATGTGGAGAAATAGGAACACTTTTACACTGTTGGTGGGACTGTAAACTAGTTCAACCATTGTGGAAGTCAGTGTGGTGATTCCTCAGGGATCTAGAACTAGAAATACCATTTGACCCAGCCATCCCATTACTGGGTATATACCCAAAGGATTATATAAATCATGCTGCTATAAAGACACATGTACACGTATGTTTATTGCAGCACTATTCACAATAGCAAAGACTTGGAACCAACCCAAATGTCCAAGAATGATAGACTGGATTAAAAAAATGTGGCACATATACACCATGGAATACTATGCAACCATAAAAAATGATGAGTTCATGTCCTTTGTAGGGACATGGATGAAGCTGGAAACCATCATTCTCAGCAAACTATCGCAAGGACAAAAAACCAAACACCACATGTTCTCACTCATAGGTGGGAATTGAGCAATGAGAACACATGGACACAGGAAGGGGAACATCACACACCAGAGCCTGTTGTGGGGTGGGGGGAGGGGGGAGGGATAGCATTAGGAGATATACCTAATGTTAAATGACGAGTTAATGGGTGCAGCACACCAACATGGCACATGTATACATATGTAACAAACCTGCACGTTGTGCACATGTACCCTAAAACTTAAAGTATAATAAAAAAAATACAAAAAATTAGCCAGGCATGGTGGCGGGAGCCTGTAGTCCCAGCTACTGGGTAGGCTGAGGCAGGAGAATGGTGTGAAACCGGGAGGCGGAGCTTGAAGTGAGCTGAGATCGCACCACTGCCCTCCAGCCTGGGCAGCAGTGCGAGACTCTGTCTCAAAAAAAAAAAAAAAAGAATTTAAAGAGTTTTCCAGTAGTGAAAGAAGTAAACTGGAGGTCAGCTAGCTACAACCAGCTCCCTATCCTAGAATTCATGGTCTAATGTCAAACTGTGATGAAAAACACTATGCTTAAATTATGAAACAGAGATATGAAATATTTTATTTGTGCTTTATCATATCAAACCATGCTTTATTTTTAAATTTCAAATTTTGTTAAAATAAACTTTGCTTGGTTTTTAAGAATGTAATGTGGTTAATAATAAAATTACAAGTGCATGTAAGAGAACATGTAATTTTCTTTTACATAGGGGACAGGTATCAAACCTTTCTGTCAACTAAATTTTTCCTAGTTTCTCTACAGGCTGGGCAATAGGTCTATCTTTATAGATTCTTTTCTCATTCTAATTTCTAACTGTTTATGATTCATCCAGAACTAAAACTTATATGATACTTTTATTTGAACTAAGAATTACAAGATATGCACTTTTCTAAATCATCAGTGTCTTGATTCAGCTTTAAAATATACTAGACTTTCTGTATGAAAGTGATTCTTTCCACATGGTCAGAAGAACATGCATTCGTATTTTTTTTGTCCATAACATCATGGTTGTGCTCAGTTCTCAAGGTTCTTTTGGTTAAATCCTTCTTATTACCAAAGTTTTAAGTGTCCAGGATGCCAAACAAGGTGAGCAGTGAGGTCTGTGGCCAGAGAGGCAGCACAGCTAACTGAATGGCCCGATAACAGTGACACACAAGTATTGGCTCTAAATTAATAAGTTAATTCACCAGAACTCTCTGTCAACTATTCACAAGAAAAGACTTTTGCATAACTATGTTTTCTTTTTCCTTTAAGTTTCTTACAGAAAGATATCTGAAGTGCCCAAGTTGGAACTGAAAGTAAGTTCCAGCAGGTAATGAGGATTTCAGAAAAGTTCATAAAGCCTCAGCAGTACATAAGACTAAAACAGGGGCACGTCTGAGAATAAATGTTCCCCTTTTCATGAAGCAATTTTCATTACCCAGTTCTACATTCAGTATATAAGAAAAATCACTTCTAAAATATTTATTGCCTGAAATATTACAGAGAAAGTGAATTAATCTCCCAGTTATTGTTTAGTTGTCATAGTTTAATTTTTTCCTAGTTTTATTGAGCTGATTGAATTGTGACTCTTGGGTTATTGAATGGTGATACTTTCACATCAATATGTATAGAGCTGTAAAATTGTGGTTAGAATTAGAGAACCGTATTCAGCGGTAATGGAAAAATCTTAATATTGAAAAAATTAATCCATGCTGAATCATAGACCCTTTATAAGGTCTTTAAATTAATAAAATAGATACACACAGATCAAGACTACATATTGAATTTCCAACTATAAATCAAAGTAATATTATAGGCATACAATAAGACCCAACTTTTTAGAGGAAAGAATACATAACTTAGTAAGAGTGGGAATAATTTTCTGAAATTGTGTAATTGTATTATTAGAGTTAAAGATAGAACCCTAAATTAGAAGCTGTAAAAACCTATCAACCTTTCAAAGAACCTTACCACTACCTTGGTAGTGTTGCCCAAATCAAGTCCTAGGAAAGACACAAGTTCTACAAGGTGAAACCCCATCTCAACTAAAAAAGACAAAAAAGTAGCCAGGCTAGGTGGCGCATGCCTGTAATCCCAGCTACTCGGGAGGCTGAGGCAGGAGAATCACTTGAACCCGGGAGGCAGAGGTTGCCGTGAGCCGAGATCATGCCATTGCACTCCAGCCTGGGCAACAAGAGTGAAACTCTGTCTCAAAAACAAAACAAAAAAAAATAGTGTCATGAATACTCTGGGAAGTTTTGTAATATGAAATCTTTATAGACATTTTCTAAAGGTGTATTTTAAATAGCTTTCAATTTTAGTTTCAGTGGTACATGTACAGGTTTTTTATATAGATAAATTTGATGTTGTAGTGCTGTGATGTACAGATTATTTCATCACTCAGGTGATAAGCGTAGTACCTAATAGTTAAGTTTTCAATGCTCACCCTCCTCTGTTCCTCCAACCTCAAGTGTCCCCAGTGTCTATTGTTCTCTTGTTTGTATCCATATGTACTTGAACATGTGGTATTTGGGCTTCTATTCCTGTGTTAGTTCAATTGGGATAATGGCTTCCAGCTCCAACCATGCAAAGGATATGATCTTATTCTTTTTTATGGCTACATAGTATTCTATTGTGTGTATGTACCACATTTTCTTTATCCAGTCTACCATTGATGGACATTTAGGATGACTCCAGAATTAGCTATTGTGAATAGTGCTGCAATGAACATATGCATGAATGCACCTTTGTGATATAATGATTTGTATTCTTTTGTGTATGTGCCAAATAATGGGATTGCTGGGTTGAATGGTAATTCTCTAAGTTTCTTTCAGAAATGCTAGACTGCTTCCCACAATGGCTGAACCAATTTACATCCTCACCAGGAGTGTATAAGCATTCTCTTTTCTGTGAAACCTTGTCTCAGTATCTGTCATTTTTTAGACTTTTTAATAGTAGCCATGCTGACTGGTGTGAGATGGTATCTCATTGTGGTTTTTATTTGCATTTCTCTAATGATTCATGATGGTAAGCATTTTTTTCATATGCTTATTGACAGTGTGTATGTCTTCTTTTGAAAAGTGTCTGTTGGGTGGGTGTGGTGGCTCACGCCTGTAATCCCAGTGCTTTGGGAGGCCCAGGTGGGCAGATCACCTGAGGTCGGGAGTTTGAGACCAGCCTGACTAACATGGAGAAACCCCATCTCTACTAAAAATACAAAAAAAAAAAAAAATAGCTGGGCATGATGGCACATGCCTGTAATCCCAGCTACTTGGGAGGCTGAGGCAGGAGAATCACTTGAACCCGGGAGGTGGAGGTTGTGGTGAGCCGAGATTGTGCCATTGTACTCCAGCCTGGGCAACAAGAGCGAAACTCCATCTCAAAAAAAAAAAAGTGTCTTTTCATGTCCTTTGCCCACTTTTATTAAGGCTGTTTGCTTTTTGCTTGTAAATTTGTTTAAGGATACCCTATTTAATCAATGTTGATGGGATAACTGGCTAGCCATGTGCAGAAGATTGCAATTAGACCCCTTCCTTTCACCATATACAAAAATTACCTCATGATGGATTCAAGACTTAAATGTAAAATATAATACTATAAAACCCCTTGAAAATAACCTAGAGAATATAATTCTGGACATAGTGCCTGACAAATATTTCATAATGAAGACTCTAAAGGTGTATTTTAAGTGTTTTTAAAATTAATTAATCAGAAAAAGGGGAAATGATGTATTTGACAGTGACAAGTGAGGTGAGAAGACTGCATCTAGTGTATCTGGAAAAAAAAAAAAAAACAACAACTAAGTTCTCAGCTGTACCTGAATATAGTTTCAAATATTTAGCTCTTTGTCTAACTCAAACATGGATGACATGAGGCTCCAATACCTCTATTGATGGAAAATTAAGCTCCACACTCACTGTCTCTGAAACACAATCTTGGAAAATGGTTGTGCAGATATGCATTGCTTTGCCTAGTTGACTTGCCCTCTTATGCTCCCTGCTGCTGCTGATAATGAGCCCTGTGAGGTGGATGATGTGCTGCATGCTACAATCCTTGCTTAGCCACTGCTGCCACCACTTCAACTGTGCCATGAGGAGAGAAAGGACTGCTGTCTAAGAATTTCACCTCAAGCACAGGCAAGGCAGTTTCTAATCATCCTCAGAAAAACTGCGATAGGGCTGTTATTTTTAAGAAGATTTTACTGCAAATTCAGGCTACATGAAAGGGCTGTTCACTGTGTCCCACCTGCCTAAACTACCTTCTAGGGAGGCTCTGTCTCCATTACTGAAAAACTGTAGGAAATCCTGAGGTCAAGTCTGTTAATTTCTAGACCCTGAGAGAAGAGCAAACTCTTCCCACAAACTATTTCAAAAATCCATCTTCCATAGTCCTCATTTTCTGCATCATGACTTAACTTCTGTTCTGGATAGATGACATTGATGATATACATTTTATAGAAACATCTTAAAGATGCTTAAAATATTCCTAAATCATTTTCTAATGTCTGATAGCTAAATGCCTCGGTGTTTTCTCTGACCTGCAGTCACCGGTTACACCAGGATTTGTTCATGTGTTTTCTCCTTTGAGAAAGCTGTCTTCTTATCTTCCAGATGCTCACTTCATCAGAGGCCAGTTTACCCATCAGCTCCTTTACCATTTTGTAAAGATTTCCACAAATCTCTTGCAAATAGAAATAATCTGGCTTGTACCCTGAAATGTCATGTTCTTTATATACATATATTTTTTCTATAGATAATTTTCTATCACTATTTCTTAGTGCCTATATTTTGTTATAATTATTACTGTAGTATAGGTTTTTTTTACAACAAAGTACATGGCAGGATGGATACCATATCTTTACAATTAATGTAAAAAGCATATATACTGTTATTAAATAAACCTGGAGTAGAATTCTGCTTTTGAAGTTGTGTAGTTATAAGACTTTATAATTATTTTTCAGATGTTTTCTGTTCAAAGATAATCAAAACAGACAAAACAGAAAAAGTTAATCTGAACAAGTGTTACAAGTGTCTTTTGGCATTTAACTACATGTCCTAGGAAACAAAGCTACAGAAACATCTTGAAATAGACAAATTAGTTATCACTGGAAACATTGTGCATTAGTTGTGTTTTTAAATGTCTTTACCATATAAATATTTTCCATTTGTTTTTCTTTTTTGCCAGTTTCCATTAAATAAAGGCATTGAACAAATTATTTTTACATGGATCTTTAGTTTTCTGATGTGAAATATCGGGCATTAATACATGCTACAAATGTATTGTAAGAAATACACATATGGGCTGGCAGATCACAATGTCAGGAGATCGAGACCATCCTAGCTAACATGGTGAAAACCCATCTCTACTAAAAATACAAAAATTAGCTGGGCGTGGTGGCACATGCCTGTAGTTCCAGCTACTTGGGAGGCTGAGGCAGGAGAATTGCTTGAACCCAGGAGGTAGAGGTTGCAGTGAGCCAAGGTTGTACCACTGTACTCCAGCCTGGGTGACAGAGTGAGACTCCATCTCAAAAAAAAAAAAAAAAAAGAAAGAAAGAAATACATATGTATGTAAATTTGTGTACAATAGTGTGTATACACACATACTTTCACATACACATCATAAACTACTAAGAAAGTAGTGTTTCTTCTCTATTCACATAAAATCTAAGACACATTTGTTGTGAATGAATGATCATTGCTTTCTTCCATAGATATTGGGATGGGTAAATAACACTATTTATATTGTAACAATTATCACTAATAACAAGTATTTGTAAGATGCATGACCAGGGTTGGTGATTTAATATTTCACTGCATAACTGTGTGAAGTATCGGCAATATGAGGAGAAAATCACTGAGACATCTCATTAACCCCACAATCCCAAATTAAGTATGCCAGAACACTAAAAATACAGTAATTCAGTAATTTCACATTTATTTTAACCAGGTTCAAAATGTCATGAGATTCTTGGGGTGTTGCTCTTCCAGCTGGAAACCCCTGTGACCAGTGGCACTTTTGCACAAGTTTGCTTGGGCCCACTGGGTTCATTCTGCCCACTTTGGCCAGGCTGTGCTCGGCTTGTGCTACCAGCCCAGATCCCATGCCTGCCAAGGCCAAGCCCAGTATGGAGTGGTGAGGGCTGCAAGAACAAGCGAGCACAGGGTCCAGCCACTGGGCACTGCCAAGCACACCAGCTTCTGTGGCAGGGCAGGCAGCTCCAGGCACTGGCACAGGTGCCAGCTCTGTGCAAGCCTGCTGCTGGATCAGATGCACTGCAAGCAGCTCCTGCTGTGGGCACCTGTGTCTGGGTAAGGGAAACAAGGTGTCTCTCAGAAGCTTGGAAACACCAGAAACTGCAGAGCCCCAAAGAGGGTGTCACAGCCCTGGCTCAGGGACCCCCTAGGTCTGGGCTTCTCAAAGGGATACAGCTCTTTTCTCTTTCTCATTTCCAGCAACATGGTGGGCAGGAGGAGGGGGCGTGTTTCAGCTCAGTTTGTATTACAGCTCTTTCCATCCCACTATTCCATGGGTCCCAAGTTCTTGTCCTACGTCCAGGATGAATAAGGTACACGGACAACTGAAGTTTGAGCAAGGTGGAGAGGAGCTTTATTGAGCAACAGAACAGTTCTCAGGAGACCCAAAGTCGGTAGCTCCTTTCCACAGGCAGGTGAACCTGACAAGTTGAGGAGATCCGAAGTGGGTAGATTCTTCCTGCAGCTGGTAGTCCCAACACATTTGTGAGTCTGGTTGACTCTGGGGTTTTTATGGGCTTCAGAGGGGAGGAAGTGCATGCTGATGGGTCCATGGGCGGCCATGGGTGGGCCCAGAAAAAGCAACATAAGTTCTCACTCTGGGCCGCAGACTCCACCTGGAACTGGCAAGCTTCAGGCCATCCCCTGGCTTGAAGGTGGGGCTTCATTGGGGGCCCACCCATTTCCATCCAGGAGCCTGTCTACCTCCTGCAGCCATCAACGTGCCATCCATGCTGCCCAGGCTATTCATGCCAAGGGGCACCTGCAGACCCATCCCAAAACACCCTCAATGCTGCCCCCCGCCCCCCGGCCTCCTTCCTGTGCTCATTGGTGCCCAAAGTCTTCAAGAGGCTGAGGCAGCAGGGGGCTGCCATGTCAGTGCTGCCCTAAGCGCACTCACACCCAGCCAGGTCGCGTGAGTGCCTGGGCTCGGCTACAGCTTTGCTCTGTACTGGAGCGGGTGCCAGGAGCAGGGAGAGGAGAGGGAGTGGGAGCAGGCACTTCAGACCCTGTGGGGGCAGGGGGTACTTCCTAGCCCCCGAGATTGCAGGTACGAGCAGGTCTGCAGTGGCAGCTGGGCAGCTACAGCTGCACCTGGGAGCACAGGGCTCCCACTCCACTAACTTGGTAGGGGAGTTCCTTCAGATGATAATACAATCTGCTTGTATGACTTCAGATGATACTCCTGCCTGCTCTCGGACCCACTGGCTCCACAGAGCATGCAGCCTCAGTCACACCTCCCCTGCTGCACCCAGTGTCTTTGCAGCAGCCACTCCAAACAGCCTGGTACCGCCATGGAAAATACTTATATTACCTATTAAAAATAATCAAACTCAAATTTCAAAGACTTTATAAAAGATGGTGCTATCTAAACAGGTTGGGTAAATTATTTGTTGTAATTGTGTTTATCTTTTTATTTTACTAAAGAGCAATGTTTATTTAGCATTATAATTTATGTGCCAGATCCAAGGTTTATATTGCTGGATATTTTATTGGAGAACCTGCATATCTTTAGGTAGTATATTGTAGATATAAGAACTCATGGATTGAATGTTTTCGTCCCCCACCCCAAAATTCACATACTGAAATCCTGCCCCTCAATGTGATGGCATTAGGAGGTGGAGCTTTCGGGAGATAATTAGGATTAGATGAGGTCATGAAGGTGGAGCTGTCATGAATAAAAGTAGTTCCCTTTTAAGAGTCCGGAGAGAACTTCCGTTCTCTTAGTGTTCTCAGTCATGTGAAGATACAATAAAAAATTTGCTGTCTGGAACCTGGAAGAAGGCCTTAACCAGAACTTAACTATGCTGGCACCCTGATTTCAGACTTCCAATCTTCAGAATTTTGAGACATTATTTATGTTATTTATAAGCCACACCGTCTATGGTAATTTATTATTGCAGCCCAAACAGACTAGTACAGGAACTAACACCCTACAATTTGTCAAAAGTTTTTCGGTTATTAAACTCAGTTTAAATAACATTTATTTTTATTTCCTATTTAGTGTTTCTGAAATCTTAAGAGTTTTTCTTTAATGAATGTTACTTTAGATACATTTATTTAATATATAACTGCAAGAATACACAAAGGATGAATCTTTAAAGTACTAAGTCAAATTTATCCTTAGGCAAAATATGGAATTGAATAACCTCAAAACTTTTTTTTCTCCAATAGTTTCATTGCCCTAGAAAATGGCTACCTCATGCTCTGGTGAAAACTCCAATTTTATTTCCAGTTGACATTTCCTCTCCTTCCCATTCAAAAAAAGAAAAAAACACGGAAGAAAAAAAAGAAAGAAAGAAAATGAAAGAACACAGTAAAAGATTCCCAGTCCTTTCTTTTGAAAATCAAATTGTTTCTTTTTGATGACTTCCATATTGCTATCACACACATATATGCATTTTTACACACTCACATACCTGATTATAATCCAATATATACTTATCCCTTCTAGCGTTAAAGCAATAATGGTCATGGTAGTGGTGACAACTGGAACTGGCTATCTCAGGCAATCTGCTTGTATCTTACCTGTATTATCTCCCTTATTCTGCAAAATCATTCTGCAAAGTAGTTACATTATCTGCATCATGCAAATGAAGAAATCGAGTGCTAAAGAGCTCATGAAAAGTGGCCATAGTCAAAATACTATCTACAGACCTGAGACCTAAATTCACACCTCTATGTCTCTAAAGCTCTTGACTTTCCCAAGTCACAAATATGTTGAGTATGAATTTGGAAACAATAACAATGCCACTGAAGTTCACACGAGAGGTGAAGAAAGGTGAATGAGTTGGTAAAAATAATTAGCTTCTTTGTGAGACAAACTAATTTAAAATATTGTGGTTCAGTAAAATGAAAACTCATTTAACTGAACAACAAGGAAACTGCAAATAATTGTCTAGATGACAATTAAACAAAAATATGTGTTTAAATATAGTCTGAAATCACACCACATAATGATTATAACCACCACTAACATTTTATGTTTGTACACAGACCATGGAAAAATGCATTTTACCCAAATTTATGTGTGTTCTTCTTGCAACATCTTTTAATAGAATTACTTTGATATTTCAGATGATAATTCATGAAATTTATAAGGTATCTGCTAATAACTTATTTCTATATAATTTGGGCACCAAGGACTAGATGCATTAAAATTAAAAACCAAAAAAAATTACATTTCTTAGTAGGCATATTGTGTTTGTGCACTTAAGTCCTATTCTTATCCAATGCTGTCCGGATAACACATCTCGACCAATGCTTATTAGTCAAATATAAGATATTTCTTTAAAGTTGTGAAACTATTTCCTCAGATGTTTATATTATATTGTATCTTAAATTCACTACATGAGAGTCACTGATATGGGTTAAGGACTAATTGAGAAGAAAAGGATCTTATTTGGAAGTGGTAATATTTTTGTGCAATATGCATAATAGCATGAAATATAAAACCTATGTGCCAGTTTCTGTTCTAGCTACTTTATTTTTATGAACATATTTAATACAGCAACTTTTATTAATACTTTTACTGTATAAGGTTTAAAATATTACCCAGTCTATTTAGGTGATTAGAATTAGATTTCATTGAGATAAAGCACACTGAAATAGTTCCAAGTTTTAAAGTGAAGTATACAATAGCCAAGATTAAAAGCAATGTTTTTGGCCCGGTGCTGAGACTCACGCCTGTAATCCCAGTACTTTGGGAGGCCGAGGCGAGTGAATCACGAGGCCAGGAGATAGAGACCATCCTGATTAACATGGTGAAACCCCGTCTCTACTAAAAATACAAAAAATTAGCCAGGCATGGTGGCGGGCGCCTGTAGTCAAAGCCACTGGGGAGTCTGAGGCAGGAGAATGGCGTGAACCCGGGAGGCGGAGCTTGCAGTGAGCCAAGATTGCGCCACCGCCCTCCAGCCTGGGCAACAGAGGGAGACTCCGTCTCAAAAACAAAAAAACAAACAAACAAAAAAACGCTATGTTTTTAAATTTTACTACCCTTGAGATAGAAGTTGTATAATGCAAAATGTATGTGTATAATTCACTGTTTTCTTTATAAATAAATACATCTGTATAACCATTACCATAACCAAAAACTAAAATATTACTATTTCCCAAAAAGTTACATTCAGTTTCTCTTGGTCCATCTTCACATACCACTATCCCAGGCAACCAAATATCTGCTTTATCTAACAAGGATCAGATCTGTATTTGGTAGATTCATGTAAATGAGAGTATACAATATATTCTCTTGGGTGTCTGTGTGTTTATATTCATCCTTGTTATTGCATGTGTCAGTGGCCCGTTTCTTATTATTTTGGAGTAGTAGTCCATTGGCAGTTTCTTAAAAGGCTCAAATACGACTAGCATATCAATCAGCCACTCTACAGTATTTACTTGTGAGAAATGAAAACATATATACAGGCAATTTTTTGAACAATGAATGCTTATAGCAGTATTATTTTTAATATCTCACAAAACTGGAATTAACACAAATGCGCATCAACAGGTAAGTGAGTAAAATAGTTGTGGTAAATACATACAATAGAATAATTCTAAGCCATAAAAAGGAATGAACACACACAACAACTTTGGTATACAGCTTAGTTAATATGCAGACAATATCCCAGATGAGAATCCATAATGGCCTATACTGACTTTTATCTTCCGATATTTTTTAAGGCTTTCATTACTTTAAAGATTTATTTCTCTATTCACAAGCTTAAAAAAGGGTTCACAAGCACATTGTCAAACCTTCTAATTGAACATAAGACAGAAATTGCTACACTGGGATGGGATTCAGTGCAGTGATAATAGACCCAACTCAGTTTCTGACACAACAATTATTGAAAAAGGTAATCTGATGTATACTCATTGAACCATAAATCATGGCATATTCTACTATATTGTTGCACATTAGAATATATCTATATTATGGTCAAAGATATCTAGATGTAAATAGATTAGCATATCCCTATGCTATGAAAAGAAGTGCACAGTGCTTACTGGAGGCTTGAGGCTAGAATATAGAGAATATATATGGTGACACCTCCATATTGCAAAGAGGAAAAAGCAGCACTGGTACAGGGGCCAGTTTTTATCAGATTGTTCAGGAGTCATGTCTTTAGTCTTCAATTTAGAGGATTTTCAGGAGAAAACAAATTTGACCCTGAAAAAAGAGGCATGGGACTATTAACACCCCTACCTACACACACACACATGCACACACACATACTTTTTTAAAACAAAATAACTTACTCACTGTGTAAAAATGATACATACCTGTAAGAATATTTTAAACAGTACAGAGCAGTATAAAATACAGAAACAAAAGTATCTCACAATCTTAAAATAAACATGACTCTAGATTTTATATATACATATATATATGTGTATGTAAAGATAAAAGGAATTAGATTGAAGGAATGGCTGGATTTCAATTATATACGTCTGTATGGGTCCTTTTTCACACTGCTGATAAAGACATACCTGAGCCTGGGCAGTTTACAACAGAAAGAAATTGAATGAACTTACAGTTCCACGTGGCTGAGGAAGCCACAGATTCATGGTGGAAGGCAAGGAGGAGCAAGTGAGGTCTGCTGGATGGCAATAGAGAAGAAAGCGCATGTGCCAGAAAACTTCTGTTTTTAAAACCGTCAGATCTCGTGAGACTCATTTACTACCATGAGAACAGCACAGGAAAGACCAGCCCCCATATTTCAATCACCTCCCACCGGGTTCCTCCCATGGCATGTGGGAATTGTAGGAGTTACAATTCAAGATGAGATTTGGGTAGGGACACAAACAATATCATTCTGCTTCTGGCCCCTCGCAAATATGTCCTCACATTTCAAAACCAATCATGCCATCCCAACACTCCCCCAAAGTCTTAACTAATTTCTGCATTAACTCAAAAGTTCACAGTTCAAAGTCTCATCTGAGACAAGCCAAGTCCCTTCCACCTATAAGCCTGTAAAATCAAAGCAAGTTAGTTACTTCCTAGATAAAATGAGGGTACAGGCATTGGGTAAATACAGCTTTTCCAAATGGGAGAAATTGGCTTAAACAAAAGGGCCCCATGCAATTCCAAAATCCAGCAGGGTAGTCAAATCTTAAAGCTCTAAAATGATCTCATTTGACACCAGGTCTCACATCTGGGTCATGCTGAGGCAAGAGGTGGGTTCCCATGGTCTTGGGCAGCTCTGCCCCTGTGGCTTTGCAGGGTACAGCACCCTTCCAGGCAGCTTTCATGGGATGGAGTTGAGTGTCTGTGGTTTTTCCAGGCACATAGTGTAAGGTGTCGGTGGATCTGCCATTCTGGGGTCTGGAGGATAGTGGCCCTCTTCTCATGGCTCCACTAGGTGGTGCCCCAGTAAGGACTATGTTGTTGGGGCTGTGACCACACATTTCTCTTCTCCACTGTCCTAGCATAGATTCTCCTTGAGAGCCCTGCACCTGCAGCAAACTTCTGCCTGGACATCCATGTGTTTCCATATATCCTCTGAAATCTAGGAAGAGGTTCCCAAACCTTAATTCTTGACTTCTGTGCATCCACAAGCTAAACACCACATGGAACCTGCCAAGGCTTGGGGCTTGCACCCTCTGAAGCCACAGCCTGAACTGCACCTTGGTCCCTTTTAGTCATGGCTGGAGTGGCTTGGATGCAGGGCACCAAGTCCCTAGGCTGCACACACCAGGGGGAACCTGGGCCCAGCCCATGAAACCATTTGTTTCTCCTAGGCCTTCAGACCTGTAATGGGAGGGACTGCCACAAAGACCTCTGAAATGCCCTGGAGACATTTTCTCCATTTTCTTGGGGATTAACATCTGGCTCCTTGTTACTTATGCAGATTTCTACACTGGGCTTAAATTTCTCCACAGAAAATGGGATTTTCTTTTCTATTGCATTGTCAGGCTGCAAATTTTTCAAACTTTTATGCTTTGCTTCCCTTATAAAACTGAATGCCTTTAACAGCAACCAAGTCACCTCTCGAATGCTTTGCTGCTTAGAAATTTCTCCTGCAGATACCTTAAATCATCTCTCTCAAGTTCAAATTTTCACACCTCTCTAGGGCAGAGGCAAAATGCCACCAGTCTCTTTGCTAAAACATAACAAGAGTCACCTTTGCTCCAGTTCCCAACAAGTTCCTCATCTCCATCTGAGACCACCACCTCAGCCTGTACTTTATTGTCCATGTCACTATCAGCTTTTTGGGCAAAGCCATTGAACAAATCTCTAGGAAGTTTCAAACTTTTCCACATTTTTCTGTCTTCTTTCGAGCCTTTCAAACTGTTCCAACCCCTGCCTGTTACCCAGTTCCAAAGTTGTTTCCACATTTTTGGTTTTCTTTTTGGAAACACCCCACTCCTGGTACCAATTTACTGTATCAGTCTGTTTTCATGCTGCTGATAAAGACATACTTGAGACTGGGCAGTTTACAAAAGAAAGAGGTTTGATGGACTTACAGTTCCACGTGGCTGGGGAAACCTCAAAATCATGGCAGAATGCAAGGAGGAGCAAGTCACGTTTTACATGGATTGCATACCGAGAGTATGCTCTTCATCTAAAAATGATACTGACTTTCTAAAAATCTGGCATATGGTACCCAAAGAAATTTGTTTAACACAATTTTGAACACATACTTTCTGGGAATCAAGATGTGCACACATATGTATACTAACACATACAGCTGTTTTGTGTGAGTACAATAAGATCTATTATGAGGAGTATTCTTAATTTAAAAAAATTTGCATGGATAGGTATTTCTGTATTTCCTTGTTTTAAAAGTATAATATTAGAAACTCCACTGAATCTCAAAATTAAGACCACTTCCAATTAAAATTTAATTCGACCATATTGTTAAGAGAAGCAAAGCATTCATAAATAATGTATTTGTTAACAATTAGCAGCATCTACCTTACCTCTTCAACTTCTGTTTAACAAGCACCCTGAAACTCACACCTTTCTTAAAATTTAAAATTGTAGATTTAGTTAAGGAGGAGAAATGATAGGCAATTATTGAGATTTGCTTTAGCAGACACTGAGAGTTCTTGAAATAAGTCTTATTTAACCATATAAAAATAATTCTTTTCATGCTAATTATAAGAATGTTATGTAATTATATTCAATCCCTTATTCTCTTCTCATTGCCAGGAGGGTCAGTCTTCCACTGGAAGAATCTGTGAGTTTCTGGAAGGTTTGTAAACTCTTGAACAAAACAGGTCTTCAGAACTTAGGTAGATAATATGCACAGAGAAGAGTTGTTAGTCAACCTGTTATTCTGTAATATTAAGCATTTCTATTATCTGAGCTATAAAAACATCTGAAAATGGCTTTTGAATATGTACTTCTTTTTATAATAGTGACACAAATGAGCCACTATGCAAGTAACATGAATATGGGTTGCACTGATTCACACTTTATTAGCCCTTCTTAGGATTAGGGATCAACTCACTAGGGTGAACCATACATACAATGCTCTGCATTTTTTTTTTTCCTTTTTAGAGTCGGCATCTTGCTTTGTCATCCAGACTTGAGAGCAGTGGTAGGATTATAGCCCATTGAAGCCTCAACTTCCCAGGCTCAAGGGATCCTCCTACCTCTACCTCATAAGTAGTTGTGACTACAAGTATGTGTCACCATGCCTGGATATTTAAAAAAAAATTTCTGTAGAAACATCTTGCCAAGGCTGGCTATTTACCTTCACATCATTTCCAGTACAAGAGGTATAAATTGGATGAAAGTTTTAATCAATTATAATTCATTTTATGCATTTGTTTTCATATTTCACTTCATAAAAAAGAATTATCACACACTGACTTTGTGTTGTAAGCATTGTGCATGTATATAAAATGTTAAAAGTTTCTCAATAAATAGATGTTCTTTTTGTACATATGCATCTACGAAGGATACAATTTTTTGAGATCTTGGCTCTTTGGGTGAGTGCATATTCAGTAGTTACCCATTGCAGTTTTTGACTGATGTCATTGAAAGAGGGGTTTTCCTTCATTAATGGCATCAGTTATAAAGCTAGGTGCACACAATTTTCAGCACGGCAATATGCATTTAAACATTTTGTATTTTGACCTATTTCTTTTTTTTTTCTTTTCTTTTTTGAGACAAGGTTTCACTCCCATTGCACCAGCTGGAGTGCAATGGCACAATGTTGGCTCACTGCAACTTCCACCTCCTGGGCTCAAGCAATTCTCCTGCCTGAGCCTCCCAAGTAGATGGGATTGCATGTGCATGCCATGGCACCCAGCTAATTTGTGTATTTTTTGTAGAGACAGAATCTCACTATGTTGTGGGGGGATTAGTCAGAGTGGTGGGAAAAACTATAGGGAAAGGATGCAAACCTTCTGAAAGGTCAGAAGGCTCTGCATAGCTTCGGGGGAGAATAGCTGAAGGCAGCTGTTCTATAACTTTGAGGTAGAGGGCAAGGAGTAGGTACAAGGGAGTATGGGGAAATTTATCTTAAACAAGCTTGTTTACTTATGTTGGCCAGGAACTGATCTTTGGTCATCTGCATGTGTGACGTTCCCTGAAAGGGAAACAATAAATGTTAATTACCTACAGGTTGTGTTGGCTCCAGGTTTTCGGCATTGTGCCTGCACTGAATAAAAGCAAGCAGCTCCAGGTTCTCATGACTGATCTCTGTGTCTGAGTACTCATTTCCTCCGTCGGCCAGGGTCTGTGGGACAGACCCCCCACCATGTTGCCCAGGCTGGCCTGGAACTCAAGTGATCTACCCAGCTCGGCCCTTCAGAGTGCTAGGATTACAGGCATGAGTAGTGGTGCTTGGCCCTCATCTATTTCTTTATCAATATGTTTCTCTGCTTATAACAGTGCAACTGTCATTAGTATACCTGAGTTAGTATACTTGATTGTCTATGCTTGCAAAGTATGTATGTTTCTATTGCCTACTTTATTGTGTAAAATAATGTATGAAGTGTTCTGTTGTGATTTTTATATGTTTTTCAAATGGAAATAAATGTCCCTCTTAAAAATGTAAATAAATGTCTTAAAAATTTTTAATTATTTTCACTGGAATTATATTTTTGGGATTTTGATCTTTTGGGATTGTGATTCTCTGGAATTTAGATTTTGGGGGTTTTGATATTTTGAAATTTCAACCTTCAGAATAATGATGTTTTGGATTGTGTCTTTCAAGATTATTATCCAAACTCCTCCTCTATGAATTATTTTTATAGTTCATATCTACCACTTATTTTGGTCTTTACAAAAATCTGTTTTAAGACGAGGCCTCAGACCTTTATATTTTCTTTCGGCTTTACCTTTTTCATAACTCTTATCACAATCTGCCATCAGATATATTGCACTTATATATCTTATTTATTGTCTATTGTTTCCAAATAGACTGTAAGCCTCAAAAAGGTAAGAATACATATCTGCTTTTTTTAAACATGATTTCCCTAGTCAATAACATGTAGTTTATAAGTATCTGTTGAAAAATTGAAAAACTAGTCACTCTTCTAGTGATAGGAATGTATCAATGAATATAGTGGGTAAAGTTTTAGCCCTTGGGGAATTTACACTCTAGCATCAAGAAATAAATTTTAGGTACTGCGACAGGTACTATGAAATCATGAATAGGAGTACAATTTTGTTATACATAAAAATAATTCAGAGGTCATGATCAATTTCTTGAAAATCATGAAACCTCATAGCAAGTAAGTGGATAATAAACAAACACCCTATAGGTAATAACATGCATGAGAACAATTAGTCACGAAGAATCCTGTTCCTTCTACCAGAAGAATTATGTTTCTAAGTAATTTCTTGATGATTCATTCTCCAATGAGCTTTCATTTTTTTAGCTTTTGTTTATTGTCTGACTCCACTAACATATGTAGTCTTATATTTTAACTTACATAAGTGTGTTTAAATGTTGTACCATTGCCCCCCAAATTATACATTTTTAAAATGACATTTCCTTCTGTCTGTTTTCTCCCTAATATTACCTCTGCAAGTGATGCAGCATATTTGCTTGACCCCTTCGTAGGACTTGTGACGGGGTTCCCTGTTTATTCAGCCTGCCATGCTCATCCCCTCCTGGGATGGACCATGTAGGCAAGGGAGTGCGGGAGACAGCTGGCACTTTGGCGCCCACAGGAGCAAACTCCATGCAGGCCCTGCAGCTGTGTCCAGGTGGGGGTGCCTGCGACCCCAAGGCCCCACAAGGTGTGTTACAATGCTCTCTGAGCCCTGCATCCACAGACAGCAGTGTGTTATCAGCTCAGTGGGCCCTTTGCCTCATCACATGGGGTGGCGGCCCTCTGTCAGTGAGGGCAAAAGGCCAATGTGACAGCCTTTTTGGGTACTCAAACTCGGTGCATCCCAAATTCTTTTCCAGTAAAAATTTCCCTTTGAGCCAAACCTAGATTAGAAACATAATGAGAAGGGATTTAGGAAAACATGGTTCTAGTTTAAGTAGTTCGATACATGTCAAAATCGTAACAATCTATCCTTAGTCAATTTGGCACATACAACTCTTTTAACTATGTTACTATCAAATATGATTAATATCACTTACTACTATACATGATGACACTATAACTGAAAAATAAGTATGTTAACTTTCCCAGCTAAAAAGTATAAAATATTTCTATATCTATATTTGAGTATTATCAATTTTTTTGCTAAGTCGCACTTTGTAACGTAAACACTAATATATAAGATCAACTACTACTAACACATCTTAAATAATAGGGAGATGAGAGAGAGAGGAAATTAATGATAAATATGTTGACAAATGTATTCCTTTGAAATAAGAACTCAAGGATTTTAGTCCTTGTTTTTGGAAATGTTTATGTGGTTGCAGCAGTCACTTATGTAAGCACCTTATTCTACCAGCCATTCCACATTCCTTTTGTCCTCAACAAGAACCCAGGCTGTATTTTAGTATTGTGTAGGGTGACCCAAATCTTCACTTCTAATTAATATGGGCTATTAGCAGTCCTGCTTGTATTGGTTTGCTTTGGTTTTCCATTGACATTAATCACAGCACATGAATACAGTAACAGCATTCCAGGAAATTTCCTACATTCTAGGCTTCCTCCTCTTCAACCCAAATTAGTTACTTCACATGGTTTCTTCTTAATAATCACAACCAATCACCTATGCCAATAGAATAACTTTCATTGCCCAATACCTCTAGATAACAAGAATGGGTTGATCCACTGGCATGTAGTGGTTTAAAGTTGCCAAGTGTTAGACTTCTCTTCCCGATAAGTGGAACCATTGCATGTCCCCTGGTGAAAACATTTCTCTCATGGTAACTAAGACCTCTCAACCTGCAGAGCCCAAGAAGAAGGAAGAGATAATATTTTCTACAGATATAAAAGAAAAAAAAGAGAGCACATCCCATTTCTATTCCGTGACTCCTGGACTTATAAATTCTGGTTATAAGAGATAGAGGATTTTATAATAATGACTGGATTAGATCAACTATAGTCCTGAAAGGTGACATAACAGAATATTTAAATAGCCATTTTAATCAGACCACTGATTCAAGATGATGGAAAGTGTGATGAGGACAGTGAGCTTGATGAGTGTGATCACATTTTATATATAAAATTGAATCTGTATCTACATATATGTAGATACATATGTATATGTATCTTATGTATCATTGTATATATGCATATGCATGTACCTATGTATATATACATACACTCACACATATATTTGCACAAAATTAAATAAATTTATATTTTGACTTTGGTGAAAATTTAAACCAATAATTTATGTTGCAGGATAATATTTTAAGGAAAAAGAAAAGTGAAGAGTTCAGATGCATGTTATTAAAGTGGATATATCTGACATACTATTTTTTATAAAATAGAAATGCAAACATGCTGCTGAAAATTTTTCTCTGTGAAAAAATTGTCTGGAGAAGAAGTATAAATGCAATTTAATTTTTGATTATTTATTTAATACAAATAACTCAATGGGACAATGGAAATGTTTTGTTTTTATTTGGAAACAGTAGAAAAATTTGGTGATCTTGTGAAATTATAAGTGATTTGGAGGCCATTGCATTTCTTCTGATCTTTCCCGCGATGATATACAATCATAGGAAAAGAGAAAATTGAAGCTTAGTGTAAACATTCCACTATTTTCACTTAAATTGCATTTGTCTAAAACGACTGATGATTTCCATCTTTTAAGTAAATGATTCAAAGATACAATACAAAGTTTGCTTTCTGTAGGAGCTGCTTGCAATAATAATTGAAGTATTGAGAGTTAAGATAATGTAGAGTTATAATAGGTATATATTAAAGTCAGCAAAATTAAAAAATGCTATAATTAGCTGTCTGTTCTGATTGGTTTACCAAATTCAGTTCATATTTTTGTAATACCTGTACTCTTAGAATCTTTAAACCAACCAATTTGTTATTCTTGAAAGTTGTTCAATTAACATGTTTGACATTTGCTAGCTTATTTTATTCACCTGATATCCTTTATTTTGTATTTTGGAAATATATACTTAGCTCAAGTATATGTACTGAACTCAATAATCTATAAATAGCCAAGGGTTCTTAAAAATTAAAATTAGTTTGGTTTAATTAGTGGACCTTCAGTATCCTATACGAGTTTGCTTTTCCACAAGAATGTTCTAAGTTGCAGGTTTTCTCTAAATGTAATGATTAAGAATGTACTCTTTGCCCCCCAGCAGTCTTAGGCTTGTTTTATTTTTTTTAAATCTGAAAATCTCTGAAAAGCAAGCAATTTACTACGTGCTTCTGTGCCTTGGACACAGACATTTAAACTATTTATCACTCTGTAGCCATCACTGAAGGAATAAGCTGTACAGGATTGTACTGCCAAGTAGAGAGCCATGGCTTGGAACATCTTGATGCTATTACGTGCCACTGGATGAAAGCACTGCCAAACGGGATAGGGAAGGATTCTGTAAGCCCAGAGAAGAGAAGAAAGAGCATAAGCAATGGAATTGCCTATAATAAATAATGAATATTTCTGCTAGTGAAGAAAAACAGGAAGAAGAAAATATTGAGGTTAAAAGTGAAAATCAAACAGAAATATATATACATGTATATATATATGCGTATATATACACACACATGTATAGATGTATATATACACATCTATATATGTATATATACACACTTTGGCTCATTTGGAAATTTAAAAAGCTAGAAACTAATTGTTATAATACCCTCCCCCAACATCAACAGAATTGGCATACCTTTTTCCTCTAATATGTCAATAGTTTGGGAACTTTCTTTGATAATCAGATATATTGAATCTCTTTCACTTTCTTTCTTAATAAAAAAAAGATTCTGTATGTTTTCTTCATGCCTATGCTACCGATTCAAGATGAAGCTGCAGATGGAAATTATGTGGGCATGCATAAAACTTTCTAGAATGATCAAAAGAGGATGGTATATGGTTACCATAGGTGTCCAAGATCAAAGTATCCATTATTTTATATGAATATTATTGTCATCATATGTATCTTCTCTGGTGCCCAGAATTCAGTGGTACAACAACAGGCCTGACTTGATTTTGTTGTGTTCAATATGAAAAAAAATCTGGTTGTACAAGAAAAATAAGAAAGCATTTGAATTAAAAGATAAGGTCACATTAAATCAACATTTAATCACATTTTGCAGAATTCTCTGATCTCTGCTTAAGTGGTAGCAGATTAACATTAAATTTGCCTTCATAAACATTGATTTCTCTTTGTTTCCTGGAATTAGGCACTATTCTAGATATGTATTAGCATTAATTTGACAATATTATCTTTTAGTAGGGTCCATTTTTTTGTTTTAAACGTTTTGATCTCGTCTCTCCTATATTTGATGCATAGAACATATTTAACATTGACTTGTCTCAGAGGGGAAAACAAAAAATAATAGTAATTGCAGAGGGGAAAGGAGTCAAATGAACTTGACACTAACAGGAAAAATTTTGTGGCATATAAATGGATCCTGGAGTTAGTGTGCAAAATGGTAGAAGTATCACATGAGTCCTCCAATAATCATTGTTTCTAATGGGAAACAAATTCAAATTATCATATTTTCTCATTGCACATCTACTCACCTTGTCTTTACTCCCACTCATAGTAGGTAGATGTACAGTCATGCTATGTTTTGGTCAATGACAAATCACATATACAATGATAGTCCCATTAGATTATAATGGAGCTGCCCTATATAGGTGTACCCCTTTTCATCTTTCATACTGTGTTTTTTCTGTACTTTTAGAAAAGCTAAGGTATGTTTAGGTATGTTTGTATTCACAACTACTTAACATTGTGTTATAATTGCCTACAGCATTCACTACAGTCACATTCTGTACAGGTTTGTTGCCTAAGGACAACAGAATGTGTCATACAGCTTAAGTGTGTAGTAGGCTATACCATGTAGGTTTGTGTAAATACATTCCATGATTTTCTCACAAAAATGAAATCAGCTAATGACACATTTCTCAGAACATATTTCTGCCTTTAAGCAACACATTTCTTTATTTATAACTAGAAGGAGATATAAACTAAAGAAGATAATGAAATGTTACAGTGGAAGATTGTATTTGTTTTAACTCATATTAATGCCTGCTAATTTTACAAACCTGAATTCTCTCCATCTTTAAGCAACACATGTCTGGCTATCATAAAACTTTTATTTAAGTGTATCTTCATGAATGTATCATATTTCTATTGCAGTGGATTCAAATGAACACAAGAAAAGTCATATGGCTGTGTAAAGAGGAGAATATGATTGTCTTAAGCACTTGTTAAGGAGTTGATAGAAGCGGGAAGTAATTTGTACATTTAGGAAAAGCAGACTATTTCTAATATAAGGCTATGAGTTACTTCATCTGACTAAATTCTCAGCTTCTTTATATCAATAACTGCATGGATTAAAGTACTGAGGTTCTGAGCTGGCTGTAGGTTGACAGGTTTCCTAGAAGGGAAGGGAGAGTAGGGAAAGCATGGAAAGCAGATCAGTGAATGTGGGTGAAGATACACCAGTACAGAAAAAATATACTTGTTTTTATTCTAGCTTTAATGAGTAACATGCATGGAGTCAGAGTTTGGGTTGAATATTTTCCTACCCTCCTGCAGTTGTTCCAATCTAACATACTTTGTCTGTCATACTTTGTGTTTTAAAATTTTTTTAAACTTTTGGTAGAAGTTGTCTTCCCCAATTTTGTTTGCTTGTTAACAATTTCATGCAGGAATTCTGCATGCTTCTATATTTTTAAAAGGAAAATAAATAGAAACACTGTTTGTATTGCAGTAAGAACATCGATTAATTTTACCTATGTATCTGTCTCTAAATCTGGTATTTTTGTGATATTTTAGAAAAGTCATATTTTTATAGGTACATGCAACAAAAGTTGATATTTGGTTTAGAACTTATGACATCTGGTCAATTAATTTGCTTCAAACTTTGATAGTCACATTCATATTATTCATATTTAAAATATAAATAAAATATATCTCTTGATATATATTGAATATATACATAGAAATATATAAAATACATAGAATTATATTTTATTTATATTTTAAATATATATAGACCATATATAGACTATAAATATATAGACATAGATGTATATAGAAATATATACATTTATCTTCAGGCTACATAATTTCTAAGGTATCATTTTCTTAATTAAATAACTTCAGAATGCTTTCTTCTAGATTTGGTTGCCTTATTAGTTAGTT
The DNA here is from genome assembly GCF_028858775.2 of Pan troglodytes. Classification (NCBI taxonomy): domain Eukaryota; kingdom Metazoa; phylum Chordata; class Mammalia; order Primates; family Hominidae; genus Pan; species Pan troglodytes. The sequence goes on from NC_072410.2 coordinate 40,239,851, forward strand.
TATAGTGGAAGTGCAACCCGCCCAATACTCCCACTGACTGTTCTTGTTGATAATCATAGAAATTGACCCTTCTGCTGTTAAAGCTTGAAACTTGTATTTATCTGAGGTCCTTTCTCAGGAAAGCACCCTCAGTCCTCTCATAAAAAGTATCAAGGAACTGAAACTCACCAGACCACAGCACCAGATGCCCCTCCCTAGTTCTTGTTTTCTTACATATTGTTACATTTCTTCCTTGCTATATAAACCTCTAGTTTTAATCAGTCAGGGAGATGGATTTGAGACTGAGCTCCCATCTCCTCCGCTGCAGCACCCTATTAAAGCCTTCTTCCTTGGCAATACTTGTCTTCTCAGTGATTGCCTTTCTTTGCAGTGAGTAGCAGGACCTAGACTAAACCCCTGGTGTTTCAGTAACATAACTATATTTATACCTGCAATTATTTGAATTATTTTTATATTGCTTGAGCTTTTTAATAGCATATTTCATATTTATTTTTAGAAATCTGCATTTCTTATTTAAATGTCCTGCATATTTTTTCCAATTATTCTTAAAGCCAATTTTACAACTAAATATGTAATAATTGGAGCAGTGGTTTTTCATGAAGTAGAAGAAAAGAAAACTAAAACAAGTTATGAGCTGACTAGAAGAACATACAACCTTGTGCCAAATCGACAGGGGACAATTTTTTTTTTCAATGACTGCAAATAGCATTGAGTGGAAAAATCAGGTTATTGGACAATTATTCTATAAACATGAAAACCAAAGTTTGCATTTATTGTCTTGTCTGAAGACAAAGAAGCAGTACATGACACGACCTGTGCTTAAAGTCCTTTGACCAAAATTTAAAGCATGAATTCCTCTATTACATTCCATGGCATTTCTGTATTAACTTTCAAATTATTTGTTACATAAATGGAAGTTTAAGAAATATATTAAAAGTTGACAGCAAGAAGGCACATTAAATAAAATTTTATGGCAAAATGTGGATGTTTATGGTACTCATGCAACAGACAAGTGGTAGAATAAATAAACCTGATAAATATGATCTCTGAGAAAAGATTTGAGATACAAACTTCACTTCTTAGTATCTTTATGTTCTTTGCCAAAATGTTTTGAGCCTCTCTGACTTTTTGTTAAGTCATGAGTAACTAGAACACACCCAATTCATTTTTTAATTTTGATTAAATAATAACGGTAAAGGGCCTTGTTCAGTGTCTCCACATTGAATTCAAAGGCAATGAAGGGTTTGTAGAAACAAACCACTATCTCTTTCAACAACTACAATTTTTAGATTAAACATGAAAGCCAATGAATTAATTATGCTTCCAATTCACCATTTTGGACAGCTACTTTTATTATTATCCTTACATTCCAAGAAGGGCTGTCATCTTAAAAACTTAATTGCCAGGGTGTGCAGTAAAAAAATCCATTGCTGTTACTATAAGAAATAGTACATATACACCATGGAGTACTATGCAGCCATAAAAAGGAATGAGATCATGTCCTTTGCAGGGACATGAATGAAGCTGGAAGCCATTATCCTCAGCAAACTAATGCAGGAACAGAAAACCAAACACTGCATGTTCTCACTTACACAAGGGAGCTGAACAATGAGAACACATGGACACCATGAAGGGAACAACATGCACTGGGGCCTGTCAGGGAGAATGTTGAGGGAGAGCATCAGGAAAAATAGCTAATGCATGCTGGGCTTAATACCTAGGTGTTGGGTTGATAGGTGCGGCAAACCACCATGGCACACGTTTACCTATGTAACAAACCTGCACATCCTGCAAATGTATCTTGGAACATAAAATTAAAAAAATAGTAATATGTACATGGATTATGTTTCTCAGCACACTACTTGTAAATTTAGTTACAGTTAAAAATAGGGTTAACTTGCAGCTGGTCTGTGATTTGTCTATGCTTATTTCTGAGATCCCTGAAACCACGGAACTGACCCTTAGCCAAGTTTAGCATAAAATATCCTAGCAGCAATTTATACTATGCTGTTTAAAGTCTGAAAGTCCCCTAGAAGATAACTTTACTAGCTTGTCTACATTATTTATTAAAAATACACACATTGATGGTTTGCCTCTGGCTTAACAAATTGTAGAGTTGGCTTTAGAAACATGACCAGTAGAAAACAAAAAAACTCCTCAATAATCTTGTGCTTTTGCTCCTTGAAATCCAGTTATCTCACAGGTATCTTGGTGATTTACTAATTCAAATGCAACAGAAATATTTAACAACTGAAAAAAAAACATGCCCTGGTGAGTCATGCCTGAAGTCTTGGGACACTTTTTGTTTGCCTCACTTTCTCTTTTCTAATGCACCATGCCATCTGCCATTATTGAGACTGGACTATCATGAGTCTTTTAAATTATTTGACCCTATGTAATTGCTACAAATTTCAAACAAAAATCATGTAAATGTAATACATGCTTTTACTTTAAAGCCAGAAAATACATGTTTTCCCTTGTTAATGCTTAGATAACTTTATTTTTAACTAATAAAATGATAATACAGTTTTCATTGGTTGAAAAATTATACTCTTAATTTCCCCTTTCCTTATATTGTACGACTTTATCATTTTTCCTCATCCAGAAACATAAATGGTGGTAAATCCAAAGTGTACAACAAAAGAAAATTAGACAAATAAACAGTCTGAGTGATAGACATGAATTGGGGCACTTCTATATTATGAAAAATGAATTAAATTACCTGTTTAGCACTGGTAGGCCAATTTAAGTTTTAGTTTTCTAAATAAATATTATTTAGTTGTTTTAGAAGGACTCCAAAGAAATAAAACATTTTATATTATCTGCAAAAACCATTTACAACCAACTGAAGGCATAACATTTCAAAGTTGGACGGAGAGATAAAATAATATTCAAAAGGCAGAAGCATTTTGAAAAAGAATTATTTTATGGCTGAAATCATGAGTTCAGCACTTGATATTCTGGTGCAAGACTACTGGACAGAACTGCAGATGTGCATTCAGTACACAGAGGTCACAGCTGAAGCACTTATAGCTGAAATTGAGTAAGGCATGTATCTACTTATTTGCGCAGTACTCTTGTGAATTACTCTTCTATTTATTTCCACAGTACTTTTGGGCATTACTTTGGTATTCCTCAATGTTTTTTAATAAAAGAAAGAACAAAGAAGTTTGACTTGTTCTTGTGCAAATACAGCTTAGATGAAATTGTATATAGGATAAAGGTACCAGTGTCACAGGTCATTTTTATTTAGCCCAGGGTAAAATAAAAAGGTGAAAAATCACAAAGGTTGGCATTTTATTAGCATTTAACACATTTTAATGTCAACCACATGTACACAACTCTATGAATAGAGAGACTGGACCACGTTTACATATACAGGAAGTGCTATGAGATAGATGTGTCTATAAGGATAAGAGTCCTTCACAAGGAAAGTTGATGAATATAATTTGTTACGTTACTTATATTTGTCAATTCTTTATTTTTATATGAGAATAATTTTTTAAAACAGTAATAGATATTAAATATCTAGTCTAACTACTATATAGAAGTTTGAATTTTTTGCGTCTTTCCTGTTTAATGAACAACACAAAAATAACCTCCATCTGATAGCAGAGAAATGGGAATTCATTTCAAATGTTCTTTTTTATGCTTATGAGTAATTTCATCTGTATTTTAAATACAAATTAATCGTGCTGTTCATTTATCAACTCAATCAATTTGTCCATGGGCATTTATAAAAATATTTTCTTTACTGCAATGTGCTAGTAAAAAATCACAGCTATTGTTTCTAAAAATCTCACTAATTCATGTATCAAAGTAACATCAAACGTTAGAGATAAAAAATGCTTTTTATAAACATAAACACATTGATGCAATTTAGTTTTCTAGATAAGAAATAATTAAATCAAACTATGTAGAGAATATGGTACCAGCAAAGCCTTAAATAATAACAGAAATGTGGAAATGGTCAAGTAAGAGAAAGATCTCTTATGTAAATAACATCTTTTATTCCATGGACGCAGAAAAGAAAGTTGACGTTTTTTGTTCCACTGAGACCCCTCACTATCCTTCATGATCTTTTCTCCAGTGTAAACTCTCCTGATGTTTTTAGTTTTTCATCATATGAAGCATTTCTGAGTTCCTTTAGAATTTTGGCTTCTCTCTTTGACTCTATCTTCATTTCTCTGGCAAACCTAATGAATATATTTTCAGGTAGAGGAGAATATGAAGATGATGATCATGGAGGAATGGAAAATTGAAACCTGCTTATTTTTGTTAAAACAAAAACTTTAGACAAATTAAACTTAACATAGTTTATTTAAGCAAATAATGAGTCAATAATTGGGCAGCACTCAGACCCAGAAGAAGGTCAGAGAGCTCTGCCAACAGCTTGAGAAGTGAGCTTTTATAGACTCAACACAAAGATAAAGTAGAGAAATCACCTGATTAGTCACGACTAGGTCTTTGCATTATTTGGGTACCGTGTGAGAGTATTTGCATTATTTGCATGTAGTCTGATCAGTTGGCTGTCATTAGCTGAAACTGATCGGGCTGTTTATAATTGGCTGAAACCTGGCTATTTGTTACTACACACATACACACAAGCACACACACACACACACACACACACACACACACTCCTAAATTCTGTTTCAGTTTGTTTATGTACAACACTAGGTTCCAGTTTGTTACGTAGAATTCAAAGTACAGGGACAGCCTTAGGCTAATGACTTCCTGTTTATTTAAATCAACACTTTAAATGTAATTTGTACTTACTTTTATCTCCTTTGTAGCTTCTGTTCTTCTTTAGTTTAATAAATGTGATTAAAGTCAAACCTCTTATTAACACAACATACTGTAAACTATAAACATAAACATCTTCAATTCTCACACACATCTGTGGACATTGATAACTGTGTCAAACCAAGCTCTCCTTTGCCTTCCCTACGAAATTTTCATTGTTACTGATGGAGGCAGTACTAACTTGCCAAGTCAAGAACACAACTTCTGCATACAAGTTACTCTGAAAATGTTGATCCTGTATTAGCTACAAAGTTGTTTATTCCCCCCACCACGGAAAAAGCAATATGTTTATTAATCTAAATTTGGCTATAATTCTCAATATACATAATATATAAACATAAGGGTTAAAATTTTTCAACAGTGACAATTTATGAAAGCAAAATATCTATGCCACTTATTTGGGTTTGATGTATTTTGACTCAAATGTTCCCTAACCATTCTTTTATAATTAAATGAAATCCTTGATGTTTCTCATAACTCCAGCATTGCAAAACTTTTTAGAGCTCTGTGATCACTGTGCTCTGAAAATAGCAACTCTTTCATCTTTCTTTTTCTCTGTATGAGAACTTCAGTGTTGCCAGTCAGATATTTTGATTTTGCCATTTTCTAAATCAAATAACTTCATTTCTTTTTAACATCATTCTATTTCACTTTGTGAAAACAAATCAACAAAGTGCGTCTGCTTCTGTAATTTGTTCTGTTGCTATTAATTGTTAAATGATTAATCCATATTTAATTTGACAACAAATATTCTTGTAAACAAATAGTAAACATAAAACAATATTCATGGAAGTATTTTCAAGCAATTTGCTAAATATTTATTTTGAAAAAAATAGGTTGCTTATGTTTAGTATCAAACAACAAAATTATAAGAACACATTAAAATAAATTATTTTGTACACAGTATTTAATAGGCAGTATTTTAAGATGCAAAATGAACTTCTAAAATCTAAAAGCTTCCAATTTTAAGCCAGATTTAAAAGATTATTAAAGTAAAAATTGTGGCTGTTTCTGGTCATTTGTTAAGATTGGCAGATGACATAAGTGAACTATTAAAAGCCATCTATCCGTCTGCAGCCATTCGTGATATACTAATCATTTAAAATGAATAGTTATATTCATGGATCATAGTATGGTGTTAAAGCAACACAATCAATGCTTGATTCACATATGTGTCAGATTTCTTGATGTAATTACATATAATAACCAGAGGCCCTAATCATCATCACAGCTTGTAGTTTCAAAAGATAGAAGAGAATGTGGTTATTACTGCACATCCAGCCTCCCTTAGGGAAGGCATATACATCATGTAGTCAATGAATAATTGCTACACTTAATATAATGACATATTGGATCCAAAATAGCCTTTTAATTTGATCTTAGCAGAAATGATCATTTACAATGAGTGTGAATATATATGTACATTTATAATTAGTGTTTTTGTGAATATGTATATATGCCTATATTTTATATATAATATGCACATATAAAATAATATAAATATTATATAGACACACAAGTGGAAATAATATACGTCTATACAAACATAAATAATGATTTATCCAGTTAAAAATACATATATGTACATTATGCATTTGTCATTAACAAGAATCACTAACTTGATTTGACATGTACAGCATGGGAAACAGTGGTTTCAAAGCAAAAAGAAATTAAAAAGTCTTATGTACACATGAATTGCTTTATTTTATTATAACAGATTTTATCAGAATTTATTTTTCCAGAGCACTTTTTAAACTGTGAATTCTTTAGTGCAGTGGATTTATGTTTATCTTAGTTATATGTAATGATTACATTCCTCTGCTTTTGCTGCTAATTTTCTCCTAAGAATTGCAAGTCTTTGAAAGTATTTTTTCCAAGATATATATATAATATTTGCACATTTGTTAATTTTGTAAAAATACGCCAAAGTAGAAAGGCAGCACTCATTACTCCACTATTAGAGGAAGTCAAGTTTAACCATCCCTGAAATTTGCTTCTGTTTTTGTTTTAATTTCTTTTGATATACATAGATTATTTCCATTATTTTTATGATTTCCCAGATAATCTTCCCAAAATACACTGAATTAAGCAAATACACACATATTTATTTACATATTATTCATATATTTAAACATTTTAATATTTTATATATCTGTTACACATTTTTGTACATACATAGAACATGTTTTGATATGCATAGTGAAATAATTGCTTCATTCAAGCAAATTAACACATCTATCATCTTACATAATTCCCCTTTTTATTGTGAAATATTGTAACTATAGACTTCATGTTAGACATTTGATCTCTAGACTTATCTATTCTACGTAAGTACAAGTTTGTGCCTTTGAAATGGTACAATATAGGTCAGAAGGTACAACTTCTAAATTTTATATATATATCTCTATATATAATTTTTTAATTAAAAAATGTATAAACATTTAAAAATATGTAAATGTTTATACATGTGTGTATATGTATGTACGTCAAACAATGTTTAACACACTTTTAATTTAATAAACCTTGTTTTTTAAGCTAATAAAATTCAATGCATATTTGTTCAGCAAAATCTGAAAGCAAATGCCTGAAACAAGATGAAATAAAATACTTCCAAATGGACTTCTAAAACAAGATTAAATAGCTCTGTGAGTTAATAAATCCTTTGTGTTCTAAACATGTCATAATAACAGCCAACACATAAAAGAGAAAAAACAAAAGTTAATATTCACAATCAAAGCAAAATAATTATTTTCATGACCTAGACATGAAACAGAAATGAAAATGTGCAAACAGAGTTTGGGGTAAAGACTGAAAGTTTGACTGCCTATGTGGAAAACTGAAATAAAAATATTCAACATTGAAGGAAGATCTAAGCCATGCTCACTGCAATTGAAAAATTTAAAAAAGCAAATAAAATCTGCTGATTAGTGGTGAATCTTATTAGAAATTGCAGACCAACAAATACTGACCCAAGCCACTTAATGTGTCTCTCACTGATATTTAGAGACAAAAGAGAGTGGGAAGGAAATTAAAAAAAAACTTTTTCTGAAAATGAGCTTATTTTAAACTGTAGTTGTCTAAATTAAAAAAACATCAATGCCCAATGTGACGATACAGAGTAACTACAACTCTTATACTTTACTGGTGTGAGTGTAAGTCATAAACCATTTTGGAAAGCATGTTGGCAGTTTCTTATACAATAAAATATACACTAACCATGTGATCCAGAGATGCAATTTTAGACTTTTACATTTACATACAAACATACATAGTAGCTTTATTCATAATAGCCGCAAGCAAGAAACAACCCAAATATCAGATAATTGGAAATGGATAAATACAATTTAATGGCACTCAGCAATAAAATGAAATAAGCCATCCATCCAGGGCAGAATATTGATGAATTAGAATATATATATATATATATGTGTGTATATATATATAGTATATATACACACACACACACACACACACACACACACAATCTAAAAGCCAGAAACAGAAGAGTACATAGTGAATAGTCCAAAATCTAGACTGAACACAACTCATCTATCTTCCTGGAAATAATCAATGGTTGCCTAGTTTGGCAGTGGCCAATTGATTGCAAAAGAGAATGAAAGAACTTCTGATGATAGAAATATTTTGTATCTTGAATATGATATGAATGCATATAATTGTCAAAATACCAAATTACATGAATGCATACAATTGTCAAAATACCAAATTGCATATTTTAAATGTGTGCATTTTATTGTATGTAAATTATATACCAATAAAAGTTATTCAAAAATGCATAAGGGCAGAGTTGAAGAAGCTGTGATGATTTAATGATATGCTAACAGTTCGATAGTGTACTATATAATAAAATACTAAAAGATAATATTGACTTTCAGGATCCAATTTAAGGACTCAAAGATACTGAGAGGAAAAAAGGGAGAAAGAGAAAGAGAGAGAAAAGAGAAAGGAGGAATGAATTAATGAACGAAGGAAGGAGAAAAGGAGACAGAAAAAGAGAGAGAGAGAAGGAAAGAAAAAAGAAAGAGGGAGGAAAGCGGGGAGGAAGAAAGGGAGGGAGGGAAGAGAAGAGGAGAAAGAAAAAGAGAGGTGAGGAGAAGAGAAAGTAGAGGAGAGGAGAGAGGAGGGGAAGAGGGGGGAGAGGAGGGGAGGGTAGAGGAGAGGGAAGAAAAGGGACTGTAATTTTTCCTAACAGGAGTCCTGAAAGAAAAGAATGAAAGAAAACATGTGAAGAGATACATACTGAAAATTTTAGAGAAGTGAGCAAAGTATAAATCCTGATATGAACACACTATAGGGCTAAATAGTATAAAAACAATTAAATATGTACTCATACTTACTTACTGAAACGGCAATTCAAGGAAGCTAACAGAAAACATGCATATCCAACAGAGGGTAGAAAGAAAGATTACCCACAAAAATGGAGGACAGACCTCTCATCAGCAACCAAGGACACCAAAACATACTGAAGTAATTGAACAAACACACAAAAACACTCACTCTTCAATTCTACACCTAGTCATACTATGATGCAAGAGTGAGAAAAAACAAATTTTCAGTATAATAAGGCAAAAATCACTTAAATTTTATAGAAACTCAAATAGGAAAAAATGCTAAAATTATGCAGTCAGATCTGTTATTAAGTTTGTTTTAAAAACATGAATATGTTTCAAAGCAATTGATACACTGGGGAGTAATCTGAGAGCAACACAAATTTTACATTTCTTCACTCTATGCATGAGAAACACTGGGTAAATTAAAAAAAAAAAAAACTGCACCCAACTGAATCATGGCACATGGAAACACACAAACTTCAAAAATCCATAGGCTGTCTCTGTAAGCAACCACCTCCCTCTGGTACAACTTTCTTTCTGATTTCATAGAATCCATTTCCACCACTTAGCAATAACTCAAAAGTTAAAACCCCTCTTACATCCACTTTGACAAGCAAAATTCAGTCTTTTTCCAGGAATGTGCAATATGTATTATAGGTCTTATGTATTTCTTAAACACTGATCATGTATAAAACTATGCCATCATTTTTATTAGATTCCTATCATTTTTATGATGTGTGAGTATTGTGTCCTAAATTCCATTTTATACAAAAGTCATTTATTTTTTATTGCACAATTTTAAATAATGTTGTGAATTTTATGAACATATATATCACCTCGTGTCAAAACTATTTGCATCTAATTTTAGTACATGAAAAATTAAGCAGAGTAATATATGGAAAAACTAAGCTTAAAACAGGTAAAATATGCTGATAAATGATTAACTATTAACTGATGTTACAATGCCTACAACTTAGACTGTTTCATCATTGCTGCTGTTAAAAGTGCATGTGTTACTATAAGCTACACTTCAGTGGCAGAATGCATTTCTGATCAGAATATTAGCATATTACTAATAGAGTGGACAGACGGCATTATCAGAAATTCCATAGTTGGTGGCAGCTACTTAAACTCTCACTTTATTGTTAACTCCAATAAACACCAGATATTTTGTTAATTAGCCTGACAAGTGTCAGAAACAGGATTTACTGGTGAAATTAGGGTGTTGTGAATTGGCATAAGGACCCTTTAAATGAAAATATAATGTATACTACATCCTCACTGAAACAGTTTAAGAATCTATTGAAGCTTATAGTCTGCACTCAGGAATGGTGCCTAAAGCTTGACATGTAAATAACTGTGTCTAAACTATGGTTAAGATAAGTTGAGAGTGCTTCATTCTATAAATGATGACATAATTGTGCATTGGGGATATTGCTCTGTGTGCTGGCAATGAATATGTTCTGCAAGGTGGTAATCTGAGTAAATCAAAGGACAAGAAATTGGGACTTCAGGTTAACAGAATGTAAATATATGAATGCCATTTTACAAAACAATTTACATTTGAATGGAAAAAGATATTCTAAAATCAACTCATTTAAACCTGGTAGCAAGGTTATATGTATCAATTATCACCACAAATATTTTTATGACTACCATGATAAATAGAATAAAAATTTTGTGAATGGTTTGGTTTAGCTCACAACTGTTAAATAAATAATAAAACAACAAATATAGTGCTTTATTTTCAAAAGGTTAAAACTCAACACTTAAACCATAAAAGCAAGATGCAGCTATTGCTTAATATAAAAATACAAATAATACGAACTTCGGTCAGAGAAAGAAAATAAATATTAAGAAACTTAGAATATAAATACAATGTACAATAATGCATAATCAATTATATAATATATAATAGAGTATATAATAAAACCGTACAGTTCTGTGTGTATTTTAGATATTATGATAATCATAAAATAGAAGCAACACAGTGAATATTTTCAAAATACCATGGGAAAGAATGGAATATTAAGAGCTTAGTCCCACAAAAGATTACTAAGAGAAAATATAGAAAAGTATTGATAAAATAAACAGACACATATTCATTCCAAATTGTTAGTGCGATATATCACATTCTTAGCCCTAATACTTCACTTCTACCCGTATTCACATCTTTTACCATGGCTCTTTGTGTTTCTTTCCATTAAATGGGAGACATTTATTTCACCACCCCCTGTGTTTTGCCACTTTCTTTATTAGAAGACGTCTTGGTAATACTCTGGTTGCCAAGGGGAGATAGCGACACACATGGAGTAATCCCACACTAGAGCACAGGTCCTAGCCAAACTCAGCTGGGTCAGGCAACACCCAATGGACCCACAGATGCACCAGCTAAACAAGGGAAATGTCATGTTGTTAGTTTAGCGAGCCTTGTTATACGGCAATAAATGACTGATAGAATCCATAAGTATAATTTCATGTAAAAACAATTACTTTTATTATTAATACACAAATATCCAATATGATCAATTGGATTTACAATTATATGATGTCATGCCTTCAAAAAACCCAAATCAAAGGCACATGCCAAAACTAAAACTCAAGAGACAAAAAAGTTATAGAAATGTCAAAGAAAACAAGCTGAGGGAGAAATTCTAATATTAAAAAATAATAAATTTAGGGAAGAAGCATAAGAGAATGTGCTGGAAGTCTTCTATTTTTTCCTTTCATACCCACTTTCCTTTTCTCCACTCCTCTGCCTGTTCCAGAAGGCTGAGCAGTGTAAACTATTCACCAAACTTCTGTGTCCTCTCTCCTCCAGGTAGATTTACCTTACAGTGAGTCCATATAAAATACTGCAAAAATGCAAGAGAGTTGAACCAAAAGATGGTTTCCTGTGTCTAGTTCAGCTTGAGCTGCAACAGTTTCTCCCAAGTGATGATCACGATCACTTTCTTCGTGGCCACTTCTACATGACCTTCGTGCCCAGTATTGCTCCTTTCGCCTGTTCCCTGAGGCAAAGAGATGGTAACATCTCTACTGCCACAAGTCACAGGGTATTAAACTCACTCCACACCTGACTTCTATTTTTGAAAAAAATTTTGAGGGTACCTAGTATGTGTATATATTTATGCAGTACATGAGGCGTTTTAATAGAGAGATACAACCTGCAATAATACATCAGGGTAAATAGGCTACCCAAAACTGCAGTCAGTTATCATTTGTATTATAAACGATCCAGTTATACTCTTATAGTTATTTTAAAATGTACAATAAATTATTGTTGACTGTAGTCACCCTGTCATGTGATCAAATACTAGATTTTATTCATTCTAACTATATTTTGTACCTATTCACCATCCCCACTTTCCCCAACTACGCTTTCCATCTTCTTTTGTACTCAGTCCCTTTATAAGCAAAACTTTTTAAATTGTGCTACTTTAAATATGTATTCCATTTCTTTTTTGTACAATTCCTAATACAGAAAGGAACTAATGGAAATAGCTTCAGGAAACAGACTTAAAGATGGGTTTCATGGATTGGATTGAAAATATATTTGAGAGCATTGGAGATATCATTCTTGCTGTAAGAGATGGAAATAATACATGTTGTGTGTTGGCAACATGGTTATTCAAATAATTACTGGTGGAAGCATGAAATAAAAGGTGAGTGGAAAGAAAGGAACAGAAAGATTGAGTGGCTGTGGAGATTGGTCACGATGACAAAAATGATTTTTATAAAACTGTGTTCTCTGGTTTCTTCTGAGGGATTTAAAGACTCTATATTAAGAAAACAAAATTAAAAGCTGCAAATACATAATTAAAATACATATGGCAAGCAAGAAATCTTCCTTATCAGTATTGTAGGAGTTCCTCAACTCCTACTGGGGCATCCAGATGAGGCTGAGGTCCAAGAGCCTGGCAGCAGAATTGCAAGGCTGATTAGTGCTCAACCTTATGAGTCATCTTACACTGAAGTATAAGGACACTGCTGGGGAAGAAGAGAGAACTAGGACATGGCATGGGAACATTTGGGCAAACATGAATGAGGAAGTGAACTGTGAAGCTTCACACTCCTTTCAACTCTCAAATAAAATCCTTTTAATGACTATTCCTTGAGACAACAGCTTCTTGAGCTGTTACTGATTTACTTTGGATATATTTCTATCACCTCTCATTCTATGTCCATAATGAGACATAATCCAAGCATATTTCTCAATTCAAGGGTTGATCTTCTAGGTAACTTACTAAGAGCTTGGACTAAATGACGGCCTGCCATGAAGTTGAAATGCAACAATCTCCATGGCATAAAATAGTTACAATGACTCGGGGAAAAGGAGATGCTCAAATAGATTTGTTGTGGCAGGCAAGCTGCTCAGCACTTCCATAGTCACACCCACGAAGAGGGCCCAGAGAAGACTGTTCCCTAAGGCGTTAAGAGATATGCTGGTAATGCGGGAGGCATTGCCATTCCTGGGGAGCTTGATGGTAGTTGCACACTACATAAAAAGACGAGAGTTGGTGATACTTCAGTGGGATTTATTCCTAATCTTAGTCGAAATAATGTGATGCTAGAATAACAGAAGCCAGATCTGATTGTTAGTTATCCATCACAAAGAAGGTAAATGTAATTACAGTATAGATAATGAGGACAAATAGCTATCAGAGACTTTTGATTCTAAGGGATCTTGGGAAATGGACAATTAAACACATGTTCCCTAGAAATAAAATAATGGGCAGCCTACAAACATTCTATATGGTATAGATAGAAGAAAAACATCTAAGTCTGATGGACAGATGTCTAAGTAAAATCATTACTGTGGGGATTCACAAGTCTTTCCATACTTAGTTCACAGGCCAATTTATAGAGCTGTAAAGAGTTAACTGATTAGGATTCTATGTCTATTTTAGGAAGTATCCTTTAATAGACACACAACTATATCCTATAAATCTTTCCCCGGTTTTCTGAAGAGGAATCTGGAGTGATCCTCTAGGAAGAGGGAAATAATAAGATCTTCGTTATTATTAGAAAGTTACTAACCAGTAAGAGTTAAGCTTTTAAATCTGAACTTATACTTATCACTGGAAATCTGAAATGTGAGAATAGCCCACCAGTAGAGATTTAAGAAGATTATGTGGCAGGTCAAATTTGGGATCTAGCATATTAAAGGGAATTGGAATATGCACTAAAAATATGCCACTTTGGCATAAGGTTTATTCTGAGCTAAGGACAATTAAGAATCAATAGTTACAGGAAGAGTTCTCTGCCCTCCTACGTACCTAAATGCAGGATATTAATTTACTCTTGTGAAGGTAAAAGTAAACTTAAATTTCTTCCCTCTCCCATACCAGGATGAAGAGAGGAACCCAAGACAGAGAGCGGGACTGAAGATGAATCTGTATAAACAAACTGTACTAAAATAACCCCTGTCCTACTCCATTTGTGCTGCTATAACAAAATACCAGAGACTGGGTAACTTATAAAGAGCAAACATTTATTTCTTACAGTATGCAATCTGCAAAGTTTAAAATCAAAGTATCAGCAAAATTGCTGTCTGGAGATGGCTGCTCTCCACTTCCAAGATGGAGCCGTGTTACTGCATCCTCAGAAGGGGAGAAAAGCTGTGTCCTCATGTGATGGAATGGATGGAGGGGCAAGAAGTGTAAGCTCTTTCTGAAGCCTCTTTCATAAGGGCATTAATCTACTAATGAGGGCAGAGCTCTCATGACTTAATCACTTCCCCTTAAGCCCCACCTCTTAATAATACCTAAGTTTCAACATAAATTTTAGAGAGGACACCACATTCAACTCTTGGCAGACCTTATGTTTTCTTAGTTTCCCCATATGTTTTCTTGTCATTTTCCTATAATTTTTAGCCTTAGAAGATCAAGTCCCTTTCCTTTGTCTAGACAGCTCTCCATAATTTACTGCTGTTTGTTAAAATGGTTAAATTTAAAATTAAATTAAATAAATATAAATTTAAAATTAAATAAAAATGGATGCCTTTTCTTCTGTTAATCTATCTCGTTCCCATTTAATTCACAGGCGCCAGGTACTAAGAAGATAGAGGTTAAGGTTTCTTTTCTGTCAAACAATATATAATAGTGGGTACAATAAAACTATAAATGTACTCTATAGTTACTTGTTTGCAAAATATATAGCTTGAACATAAATAGTTAATAAGTGACAGAATCCCTGCATTTCTTTCTGGCACATGGAGTGAGCCAAGTAACAATAGGAAAAGCCAAGTTGGGGTTCTTAAAAACTTCAGATTTAGTTTTTACCTTTCTCCTATGTATTTTCTGACCAAAGAGATAAAACTAGGTGGCCTTTATTAACAAAGTGCTTTCTGACCGAGTTGGCCAAAGAGTAGTTTCTGTGGGAAATGAAGGGAGGGAGGAGAATGAGACCTCTTAGTAATAATGAGACCTCCTAATAATAATCTGGCTATCCTCCTGCAAATGTACTATGATGGGCCTCAAGTCAGCCTCTTCCACTTCTTCTCATTAGTCTCTACTAATGAGTCCTCTCTTAACCTTGGGTTCCTGCACTGTCCATCAGAGTTTCTCTAAATTGCTCCTACATCTTTGTCATTAGTTGTGTTTTCAAATAATTCTATTTTCAACTACAATGATTAGAGTATAATCCTGTTTTTTCTTGATGCTGACTGATACAAAAGAAAATTGTATAATAGGGAAAAGAGAAAAACATTAGTACTGTGAAATATCATGTATTTTTATCACTGTACCTAAAATGAAAGTCCAAAAAGAAAATAAGAAAGACTATAGAACCGAAGAAAACAAATTCAAACACAATTAAAAAGTCTAAATGGTTACATAGAAAGACAAAATTTTAGTAACTCAAGTTCTGTGTCTTTGCCTTTACAATCACTTTGGTGTAAGCATTTATTTCTAATCAACTACTTAAATGTGGGACTATGTAATACCTCTGGAATTGGAGACACAAGGCAAGCTCTTATGATTTTGGACCATTAGTAACATACTCTTGAAACAAAAGCATGTATTTAAGTCTGAATATTTTGGGAACCAACTATATAACTAGGAATTCTCCATATTAACTAACATGTAGAACACAATATTAATAAAAAATAAGTTATAAAAATATATACTTAACAAGAAAGCCTCTAATTCTAAACCAAAACTAATTCAATAATAAATAAAAAATTGATGTCAGACTAACAAAAATGATAAAAGTATAAAAGCTACAAACTTCTTATTTAATACACTGATTTTGTAGAAAAAAATTCTGCATTCCACAGCTAAAACCATAAATTCTTTACAATCACACTTATAAGATATTTAAAAATGTTTGGCCTGGCACAGTGACTCACACCTGTAATCCCAGCACCTTGGGAAGCTGAAATGGAAAGGATCATTTGAGCCTAGGGGTTCAAGATTAGCCTAGACTGTAACACAGTGAGACTTTATCTTTCAAAAAATTAAAAAATTAACCGAGAATGGTGGCACATGCCTGTGGTCCCAGGTATGTGGGAGGCTGAGGTGGAAAGATCATTTAAATTCAGGAGGTCAAGGTGGCAGTGAGCTATGATCTCGTCCATCTCGCCTGATTGCACTCACTCCAGCCTGGGCAATAGAATGAGACTCCATCTCTAATAATAATAATAATAATAATAATAATAATTACAATAATAATACATTAACAAAAAATAAAAATTGTCATTCACCATTTCAAAAAACTGCTTGCTCAGTAGAACTCAGTAATACTGATTGAGTCAAATTTATACAGTGTAGAAATTATAAAATATGTTTGAAATAAATTTTATTCATTTATTCAATAGAAATTAATTTTATTCATTTATTTAATAAGATAAATTTATTCATTTATTTAATAAAATATATTTATTAATAAGAAAATTACAATGCAGAATATGTTATTTAACAATAAAGTATTGAAAGAGAAAACTAAGATGAAAAATCTGTGTTTGTATTAAATACATATGTTAAAATGCTTGTATTAAAAAAGATGAAATGAACAGAAACTCAACTAAAGAATGTAAATTTTAAAAAAGATGCAAATAAAATTTTAATAACAAATATGAAATTTATATACATGTATTTAATCACATGAAACTAGTAAAATATAAACCTAAATATATAAAGTAAGAATTTTAGCAGTTTCTGACATAATTATTTAAATAACACTAAAGCAGAAAAAAATTAGAAAATATGTGGGATATCTATGCAATACTATTACCAAGTTTGTATTAGAAATATGTAGAAGCCTATATCCCACACTTAGAAATTATAACTCCTTGCTTGGTCATGGAACATTAATAAAATGTAGACATATTACAATCTAGGTATTAAACATCAATAACAGTGAAGAAAAATGAAAGAGGCAAATTAATTAAAAAAGAAAAAAAGAAAAGTTTGAATCTTTAGAACACATGCCTGGATGTATAATAGGTTTCAGAAGAAATTATAATGGGAATTTATTCAATATTTCGTAGCGAACAAAACAGGAAACTAACAGATATAAACATGAGGGAGGAAATTTTGCTAACATGTTAATTCAAAAGAAATTCATGTTTATTCATAAAAACGATGTGCATTTTTAGGTTAGACATTCAGAATCAAGAATACAAAGAAAGAAGCAACATAATAAACCCTCTGAAGAGGAAAAGATACAGATAAAATTTTATGAACATGCATTAACAAAATATAAAATAAAATAAAAGGGAGATTCAACACAACCTAAAAGATTTTTCTTGAAATAATAACATTAAAATAGACAAAAGAACTGTAATTTAACCTAACAAATAATAAATCAGAAATGGTTAATATTAAGAATAAAAAAGGACTGAAGTAGAAATGTCAGAAAAAAGTGAATGTAATAGACACATTAAAAATATTTTTTAAAAATATTTAAGTTGTACACTGGATACAGTAGAGGTAAGAAAAAACACAAAACAATAGAAAAAAAGGAGTATTTGGAAAATACATTTGTGACTAAATATCTGCTTTAAAATAGAATATTATATGTAAAATTAACAATCAAACATAAATTGTGAAAACTGTTTGGTAGCATTTAAAACAAAGAATCAATATTGCAAATATGAACAAAGCCACTCCAAGTAAACAGAAAAAAAAAAGAGAGGAATTCAACTGAATCGAAATATGAATAATCACTTCCAAGAAAGAAATACAAGCAACTAACAAGTATTGAGAAGATGATTCATCTCATCAGTGAAAAGGACAGATGAAAATTAACATAACAGTACACCTGTCCTACTGGCAAAAATTAGAAGAGTTGACAATATTTAGTATGGGTGTAGAAAAGAGGGAATCAATTCAATTTTTTGTTTGTTTGTTTTTACTGAGGATGAAAAAAAGAACTCTTGTCACTCATCTGCAGCAAAATCTGGCAGCTAATTATTACATGAAGTGTACTTAAGACCTAACATATCTATTCCTGAATATTATAAAGTAGGCAAACTCTCACGTAAGTCTTAAGGCTGTAAGCATGAAGATTTTGCAGTAGCTCTTTTTGTGATATCACAAAATTAGAGGTGACAATTGAGCATGCAAAGACAAATACTACGTACTATTAAAAAAATATTTCAGTGTGCAGTTTCAACCTTATCTACTATTCTCAACTTTAACAGACATAATTTTCTTCATTTCTGTTAACTTTGTTTGTGCTCATATTCACATAGCTGTTCATATATGAAGTGGGGTTTTAGAATTTTCTCAGTTAAATAAGTGGAACTTTAAGGTATTAAGATCTAACTGATTTGAATGGCTATCCTTCTTGACCTTTTAATTATCCTCTGAGGAAGCATTGATTAAATGCTCACATAGCAAAAAAAACCACAGCCCACACTTCAGGAGATCATAGTCTGCATTTTACCTATTCTTACTTTCACTTATCTTCCTTTGTCTGTAATTTTCTCTGAATTCTCATTTATTTTGAGTAATTTTTTTTTTTTTTTTGAGACGGACTCTCGCTCTGTCGCCCAGGCTGGAGTGCAGTGGCGCGATCTTGGCTCACTGCAACCTCCGCCTCCTGGGTTCACGCCATTCTCCTGCCTCAGCCTCCCGAGTAGCTGGGACTACAGGCGCCGGCCACCACGCCCGGCTAATTTTTTGTATTTTTACTAGAGACGGGGTTTCACCGTGTTAGCCAGGATGGTCTCGATCTCCTCGTGATCCGCCCACCTCGGCCTCCCAAAGGGCTGGGATCACAGGCGTGAGCCACGGCGCCAGGCCTATTTTGAGTAATTTTTTATAATTGTGTGTCTTTGACCATTTATACATTATTTCCTCAAACTCGTACTTCTTATACTCCTTGTCTGTCACTATTCTTTTTCTAAGTTCATTCTACATATGTAAGATTATGAATATTAGATCTTGACTATCCAACTTAAAAAATTACAAAGAATCAATATTTTGAAAATGGTAAAGTTATAGCATATTATTTGCAAGCTACTTTATAGAGCAGCTCCCACAGATAGCTGGGCCTGTACTTTTAATGAATGTATTTATTTATTTTTAATATTTTTAATGTATACTTTTATTTGAAAGAGAATAGTTCTCTGAATTAATGGGGTAGAATGTGATATTTCGATCTATGTAGAAAGATTCAATCAAGCTCATTAACATATCACTCCACCAACTTACCATTTCTTGTGTGTGGTGAGAACATTAAAAATCTATTCATTTAGCAACTTTGAAATAACAGTTGTAGGCACATATGAAATAGACTGATTCTGGGGTGTATGTAGTTCTGACCTTGTGTGTGTGTGTGTGTGTGTGTGTGTACAGTTTGGTTTGCTTAGAAAGAATAAGGTAAGAGATTGTCTTACCTATGTTATAGCAACCATTTATATTCTGTACTGTTATACTTCATGTATTTTGGGTGATATAAATTTATTGTCAGTGTGATCATGTTGTGTTTTTGGCATAAATGTCTCATGCTGTTTTTCTATAAATCAATGCTTCATATTCGTATGGAGGTGATCTTAACTTTCAAATGTATTTTATCTCAGTGACTGGTCACTAAGGAAGGGTTAAGAAATGTTTACAATGAAATTAATCACCGTTGACCTGTTATTATCCATAGAAGAGTATTGAAGCCACAATAACCTATATGTATGGCTGGTGTGTGGTCTGTGAAACAATACCCTATTTTCATAATCCCATGCTCAATTTGCTGCAGATTTCTAAAATAGGAAATTGGCCCCACTCCAGTTAATCTGCATTCTCTTCAACACATGGGAAAATTCCATAAGGACTCATACTTGGCCTTTTCCATTAGGCCAATTCCATGCCCTTTTATAAATCTGGTTTCTAAATTTGCTTTATGATAATACAGCTATGCCAATGGTGTTCTCATTTAGTGCTTTGATGATAAAGGTCACTCATTCTCTCCAAAGAGCCCTTAAGGACTGAATATGCTTTCAAAGCTTAGAAATATTTCAGCCATTAAAAGTAAAATAACCCCTTTAATAAAACATTCTCAGCTTAAGGATATTTACAAGCTTAAAAAAATACGGTTGCTTAATTGACCACATGAAGTCTTCACTCAAAGTCAATTGCCCTGTTTTTATGGGTATTTGTATCATTACAGCTTTTAGAGCAGATAGATTTGGAAGAAAAAAAATGTATGCAAATAAACAGTATTGAGATATGTCTTAATTTGCATCTGTGGGCCAGTTCATAACCTAAAAGCAAAATGGCAGCCAACATAATTTCTAATCAGCATGGAGATTTTCACATATTTAAATTCATGTAGTAATTGGGCACAGAGGACAGGTGAGTTAACAGAAAACTATCTGAAATGCATAGATACACTATAATAGCTTCATTTTCTATATCCAAGAAATGGAATACTAAGGACACTTTTACCAGTAATTATCTGTACCAGTAATTATGTATAAAGAAGAAAAATGCATCTTAACTAAAATAAATATATTGGTCAACAAATGCCTTGGTCAATTTCCCCTACCACTTTGTTTTAATTGGCTATAGTTTAAAATATCTAAGTTTCTCCCCCAGGTTTTGAATTATTATTGAAGATATGTTCATGTGGTTCAGAGCTAGTGACATAGTTCATAGATTAAATGACAAAAGCTAAATATTTTTAACTCTAAAATTTTTAAAGAGTTGATAATCATTAAATCTAACAATATATTGAAAGAAAAAAAAAGGTGTTCTGCCAGTTGAACTTAAAAATGAACCAAAGAGAAGAGATGCCTTTATAAATGTCACAATATACAAACAATTTAGTTGATGAAAAACATAGCATGCTCTACATGATAATGCAATTAACACCATCTAAGGTATTGAGTGCCTTCCAAACAAAGAGAATAAAACAAAAAATCAAAGGGACATTGGATAGACAGGATGATATCAAAAAATTAAATTGAAGACACTTTTATAAGCCTAACTATGACCAAAACTATTTCACTCAGGAAAGATAAGTTGAAAGATACAAGAGATTTTTAGCCTGAATAAAAAAAATATAGATTTAGGAAAAAAATGTGTGCTTTCGGTTATTTTAAGTACCTTTATCTCCCAGATTTATTTAAGTTATGGTCTGCAGTAAGACAGACAAATTAGGATCATTAAATAGAAGTTGTAAGAGGCTGGGCATGGTGGCTCATGCCTGTAATCCCAGCACTTTGGGAGGCTGAGGTGGGTGGATTGCCTGAGGTCAGGAGTTCGAGACCAGCCTGGCCAACATGGCGAAACCCCGACTCTACTAAAAATACAAAAAATTAGTTGGGCATGGTGGCAGGCAGATGTAATCCCAGCTACTTGGGAGGCTGAGGCAGGAGAATCTCTGAGATTACGCCATTGCACTCCAGCCTGGGCAACAGAGCGAGGCTCCATCTCAAAAAAACAAAAATAAACGTTGTAAGAGAGTAGATATTATGCTGTATCTAAAATTAATCTGTCTCATTATAACTACTAGCAGAATCTCTTAAGACTGAATTCTTATATTTAGTGTCTTGTAGCGTCTCAAAGCCAGGCTGATGACTTGTCATGGATGCAGTTGAGGAAGTGTCTGTGGTGACTAGTAATATGGACATACATGATCACCCTGATTCTTTCAATCTCTAGGAACTTAGAATTATCTATTTCTATGACAATTTGATTAGTGCTAAGTTAACTAATGGTTTATATTTACTATGCATATACATTAAATATGATACATATTTTTTACATAGTATATTGAAATTTCTTGACCTCTTCCTTAAAGACAAATTCTTCTAACTAAGAACATATAATAGTAAATTCTATGAAGTTTATTTCCTAATTCTTCTGAATAAATTAAATAAATCAAATAAAAAATATATGGAAATAATTACACGCAGAGATATAATTTTGCAAGTAATTTAGCTGTAATTTTTTGCCAAAAGTATAAAGGCAATTTGACCACCCTTTGTTGAGGAAAATTTCCAGATATGTCTACCTATCCTGATTTGAGGAGTCACGGTAGGTCCTTTGAAAACACCACACAAACTATGATCTGAAGACTAACTTAATGAAATAATCCAGAACAGGTAAAGGACATAAGTGCTTAGGAGCACTTAGTATGCAAAAGATACCATGTGGAAGACAGCATGAAAGGATGAGAAACTGAATGACTTTCAGAATCACATGAGAAGGCAGAAGAAAAGCACACAGGGCATACGAGGAGCCAGTAGGGGTTTTTGGTCATTATGCTAATCAAAATGAGAAGACATTGGATATTTTACAGCAGGACTTTTTTTTTATTTGATTACTTGTTGAATATTATTCTTTTTTCAAAGCTTATTATTAATTAAACCGGGAAAAGTACAGATACAGGGAACCTGGTTAGATGATGGCTTCATGTGAGCCATTTTGATTGTAGTTGTTTCTTGGACAAATGAGGAGTAGAGGTGAGAGGGACAGAAGAGATGTTAACAAAATTTACAAAAGATTGAACCAATTTTGTACTTCAAAAACTTAAAACTGATGTGTTTTTCCAAATATTCTCAATTTTATGTCACTTTCTGTCTAGTATGGAGTTTTCAAGTCAGAGTATGAAATATGACTGACAACTCCAGTAATTTGGAGTTTCTATGGAAACAGTAGTCATAAACTAGATGTAGCTTTTGTTGTCTGCAAGGTAGGCTGAACTACAGTTGATGTACATCAACTCCTGCTATATTTACCCAGGCACTGAACATTTTTGAGATGTTAGTAAGGATGTATTTCAACAAGTGTCTTTTTATTTCAATTATGTCTTTAGCCAGAACACAGAATATTGATTAGGAGAAACTATTCAGAATTTTACCACAGTGCAAGTCTCTCTCTCTCTCTCTCTCTGTGTGTGTGTGTGTGTGTGTGTGTGTGTGTGTGTATGTGTGTGCTGACAACATTAATGACAATATACTCACTGCTTAGGATGGATCTTCTCTGCTAGTCACTTGAGCTGGTTCAACCACTACTTCTGTACATAATGTAGCAGAGTAGAAATGCTGAAAGTAGCATCGTGAGCCAAAAAAGAAAGGAGAATGTTTCAGTGTTTTTTCAGCCTCTATTAGCAAAGGAAGAAACAGTTTTTGAGGGATGAGAATATTTCAGTTACTAAAGGTATCATTTCTTATTAGAAAGGGTTTGTTTAGCAAGACACTCCCTCCCCATATATAGTCTTCATAAAATACTGCACAAATTATTGAGATATCTTGGCTCTTTTTCCAGTTTAATCTAGGATTGTTTTCATGCTAATATTGATTATCCATAGGATTAGCTGAACTCCCAAGAAGTTGTCATTAAGTTGAAACTTTCAAAATGCACTACTTCCTGCATTGCTTTCCAGAATTTGCTCTCTGCTCCCAATGACTGTCTTTTCTACATTAACACGCTTAATCTCTTCTCTGATCATCAAATCTGCTCTCGCCTGGTCACTAAAGAGAGATCATTATCACAATTCAGAAAGCTATTTCCATGAGACCTTGACCAAATCTCATACACCCAGGCACAGATATCGAGCAGTACCCACTCCACTCTGTTGTTTGTTGTATTGGTGCCATAAAAAATTACCACAAAAGTGATGGGTAATCACAACACAAATATATTATCTTACAGTTATATAGATCAAAAGTGAAACATGGGTCTCTTGGGGCTCGAAACAAGGTACTATCAAAGCTGCGTTCCCTTCTGGAGGAGCTAGGAGAATATCCTTCCTTGTATTTCTTTCCAACATTCTAGAGGGCCCTGCATTTGTTGGCCTGTGGTCCTTCCTTCCAACTTTAAGATCAACAACAAATTGAATCCTTCCAGCAATGCCATCTACATGACCCAACTTCTGTCTGTGCATCTCTTCTGACTATAGCCAGGAATGGATCTCCACTTTTAAGAAGTTTTGTAATTAAACTGGACTCATGCAGAGAATCCAAGATACTTTTCCCATCTCAAGGACAAGTATCTATCACATTTCCCATCTATTACATTTGTAAACTTTTTTTTTTTTTGAGACAGAGTCTCGCTGTCGCCCAGGATGGAGTGCAGTGGTGCGATCTTGGCTCACTGCAGGCTCCGCCCCCCGGGGTTCACGCCATTCTCCTGCCTCAGCCTCCCGAGTAGCTGGAACTACAGGCGCCCGCCACCTCGCCCGGCTAATTTTTTGTATTTTCAGTAGAGATGGGGTTTCACTGTGTTAGCCAGGATGGTCTCGCTCTCCTGACCTCGTGATCTGCCCGCCTCGGCCTCCCAAAGTGCTGGGATTACAGGCGTGAGCCACCGTGCCCGGCCTACATTTGTAAACTTTTTAACTTGTTATTTGGTAAAACTATGAATGAAATTGAGAACCAAAAGTAGCTCTTTCAATGTCAAAGTATTTGATGAATTACAAGAGTCATCAGTATCATAATTATCATCATTATGTGCATTTAATGGGCACTTCTAAAATCCAATTACTTTGTAAAAATCTTATAATGACAGGTGTAATTCTCCAAGTTCTATGGAATATCAAAATAATATTTCCATCTTCATTTCACAGATGATGCAACAGAGGCATGGATAAGTGGCTAAGTAACTTGTCAAGATTACATGGAGTTCTCACATAGATACTGGATAAAGTACTACATTTATCTAAACTGCATACAAGGTAGAAGTCTAAACCTGAACAGCAAACTGAGCCCCTTTCTGGAGAGAACAAACCCATGGCTTAAGAAAGATTTTTACCCTGCTTTTGTTCTAAAATGATCCAAATATGTTCCATCTTTTCTCTGCTAGCAACTTCTTCCTCTCTTAATCCTGCTATGCTTTTTGTCCATCTCAGTGGAAGAGACATCCAAGTACAAGAATAGGTCTTAAGAATTGCTCACAAATAAGCCTGAAATCAGAATTCACAAAGGTCTCTCATGTAGCCAGGATTCACATAGTAAATATTAAAATCATTATTGTAACTCTAATTTGGTAGTTTGTTCCATTTAGTGCCTAAAAGTGGCTACATATTCAAGCTTTTATTAAACTAAATAATGTGTACACATGGAAGCAGAATGTGGAATGATGGACAATGGAGACTCAGGAAAGTACAGAAGCGGGAAGGAGATGGATGATGGGAGGTTGCTGAGTGGGTACAATGTGCATCACTCTAGTGACCAATGCACTGAAGGCCCTAACTTCATCACAGTGCAATATACCAATGTAGCAAAATTGCACTTGTACTCCATGATTACATACAAATTTATGTATATAAACTAAGAATTGCTGAAAATTATTATGAACTAAGACACACGTTTTAAAATCATTTATGTAATAATAAAAAAATTAAAAGATACAATCTGATCAATATTCGGTTATTTTTTAAAAACGTCAATTGTTTCTCATAGATATTGATGCAACTCTATTGTCAAACGTGTTGAAAGAAATATAATAATATGGGTCCGTTTCTAATTATGTCTCTTGTTACACAATTTCTGCAATAATAAAGGATCTTCTTCTGAATCCCATAAAGTCTGTATTGGCAAGACTATTTTCTGATGTCAGCTTTATGCCTGCACCAAATTTAGATGTTAGTCTCACTATTTGGCTATATTCTTGTCTATGGCTTCAGCTTCAGTCTAGAACTTGAAGGTCTAATTGCTGTCATTTCTGTCACTGCTGGATATGTGTCTAAACAATGATTATTAGGTAATGTAGGTATGATGACATCTAATCATTATAACACAATCAGTGATGTCAATAAGGCTACCTTTTGAATATATTAATATCCAAATATTCATTTTCAAGTAAAGCAAGCATTCTAAATATAACCTAGAATAAAAATCTCATTTATTTAACGTTTGGAACTTCCCTCAGTTACATTACAAATATGTTTTATTACAAGAATAAAATAATTTCTAAATTAAAAATCAATAATAAATCAAAATATTATTATAGTTTTATAATAATTAAACAATGAATAAATAATAGCTAATATCAATATTAACAGATTGCAGTATCTCTACATTTGAGAACAAAATATTTTAACCAAAATGTGTTCATAATATACTATTATAAAAAATAACATCGATTGTTTTTTAAAATAGTTATAATCTGTGAAATCACTTGAAGTACAAAATTCTAAATATTAAACAGTGTAATCTTTGATAACTAAGTTTAGGTTTTAGTTATTTAATTTTATTAACTTAATACAAATCTCAAGAAAAAGTTGTTTGAGAATGCTTCATTTCTTGTGAGAATGAATTGAAGGCAGATTATCAACTGGCTACTTCAAAATTTAATGGAATAAAAAGCACTAGAACCTGCTAGTAACTTTTTCAATCTAGGTATGATTAAGTGTAACAAGAAGTATGAAAGAAAGGAAAATTATACAAGAAAAAATAAAGTACCCAAAGCATTTTGTTTTCCCTAATCAAATTCCAAAGCAACCCACATTTCAAACATTATATAAAAAGAATTTTTTACAGTGTAGACTATGGGATCATTACTGGTAGATGCCATGGAAAACTAGTAATTTTATGGCAACATCTCCATCAGGAGACCCCTGCACTGGCAAAGGCAGTCTAAAGAAAACTTGTTTTCCTACTAATTACATTTGAAGGCGAACGTCCATGAGAAGTACAAAGTATTATTATATTAACCAGCAGAGTAATCCATCAGCAGATAGCAGATAAATGGAGACTTTCGAAATTTGACTACCAACATTTTAATTTAATCATAGTAATTACAATTAATAATATATCAAATGTATTCTTAATCTCA
This sequence comes from Pan troglodytes, assembly GCF_028858775.2. Taxonomy (NCBI): domain Eukaryota; kingdom Metazoa; phylum Chordata; class Mammalia; order Primates; family Hominidae; genus Pan; species Pan troglodytes. The sequence continues at coordinate 40,267,230 of NC_072410.2, forward strand.
CTACCAGTTATTATTGCCCAGTGTTTTCGTGTTTAGCCATTTCTGAAAATAATAAACCACTCAAAGCAAAATTGTGTTTCACTTGTATGAAGCTATCCAATTAGCTTTGAAACATACAAGTGAATTTTCTCCATGAGAAATTCCTTTGGAACAGGACAAGGCAGAGAATGTAGATGAGAGAGGAGACAAATCCTAACCGTGAATAATCTACTAAATATCATGAATTATTTATAGTGATCAGGAAAAGTTCCAAAAGATGATCCCTAAGTAAAAAATATATAATATTAATAATAATAGACATTAGGAATTATTTCCGGAATGACATCCTCCTCTGAATGTGCTTCTTTCTCTGATTCTTACAGAATTTGTTAAAGTTTTACATTATTTAAACACTTTATTCTTTATAAAAGTTGACTAATTTGATTGTTAGGTAGCCGTAGGCAGGTGATAATTTATTTTTCAAGTTGGTATCCTTAGTTCCTGGCATGAATATAAATGATTAAAAAGATTACTACTGTCCATTTTCAGCATTTTTTTTTAGGATATGAAAATTTACACACACACTTGGTAGACCATAAATTGTATAACCATTTTGAAAGGCAACTTGGCAATATGTATCATCATTTCAAACATATGTATAGTTTAAATATATGTATAGTTTCATCTAGTTATTCCATTTCCAGAAATGTGTTAGAGAACTGAATTGGGGTCTGCTCACCCAGCACAGTAAGTCCGGATATCCACACCAAGGTTTTTGCTGCAATAGAAAGGAAGCCATCTATTTGCAGAGTGCCAAGCAAGGAAAATCAAGGGAGCTCATGCTTAAGATTCAAACTCCCTGATGGCTTGCAAGTAAGGGTTTTTAAAGGGAGGGGTAAATTTCAGGAAAGCAGAAGTTACAGGCAAAATAGTAAATCAATACATAGCTATTAATAGAAAGTAAAAAAAATAACAGATGCTGGCCAGGTTGTGGAGAAAATGGAACAACTATACACTGTTGGTGGGAGTGTAAATTAGGTCAACTATTATGGAAAGTAGTATGGCCATTCCTCAAGGAGCTAAAAGCAGAACTACCATTCGACCCAGGAATCCTATTAATGAGTATATACCCAGAGGAATACAAATAATTCTGCCATAAAGACACAGGCACATGAATGTTCATTGCAGCACAATTCACAATAACAAAGACATGGAATCAACGTAAATGCCCAACAGTGATAGACTGGATAAACAAAATGTGGTACATATACACCATGGAACTCTATGCAGCCATAAAAGAATGAGATCATGTCCTTTGTGGGACCATGAATGCAGCTGGAAGCTATTATCCTCAGCAAAGTAACACAGGAACAGAAAACCCAATACCACGTGTTTTCATATATAAGTGGGAGCTACATGCTGAGAATTTATGAATGGGAAGGAAACTACAGACACCAGGGTCTATTTGAGGGTGAAGGGTAGTAGGAGAGAGGAGCAGAAAAGGTAACTATTGGGTCCTCGGCTTAATTCTTGTGTGATGAAATAATCTGTACAACAAACCTTTGTGACATGAGTCTTACCTGTGTAACAAACCTTCACATGAACCCTGAACCTAAAATAAAAGTTTAATATATATACACGGATATTGCAAAAAAAAGTTTTACCAATTTTTCATTTTTTGTTCAACATTCTTTAACTTCAACATTCTGGCTTCGAGATATATAGAAGTATCACTCATATTAAATTTTTGTAATTTACTTGTTCTTTTTAAAAACGTTTAATATTTTAAATAATGCAATTATAAGTATATTGGGACATTAATTTGTAATCATGTAGAAGATACACCTATATAGTATAAAATATATAATTCATATACTATATAATATAAAATAATATATTACTATAAATTAGTAATATATGCTTTAAACATAATACATTCAATATAACATACTGAATTATGTTTAAAGCATATACTATTAATTAATAATAATATAGCAGTTTCCAGTCACCATAATATTACCAATAATTATGGAATTTTCTCAAATTTGAAACTTTTCCACTGACTTGAATTTCTTCATTTCTTAAATACTCAATTCACATATATACTTGATTTGATTTATCAAAAATGCTAATCACTTTGTTGCTTCATTTCATCATCAGATTCAAATTTTAAAAGCCTCCTATTATTGCTGATACTGTAAAAATATACTGCACTTCTTAATTTTTTATTATAATCTTGAGTATTTTTACTTTATTTTACAGGAATAACTAAAATTTTGAAGTGAAAATATGATCGGTTGATATATTATTTGTAATAATAATAGAGTTAATTTTTAGACTACTGTAGTAAAATTTAATATCATTCATTCTAGAATAGCTTCTTATCTTAGAATAAAGTACCATTTTCCATTTATACTGTTGTCTGACAACACATCATTTAGTATAGATTTGTGATTTTCTTAATAGTATATATATATTTTTTTCAATTTTATTTTGCCTTTATCAATAAACATATAGTGATTGTGGTTACTGGTTTGTTGTTTATACACATCAACTGGCTATTTACCCCACTTTTGTTTTCCCTAATCCATAGCTAATAAATCACAGTGAATAATAAATGCATACACAATTGATACTTATCTATAAAATATCAGGGTTAATGTGCATGTACGTTAACTGCACATTAACACCTTATCAACAAAAAACTGAAAGAATGAGGCACGACACATACATGCAACAATAGGCCAATATTTGGCTTCCAGGCATTTTTGCAAGTTAGAAGGAATGCTAAAAAAATAAAAAGGAAACAAATTATCAAAGCCCTAACTCCACAAGCTGCAGCATTAAAGGCAGAATCTCTGCTTAGTGGATCTATATCAATAAATTCAGCCTGATCCAACTTGATGTTTTTTCTATCTTTATCGCATACTCTTAATATCCGTTCACACACATATTCCCCTATTTATGTCTGTATATGTTAGAAAGCTCAAATAGTTCTTTTGGAGTATAGTGCACCTCTTCCTGAGTCACACTTGGTACCTCATCTTTAAGCATGTGCTGGGATTTGAGTCTAGTTATAGGTCCAGAAGCAAAGCGGTGTAACGTTGACTGGGTCAGAGGAGAATCATAGCAAGGTAACTCCCTCAAGAGAGGCCATTACCGTTTCCTCAAAAAATGCAGAATTAATCCCCTGAAATGGGGATGGAAAGGGTGCTTCTACTGGCCAAGCAGACTCATCAGAATTTAGGGACTACATGTCCTCAAATTCATTAGGATCTTTCCACAGGACCCCATCTGAACTTTTAGAATCCCATTTCTTCATAAGCAGTGCCCTCAATTCAACAGTAGACACATCGCAAAGTTGGGAAATCAATTTACATTGTATTAAGCCACTCAAGATTCAACTCTATGTTTAGCTTTCAGCAGTTTTAGCCTGTGGCTACAGAGGATAAGCATCTCTTTCAGGCCTTCGTGGAAAATTTCACCTCATTTGTGCTATGCTTGAGCTGAAAATTCAGATCCTCAATTTGAATGACCACATGCAATATAATGCATGTATTCTTATAAATGTTTGGTTAGAAATAGCCAATGGAGATATTTTGTATATCTCTATTGCCAGATCACGTCATGGACTTTCAGTGCTCTGTTTACCACTGGAAATAAGAGTATTTCATGTTTTTAATCTTATCAGATTAGATAGCCAGTTTCAAAAACCCCAATTCAGAAAATTCATCCTTAAGCTCTATTCCTCTAGAACTGCTCTTGGTATCAAATTCATTTATATTTTGTTGCTTTTTTCTGATTCTATGTGTAAAAAAATAAGTAATTTGGTGCTTCATTAACTATTTTTTCTTGTCTTTACTGGGATACCTCAAATACCAGCCTAACCTTCTTTTTTTGATAGACCCAAAAACCATATCTATAATGTATTTTTTAAGTTGAAAAGAATAATTATTTGATACTCTTCAACTCATTTTTATGATTTTATTCTAATTGTAACTCCAATGGTCTACTTTTCATCTTTCACTTTTTGAATTTTGCTTTTAAATTATTTTCTAACTTTGGTGTTTGTGAATTTGTGCGTTTACACGTTTGTGTATCTTTGCTGTTTCTCTACTTGACCCATTTCCAAAGTTGGAACAGTGTTGTATTACTTAATTTTTTTTCTTTAACACCTCACAAAAGGCAAAGCACACTGAAGACAGTCAATATATTATAAAATTAATGTAATATTAATGCATTCCTTTCTAGTTTATTCCTTTTAGAAATACTTATGGATGATTTTTGGAGTTGGTATTACGTTCAAGTAAATAGGCTTCTGTCTAATTTCTGGCACTAAACAAATGTATACTCTTGGATAAATTGGATTTTCTTTATTATCTTTTCATGAAGAAGATGTACTACTTAAGTTTTCACCTAGTTTTTAAAATTATAGCATACATTATTAATAATTAATATATACTTTCTATTTTACAGAGTGATGTATATTACTACATCTTTAGCCTGAAACTGATTTTGACAAAAAATAGTATTGTCTTCTCTAATTTAAACACGGGGAAAGTAAAGTTTAAAGAAGTTAAATTGCCAGTACTTTCATCAATTTTATAGAGCAGAAAGAAAAATTGACCTATACACTAAGCCCTTACTGAAATACCCCAGAGAAAGTTCATAAACTAATGAGGTGGAGGAGTTGCCTTCACAAGGCTGTGTCTCAATTTCAAGGTTTGAACAAATGAACTAAGCATAATGATTCTTCATGTCCTGTTCATGCTAAGCTTGTTTTATCTGGAGGAACTTGTACATTACCCCTGCTATGACCCAAGAAGAACAGGAGAAGTTTTCCCTTTGAATCATCTTTCAGCAAGAGTCTTTCAGCAAGAGAAGATTGTTCCAAGGGCATAATTTGTATTTATCTGCGGTTGAAGTTAATACTTTGACAAACAGTTCTCTGGATGGGGGGTTGGGGGTTACTATGACTGCCTAAACCAGGAAATCATTGCTGTTCCTATTACCTTATTTATAATCACTGAAATGTCAAGTTGCTTTGGTAGATCTAAGTTATTCTTTGACAATTAAATAAGTGCAAATTAGAAAGATTTGAGGTTTTATTATGCTAGTAGATGGATGATTTATCAAAACCTGTTTGTAAAAAGGAGAGCACTAGTTACTCACCTTGGAGTGAAAATAATATTGGCGTATGTATTTCATTTGAAAATAGTAGTTGTAATTTCCAAACATTTTGTTCTTCAAATAACGCAAGTGGTGACCATTTTAATGGCATAATGTTTAATTAAAATAATAATAAGCCACTTACACAGCAAAGTATAATTAATCATAAAGGATAAAATATACTTTAAAAGGCAAATTTCTCCTATTATTCACCATATTTGTTTTGTAATACCAGATACTATTAGAGTAGGTAGCTAGCCAGGCATGAGTGGGGCAGGAGAGGGCTCCCATCAGGAATGTGAGGTGACCATTAGGTGATGGTCAGGTAGTTGTCACATTGCCCCTCTAAAATAATAATTGGTGGCAGACAACGCCAGGGAAAGGCAGTTTCCCAATAGATTAAAAAAAACCCAAAAACCTGTAACTGCTAATTGGCAACTTCCAAGTAAGATTCAGGAATCTGGTGAGTGGGCTTGAGTGTGTGTATAAAGAGACAAAATGGTGGAGTTTCACTGGTGTGTGACCTTCTGGGGGCATTCCACTGGAAAAGGAAAAAATGCCTCATGGGTACAACTCCAGTAAAAACACTGCATGCTCACCTCCCGAGTACTAGCAAGCCACTGCGCATGTGGGCAGCCCACCCTAAACGAAGAATCACAGGAAAAGAGATGCAAGATGTGGAAGCAGGTCAGCATATAAAACCTGAAGTTCGAGGTCAAATGGGGCACTTGACCTCCAAGATGCCCACTTGGCCTTCTTCCAAGTGTACTTTATTTTCTTTTCATTCCTGCTCTAAAGCTTTTTAATAAACTTCCACTCGTCCTGTAAAACTTACCTCGATCTCTTATTCTGCCTTATGTCCCTCAATCTAATTCTTTCTTCTGAAGGGGTAAGAATTTGAGGTTGCTGCAGACTCCTAAGAATGTGCAGACAGTAACAACTCAGATAACTTCCACCGCTAACAATGCCACTCATGGTTACTTTTTCATCCAGGGTCTAAGTATATTTGTCCTCACAGGTGTCTACGTTTAGACCTCATTACACCTATGATGCTTTTCTTGGAAGGCCTCATCCACATGTCCCTGACTTCAACTATCACCTCCTTCTGATGTTTTTATTTTGTGTTAAATATGCACAGACTGGTCCCAGATTCAAATGCTTGTATCAACCACAGTATTGAACAAGCTTACCTGCAAATGTCATTTAGATTCATAAAATCAGAATTTCCAAACTATGTCTTATAAAACTAATATTTGTTAAATTCCTGGTGACAAGGACTGTAGTATGAGTAGGGTCTATCTTCAAGCTGACTGCATTTGAATCTTGGCTGACTTGGCACATAAATTAACATTTTCATGTCTGAGTTTACACATAAGTAAATAGTAATACAATGACAGTAAAAACTCTATGTATATATATATATATAAAATACATTTAATGTCTGATAATTTATTAAGCTTCCAATAACTATTTAGCTATTATTATTGTTAAACCATATCTCTGTGAGGCAGATAAGGTAGACAGTATCATCCCTACTTCATAACTGAAACTCAGAGCAGTTTGGTAATTTATTATGGTAAGTAAAACACCAAGTGAAAAAGCCAGGATTGGATTGATGTGGTTCATGTATTTTTGTTTTGTCTTCCTGCTTCACTAATCATCTCTCCAATGCAATCTATCACTGACAGTGTAACAGATCCTAGTATGCATTCATTTAACAGTTGTCTTGATCTGTGTCTTCTTTACTCCACACAAAGTCCTTTCTTCTAAATGCCTCTTCATCCATATCATAGCCTTGTCAACCACTTACTATCTTATTTCTTTCCAATATGATTTTAATATTCTACAAATTAGTTTCCCTCCTTCTTCTATAACCAACTGCCCATATTCAGCCAGGTTATCTTTAGAAAAGTCAAAGTAAGTCTATCATTCATAATCTTCAATAACTGAAATAACTCATGATTCATTCAAATTTAAACCCAAATGTATTCACACTACTGATCCCCTTTTTAATATAAAAATCTCTTCTTTTCTACATTTTCAAATTCCTTAATCATAAAGTGTTTTAATTTAGCTATAATTAATGTCTTCCAATTCTTTAAGCGTCTTTGAATCTGTGAATACGGTTTCACTCTTTCGTCTTTCTTCACTAATATCCCTTAAATAAATTTTTCTCCCCGTAATTTTTCTCTGACCTCTTGTATCTCTTGTCTATCTGCTATAAACTTTAATTAGAGTTCATGCTACCATTATATATTTGTTTATCTGTCAGTCTTCTAACAAGAGGGGCTCAAAATTGCAAGGACATTGGCTCCTTGCTATTGCCTTCTGAGTGACTGGCATAGTATCTTAAAATAATAAACATTAAAACAGCTAATTAAGTAGCTAGTGCTGACAACCAGAAGCTGCATTGCATATGACTCTGCTTCCCTTTTCATCTGGCCAAATGCATTTTTATGTTTATTTTTTGTTTATTTTTGTTTCTGCTTTTAAGCCCTACTGGTTACAATAGGAGTTTCCAGGAATTAAGATTTATTGAATAATAAAATGACAAAAAATAATCCAGAAAGTGATATAGATTTGCATAAAATTTACCTATCAGAATAGACTAGGTTATGCTATGGTATGAAATAGCACCAAAATCTCAAAACAAGAAAATTTAATGATCACTCTTGATATGTGTTCTACGTAGATTAGTGGAGTAGCTCCTCTCCACGTAATCTTTAATACCATCTTGTGATGCTACCATCTCAATGCTATTTTTCAGGCTTCACCACATCTGAAACAGAGAATTGGGGAGTTGGGCCTTGACTGTAACAAATATATATATGTTTTTACCTAACAAGGCACATGTCACCTTTTTTCACATTTGGTTGATCAGAACTACTGATTTGACCAAATCAAACTTCAAAGTAGAAAATTATATCACTCTGTGTATGCTAAAGTAAAATACAAGCTAAAATTGGTGAAAGTTAGTCCTGTGTAACTCAACTAATATTTGTATTCAATTAGACACAGTTGCCTAATTACTTTGGCTTGGATTTTGGAATATGTTTTATATGTTCAGATGCAGTGCCAATTACCACATTTTGAGTTTATGGATCACTAAGTTATCAAAAAATAATTCTACAGACTGACATATGGTTAAAGATTTTTAACTTTTAAATTAAGGAAATAAAAATATTTTCTCAAACTTTATTATATTTTTATGAAAGCAACAGCACTTTGAAAATATAAAATAAGAAAGATAATCTCAGAATGAGGTATCATTTTGAAATCGAATACATTTACGTTTTGGATATTTTAGATCAGTCTTTCTTGTTTCCATATTTTCATTTTATTATAGATGGATGAAAGTTCAGCATACTCATACACATGAATTTTGGGGTTGCTGATCAAAAAACCAACCTATCGCCAAATGACAAAATTATGAAAATTCTATTTTTAAAGTAATGTAAAAATAAGGAGATAGTAAACCAAAAATGTATCCTTTAAAATATCCCAAACTAATAAATTTAGGTGTAAGGAAAATAAAACTCCAAAGGGGATAACATGACTTTTGCCACTCCAAACTTTCGAAAGCCTTGTAAAATTTGTAATATCTACTTTTTATGATAGTTTCTTTATTCCCTGTGTGAGATGATCTTATAATTTTCAACTTTTTAATTTGTTAATATAGTGACTTACACTGATTCATTTTCAAATGTTAATCTAAGTTTGCATTTCAAGGATACCCTACTTGGTCATATTATATCTATTTTATATACTGTTGGATTTGATTTGCTAAAATTTTGTTTGGAAATTTGGCATCTATGTTCAAAATGAATATCAGTCTATAGTTTTCTTTATCTACAGCTTTCTTACTAGCTCTGGTAAGAATTAAATGCTAGACCAGAACCAGTTGGGATTAATGACTCCTCAATTTTCTGGAAGAGTTTTTGCCTGGGAATGGATAGCATTTATTAAGTATCTACTATACAGTAGGCATTGTAGAAGGTGTTTTGCATAATTTGTTAGATAAAATCTCCATTAAAAATACATTAGGTAGATCATTTTTCATTTTGTTTTGTTTTTCATTTTACTTTTTTAAATTGTTATTGCACATATTATTTTATCATGCAGGTATTAAGCCCAGTACCCAATAGTTACCTTTTCTGCTCCTCTCCCTCTTCCCTCAAGTGGACCCCAGGGTCTGTTGTTTCCTTCTTTGTATTCATAAGTTGTCATCATTTAGCTCCCACTTATAAGTGAGAACATCTGGTATCTGGTTTTCTCTTCCTGGGTTAGCTTGCTAAGGATAATAGCCTCCAGCTCCAACCATATTTCCCACAAAATACATGAACTCATCCTTTCTTATGGCTGCATAGTATTCCATGGTGTATATGTACCACATTTTCTCTATCCAATCTGTCATTGATGGGCAGTTAGATTGATTCCATGTCTTTGCTGTTGTGAATAATTCTGTAATGAAAAATCACATACATGTGTCTTTATGGTAGAATTATGTATATTCCTCTGGGTACAGCAAACCCAGTAATGGGATTACTTGGTTGAATGATAATTCTGATTTTAGCTTTTTGAGGATTTGCCATACTGCTTTCCACATTGGTTGAACTAAATTACACTCCTACCAATATTTCTTACTTAAATGTTTGTTAAAATTTATCCATACAGCCATCTGGAAATGGAATGTTTTTCTGGGTATATTTTTGGGAGTCATATTGGCTATTTTTATTATCTCTTTCTTTTCGAATGAGTTTAGATAGTTGGTGTCTCTTTAAGGTTTTGTCCATCCTAATTGCTTGAATTTATTTGCAAGAAATCATTCATAATATTTGTTATTGTACATTTAATATTCAAAGAATTTTTAGTGATGTCTTTTATTTCTGATTCTGAAAATATGTGTCTTTTCTCATTTCTTATCAATGTGGCTAACATGGCATCAGATGTATTGATCATTATAAAAATCGAATAAAATATTTGTAGTTTAACTGCTTTTCTCTTTTTTAATTTTTTATGTTTTAATTTTTGTGAGTACATAGTAGGTGTATGTATTTATGGGGTACCTCAGATGTTTTGCAATGCTTACTAATCATATCATGGATAATGGGGTATCCATCCCCTCAAGCACTTATCCTTTGTATTACAAACAATCCAACTACACTCTGTTAGTTATTTTTAAGTGTACAATTAAGTTATTATTTACTATAGTCATCCTGTTCTGCTATCAAATACCTGGTGTTATTTATTCTTTCTACCTATTTTTAAATATGAATTAGCCATCTCCACCTCCCTACCAGCTGCCCTGCTACCCATGCCAGCCTCTGGTAACCATCCTTTTACTATCTATGTCAATGAGTTCCATTGTTTTGATTTTTAGATCCCTCATATAAGTGACAACATGCTAAATTTGTCTTTCTGTGTCTGGCCTTATTTAACATAATGATCTCCAGTTCCATGCATGCTATTGCAAATGACAGGATCTCATTCGTTTTCATGGCTGTACGCTGCTGAAACAAACATGGGAGTGCAGTTACATCTTCAATATACTGATTTCCTGTCTTGTGGGTATATACACAGCAGTGGAATTTCTGGATCACATGGTAGCTCTATTTTTAGTTTTTTGAGGCACCTTCAAACTGTTCTCCATATTGGTTGTATGAATTTATATCCCTGCCAACAGTGTACAACGCTTCCCTTTTCTCTACAGCCTAGCTAGCATTTGTTATTGTCTGTCTTTTAGATATAAGACAGGGGTGAGATGATATCTCATTGTAGTTTTGATTTGCATTTCTTGGATGATCAGTGATATTGAGCACCTTTTCATAGGACTGTTTGTCATTTGTATGTCTTCTTTAGAGAAATGTCTATTCAAATATTTTGCCCAATTTTTAGAATATGAACAGACACTTCTCAAAATAAGACATTCATGCAGCCAATAAACATATGAAAGAAAGTTCAACATCACTGATCATCAAAGAAATGCAAATCAAATCCACAATGAGATGCCATCTCACGCCTGTCAGAATGGAAATTATTAAAAAGTCAGGAAACAATAGATGTTGGCGAGGCTGTGGAGAAATAGGAATGCTTTTACACTATTGGTGGGAATTTAAATTATTTCAACCATTGTGGAAGACAGTATGGCAGTTCCTCAAGGATCTAGAACCAGAAATACCATTTGACTCAGCAATCCCATAACTGGGTATATACCCAAAGCAATATAAATCATTCTACTATAAAGACACATGCACACTTATGTTTATTGCAGTACTATTTAGAAAAGCAAAGACATGGAACGAACCCAAATGCCAATCAATGACAGACTGGATAAAGACATGTGGTACATATACATCATGGAATACATTGTAGCCATAAGAAGGAATGAGATTGTTTGCTTTGCAGGGACATGGATGAAGCTGGAAGCCATCATCCTCAGCAAACTAACACAGGAACAGAAAACCAAACACCACATGCTGTCACTCCTAAGTGGGAGGTGAATATTGAGAACACATGGACACAGACAGGGGAACAACACACAGTATGGCCTATTGGGGGGTTGGGGAGTGAGGGGAGGGAACTTAAATGATGGGTCAATAGATGAAGCAAACTACCATGGGACGATTATACCTATGTAAAAAACCTGCACATTCTGCACATGTATCCCCTTTATTTTTTAAGAAAAGTGAAGAAAAAAAGAAATAGAAAACAACATATTTTTCCCATTTTTTGATCTGATTATTAGATTTTTTCCTATAGAGTTGTTTGAGCTCCTTATATATTCTGGTTATTAATCTCTTGTCAGATGGTTAACTCGCAAATATTTTCTCCCATTCAGTGAGTTGTCTCTTCACTTTGTGGACTGTTTCATTTGTTGTGCAGAAGCTCTTTACTTGATGTTCCCATTTGTTCATTTTTGCTTTAGTTACCTGTGCTTGTGGAGTATTGCTCTAGAAATTTTTGACCAGATCAATGTCCTGAAGACTTTCCCCTATGTTTTGTTGTAATAGTTTCAGTTTGAGGACTTAGGTTTGTCTTTAATCCATTCTGAATTGATTTTTATATATAGCAAGAGATAGGAGTCTAGTTTCATTATTCTTCATGTGAATATCCAGTTTTCTCAGCATCATTTATTGAAAAGACTGTCTTTTCCCTGGTGTATGTTTTCAGCACCTTTATCAAAAATGAGTTCATTAGTAGGTGGTGTATTTGTTTCTCAGTTCTCTATTCTGTTCCATTGGTCTATATGTCTGTTTTTATGGCCAGTAGCATGCAGTTTTTATTACTGTAACTTTGTAGTATGATTTGAAGACAGGTACTGTGATTCCTCCAGTTATTTATTTGTTTATTTATTTTTCCTTAGGATACCTTTGGCTATTCTGGGTCTATGCCATTCCATACATGTTTTATAAAGAATGTCATTTGTATTTTGATAGGGATTGCATTGAATCCTTAGATTACTTTGGTAATATGGACAGTTTAACAATATTGATTCTTTAATGCCATGAAAATGAATTTTTTTTAACATTTTTTGGTGTCCTCTTCAATTTCTTTCATCAGTTTTTTTTGTTTGTTTGTTTAGTTTTTAGTGTAGAGTTCTTCCACTTCTTTGGTTAAGTTAAT